>NW_020954702.1:4994789-5725993 GCF_900497805.2 Vombatus ursinus
CCAGTATTCCCATAGTCTATATCTCCCTTTCAGAGAGAGGTAAGTCCACTTAAACGGGGACTTTGGACTATCTCCGGGGGCTATTGCAGCTGTTGTGGCCACAGCCTGTCCTATAGCACACTCCTTGGTTTAGTCTCATCTGCCCATTTGCAGGGCTGGTGGTTTGAATTTTATGTGTATGTGTGCATATATGTTTGCATAATGAAGTTTTACTGATATGCTCTATTACATTACATGTCCAGATTACTTCCACTTGCCAGAGATCTCTTGTAGCAACATAAAACAGTTAAGTAAAATAATAGCGACCGTATCTGAAAGTGTATGCAACATTTCATAGCTGTGGCACCCCTAACTCTTACTTCTTTTTTAATTAACAGAAACCTATTTTCTCTCTCATCCCACTAATCCTACTGACAAAAATAAAAAAGAAAAAGCAATTTCTTAAACAAATATGCATAATGAGGTAAAACAAATTCAAAACAAATCCTTCCATTGGTTGTACATAAAAATAAATATGTCTCATTTAAAACCCTAAATCCATCTACCAATTACCTCTCTGTTATGGATTACATATTTCATCATCAGTCTTCTGGAATCATAAGTGGTCAACATATTGATCATAGTTCTTACAGCTTGCAAAGTTGTTTGTTTTTATAGTGTTGTATTCTGGTTTAATTCAGTTCATTCTCCATCAGTTTATAAAAGTGCTTTAAATTGTTCATTTTTATAATATTTGCACTGTAGTGTAAATTATTCTGGTTCTGCTTACTTAACTCAGCATCATTTTGTCTAAGTGTTTCCATGTTTTATTGAAATCATTTATTTCTTCATTTCTTACAGCACAAGAGTCCTCCATTACATTAATATACCACATTTTATTCAGCCATTCATCAACTGGTGGGTATTCTCTTAGCTTCCAGTTGTTGTTATTGTTTTTCCTAGCACAAAAAGAACTGTTATAAATATTCATGCACATAAAGGACATTTTCCTTTTTCTTTGTTCTCCTTTGGATATAGGCTTAGCTGTAATACAGCTGGCTCAAGGACCATACATAGTTTAGTAAATTTTTGTGTATAATTCCAAATTATTTTCCAGAATGGTTGTCCCCATTCACAGGTCCACCAGCAGTATATCAATGTACCTATTTTCCAACTTTTATAATTTTCCTTTTTTGTCTTCTTTGCCATTTTGATGGATGTGAGGTGTAATCTTGGATTTGCTTTACTTTGCATCTCTCTAGTTAGCAGTGATTTCAAGTTTTGGGTTTTTGTTTTTTTTTTGCTATAAATAACCTGAATTTCTTTCTTTTTCAACTGTCCATATCCTTAGACTATTTATCAATTGGGAAATGGTTCTTTTTCTTACAAATTTGAAAGAATTCCTTATATGTCTTCAAAGTGAGACCTTTATCAGAGAAACTTGCTGCTAATTTTTTTTCCAGTTGTTTCTTTTTCAATTTTAGTTTTATTATAGTCATGTAAAAACTTTAATTTTATGTAACCAAATTTTTCATTTCATCTTTTGTAATCACCATTATTTTTTATTTAGTCATGAGCTTTTCTTCTTTTCATAGATCTGATACAAATTTTTCCCATGTTTCTTTATTTGTTTCTGACGTGACCTTTTATGCACAGATCATATATCTGTTTGGAAATTACCTTGTGTAAAGTGTGAGGTGTTGATCTAAACCTAATTTCTTCTATACTGTTGTCTAACTTTCCTAGTTTTTGTGAAATAGTGAGTCCTTATCCCAGTAGTTGGAATTTTTGTGTTTATCAAATACTAGAATATTACATAAGTTTGCTTCTGTATGTTGCATACCTAATCTGTTCCACAAATCAATTTCTCTAATTTTTAAACAATGCCTATTTTTTTTTTAGTTTCTTAGTTTAGTGATAACTGCTTTGTACTATAGTTTGAAATCTAGCAATGCTAGGCTCTCTCCATTCTCATTTTTTTTCATTATTCTTTTGAGGTTATTGACTTTTTCCCTTCTTCCATGTACATTTTGTTATTTTTTCTTAATTCTGAAAAGTAATTCATTGATAGCTTACTTGGTTTTTACATTTACATTGAATGAGTAAATTAATTTGTGGAGAATTACCACTTTTATCATATTGGCTCATCCTACCCAAGAGTAATTAATATTTTTTAATTATTTAGATCTTTTATTTCTGCAATTAGTTGTTTGTAGATATGTTTATATACTTCTGGTGTATAACTTGTTAATTTAGACTCCCAGGTATTTTATAAATTCTGTAGTAATTTTAAATGACATTTCTCTTTCTATCTCTTCCTGCTGAATTTTATTGACATGATAAAGAAATGCTAATAATATTAATTATTAGTTAACTTTTTATGGTTAAGTATTCCATCATATAATCTGCAAAAATTGATAAATTTGTATCTCCTTTATTATGGTTATTATTCCCTCACATACTTTTTCTTGTCTTATTTTTATAGCTACAATATCTAGTATTATATCAAATATAAATGTTGAAAAATGGGCATCCTTGTTACAAACCTGAATTTATTAGAAATTATTCTAGTTTATCTCCATTGGTAGCTCTTGAGTTTAGACATGTATTATATATCACTTTAAGGAAAGAGCTATTTATTCATATTTTTCTAGTGTTTAAAAAAACTTGTATTCTATCAAAAGCTTTTTTTGATATCTATTGATATGATAATTTTTGGTTGATAATGTTATTAATACATGGCACAATGCATGATGTGCTGGACTGGAAGTCAGGAATACCTGAATTCAAACTGTGCCTCTGATGCTTACTAATTGTGTGACAACTTCTGTTTGCCTCCATTTCCTCAGCTATAAAATGAGGACCTTCTTCATTGGGTTGTTGTGAAGACCAAATGATATAATATCATAAAACACATGCAAACCTTAAAACACTAGATACTGCTGCTGCTGCTACTACCAGTACCACCTACCATAATTCCACTACTTCTATTACTACAAGTTTTTAGTTTTCCTAATATTAAACAAATCTTGCATTCTTGTTATGAATCCAGAGGAAAGGGGAATAAAAGAGGGATGGTAGAGTCAGAAAGGCATTAGTCATAAGGGAAACCAACCTAAAGTTTGGAAAGTGGATAGTAAAGAAAAGGTTAAAAGGAAAAAAAGCTAACTTGAAATGAACATGGAGAGGGGAGTTTATTGAAGAAAAAGTATAAAGCAGAAGAGGAATAAAAAGTATTATCTATCATAACTGTGAATGTGAATGAGATGAACTCACCCATAAAATGGAAGAGGTTAGCAGAATTAATTAGAAAGCAAAATCTAACAATATGTTATTTATAAGAAACACATGGGAAACACAAAAACACACAGAATTAAAATAAGAGGTTGGATCAAAATCTGTTATGTTTCAGCTGAATAAAAAAAAAGGATGGCAATAATGACTTCAGACAAGGCAACAGGAAACATGTCTTAATTTTAAAAAGAAATACATTTTCTGAAAGGTTAACTAGACAATGAATTGATTTCAGCACTCAACCTATATGTGTCCAATGGCATAGCTTCTAATACTTAAAGGAAAAACTAAATTACAAGGAGAAATAGGCAATAAGATTAAAATAATGAGTGACTTCAATTTACTTCCTATCAGCCCTAGATAATTCTCATTGAAGAGTAAGCAAGAAAGAATTTAAGGACCTGAATAGAATATTATAAGAATAAGATATAATAAACCTCAAGTGTTTGTTGAATGGAAATAGAAATTTGTATGCACATTTCCCAGCTATGCATGTCACCTTTATAAAAATCAATCATGTGTTAGGACATAAAAGCCTCACAGACACATGCAGAAATATAATACACATCCTTTACTTATTGCAATATAATAAAAATATGATTCAAAAATTTTAAAAATCAATTACTTAATCTTGAAGAATTGTTGGGTCCAAGAACAAATCATGGAAATAAATACTTTCATTAAAGATGACAACAAGAGACAGCACCACAAATTCTTAGGATGAAGCCAAAGTAGTCCTTAGGGGACAATTTGCATCTCTAAACTCTTTAATCAGCAAACAAGAGAAAGAACACATAAAAATAGAAAATTCTACTAAAATCACTAGAAAACCAGCAAATTAAAACTCCCAATTAAACACCAAAATAAAAATCCTGAAATTAGAGAAATTAACAATATTGAAAACAAAAATTGAATTAATAAACTACTTTCATTTTTCCAAAAGTCAATAAAATAGATAAGCCACTAAAGTTGATTAAAAAGAAGAAAAAAGGAAAATGAAATTACCAATATCAACAATGGAAAGAAAAAAAGGAGAATTCACAACAATGAAGAGATAAAAAATACTGTGAGAAACTATTTTGGCTGACTATATGCTAACAAAATCAATAACTTAAATGAAATCAATGAATATTTACAAAAATATAAACTACATAAATTAACAGAACAAAAAATAAAAAATTTGAATAACCCAATTTCAGAGGTAGAAATTGAACAAGCCATGCATGAACATCCAAAGAAAAAAACTCCAGGGTCAGGTTCACAAAGTAAATTCTATCAAATATTCAAATTATGAAATTATATCAAATTATTAAATATCACATTAATTGTTTGCATAAAGATCAAAAGAAGAGATCCTTCTATGCACAGATATAGTCTTATTATATAAACCAAGTGAATTTGTGCCCATGCTTTGTTTTTATTTGACATTGTGCTTGTAGATGTTTTGGAGTCATTTTCTTCTTCATAATTTGTGTCATGAGCATCCTTTTCACCATAATAGTTTTCAATAGTGTGATTCTTTTTTTATTTGCTCAATCTTCTAGCCTACTTCCTGATTTCATACTCCATGTGAGGGCTAGGCTCTGTACACTTCTGGAGGAAATGTTTGGGCTTGTCCAGCTGCTGCTTTCTTGGGTTATTGAGTATTGTGTTATTCCAGGAGCTCAGAGCCACCTCAGGTTGGTAATCTGCAAGCTTTCCATGTTTTGATTGTGGTCTGATCTGGAGCAAAGTCTGGTCTCTACCCTCTTCATCTGAGCTCTGCAAGTTCCTAAGCTAGATTTGCGTCTGAACAACATGGGTGTACATTTGCTTCATCTGGAGTGTCAATAGACTGCAGCTGGGTTTGGCCACTATCAGCATTGTCCCTCTGAAGACTTTAACCTGATCTGGAGACTGAAACTGAAACCTGGAGACTGAAACGGAGACCCTGCTTCACTTCTATTCTTAGCAGAACGTTAAGTACTGCTTTCTTCTGAACGTGCTCTTTTTCTGGTGTGCAGCACAGGACCTATGACAGCTACTCACCCTGGAATACCACTCCTAGGTACACATTTCCTCCTCAGTCTGCCCTGGATCTGTGTCCCAGAACCAGCAGGAAATGAGTAAAAGAGCTCCCAGTTGGCATTTGTTCCTACACCCTACACAAGTTTAGGCCCCTTTGTGTAGGGTCTGGGACTACTTATTGGTGCATAGCCTCTCCCTGTGCTGGAATACAAGAAGAATACTCCTGGCCAGATCTCATCCTCAATGTTTGCAAACCTCTCTGTCTTCCTATGCAGAGCTGGACTAGAAAAGTAATTGACTTGTGATTTTTTCTTGGATTTCCCAATCAGGATTTGATCTGGTTCATTTTCTAGTTCTGTTTGGAGGAGTTGGATGGGGAAGGTGGGATGGAGATAGAGCTCACTGCATTTGTTCTTATTACTGTATCTTGGCTTCCTTAATCTTTTCAAAGAATTATTTTTTTGGTTTTGTTTATCATTTCTATAGTCTTTTTGGTTTCCAATTTATCTTTTTTTCTCTAATTTTTTTTATCTTTTTTTGTGATTATTTTGGCATTGTCAATTAGTTGGGTTTCAAATTTTTAAAATGCATATTCAACTTGTTACTTCTCTCATTTTCTATTTTGTTAATATATGTTTTAGGAAAATGATTTTTCACCCCTGAGGACTGTTTTAGATATATCTCCCGAATTTTGTTGTTTTTATTATTATGATGATGTTCTTTCACTTAATTATTAATTGTTTATATTTTTGTGTTTTGACTCATTATTATTTAGGATTTCATTATTAAATCTCGATTTGTGTCTGGTTTGCTGTTGTTGTTGTTTGTGCTTCCTGAAGTAATTACTGCTTTTATTGTGTCATGGTCTGAAAATGATTTGTTTATTGTTTCTGACTCTTTGGATATATTTGGAACATTTCTACATCTAATACATGGTTTTCAGTTCTTAGTTCCATATAGTGCTGAGAAATACATATATTATTTAGTAGTACCATTTAGAAGATACCATGAATTATTTTTAGCTCTAATTTCTCTAACAATTTGTTCAATTCTATATTTTTCCTTTTGTTTATTTTTCTCTTACATTTAGTTAAAACTGAAATACTTTTTTAATATTTAATTTTTAATTTAATTTAATTAATTTAATATTTGAAATTTAATATTAAATTTTTAATAGTATTGTGTTACTCTCTATATTTTCTTATAATTCAATTTTTTTCCTTCATTAATTTAGATGGTAAGGCATTGGATGCACCTAAGAATATTGGTTTGTTGTCTATGGCACCTTTTGGCATAAAATGATTCCCTTCTATATCTCTACATCGAGAATTTTTGTTTTTGCTTTGTGTGATAGAATGATTGCAACTCCTGATTTTTCTTTTTTTTTCTGATTTTTCAAATTCACTTGATGCATAGTAAATTTCTTTCCAGCCCCTCAGTTTTACTCTGTGTATGCGTTAGTTTTTAAAATGTGTAAGCAACAGAATGTGGGGTTTTATTTTCTTATCCAATTTATCATTCTTTTTCATTTTAATAGATTGTTTAATCTATTCACATTTATAAGAATTAGGTCTATATTTTCCTCTATCTCCAATATTTTTTTTTATAAATTAGGATTTTTTTTTGTTCCTTTTAAAAAACAGTACTGTATCTCTTCTGTTATTTTTGCTTAGTTTACTTTAAGTAAACCCTATTCCAATAGACTCTTTTCCCCTCACCCTAAAGCCCCCTTTCCATTTGTCATTTCTTTCCCTAGTTTTGGAATGTAACTTATCAATTCATTTTATTTAGTTTTTTCTTCATTAGGTATTTAATTTAAAAAAAAAGTTTCCTCTCTTCTTCAAATTATTTTATTAGGTTTTTTATGCCTTTTTCTTAAAAAATATTTATTTAGTCCATTCTCCTCGTTAATTATCTTCCCTTTCTGTCTATATTCTAAACTCTTATTCTTTGATTCATTGTCCTTATAAACTTTTTTTTAGAATAAAGCATTTTCCCTGTTCTTCATAGAATAAAGATTCTAAATACCTATTTTGAATTTCTTCTAAAAAATTTCTAATGCCTTGTAGATTTTGCCCCCACCTTCTTTTTTCTGTTGTGCTTCACTCTTAAAAGTATGCATTCCTGCAGGAGATAGAGAGGATAACAGTATTTCCTTCATAATAGATATTTTCCAGTATCTCCTGATCATTCTGTCCATTTTTACAACTTGCCCACCACAGGATAATTTTCCCCCATTTTCCATGAACTCTGTGCTACAAATCCTAAGACACCATGATTAAATTCAACAAGTCCATTGACAAACAACAAATTCTTCAAGCAACAAGGAAAACTATCTTCACATAGAAAGAAATCAAAATTCAAATAACACAAAACTATTCTGCACCCACAAGAAACGGCAGGAATCTTGTGTTCTGAACAGCAAAGGAGCACAAAATGCAGCCAAGAAGACCACCTTGCAAATTTGAGCCTAGTGATTAACAAAAAAAAAGGTACGCATTCAATAAAAAAGACATTACAAACATTCCTAGAAAGAAAATCAGACTTGAAGATATTATTTGCTTTTCAAATACCCAACAGCATAAATAAAAAAAAGGTAAACAAATTCAATAAGGGCAGCTAGGTGGAGCAGTGGATGGAGTGCCTGGTCTGAAGGCAGGAAGACTCATCTACCTTACTTGAGTGCAAATCTGGCCTCAGACACTTACTAGTTGTGTGACCCTGGGTAGTCACTTGAGTCTGTTTGCTTCAGTTTCCTTATCTGTAAAATGAGCTGGAGAAGGAAACAGCAAACCACTCCAGTGATCATTGCCAAGAAAACCCCAAATGGGGTCATGAAGAGTTGTTGTTGTTGTTTATCTTTCATTCTTGAAGAGGATGATGACATCAGAATGATGATGCCATGACTTGCAGGTGAATTGGATTTAAATGAAGGAGGGCTGTGCAAGGTCACCAGCCTCCCTTTCTTCTCCAGAGTCATCTGGGGCCAGTGGCAAAATACAGATTAGGATGATAGGAGATGACCCCGGCCATGAAGAGTTAGACACAACTGAAATGACTAAACAACAACTACCAAATTTAGCAACTCAGAACAACAACAACAAAATAAAAACAAAGAGATAATTGAGACATTTTTTTTCTAAGTGTACATAAATAGATGGGAAAAGCTGAAATTCAGTAGAAGGGATAGTTGAGAAATAGTTCTGAAACACCAAGGAGTAAAAACCTAGCAATGCTGTTTTTTTTTTTTTTTTATGGAACCAAATTACAGAATGGGAGGGCATATTAAAAGGGGGAAGAAGGAAGAAGATAGTAGGGAATATGTGTGGTACCTTAATTAAGTCACAGGCTAACAATGAACGGAAAATGACTCCTGTATTCTCTCAAAAAGAAAGGAGTTTACAGGAGAATAGGTGAGGAGGGAGAAACAAAGAGGGAAATCTTATTTTGATGATGGGAGAGGGTGCCAATGATGAATATTCCTATGGGAAAAAATATGTTATATAAAGGGACATGGGGACTTTACAATGGACATTAACTACAGGGATTTGGTACTAAGAGAACATTCATCCTGCCTTAGGCAAAGAGGAATCAGATGTCCTGAGGACAACTGACACCCAGAAAAATGAGTGGGAGGGCATGAACCTAGAGAAGAAATTTTTGAGACAAATGGAGGAAATTGACCAAAGGGAGGGTAAAGGTCAATAATGAACTGTACCAATCAGGACTACATAAAGATTACTACCATGGGACAATATCCTAGCTATCACCTGGAGGAACTGGTGTTTCTAAGAGTTAGGTACAATAGAAAAATGAGTTAGAAAACCCAAAATAAGTATCTAAAAAGATTTGATTCCATGAGGAATCCAAAGAATATAGAAACAATAATGTGTATAATTGCCATGAGTCAAAAAGTAAAAGTTGAGAACAGACAAAAAAAGAAGAAAAAAAAGGAAGAGAATAAGAAAAAGAAATCTCTTTAAAAAGGGGGAGGGAGATCAGAAACGATTTTAAAACTATCAAACAGTTGAAGGGGAAAGGAAGAAGCGTTCTAGTAGACTACTTAACTAGGAGGGGGCAAAAGGAGGGCAATAACTTAATAACCAGAAAAAAAGAAAAAGGTATTAATAAACTTCAAAACTTAAAGAAATAATAAAATTAGGGAAGGGGGTAACAAACTGTTTGGGAGGGGGAAGAATGAAGGTGAAGAAAAGAACTGGTGGGGAATAGGGTTATCTTTTTTTAAAAAAAATAAGCAAAAATAACTGAAGAGACATAGTGCTGTGTTTACAGAGAAAAAGAGGTGAAATTCTGATTTGGACAAAAAGTAATATAAGAGATAAGTGGAAGAAAAACTTTAAAAGTTCTGAGTGGCATCATGGATAGATTGCTAGATCAGGAAGAACTGAGCTCAAATATGGCACCAATCACTTACTAGCTGTGTGACTTTGGACAAGCCACTTAACTTGTTTGCCTCAATTTCCTCAAGAATAAAATGGGAATAAAAATAATTCTGAGGCCCATCCCATTTGTTAGTTCTTTGCCTTTGGATTTTTGCATATTGTTCCTTTTTCTTTCTTGCTTTTATCTGTTTATTTAATTCTTCTCCTCTCTTTTCTCTTAGATAGACTAAGTAGAATATCCCCTTCTCGCCTTCCCTTCAAATGGTTTTGTTAGTTTTTAAAATTCAATTTTCTGCATCTTTTTCTAGGAAAGATTTGTTTACCTCACACTTTCATTGCTTAGCTTCCCTTTCTGTATGTTCTAGATTTGTATTTTTTGGTTCATTATCTTTATACTTCAGTCTTTCTGTATTCTCTGTATTCCTCATGGAATTAAAGCTTTTGAGGTACCTGTTTGGGGTTCTCCCTTTTAAGCAGTTTCTAGTGTTGCCTTGTAGAGCTTGCCTGCTGGTCCCCTTTTTTCTGTTATGCCTCAATCTTAGAAACATTCAATCTTGTAGGTGATAGAGAGGATATTGCCCTGAAGCAGCAATATACCTCCCTTTGTGATTATGCAGGTCATTATCAATCTTTGCCCTCCCTCTGGCCAATTTGTTCCCTGTTTGCCTCGAAATCACTTCCCTGGGTCCATGCCTTTCACTCTCCTGGGTGTCATTTACCCCCAGGAGTTTTATTGCCTTTTTCCTAAAGCAGGATAAGGGTACTAAAATGCTTCAGTTAATAGTCATTTTAAGGATTCCATCTCATTTTATAGAATATTTCTCTTCTATAAGAGAATCCACCAATCATACTCACTCTCATCATGGAAATAAGATTTCCCTTTCTCCCATTTTCAATCCCCCCTTATGAGGGACTGTCTGATGTTGGCAGCTGCCAGGTGAACATTGTGGCAAGATTGGGGTAGAATCTGGGTATTTGGAAGTCGAGGCAGGGGCTGCGGTAGGCGGAGTTGTGGTGAACTGGGATGGGCTGGGTACGGAGAAGCCCTGAGGCAGTGGGCAGTGCTATGTGAGATAAGCTGGGTGCAAGGAAGTAGCCGGAGCTTGTGCTCCTGAGGCAAGGGGCTGTGCCACGTGGGAGTGGGACGGCAGAGGATGAGTTCCCTTTGCTTAGTCCCCTCCCTATATGCAACGTCAACCCCAGATGCCTCCTTCCTGTGACCTTCCTGACTTCCTGGGTCCCTTTGTGTAGCACTGACCCCAGACACTTCCTCCCGGTATCTGCCTGACTTCCTAGGTCACGTACTCTTTGTCTATGCACTAATCCCAGACGCCTCCTTCCTGTATCCGGTCCTAGCCTCCTGCGTCACTTCCTCTCCCTTGGTGCGCTAAACTCAGACAGCCCCTTCTGGTATCTGACCCTACAATCATTGGCTAGTAGGCGGGCTGAGGAGGAGGGGCTTAGTAGGTACTGCGGAACGGTTGTGGTCGGGAGCACTCTCTCTTTGCTCCTGCTCTGTTGCTATGGCCTTCCTGCTTGGCCTTGCTGTGATGGCTTGCTGTGATGGCCTCTGAATAAAGCTCTGGTGTTGGCAGCCTCCCGATGGGTCCGTCTCTGTGTGTGTACCCGGGTAGGCTCCGAAGACTGGTGAGTATGACTCTGGCAGCCTGCTCCTTATAAGAGGAGAGTATTCAGCACAGCCGGCACAAGGTCGGAGCGGCCGGTACACCCCCTTTTGCCTCCTCATCCATTATTCTATAGGCTTCCTTCTTCCTGACAGAGTACAGGAGTTATTTTTCCCATCATCGTTAGCCTTTGGCTTGATTAAGGGGTACATCAATCGATAAATGTTTATTAAGAGCATACTATAAGCTGTGTAACCCTGGGCAAGCTACTTAACCCCATTGCCTAGCCAAAAAAAAAAAGAAAGAAAATAAATTTGGGGCAGCTAGGTGGTGCAGTGGATAGAGCACCGGCCCTGGATTCAGGGGACCTGAGTTCAAATCTGGCCTCAGACACATTAACACTTACCAGCTGTGTGACCCTGGGCAAGTCACTTAACCCCATTGCCTAGCACCCAAAAAAGGATACTATAGGCCAGGTCTTGTGCTAAGCATTGAGGGTACAAAAAGAGGAAAAAGATATTTCCTGTCCTCAGGGAGCTCACAATCTAATGAAGAAAACATGCAAATAAATCCATACAAAGCAAGTTATATACAGGATAATTAGGAAATAATTAAAAAAGGGAAAGTACTGGAACTAAGAGTGGTTAAGGCAAGCTAACTTATAGAAAGTGAGATTTAAGTTGGGACTTAAAGGAAGCCAGGGAGGTCAGTAACTGAGGCAGAGGGAAAGTGTTCCAGGCATAGAGGACAGCCAGAGATGGAGTATCTTATTTATGGAAGAGTAAGACGGCCAGTATCACTGAATGGAAGAGTGTAAAAAGACTGGAAAGGTAGTAGGGGTCTGGGTTATGAAGGTTTTAAATGCCAAACAAAGTATTTTGTGTTTGATCCTGGAGGCAACAGGAAATTAGTAGAGTTTAGTGAATAAGAGGTGACATGACTGGACCTGCAGATTAGGAAAATCATGTTAATGTCTAATGGAGGATCTATAACAACTCTTTTTGTGATAGCAAATGAAGTAGAAATAGAAATGAAGTAGCTGCCTATTTATTGGGAAATGGCTAAAGTTTTGGTACATGAATGTAACATTATATTAGTGTGCTTTAAGAAATTATGAATATGATTAATCCATAGACATGTAGAAAGATCTATGAACTGATGAAGAATAAAGGAAGCAAAGTCACAAGAATATCATATTTGTTGACTACAATATACATAACTACAATCATGTGAACGAAAAGAACACACACAAAAGTGAAAAGTGAATGTCACAAAACACTAAAGAACAAGCAGGGCTCAAAAAAAGCAATATGAGAGGGTACTCTAAATGCTGCCCCTTAAGTGTTGCACATTACACATGTTTTGAGATTTTTTTTAAGTGGTTGTACTGATTTTTTTAAAAATACTTGTTTTAAGGGATGGCTGTCTGGGAGGGGAAAAGGAAAGAATTCTGGGGGAAACTATAATGATATAAAATACAAAATACATCAATAAAAAAGCATTTTTTTTAAATGGAAGGAGTAGGCCTTAAGATTTAGAAATGCTTAGTTCCTCTTTGGGCTGTTGTTATTTGCTTAGGTGTATTTATGCTATTCAAGGGGAGAGCTGAGTCTATATTTCATAGTTTTACAATTTGATAATTTTTTATTATTAAATTTTATTTTTAATTTCTGGGAAAAATAAGCATTTCCATTACATAGTACAATTGAAAAGATGATTGCACATAAAACTGCAAATCTACTATGCACATCTCACTATTACTTTAAAATATACAACAAAATTATCATGTAAATTTCTTTTTTTTCTTTCTTCCTCCCCCTTTCCCCACCCTAGAGATGGCCACAAATTACACACAAATTTACACACAAATAGGTATATATACATATACATATATATGTACATATACATATACATATATAAATATATATACATACATAAAATTAATCTATGCATACTTCAATACTATTTGATAATTAAAACAAAAAGGATTTTTAAATGATCATTTAAAATATTATTATCATTATTGTCATAATGATTTAATATGTCTAGATCATGAACTTGCATAGAGAGTTCAATCCTGGCCTAATGTATTTATGGAAGACAGAAAGATCTGGTAAGATTGATTTTTGGATTGTGACTTACAAGGGATGACAGTAATGAAGGAAAGATGGAACATTTTCATTGCATAGGTGATCTGATATTGGTCCTTATTATTTGATGACATAGAAAGTATGGTCTCTGAGTGACAAATTCTATCCATGGGATAAGTCAAGAGTCCCCACAAACTCAGGGGTAAGGCCAGCGTGCTGTGGTAGGAGAAAGAGCTAGTAGAAATTCTTCATTGTTCCCTGCTTGTTGCTAATGGTAGTTGTTGAATGTGAAATTAAGCGAGGTCATGTTGTTTGTGATATCTCATTTGAAAGTGGGTAGCACTTCATTCTCCTCTAGGGGCTAGGCAATATCTGATAGCGACCCTAAATTAACCTTGTTGTTCCAGGAAATTGTATCTATAGATTAGAGATGAAATTTGGAAGAAGGGTTAGAACTGGAGTCAGGAAAATTTCCCCTGGGCTTTTTCTTGTAGTCCATCTTTATCTTGGCCCCAGCTTTCTCCAAAGATTGGTATTCTGAGGCTATATCTAATCATCAGCCCAAGGCTATTCTCATAGGAGATATTAAAGTAGAAAAGATTAAGTGTTCAGAGAAAGAGATAAGCAGCTTGAAGACTAAATATTGCCAGAAAGAAGCTTTAGAGGTCTGACTGGTTCATTTATGGGCGCGGGAAGCAGATGTTGATTTATTTACTGAGGTTGAGTTTCAGAAGTTGGAAGAATTAACCAAAAACTCTTTATTGTAAAGCAATTTTGACCATATCTCTCAAGTGGATTCAGGCGGAAATTGGTCAGGCTCTGTAAGGACAAATGCATGTTTTTCTTATTACAGTCTGAAGGTAGACTAGATAAGGGGACTTGGTCATTACATGAAAGAAAGGGAGTTCTTGATTGTATATAATACTGATCAGCTAAACAAGCCTCAGTCCCCATATGAACCCCGTGCTTCAAAAACTATTACAGCTAAGCTCTTGAAGAGTGTTACTTCTTTTTAGAGTTGTAGCTTGCTGTGGACCTTACCCCATTTGATGCTATTCAAGATTAGTCAGATATACTTTTGAGGTATGAGTATAGGTTGGAGCTCACTGATGTACTTGAGTGGCATAACTTTTCCAGTGGTTCCCTCTAAGTTCAATAACAATCCTTAACCTGAGATCAGTAAATTTAGATAGATAGATAGACAGATAGATAGATAGATAAAATGTATTTTAATGTAATTTATTTCCTTTGTAATTTTATGTGTTTCATTTTAAGCATTTAAAAGCATGATTATGAGAAGAGGTTCACTGGCTTCACCAGATTCCCAAAGGTGTCCATGACACAAAAAAAGGTTAGGAAGTCTTGAGAAGGCAGAGTTATGGATCTGGTTATTAGAACTTAGTTGAGAAGAGTGATTGACAACTAGTCCTTTAGTATCCTGGTGAGGAAATCAAGAAGGAAGGGTAAAGCTACTTACTAGGCATTCAGCCCCAGAACCTGTTTTGCCTCCATTGTCATGGGTGGGGCTAAATTCTCCATACTCATTCAGTTTTTGCCATCTCATCTAGGTTGGGTTTGACCTAATCCAGTCTCCTGGTAGGGAAGGTTAAATACTGGAACAAAATGAAATATTCATAGGTTTTTCAACAGTTAAAAAAAAAGATTTACTTATCCGCAGCAGAAGATTCAACAAGGATAGGCACCGAGGACACCTCAAACTGATCCAGGTAAGTGGCCCTTGCCCATGTTGCCCATTGTGATATACCAACCAAGCAACAGAGAGTTCATAGAGTTTCTTGTGGTGGCTTTGAACTAAGCTAACCAGGGAATAATGTGAATAGCCTGAGGCTTTCATCCCCTGATTCCATCCACCAATATGCCAGCACAGTCTTAATATCTTTTAAGATAAAATTACCTTAACTAGCATGGGGGGAAGGATTAAGTTATTGCTCCTACCACATCATCAGACCAGAAAGGGATCAGAAACCCTATGCCTGGGTGACAGTTTAGCAGGGTTCAGATCTTAAAGGATCAATTGGATATAGGAAATCAAAAGACTCCACTTAGTCATGGAATCCCAGTGAAGGTGAGAAGTGTTAAGGTAGTTACCATGTGATGTAACCATTCTCTGGAAAAGGTGGATTAATACAGGGACACAATTAGTAGTATGTGCTCCTTTTATAGTTATAATAAGCCTGAATGTACAAAGGCACTAGATTTGTTGGGTTTGGGGAGGCTGGTCCCAATTCAGGCTATTGTATCATTGGGTCAGCTCATTACAGTGGAGAAACCTTCTAGGATATTATCATTCAGTAGTGTTTTATAGGAGCAGGGTAGGGGAAGGGAGAAGTGATTATTGAGATTAGTAGGCATGAATATTAATAGGGTGGGCAGCCTCCAGGAATGTGTCCACTGCTGAGCTTGGACCCACTGCTATCAACACCTTCCATGTAGAGATCACTGACATCCTGAGTATGATATTCTCAGTGAACCTCTTTCTCTGTCATTGCCAAGTGCATGGGCCTCTTTGTGAGAATTTGGATTCTGCAGCCTGCTCTGATGTTTGGTTTGTGGATACCTCTTCCTGGAATTCATTATTGGTTCTCCATGGAGCTCAATTCTGTCTTTGGAGAGTCCTTGAGGGTAGACAAATTGGACAGCCTTTTCATGGGGCTTTTGCCATGGATCTCACTAGAGGATCAGTAGCTAAGAACATCAAGGGGCAATACCACTGGTGGAACTTTGCTCATATATATTAGTTGAGCCACGTCAGCAGGCCTGAAATGGCAACATCAGGACCAAAACTAAGGAATGTAATGTCTTGGGCATTATTTTTTTTGCCTAGACCTTGAGCTCTAAAGGGCTCATTAAGCTGTATGGTGTTAACGACTTTAAGCACATGAGTAGATCTTAGTTACAATGATTCAGGGAGAATACAGCCTAAAAATTTTTTTTAAGAGTCTTATGTAAACTAGCATCAAGAAGGGAGGTAGTTCTTTGAATTTTACACTGTTTACTTCCACGTGAATTGTTATTGACCTACCATACAGCAAGGACATGGGGTTTGTTGTACCTATAATATACACACAAACACACACATACACATCTTTATTGTTAGTTTATATTTAGTTAAAGGGTTTTGTAAATTATCTGCCTTTCTCCAGATGATGACCTTACATTTGGGGCCAGTCTGCCCCTAACCTAAGATATTTTATTAATTCTAACTTTATTGATCTTTTTGGGGGGCAAAAGCTTTTAAATTTTATGTAATCAAAAACATCCATTTAATCTTCTGTAATCTCCTAAATCCCTTATTTCATCAAGAACTTCTTCCTGTCCATACTCGTGAAAGGGATCTCCTTTCCTGCTCTTCTAAATTTTTTTTAAAAATTTGTTTTGCTTGGCTATGAATACTTATTAATAGGATATTATTTTTATTTGGGGGTAGGGGACAGGAAGGAGAAAAAGTGAATGTTTGATTGTTGTTTATGATATGATCTTTTATATTTAGCTCATGTATACATTTTTTAAAACCCTTTTTGAGCTCTTCCATGACCTGAGACCAATTCATATTTTTCTTGGAGGCTTTGGATGTAACAGTTTTGACTTTGTTATCTTCTTCTGAGGTTGTGTTTTGATCTTCTCTGTCACCATAGTAACTTTCTATAGTCAGTATCATTTTCTGCCATTTGCTCATTTTCCAGCCTATTTCTTGACTTTTAACTCTTTGCTAAAGTGGAATTCTGCTTCCAGAATGGATATGGCCTCTCCCAAGCTTTAGGTTTTTTGTGTAGCTATTTTCAGAGATAATTCGGGAGACCTATAAGTTTTCAGTTCTTCCAAAGTGGTATGATCTAGGGAGAGGTGTGTTTACTATTCTCCTGGCCTAAGCTATGGTCTGTGAGTGACCACAAGCACTCTTTTCCACCCTGAAATTTCCCAGCTCCCCTGTGATTGCAAGCTCTGGTGCGCTAGTGCTCTTCCTTGCCCTTGGACTGAGACCCAGCACTGTGACCCAGATCCAAGGTATGGGCAATTTAACAGAGTCCTGCCCCTGGTGCCACAAGATTTAGCAGCTTCTACATTAAAGGATTAGAGGGTTTGGAATATGATGTTCCAGAGGGCAAAAGAGCTAGGATTACAACCAAGAATCACCTACCCAGCAAAACTGAGGGGGGATACGGACATCCAATGAAATTGAGTACTTTAAAGCATTCTTGGTGAAAAGACCAGAGCTGAATAGAAAACATAACTTGTAATAGAAATACAAGACTCAAGAGAAGCATAAAAAGGTAAACAGGGATGGGAAATCATAAAGGACTTAATAGGGTTAAACTGTTTACATTCCTGCATGGGAAGATCATATTTGTAACTCATAAGACCTTTCTGGTACTATCTAAGAAATAGAAAGGTGGATCAGTGGAATAGTGTAGATATAAAAAACACAGTAATAAATGATTATAGTAACCCTGTGTTTGATGAATGTAAAGATTTAAGCTTTTGAGATAAGAATACACTATTTGGTAAAAATTATTGGGAAAAGTGGAAAGCATTCTGGCAGAAATTGGATATAGACTAATATCTTACAGTATTTATTGAGATAAGGTCAAAATGGGTATCTGACCTAGATATTAAGGGAAATATCATAAGAAAAATTAGAAAAAATGGAACACATTACCTATGAGACTTATAGATAGTAGAAGAATTTATAAATAAACAAGGAGTCCTACCAAATTCCTTTTACAACATGAATATGGTGCTGATACCTAAACCAGGAAGAGAAAAAACAGAGAAAGAAAATTATAGACCAAATTCCCCAATGAATACTGATGCAAAAATTTTAAATAAAATACTAGCAAGGAGATTACAACAATATATTTTAAAGATCATGCATGGAATGTATACCAGGAATGCAGGACTAGTTCAATGTTGGGAAAAGTATCAGCTTAATTGACCATATCAATAACAAAAAACAAAACAAAACAAAACAAAAATAATATGATTATTTCAATAGATTCGAAAAAGCTTTTGACAAAATACAACACTTATTTTTATTTTTAAAAAACTAATCTATTTATGAAATGTCATCCCAATTAAATTACTAAAAAAATTATCTGAGTTAGAAAAAATAATAACAAAGTTCATTTGGAGGAACAGAAGGTCAGGAATTTCAAAGAAAGCAGAGGGAAAAGAAGTAAAGAAAGCAGATTCAGCAGTATCAGACTTTAAACTATATTATAAAGTGAGAGCATTGTTGAAGTGTAAAATGGATAATTTTCAATTATTTTAAATTAAAATTTTCTTATATAAATAAAACCTATGTAGCCAAGAACAGAAGGAATGCAGAAAATTGGGGGGAAACTGTCATAGATAATCTCTCAGGTAGGATGTGATTGGGTTGGACTGTTGCTGTGGTATAGAAAATGATGAGCTGGTTGATTTAGAAAAACATGGAAAGACTTGGACTTATGAAGGAAGATGCCATTCACCTTCAGACAAACAGATGACAAGTAGACATAAGCATAGCATGGTATGAGTGTATGTGTGTGTGTGTGTGTGTCTGTGTGTATGTATGAGTATATATATGTGTGTGTGTTTGTATGGATATCTTTGTATATGAGTATATATATCCACACTTAATTATAACCTTTTTTGCAGGGGGAGAAGGGAGAGGGATAAAGTAAAAAGTGCACAGCAGAGAACAAAAGAAAACCTACAAGGAATCAAAGAAAAGCTGAGCAGCTTTGAAAACCACATGTAGTATTAATTATATAGGTTTTCTTGAAGCGGAAATGTATTGTTTTATATTGAATTTTCTCATGTTCTGTAGTGTACATGGCAATTTTTTTCTTTTCTCATTTTGTATTTAAGTTTAAAATAAATTTTTAAAAAATTTAAAACACTAGAAAGCATAGAAATAAATGGAGCTTAAAATAAGTAATATATATCTAAAACCATCAGCAAGCAGTTTCTGTAATGGGGATAAGCAAGAAGTCTTCCCAATACAATCAGGGGTAAAGCATGGATGCCCATTATCAATACTATTATTCAATACTGTACTGGAAATGCTAGCTATAGCAATAAGGAAAGAAAAAGAAATTGAAGGAATTAGAATGGACAATAAGAAAACAAAACTATCATTCTTTGCAGATGATAATGATGATACACTTAGAGAGTCCCAAAGAATTGACTAAAAAATTACTTGAAATAATAATTTCAGCAAAGTTATAGGATCTAAAATAAACCCCCATAAATCATCAGCATTTCTATATATTACCAACAAAGTCTGGCAGCAAGAGATAGAGAAATTCCATTTAAAATAACTGTAGACAGGGGCAGCTAAGTGGTGCAGTGGATAGAGCACCGGCCCTGGATTCAGGAGGACCTGAGTTCAAATATGGCCTCAGACACATAACACTTACTAGCTGTGTGACCCTGGGCAAGTCACATAACCCCACTGTCTAACCAAAAATAAATAAATAAATGAATGAATAACTGTAGACAATACAAAATGCTTCGGAGTGTATCTGCTGAGACAAACCCAACAATTATATGAACACAATTACAGAACACTTTTCACACAAAGTCAGATTTAAATAATTGGAAAAACATTAGTTGCTCATTGAGACAATATAATAAAAATGGTAATTCTACCTAAATTAATCTATTTATTCAGTGCCATACTAGTCAAACTCCCAAAAATTATTTTATAGAGCTAGAAAAAATCAGAACAAAATTCATCTGGAAGAACAAAAGGTCAAGAATATCAAGGGAATTAATGAAAAAAATGTGAAAGGAGGTGGTCTAGCATACCAGATCTTAAATTCTATTATAAAGTACTACTTATGAAAACAATCTGGTAGTGGCTTAGAAATAGAGTGGTAGATCAGTGGAACAGATTAAGCACACCATACATTGTAGTAAATGATCACAGAAATCTAGTCTTGATAAACCCAAAGATCCAAGCTTTTGGGACAAGAACTTGCTATCAGATAAAAATTTCTGGGAAAACTAGAAAGCAATTTGGCAGAAACTAGGTATAAACCAACATTTTACACCTGATACCATGATAAGGTCAAAATGGGTACATGATTTAGTTAAAAAGAGTGATATCATAAGTAAATTAGGGGAGCATGGAATATCTTACCTATCAAATCTACAGATAAGTGAAGAATGTATGATAAAAGAAGAGATAGCATGATGGGAAGTAAAATGGATAATTGTGATTACATGAAATGAAAAAAATTTTGCACAAATAAAACCAATGTAGCCAAGATTAGAAGGAAAGCAGAAAATTGAGGGAAAAATTTTATAGATAGTTTCTCAGATTAAGGTCTCATATCTCAAATATATAGAGAACTGAGGCAAATCTATAAGAACCTAAGTCATTCCCCAATTGATAAATGGACAAAAGATATGAACAGGCAGTTTTCAGACAAAGAAATCAAAGCTATAGATAGTCATATGAAAAAATACTCTAAATCACTATTGATTAGAGAAATGCAAATGAAAACAACTCTGAGATACCACCTTACATGTATCAGATTGGCTAATATGACAGAAAAAGAAAATGATAAATGTTGGAAGGGTTGTGGGAAAATTGGAACACTAAAGCACTGTTAGTGGAGTTGTGAACTGATCCAACCATTCTGAGGGCAACTTGGAACAATGCACAAAGGATTATAGAACTGTGCATACCCTTCCACCCAGCAATACCAGTACTGTATCCTAAAGAGATTAAAAAAAGAAAGAAAAAAAGGAAAAAGACCTATTTGTACAAAACTATTTATAGCAACTCTTTATGGTGACAAAGAATTGAAGAACAAAGAAGTTGAAGGAATGCCCATTATGTCAGGAATGACTAGAAAAGCTGTGGTATATAATTGTGATGTTATGCTATTGTGCTATAAAAATGACAAGCAAGATGGTTTCAGAAAAACTGATGCAAATTTATGTGAGCAGATGTGAACTGATGTAAATTTAAGTGAACTGATGCAAATTTAAGTGAGCAGAACCAGGGGAACACTGTATACAGTAACAGCAATAGTGTACAGTGATCAACTATGAATGACTTAGCTGTTCTCAGCAATACAATGATGCAAGACAATTCCAAAGGACTTATAATATAAAATGCTAACCACCTCCAGGGAAAAAACTGATCAAGTCTGAATGCAGATCAAAGCATACTTTTTTTTAACTTTCTTTTTCTTTTTGGGGGGTCTGTGTTTTCTTTCACAAAATGGCTAATTTGGAAACATGTTTTTCATGACTCTGCATGTACGATCTATATCAAATTGCTTGCCCTCTAATGGAGGGGGAAAGGGAAGGAAAAAGAGAATTTGGAACTCAAAACTTAAAAAAAAAAACAAAAGTTAAAAATTGTTATTACATGTAATTGGAAAAATAAAACATAAAAATTGAGAATAAAAAAAGAAATATTCAATGTGATTCAAAATCTACATGGATTATTTTTAAAGGAAAATGCTGAACACAATGTGTTTGGCTTTACTTAATGTCAGAAAAGCCTAGACAAGATTTACCAATTCTAATTTTAAAACATCCAATCTCCCAAGAAGTAATCAGGCTTTAATTTCGTGTATCTCCAGCTGCTTATGTCAAAATCAATCTGCATACACTGTAGGAGGGAAGCTGACCTAATACTAGAGAACCATATGTGGTCCAAATCTATGCATCTTCAGAAAACATTCTTTTAATTAATTTTTGTTTTTCTGATAATTGATATGTGAATATACATAGTAGAAAAGAAAAAGAAAATTGTACACTAAACTATAGGTTTCTATTAAATACAGATTGCTTTTCTTTTTTAAGCTTATAATTAAATCAACCTGTAGATTTTCAAGCAATCATATTTGTCTTTCTTTCTCAAACTCATACTATTTCTCCCTGCCCTTTTTGCAACTTTGCTATTACTTTGAAGTCCAGCTTGAGCTTGAGAAGAAGAGGTGAGGCCACCATGGTGCCCCCGGCGCCCGCTCTCGGCGGGTTCCCTACCCCTGGATTAGATTGTACAAATCCTTTCTGCGGTTCAATCTGGTGGCTGGTGGCAATATTTTCTCCTCTGAGGCTCGAGGAAGCATGACTTATGGCGGGTAGTAGCAGAAAAATGTATGGAAGTCAGTTTAATCAAAGGAAGCCAATGTGTATTGCTTGCCCTGCAATAGGCCATTGGGGGGAGGCAGAAGGAGGTCTTCTTAGAGGATGTCAGACTGGGTGTTGTGGTAAATGTTTGACAACTGGCTCTCAAAAAAAAAATGTATGCATGACATACTTCAGTTTAATTTGCATTATTAACATCTTCTCCAGCATTTTCTTAAGTCTAAACAATCAACAAAACTATAAACCAAGCTCTGATTTGTAGTATTTACTGATTTCCAAGGTGTAAATGTTCACACTGAAAATTTAACAGCTGGCTCTCATGAGCTGATAAGAGCTGCCTCCAGCACACCCCAAGAGGGCCTTGGAGATAGTGTTGGGGCACTTAAGTAGGAAGTGAGACTCTTCATGACGTTCTGGAAAGAAACCTAACTGGAAGCCACCAGGTACTTAGGCATCAGGAATCTTATAGTTGTTAGGAAGAGGAAAGGAACCAGTTACCTTAGTTTCTCTACTTTGAGAGGAGTTGTGCAAACAGGCACATATTTAAATATGTAATTCTATGAAAATCCATGAAGATTTTAATACGTTAATCTGAAACTTTAAACAAATTTTCTTATTTTAATGGTCAATGTGCTCAGATGAAAATCCATAAATAGCTTTTTGTTTTCATACACATTCCCCCCAAAAAGCTAATAAATATTTATTTTGAAGGTTAATCACTTTTCAATTTAAAATGACAACTGAAGCACCACAAATCATAACATTTGAGATTCCCCTTCTCTCCAAGCCATATATGCAGTTTATATTCTCAGAGTAGAGAGAGAAAAAAAATTCAAAGAAGTTCATTTTTTTTCATATATTTTTCCAAACACTAAACATACTGTGGTCACAGAGCCTGGCACATAGTAGGTGCTTAATAAATGCTAGTTGACCAACTGGTCAAAAGGAAGAGGTTAACTTAATATCTCCCAGATCTAGTAAAAAAATCGTCTTATTTTGGCTTGTAAACAATAAAAAGTGAATAGTAGAACTCCTCCCTTTCAAAATTTTCTACAGCCAAGTTAATACCTACTATCACTTTCCATTAACTGATTATATCACAGATGCTGGTGCTTTTAAAGACCCCAATACAGACACTCATTTCAATCAAACTCATTTATGTAGAAAATACTTCTCTCCTGAGAGTCATGCCAAATTTTGAGACTTTCCTTTTACTCCACTCCAATAATGATTCTGTCAACCCTTCCCCTTCTCCCATCTCCATTGCCTTTCTTTTTCAGATCCTGTTAAAAACTGGCAAGAAAAAGTTTTCCCTTTGATGGAGACTATAGCTTGCTTTATTTATCTTTTAAGTAGCAGCTAGGTAGCACAGTGGATAGAGAGCCAGGCCTGAAATCAGGAAGACGTGAGTTCAATTCCCACCTCAGACACTTATTAGCTGTGTGATCCTGGGCCAGTCATTTAACCCTGTTTGTCTCAGTTTACTCATCCGCAAAATGAGCTGGAGAAGGAAATGGCAGACTACTCCAGTATCTTTCCCAAGACAACTCCAAATGGGGTCACGAAGAGTCGAACATGACCGAAACAACTGAACAACAAAAAAGGATTAAAAAGTTGTGTGTTGATTTGGGGAGCAGCTAATTTTTCTCTTATATTTCTCAACTTGAAGATTTTATCTCATTATTTAATTTTTTTTTTTTTTTGGTGAGGTAGCTGGGGTTAAGTGACTTCCCCAGGGTCACACAGCTAGTAAGTGTTATGTGTTTGAAGCCAGATTTGAATTCAGGTCCTCCTGACTTCTGGGCCAGTGCTTTATCCACTGCTCCACCTAGCTGCCCCCATTCTTTAAATTTTTAATGGTACTTAACCAAGAATTTATTTTTACTTTGGGAAGTTTCTTCATACAACTTGCACTTACCTAGAAAAATTATAATCCTAACAAGAGTACATAAAAACAAGTTTTCCCTTAAGGGAAACTAGAACGTACTTAAATGAATAGCTAAATTTTGTTACTTTTTGCTTCTAAAGTTATTCTAAGGTGAATTTCTTTCAGAACAAAAGTCTGGCAAGGAAAACTGTAATTTCAGATCACCCCTGTGAATTATGATTTTATTTATTATTTATTAATCTATATGATATGCATAATGAATATACTAATAGATGTGATTCCCAGAATTGCCTTTTCTAGCACTTGAGTCAGACTTACAGTGTAGCTTGAGATAATCAAACTTTGACAAGGCTCACAACCATGGGCATCCTTCTGCCTGTGGACCTGAAGTGAAGTGAATCAAAGACTGTAGAACCTGTTCCCCTCATAGAACTCTGGTCCCATGACCCACTGAGTAACTACCTTCAAGGACTCAAGCAATATTGCTCTCACACGACTCCAGAATTGTATTGTCTTCCATTTGTGGATTTGTTGTGGGAAACTGCTCAAGCCCAGGAAAACATTATTTGTAACCCACTTTCCCCCCTCCCTTCCCACTTGTGTTCATGTATATAATCTCTGTCTTCACTTCAGCCAGGTGGAATTCTGATCAGGAGAATTCTCGATTTACAAATCTGTTCCTCATAATAAAACTAATTAATTAAACAGCTACCTGATTACTGTCACTTTGTCTCTGGCCTGCTGTTTCATGACTCTCAGGTTAGAGACTGGCTCAGTAAAAGCCTATTAACAGCCCCTGTATAAAAATTCTATTTTCTAGAACCTACAAGTCTGAAATACACATGAAATAAACCAGCATGCCCTTAGAGCAAATGGGTGGTCCTGGACTACTGACTTTCCACCCTACTCTGTTACCTGCGCCTACTAAATCCTAAATCCTAAAATCTCCAAATCCTCTAGATCCTCTTGATTCCCAATTATCAATTTTAAATTCTGGCCATATTTCCTGTACTTCCACAAGTCTGAAATTTACCAAATCCCTCTTGGTCAGAGTATGGACACTTATTTGCCTGCATAGAATTTGTCTAGATCAGACCTGCACAACCTGGCAGTAGGTAGGGGCCAAAATTAAAATAGGCTAAACTTCTTCGGGCCGCAGATAAGTTTTTAGCAGCTCATTTTCAAAGTAATGGTAACTAGAGATAGACTGACAAGGGTTGGTTGCCAAGGGTCACATGAAAACAGAAGAGAGTGAGCAGTGGCACCCCAAAATCCTTTCAAGCTGCCCATAGGCTGTATGTTGTATAGGCCTGGTCTAGAAGAAAAGACATGAGAAAAGGGAGAGAGGGAACAAGTATTAAGTGCCTACTATGTGTTAGGCAGGCAGATACATGGATAGAGCACCAGCCCTGGAGTCTGGAGGACATTGAGTTCAAATCTGACCTCCACACTTACTAGCTGTGTGAGCCTGGTCAAGTCACTTAATCCTGTTTGCCTCCTTTCCTCATCTGTAAAATGAGCTGGAGAAGGAAACTGCAAACCACTCTGGTATCTTTGGTAAGAAAACCCCAACTGGGGTCATGGAGAGTCAAATACAACTGAAATGACTCAATAACAACAATAAATGTATTAGGCACTGTGCTAAGCACTTTACAAATATTATCTCATTTGATCCTGACAATTGTGAGGTAGGTGCTATAATTATCCCCATTTTCCATTTGAGGAAACTGAGGCAGAGGTTAAATGACTTGCTCAGGGTCAAACAGCTAGCTAATTTCTGAGGTCAAATTTGAACTAATGTCCTCCTGACCCCAAGTCTCGCACTCTATTCACTGTGCCAACTAGCTGCCATGGGGATCTATGCAAGGGTACCACTGAATGACTCTCATCACCTAGATCTAGTTATCAGAAAAAAATTAGGAAGTCTATACTCCCAGGATTGCAGGGTTCCCTGAATACTCCTTGCTATTTCCAATTTTGTCCATGGAAAATTGCTCCGGGAGAGGAGGTTTGGCCAGCACATAGCCATGGCTATGGTTTGCATCTTAGACCCAGTTGGAAAAGCCACAAGTGTATGAAAGATTAATTTCAAACGTGGCTGTCTAACATAATGTAGTACTGACAAGGGTCAGTTTTCTCATTATACAAACAGCAAGGAAATGTGGGCTAAGCCCCATAGTCTCTATGGCCTAATCAGGGCTCAGAGGTCCTGTGCCTTAAAATCAGTAAGAAACTTCAATAAAGTAGGAAAACCTGACCAAATTGACAAAATCTCCTTGAATTGAAACAGTGCAGTGCCAGCTTTACTCCAGTTTCTGATGAATGGGGGCCCCTTCTTGACAAAACCAACCCTTTTACATGTATTTGTGATTCCATTGGCCCTATTTTCTTTGGCAGATTGTCCCCACAATCATCCTCTCGTCTAATCTTCAGTCTTTCCCTGCTCCCTGTGTATATGCCCTCCTCACCCTTAGCTCGACCCTACTATTGCTGCAAACCACCATCCTATATCTCCTTCCTTTGAAAAAGCCGTCTCTACCCTTGACTTCACCTCTAACACTCTTCCTACATCCTCTGTGGTGTGGCTTCTCACCTCCAATTGTCATTTTCAAAGTCCTAAATTAATGACTCTGCTGGCCTTTTCTCTTTGTTGACTGTTCTTCTCTGTAGCGTTTAACAAAGCTGACCATGCTTCTGGATACATTTTCCCCTAAGGGTTTTCACTGTACTGCTCTTTCTTGGTTCTCCTCCTACCTGTCTGACCATTCCTTTTCAGCCTCTTTTGCCAGATGATCATCCACAACGTGCCTCCTAATTGTGGATGTATCCCAAATGATCAGATTGTTTCTGTGTCTTTTTTTTAAATTGACCCCTATTTACAATTAATTGGTTTTTGTCCTGTTGCTGCCAAAGTCACAGTTCTCTGTCTCTGAATTTAGTTCAGAAATTCAGCTAGCCTGTAATGAGTTATGTTTTGAATCAGTAATCATTGTTCTATTCTTGCCTCATGGAAATCTGTTATCTTTGAGGGACACAGGTACACGCTGGGGAGTCTGGTACACCACCAGTATCCTTCAAGGATGTCTGACCTGTTAACCAAAGAAGTGTGGTTCATCTCTAACCTTGCAGGTGAACTCAAACAACAAACATTTCTTACTCACAGAAGAGAAGGAGGAGGTTGTTGTTAGCCCCTCATTACCAATTTCCAATCAGTTATACTGTCCTCTACACTTCAGATCTGTAACCAATCATATTTTTAATTTAATATTTTATTTTTCAACAATAATACATTAAAAAAATTTAATATTTGTTTTTTAAAGTTTGAGTTCCAAATTCTTTCCCTTTCTTCCTCTCCTCCCTCACATTTAGAAGGCAACAATTTGACACAGGTTATACATGTTAGTCATGCAAAACATATTTCCATATGTAACCAATCATACTGATTTCACCTTTCATGATGTCAAATTCTTGTTCCCTGCTGTTAAATGAAGACCCAGGGCCCAAATGAAAGCATCCAATCACAGATTACAAATCATTTATTGTCTGAGAAGAACTTGCAAGAGAAACCTTGAAAGGGGCCACTAGGTGGCGCAGTGGATAGAGCACGGGCCCTGAAGTCAGGAGGACCTGAATTCAAAACCTGTCTCAGACCAGATACTTGACACTTACTAGCTGTGTGACCCTGGGCAAGGCACTTAACCCCAATTGCCTCGCAAAAAAAAAAAAGAAAGAAAAAAGAAACCTTGCAAAGGGGGAAAAGAGAGAAATAGAGAGAGAGAGAGAGAGAATTCTCAGCTGCTCAAAGAGGATATGGAAAAGAATGTGAGGTATTAATAGTTTGTAGAGGCTTTCGGGGGGGGGGGAGCAGGAGGGTTAAGAGAGAAGACATCAGTAGACACAATAAGCTGGGCAGCAGGATGTTTAGAAAGTCCCGAGCAAAGTCTGGAGTCAGCAACTTCTGTTCAGGGTTGCCCTTGAGCTGATCACGGCTGGTTCTATGGTTTCTGGCAACTACAGGCATCTCCAAATTCCACTAGAGTTCACTCACAAAGGATCACTAGCATGTCAAGCAGTTTTGGGCTTCAGAAATCCTTTTAATTGGCTGGTTGTTGTGTAACTCTATTGTGTTGCTCCCCTGTGAAGAAGCAAAGTTCTAACATACAGTATAATCATTACAGAGCCCTTGTTAACATTGCCTATGAAGTCCTGCTTTTTGTTCTGTAGTCCCCCAAAACTACAAAAGGAGCTGTTCTACTCATTCAGGGTCTTAGCTTTTGCTGAGGAAGCTGAGATTCTATTTATTGATAAATCCATGCTTTACTAGTAAATTGACCATGCTTGGAACTTTGCACCTCAGTTTACCTTATTTTGACTGTAACAGTTGGTGACCCATGAATGGATAGAAAAGAGAACTATCCCTGAAATAACACTTGAGGAAAAAATCCTAAGAGCTCAATGGTGGACTCTGCCACCTGAGGCTTTTTCCATGAAGGACTACAACCACAGACCTAATCCTCCTGGCCCCAAATCTCTTGAGGAAGATAAACCCCCACACCGTTAGGGAAGCTGCAGCTGTGTTTGTGTGTTTTCCTGTCTGTGTTTAAGTGTGACTGACTGGTAATAAGTGGTAACAGAAAACCCAGGACATTCCCCTAAAGGACTGATGCCTCTTAGGGCAATACTGAACCCTTCAAGATTTTTAATTTTTCAAGGTCGGCTCCTGGTTCTTATGAGAGGGCCACGAAGATCACTGAACCCGTGAAGGAAAACTTCCTCCTTCAGGGTCAGCATGTATGGGGGTGGAGGGGCGCGGGAAGGGGAGGAGACAGCAATCCTGGTCCAAGTCAGGAAGGGAGCCCATTTTCTAAGAGGTTGAGGAAGCCTATAAAGAGGGGATATTCCCAGTCATTAATTGAGGGATACTAAAAACTAAAGCAAAATTAGCCCAATACACATAAGGGTCCCAGAATTTGACCTAAAATACTATCTTCTAGAGGAAACCTTTCCTGATCCTTTTTAATTCTAAACCTTTTCCCTCTGTTGATTATTTCCAGTTTATCCTCTGTGAGAAATAACTCATTCAGACTCAGGGAGGATGAAGTTAAAAGCCCAGTTTATTATGCAGTTGCAAAAGCGGGAGTCCTAACACACACACCAGATCAAGAATCCTGGCCCCAGAGTTCCTCCTCTGTTTCCTCATTGGCTGAATACTCCAGAGTGTACAATTCTCTGGCACATCTATTACACCTCTACTCCTCAACAACATGTTCAGAAAATGGCATCTTAGCCCCCCCCAGAGGTGGAGAAGTGAGTATTCATGAGCATATTAAGCATGTGAACTCTAAGTAAAGCTTAACCTTTGTCCTACTTACTGACTTCTGCCACCAAAACAAGATTAAGACTGGCTGCACCTAGTTTTATTTAGTTACTTTTTCAGTGGTTGTTTCAATTTTATGGAAACAAACATTTTCGTTACATCTCTCATCCTCTATATAGCTTGTTTGTATGTAATTATTTGCATTTGTCTTCCCCCATTAGATCTTGACCTCCTCAAGATTAGAAATTGCCTTTTACCTTTTTTTTGTATCCCCAATGCACAGCACAGTGCCTGGCACCTAGTAGGTGCTTAAGGGCAGTAGATAGAGTGCTGGGCCGCGAGTCTCTTCTTGAATTCAAATCCAGCCACAGACACTTACTAGCTATGTGGCCCTGGGCATGCCATTTAACTTTGCTTGCCTCATTTTCCTGATCTGTAAAATGGGCTGGAGAAGGAAACAGCAAACCACTCTAGTATCTTTCCCAAGAAAACCCCAAAAAAGGGTCATGAAGATTTGGACATGACTGAAAAATGACTAAACAAATAATAAATTTAACCTGTAACTTTCAGAACTGTCTCGTATGTCAGTGAGTCTTACTGGCCTTTTTGTTTTCTCTCGTGTACATTTAAAAATGCCTCAATGATTCTCTTTTTCCTCTTTTTTCTTTTTTTTTTTTTGCTACCCTATCCCTAGCCTATCTCTAAAAAACAAAAATCTTATAACATATAAGCTTAATCAAGAAAAACAAATTCTCACATTGGCCACGTTTAAAAATATGTCTTATCTCACATCTTGACTCTATCACTGATCTGTTGGTCATTGCATTGTTCAGTTCTTAAGTCTTTGAAAGTTATCCATCTTTACAACATTATCATTATTGTAAAAATGTTTTCCCTGGCTCTGCTCACTTTATTCAAGTTGTCACAGGTTTCTCCAAAACTATCTCTTTCCTCATCCCTTTGGTGGCAATAATAATACATTACATTTGTGCAGTGGATAGGGTTGAACTTGGAGTCTGCCTCTGAAATCTTAAAGAGCTATACAAAGAAATACTAAACTGTGAAAGATAAAAATATGAATTAAAATTTCCTAAAAAGTTCTACTTTTATGTGATAAACTCCAAGTTCTTGCGCAAGAACTCATTGGTTAGGCCTATTTCCTAACACAAATATGGGGAAGAAAAAGCTTAAGTTCTGTCAAAGCAAATGTCACAGAAGAGCCAATGGTAGCATTCCATTGAGATTGGATATGGAACTCACCAATGAGTCAGAGGATCCCCTCAGACCCTTCTATTTCTATTTCTAACTGAAAAATCTCTTCTATAACATTCCCTAGAAATACTCATTTATTTATAGCAGCTCTTTTAGTGGTGGCAAAGAACTGGAAACTGAGGAGATGCTCATCAGTTGGGGAATGGCTGATCAAGTTGCATGTGACTGTGATGGAATACTATTGTGCTATTTAAAAAAAATGAAGAGCAAGATGCTCTCAGAAATACCTGGAACTGATGCAACTGATGAACCAATGACGACTGAACTGATGCAAAGTGAAATGAGCAGAACCAGAACATTGAATACATTAACAGCAATATTGTGTGATTATCAACTGAGAATGACTTAGCTATTCTAAGCAATACAACTGATCCAAGACAGTTTTGAAGGACTTATGATGAAAAATGCTACCCAGAACTGATGCAGTCTGAATGCTGATCAAAGCATACTTCTTCTTTATGTCTGTGTTTTCTTTCACAACATGACTAACATGGAAATATGTTTTGCATGACTGCACACGTCAAGTTGCTTGCCTTTTCAATGACGGAGAAGACAAAGGGAGAAAGAGAACTTGGAACTTAAAATTTGAAAAAAAAAGGTTAAAGGCTATTTTTACATATAACTGGGGAAGAAATAAAAATATTAAATAAATAAGAAATATTCAGTTGCCTTGAAGACCACAAGTGTGTGATGGGGGCAGTGGGGAAGGGGGAGGCGGTCTATGCCAATTCAACAACATTATGCAGCACGTGTAATGGGATCCTGCTACTTGATTCCTCACGATGGGAGCGCCTGGAAAGAGCCTGGGTTAATCAGCCTGGAGCCTGCCATACTGTGGTCAAGACCGGAAACCGTCCCTTCTTCAAGAGCAGCAGGACCCGACACGTCCGTAGGAGGCGGGCCGAGGCAAAGTTCTTCCGGGTAGGCTGGGAGAGGCGCCTGCGCAGTTCGTGTCACGACCCAGCCCCTCGGAAGGGCTTCCTCCTCTCCGGCTGGGCCTCCCGGCGTCGTTGGGGGCGGGGTCTGGACCATGCCGAGGCTCGGTTTCTCGGGGCTCGACGGGGAGGAGTTTGAGCTTTTGGCTTGAGGGGGCGGGGTGCCGGCCGGCTGTAGGCGAGCGGCCGGAGTTCCTCGGGAGAGATGGCGGCTACCTTCTTCGGGGAGGTAGTGAAGGTGCGGTCCCGAGCGGTGACGGAGGACGAGGAGGACGAGGAGGACCCCTGGGCGCCCGATAACCCGGAGGACCGAGAAGTCCGGCGCGAACTCGAGAGGAAGAGGTGAGGCCCCCGTGGTGCCCCGGAGCCCGCCCGCCCTCGGCGGCCACGCCGGCCCGGTGCCCGCCTGGACGGGCTTTGCTTCTGCTGGCTTTGCCCGAGGCTTCCGCGTGCGCCCAGGCGGGGATTTCCCCCGGGGGTGCTGGCCCGGGACAAGCGGGGGTGGGGGGGCTTCCCTCTTGGCCGAGAACTCCTTGAGTCAGAGAGCCCTGGACCCCCGCGGCGCAACGTAGAGCACAGGGGGGCACCGATGCGCGCGTGCGTGTGTGTGGGGGTGTGGGTGTGGGTGTGCTCGCGCGTGTGTGTATGTTTGCGTGCTTCAGTCATTTAGCCCCGTGCAGCTCTTCGTGACGCCTTGAGTCTTGTATGCCAGGCCCACGGTTATGCATTGAATCATCGTACAAAATCTCGGCTTTTTGTGCTTAATTGTTTCTGCTCCTGCAGAAAGAAGTCTTTGACTAGAGCCGGCAAAGTGAAAGTGGTTGAGAGGTTGTGGGGGGGGGGACAGTTCAGTGGATAGAGCCCTGGGCCAGAAGTCAGGAAAACAGGGGTTCAAATTTGGCCTTAGACACTTAGTAGCTGTGTGGCCCTGGACAAGTCACTTAACCTCTGTTTGCCTTAATCCACTGGAGAAGGAAATGGCAAACCTTTACCATATCTTTGCCGAGAAAAAAAAAATCTCTTGGACACTGTCAGGGTGAGTCAGACTTAACTGAACCAGAACAGTGCTTATATATCGCTTTAACCCAGAAGCACCAGGCCCTTAAGATGAAAAAGTTTTATTATAACCTCACTTTGAAATAAAAATTTTCATCTTCTCTATTCTTTATCTTAAGGATAAAAAAGGTTATTCAAGGCATTCTTAAATCCCAGTCCTTTTAAGATTTGCAAACAGCTTTACAAATAACTCATTTTATCCTCACGTGAGCCCTGAGAAGGTAGTGTATTTATTTTACAGATGAAGTGACTGAGGTTAAGGGAGTTATCCAAGATCTCACAGCTAAGTGTCTGAAGGTGGATTTGAACTCTGGTCTTCCTCACTTCAATTCCAGCACTGTTGTCCAGTGCCAATTAGCTATAGAATAACCTGTGTTAATAGAAGTGTGGTGCCCATAATGAGACGTTAATAGTTACACAGCACAAAGCATATCTGATGTCTTTTTACAGCTTTGCTGCCGCATTTAATAGAGATATTGACAGACAGGGACATGTCCAAAGTATGAGGAGGAAAATTAAAAGGATTAGTGGGTAATGATAGATACCAAAAAAGATTATCCATAAAACATTTTTTAAATGTTGAGAGGAAAACAAATTCATAAGAGTCCACAAATAGAGGGATTTTGTTACTACCTTGTTAGATGTAACATTTTATTTAAAAAAGCACTGTGACTAGTTCACCTGTTTGTTGTCCACTGTATGTTGAAATATGCCTGTTGATAGTTTTTAATCTCGCTATAAAAAAAGAAAATTTTAAAAAGAATTTATGGGAACTTAAATGGTGAAACATTTTCATTAAAGCTAAGGAATTAAAGGTGATTTCTTAAACTTTAACCATGTAACAAATATTAAGCACTTACTGTGTGAAGAATGATGTGCTAGTGTTAGGGCATATTCAGAATTTGATAAGATACAGGCTTTTGGTCTCAGTTTACAGACTAATACGGGGATGTCACAAACTCAGATATCTGTGATGGGAAAAGAATAAGCATTTATATAGCACCTGCTAGGCACTGTGCTTAAGTCCGTTCTACATATAGAATATTGGATGTGTTAGGAATAGAACAACATACTTGGTGAGGTTTGTTGAAGGGAAATTTCTACCTGAGTTGGGCTTGAATTGGAGGGCAGGGAGTGAGTAATTTGGAAATGGGGCAAGTAAGATTGTACAAGACCCCTAAGTGCCAAACTCAGGAGTTTGAACTGGATAGCCAACAGGAAGCCATTGGAGATTTTTGAGCAGAGGAGTGATGTGATCAGATTTATTAGGTTATTGCATGTGTATGTGACTGGATATATGGGAAAGTGGGGAGAGTAAAAGCAGGAAGCCATAAGAATAAAAGCTCTGGACACATCTGAATTTGACTCCTTTTTTACCCTTTTAAGTCAGACATTCTTAAACATTGTTGTGTCATGGATCATTTTGGCAGTCTGGTGAAGCCTCAGAACTCCTGCTCAGAATACTGTTCGTAAATGGATAAAATAAATACATAGAATTACAAAGGAAATACAGTTACCATCTTTGTCCTTGTGAGCAAGGCAAGTAGCCCTCCTCAGAGCTTCAAGCAATGTGTATTATGGGGATAATATTAGTTACTGTGCCTGCTTCCCTGGCGTGTTGTGAGGAAGGTCCTTTGTGAATATGCTGCATAAATGTTGCTTTTATTATAGCATCCTATTTGATGAAAAAGATAATGCTACCTTAGTGTCATTTCTTTCTTATTAACAGAGAAGTAGAGGTCCTTCAGACGCAGACAAACTTATCTTTGGAAATTCCCCTGCTAGAGCAGTATCCATGTTCAAAGTTTATAATGGCAGTAGGAAATAATGCGGTAGGTAAGTGAAAGTGCAACAAACTAGATATTTTGACAATTAAAAAATATATATGCGTGTGTGTATAAAATTACTATGTATCCATTATAAATTTTTTATGTGTTTACATGGATTCTTCATCTCATGCCTATAAGTTATTATTCTATTATTACATATCCCACACTTTCTCATTATGTGAATTTCACATCTCTGTCCTTTCCCTAAATCTTCTGCTGAGAATTCACTCTTCACACACTGGAAGTTTTCCTCGTGTTTTTTAATGTCTCATTAGCTAAACATGCATCTATTAGGCCAGGGTTTCTTAAGCGTTTTTGTCATGAATCCTTTTGGAAGTCTGGTGAGATAGGCTTTTCTTGGTTAAATAATTGAAGGAAATGCTAAATTTTAATTAAAGGTTAATGAAAATAAAGGTAATTTGTTTTCTTTCCAAGTTCAGTTCCTCTTGAATTTATTAAGTGCCAGCTACATGCCAGGAACCAAGCTAAGTGTTAAGGATATGGATAAGAAAAAGTGAGAAGGCTTTGCTCTTAAGGAGCTTACAGTCTAATAGGAGAAGACAGTACACAAAAGGAAACTGGAAAGAGAGGGGGACAGAGGGTACCTGGAATGAGAGCATGATGATGATGATGATGGTAGAGTGAAAACCAAGCAAAATAGCTTGGAGCAAATGAAGAGATAGCTAGGATTTTGAACTTTCTATAAAGGGAGGCTGTGGGAAAAATAGGTATTTTTATTGCTTTGTTTTGTTTTTGGTGGTGTTCCTCCTTTGTTAATGAATGGCCAATAATAGATGAGGCATGAATGTCAAAGCTGAGGCAGTGTTACATCAAAAATTTCTTCATTAGGCTGTTCCAGCTATTGTGTCTCATTCTGCTTATTTGACTGACTCCTTTACTTTCCTTTTGCCTTTTTCACTTTGTTCACATAGTTTATATTTGCTAATGTACGTCTTGTTACATCTACCATGTGTCTTTCCATTGTCCTTTCAAGTACCTACAGTTTGGATTCCTTTTAAATTAGGGCATTCTGTAATTAAGGCAACATAGTATAATGAAAAGTTCACTATATTTGGGGTGAAAAGACAGGATTGAGAGCCACCATTTTAACTAAGAGGTTGATGACAAAATGGAAGTTGCTTGGATCTTTAGTTTCTCCCCCAATTCTCCCCTTAGGTCCCTTCATCCCAGTAATTAAACCTATGCAAAAATGGAATAGGCTGCCTGGGGTGGCATGGGGTTCCTTACTATTAAGCAAAGACTGCATTTAGAAACCTTGCCTCCAACAATTTTCTCTCCCATTTGCAGTTGTTTCACTCCAAAGATTTACACAAGTTTGGTTCTCTAAATTATACATTAAAGTATTGGGTTCAACATGGTAATTTGTACGTGTTTTCATCCCCTGGTTACATAGCATAGCCATAGTTACATAGCTATATTAGATCTGTTTGTAGAGGAGATTCTTGTTCATATTTGATTGTACTAGAAGGCCACTGAAATCCATCCCACCTTCCCAATATTGATTGGCTTTCTTAACCAAGCAGAAGAGTTCCTATTTCAATTATGCAGGCTACTCTTTAATGGCTCAGTGCTGTTTCCTTCCCCAAAGTTGCTGGGGCTCATCTAGAGTAGTGTTAGATAGCTAGAAGAATATATTGCTATCTGGAGGGTCAGGCTCACCAGAAAAGGTAGAAGGTGGCATGTGACCCTCACTAGTAACCCTGAGTACTTTATCCTGAAGTTGGGGAGAAGGAGGGATCACTAAGTTTCAAAGACTGTATTGGTCCCTGAGGACTTGTATAAAGATCTTCTAGTGAGGGAAGTAACCCGTTTTTGTTGTTTTGTTAGTTGTCTTATAGAGCTTAGAACCATTTTCTTCCTTTGTAGAAAAGTTGTGAGACAGTGGCTAACTTAATCTGCACCATCAGCTAGGATTCGTAGAATATTAGAACTGAAAAGGCCATTAGGGATCATCTTCTCTAACTTGTTCAATTTTCACTCAAGGACCCAGAGCCTCATAGTAATGAGGTCACTGCACTGAACTAGAACGTAGGCATCTGGACTCTAAGTCTGTGGCTGTTTCTAGTGTTTGATCCTGTTTCTTACATGTTTTATCTTATACTAAATAAATTATTTAAATTTTTAAAAATCTCTTTCATAGTGTAGTAAAATACAACAAAGTTATAAAAGTAGTAATGTGTGTTAACCTTTTCTTCCTAGCATTTTTGTCTTCATTTGTTCTGAATTCAGAAACTTGGGAAGAAATTGGATCTACTAAGCTGTGGAATGAATGGTGCAGAACAACAGATACAACAAATCTTTCCCCAACAGATGCCTTTTGTGTGTTCTACCGTCTAAAGTCAGATCCTACAGTAAGTGAGATTTGTGTTGAAATTAAGCATAGACTACGTTTGTACGAGAAATCTTATAGATCATCTCATTGAACATTTTTTGTTTTATAACTAATAAGGAAACTGAAGTTCAGAGACATCAAGTAATATACTAATAGTCCCACGTCTAGTAGTAGAGTTTACACATTATATGTTTGGAATGTATATCCCAAGATTCTAATTTATTGCAGATAAAGTTTTTGGTTGTTGGTTTTTTGTTTTTTGTTTTATCAAGCAACTCAGGATTATGGCTGAATCCCATCCACACACATACATCAGAATCATTTAAGATTCTTTGAAAATTGTAACAGTAGAAATAACCTTAATAACTTCTGGTCATAAACATCAAGGAAGGTTAAAAAGAAAAAAAGGAAGATGTGTGTTTGACATGGGTGTTCATTGCAGTAGAAGGCCTAGTGCACAGTTCAGGTTGAAGATAGAATCTTTGTAGATGCAACCTCCAGTTACATCAGATATAGATGACATTGTGTTAATCGTGTTAAGCCCCAGAACATTACATAGCCTCCTGGAAGAGATTGTGTAATGACCCAAAGGATCAAAACAGGATCATATTGGATTACTTTTGGGATATTGCAGAGTTACTTTTGTGACTCCAAACTTGCTATGAGAGCAAAGTCTCATCTCTTAAATTACAGCATTATGCCAGTGTCTGATGTGGTAGTGAGATATGGAGAACAAATCTCCAAATAAAATTAACATCACATGGAGAACAAAGGTGCTTGGGGTAGGGTGGTTTGAATAGGCTGCAACATAACCAATGAGGAACTTCTAAGAACAATAAGAGCATAAGATGTTATCAAGGAATTATATGATAGAGAGAGAAAATAGGCTGGTTATGGGATGAGGCAAAAGGAATGACAGGTGAACAGCCAAAATGCCCTATTGCTACTGTCTCAAAATAAGGAAAAAGTGAAGAAGATCTCCAGGATGTTGGGTAGGTCCCCTTGGTAAACTTAGGGGAAGACATGGACAGTCGTCTCATGGGATAAGCAGCCATCAGTTGGTTCCTCTCCTCATCATTGACATGAACTGCCAAATCATTGAGATTCTAGATCCATTTGATTAATCACCTAATGTTAAGATGCTTTTTTTTTTTCCTCCTATGGCCTGCTTTGGGTCATTTTATTGTTGGACCTCAGGGGAATCAAGGCAAGGATCCTGGGACAATTGAATCAGTTGTCATTAGTTAACATTTCTTATAAATTTTTGATGGTGATGACAATGCTGATTTATATAATGCTTTCTGTGTGCCAAGCACTGTGCTAAGCACTTTACATTTATTACATCATTTGATCCTCACAACAACCTGTGAGAGACCTGCTATCATTATTCCCGTCTTACAAATGAGGAGACTGTGGCAGAGGTGAAGTGACTTGTCCAGGGTCATGTAGCTAGTGAGTGTCTGAGGCTATTTTGAAGATGAACTTAATCATAGGATCATAGATTTATACCTGCAAGGGATGTAGAGATAATCTAGTCCAGACAAGTGATGTGACTTGCCAGGCTTACCAGGTGGCAGAGTTGGGATTTAAATCTAGGTCTCCCGGGTCCAAGTCCAGCAAATTTTTGTGGGCCCCCCCCAACTAATGTTAGCTATTAGTTTCATGTATATTACAGATTTTATTTTTCCATTAACATTGATAAACAAGAATTGACATTATAAGAAATATAATTTGAATCATCAACCAACCTCCTTTTGGTGGGGATATGGTAGCTCCAGTGCACACAGTTAGCATTTTATGCACAAGCATATGTAGAACTTTATTTCTATGATGAGGCTATCTGCAACGGGCATCATTAGTTTATTTTAGTTGCCATGCCAGCTGAAAAGTGCATGTTGTTCTGGCATCAATCATAATTTGGAATTTAAAATGTATCCCTCTGTTGGTTTTCTTGATTCATTAATTTTCATTTAAAACAATAACAAAATAAACAGTCCCAGCAGCATACTTGAGAGCAAATATAAAAAGTGTATATATCTATTTGACAACTATTTTTGGTAGTAGTTATATGTTCATAAGATCACATGATATAAAGAAGTGGCTTGACAAAACACTTTGAATTTGTTTAGGTTTTCCTGTGCCAGTGCAGCTGCTATGTTGCTGAAGATCAACAATATCAGTGGCTTGAAAAGGTAACATTATAGAAAAAAATATATATTTTTTTTTACATATCTACTGTTTGCTCAGCATTGTGCTAGGGCCAGTGGAGATAAAGAAATATAGGCCATGGTCTTTGACCTTAAAGAGTTTATGATCTTTCATTATGAAAACAAGACCAATAATTTTAAAATAATTAGATTTCTTTTACACATTACGAGATAGTGGGGAGAATTACCTGCGTGAGTAGTATTGCATTTCCTAATTGAGATCTTGCTGAAAATATTTTTGTGTTAATTGCACTTTTGTTTTTTGCAAGACTGTGATAGAATAAGGAAATTAGTATTTACAAATCATTTGTATCCATAAGTGTCAAAGAATGTTAGAAATTTAAAAATCTGTAGACTTGTTTCAGCTTGCTCATCTTCTCAATTAAGGAATTGAGACACCGAGACTAGTTAAATAATACGTTCATAATGATAGTACCAAAAGGACAGGCCTCTAATGGGTTATATTATCTTTTAGAAGAAGAAAATTAATACACATCAAAAAACCATACTTTTCAGAGTGACAGAGAAGAAGCATATTGCTGTGTAAACAAACATAGTACATACAATTAGGTACACAATAAATACAGTTCTCACTTTTCTGACGAAATATTACAATTATGCTTATATTATTAAAATTAATTTTCTATGCCAGGTTTTTGGTTCTTCCCCGAAGAGAAATTTACAGATAACTATTCTTACTTCTCGTCATGTGACTGACTATAAAACTCCAGAATCCAGTTGCAACCTTCCTTCTCCCTTCCTGAAAGCCCTAAAAACACAGAGTTTCCAGGATGCTGCCTGCTGTACACTTTTAGAACAGCCAAATATCGTACATGATCTTCCTGCTGCAGGTGATTTTTAAATACAATTTTAAGTGGTTTTTTTGTTATTTCTAGCTTGATAGCCCAGGAATGTTCCATTGTTTGAGATCTCTTGAGGTATATTGAGTAATGGAAAATTATTGATTATTAAACCTTAGTTACCTTACATGCGAAATGATGTTATGGCTTAGGATAAAATTAACTGTGATCACTTCTGAGAATTTAGATTTTGCAAAAGGAACCTTTATGATAGTAAAACTTACTCATCTCTACCACTTAGCTTTTCCCTGTTCCTTCAGTTGTCAGTGCTTCCTTCCCCATGTTTTTCCCTAATAAAATATAACATGCTCATTGAGGGAAAGGGAAAGACTGCTTCATTTTTGTTTTTTTATCCCCAGCACCTAGCACCATTCGTGGGGATACTTTTAAAAATGCTTATTGGCTAATTTTTAATGTGATATTTTGAGTATAGTAGCCTATTTTCATTACTTAAACCATCTTCTAATGAATATATATTGTGTTTCAGGCTTAATTTTTTTTTTTATTTCCAGATTCACATTATGTTCTTTTGGTTTACTATGCACAGTAGAGACTTCCCATATATTGGCTTTGAAGTCATGATAACATAATTTGAATTTTGATACCTCTAAGACTACTAAAATAATGCTAGTTACATAATTTGTGAAATATTTGTCTACTAGCAACTACCTTGGTGAGGCTAATATGTTTTAATTAGATTAGTAGTTGCTGTCAGATGTTGAATTTTGGTTTTAGCTTAAAATTTTAGAGTATCTTATTTGTTGTTGTTGAGCTGTTTTCAGTCATGTTCAACTCTTCATGACCCCATTCTGAGATTTTCTTGGCAAAGATACTGGAGTGGCTTTGCCATTTGCTTCTCCAGTTCTCCTCATTTTACAGATGAGGAAACTAAGGCAAATAGGGTTAAGTGACTTGCCCAGAGTTACACAGCTAGTAAGTGCCTGAGGCCAGATATGAAGTTAGGAAGATGAGTCTTCTTTGACTTCAGGCCCAGCAGTCTATCCACTATGCCACCTAGCTGCCCCCACAGTACCTGATAACTATTGGTAATTGCGCCAGACTCTTACTGTAGTAAAGACTACCATTTTCTATTCACTGAAGCTGTCATTTTAATCTGTTAGTTAATTGTTAATGAACTTTTAACTGAATTTTAAAAAGAGGATCTTAGAAGTCATCTACTCGTACAATGCCATTGTTTTACAGAGGATAAAAATCTTCAGTAGCTGCTTCTTGCCACTTAGCATTTGTGCTAGCCACTCTGGCATCAGTCAGTAAAGGCTGAAGAAATGTAACCTAAATTTAATACTTATTTCCACTAAAAATTAAAAGGATAAATGTGCTGGGGGAAAGTATATATTCTAAAGTAAATTGAATTTATTTTTAAAGTAAATTTAAAATAAATTTAAATTGTTATTTAAGCTACTATATACCACAAAAGTAACTGAGATTTCACTAACTTGCCCTTAATATCTATAAGATTTACCTTATTGACTTTTTAATTTCATTCTTTTTCATTCCTCTTGTTTGCTCTTAGTTCTGAGTTACTGTCAAGTATGGAAAATTCCAGCAATTCTATACCTATGTTACACTGATATAATGAAACTAGACCTAGTTACAATTGAAGCTTTCAAACCAATACTTGGTTCAAAAAGCTTGAAAGGATTAGTTAAGGTAAGTTATTTTCTTGCTTATTATTTTAATCTGCTATTAAACATAAGCAGACCCAAACTAAGTCACTTCCTTGCTAACTTTGCAAGTAGGATTTCTAATTTATTATTAATAGACCTTATTTTACCAGTCTTACTAGAGGGACTATCTTGCATCACCCAACCCACAATAGGCAACTCCAGCAAAGAGTGATTGTACGACCCTATTCTTAACTGTTCACTGGCAACTAAGGCCCAGTAAGATGCTAGCAATTGATTTTCAAAAGCTGCATATTGAGTGGTGGTTTTGAGGAGCTGACAGCTCCCCCCAGCAGTGACTTGTTCTGCCTCCCCGTCGGTGCCTGCCAGAGGCTCCACCCAGATTGGTTTTTATAGACAATGATCTCTAGAAGCATGGATCCAAGGGGATAGATTGTTCAGTGTGATCGCCTACTTTATATTTTCCAGGGTTTTAGCCTATTCTTGGCCCACTTGAAAGCCATTGACACAATAAATAGGGGGACCATCAGGATATCCATGTAGGGAACATAAGTTTTCCAAAATCTAAAGAATTCAGAAAGCCTCTGGGCTGCTTCCCTCTTATATTATGGGGAAGCAGGTGTCAGTAGTTTATTTCAGACTGTTCCTAGAATCCTCTGAGCTTTTTACACCCATTGTATTATATGTGATAGACCTTTCCAATCAACCATCCAGGTTGTCTTGGGCTGGAAATTTGTTTCACTCTGTCTTTTTGTGGGTTTTGCTGCTCTTGGATTTGTTTAGAGCTATTTTTTAGATATTTGGAGGGGTTTGGGGGAGAGCTTAAGCAAGTCACTGCTTTTACTCTGCCATCTTGGCTCTGCCCCCCCCCGTTACTATTTTTTTAGTTTCAGTTTTATTGATGTGATTTTGTTTTTACATTATACACATTTATGTATTACTCCCTCTTCATGAAAGTTCTCTTGAAACAAAACAGCTAAGTAAAACTTACAGCATCCTCTCTGAAAGTTCATGTAACATTTCACATCTATAGCATCCCATCTCTCTCTTTAAAAAAAAATATTTTTTCTTCTACCCACCCTCCCACTCTACTGAGAATGAGAAAAAAATCACATTTCTTGTAACAAATAGCTGTAGTCAAGCAAAAGAATTCCCCTGATGACTGTTCACAAAAATATATATTCTTCATACCTGACCCTGAATCAGGCACTTTGGGGGCAGAGCCAAGATGGCAGAGTGAAGGTAGGGACTTGCCTGAGCTCTCCCCCAAACCCCTTCAAATACTTTAAAAAGTGACTCTGAACAAATCTTAGAGCAGCAGAACCCACAAAGAGACAGTGAGGCAGATTTCCAGCCCAAAACAACCTGGAAGGTTGACAGGAAAGGTCTGTTGCACCAGGCCGAGAGAAGAGCACAGTCCAGTGAAGGCCAAACTAGCGCAGACCTAGCCCCTGGAAAGCTGGCGCAGGCCTTAGGGGACTGAATCACTGGCAGCAGTGGAGGTTTCCAGACTTCTCAGCCCCCGATGCCAAAGACAGTTTAGAAGGTCAGCAAGAGAGGTCTGTCAGACCTGGGAGACAGAGAAGTGCAGGCCGCACCAATACAGCTCCAGCCCCACAAACAAGGAGCAGGCCTTGGGAGTGACTGAATTAGCAGCAGACAGAATGTTTGAAAGTCACCTATTTTGACTTCCAGGAGCCAAGATGGTGGAGTAAGCAGTAAGCTGCTCTCACCTTCCTTTATTGACCTTGAAAAATCCAGAGAATATTGCCCCAGGAAGAATCTTGGAATAGTGGAGCCAGCAGAAAGGCAAGGTGCATCAGTCTTTTAGCTCAGGGAGATAGGGGGATTAATAGGAAAGGTGCCTTTTGCTGTGGCTGAAGACCAGTACAGGATGGGAGGAGTCCCAGCAAGTCCCACCTCAGCAAACCAGCGGGAGATCCTGAGCCCCAGGATGATGGAGCAGGCAAGCGCCAACGCGAGGCACACACCAACCACCGCCATCAGCTCCAGGTATACTACCAGACCTCCCCCTACAGGCTGCCAACACATAAACCAGTAACCAGACCCCTAACCCCCAACACAGGAAGCATGGGACAGTGCCTCCTGTGCCCAAGAAGCAGAGATCAACTTTAAAAGCCAGAAAAAAGGCACACAGTATGAGCAAAAAGCAACAAAAGAAAACAGTGACCATAGAAAAGTATCTTGTGACAGTGAAGATCAAAACACAAATTCAGGAGAGGACAGCATTTTCAATATACCCATATCTGAAACCTCAAAGGGGAATATGAACTGGTCTCAAGCCTAAAAAGCCTTCTTGCAAGAGCTCAAGAAGGATTTTAAAAGTCATATTAGAAAGGTAGAAGAAAAATTGAATAAAGTTCTTTAAAAATACAATTTACAAAATAGAAAAAAAAAGTACACTAAAGAAAATAACTCCTTAAAAAGTAGAATTGGCCAAATGGAAAAGGAAGTACAAAAGCTAACTGAAGAAAACCATTCATTAAAAATTAGAATTGGGTAAGTGGAAGCTAATGACTCTGTGAGACATCAAGAATCAGTCAAACAAAATCAAAAGAATGGAAAAAATAGAAAAAAAACCATGAATTTTTCACTTCACTGTTATGAATAGTTTCATCATCGATCTTCTCATCATTGTATTGATCATAGTTCTTACAGCTTTCAAAGTTGTTTGTTTATCACCATATGGAAAAATTGCCCCAAATTGATACTAATTAGAGAAATTTAAATTAAAATATTTTTTATATCCTACTGCATCAGAGTGGCAAAGATGACAAGAAAGGAAAATGATAAATGTTAGAGATTCTGTAAGAAAGAAAGGCATATTGATGCACTCTTGATGGGCCTGTGAATGGGCACAACCATTCTGGAAAGCACTTTGGAATAGTACATAAGTTTATTAAACAATTTTGACCCAGTTTTACCACTGTTGGGCCTATACCCAAATGAGATCAAAGAAAGAGGAAAAAAAAGTCTTTGATGTATAAAAATATAGCACCTCTTTTTGTGGTATCAGAAAAAAGCTGGAACCTAAGAGAATGTCTAATAGTGGAATGAATGACTAAGTTGTGATTATATAATTGTGATGTATTTCTGTTGTGCTGTAAGAAATAGATGATTTCAAAAAAGACATGGAAAAACCTAATTGATGCAGAGTACAGCAGAAATAAGAACAATTTATACTGTAACAGTAGTATTGTTAAGGTAAACAATTTTGAGGATTTTTATAAGTTATGAAATGAGCAGAACCAAGAGGAAAAAGTCAGTCTTATTTTTAAAAGAATTAAAAGGAAAGAGAATAAGATATAACAATCATTCTGTTAAAAACACTGGAAAGAATAAGTGGATTTCTCCTTCATATAAGTACTATCTTAAACCCAAGAGCCAGCTAAAGGTGTTTCCAAGTAAGATCAGGGATAAAATAAAGATGTTTATTATAACCATTACTATTTGATATAATGTTAGCAATGCTAATTATAGTGATAGTACATTAAAAAGAAATTGAGAGAATAATCATAGGCAAAGAGGAAACACAGTTTTTGCTTTTTGTAGATGATAGGTTAGTATACTTAATGAACACTAGAGAATCAACTAAATCAATTCTGTAGTTATTGAGCAAAGTTGAATATAAAATAACACATAAGTCTCTGTATATTATCAATGAAACTCAGCAGGAAAAGATAGAGAAATTCCATTTAAAGTAACTACAGATCGTTGGGAGTCTACCTGTCAAGACATGCACAAGGACTATATATGAATACAACTATTTAGAAATAAGAACTTCTCAGTAATTGAAGAAACTTCAATTGTTTGTGATTAGGCCAAGTCAGTTTAATAAAAATGACAATACTACCTAAATTAATTTGCTTATTCAGTGCCAAACTGTCAAACTGCCATATTTCATCAGGAGGAAAAAAAGGTCAAGAATCTTAAGGGAAAGAATGAAAAATAAGTGGGAAGTAAAGGAGCCTAGAAGTGCCAGATCTGCAACTATATTACAAAGCAATGATCATCAAAACTATTTGATAGTTATTAAGAAATAGAGGTTGATTAGTGGAAGGATTAAGTACAAAACATACAGAAGCAAATGAATATGGTAGCATAGTGTTTGTTAAATTAAAAACCCCAGGCTATTGGGGTATAATCCAATTTAACAAAAACTTGGGAAAACTGGCAGTCTGACAGAAACTAGGTCCAGACCCACATCTCACATGACTTACCAAGGTAAGCTTCAAATGGATCTGTGACTTAGATATAAAAGTTGACAGAAATTAAAGAAGTAAGGAAGAAAATAGCTTTCAAAAGAATAGCTTATGGGAAATGAGTAAATTAAGGAATTGGGAAGTTAGGGTGTTTGAGAAAGTATCGGTATGTTTATTGAAGTCCCCTACTACGAGGGCAGGAATTGGGGAGGGGAGACATTGTAAACCAGGTGTGCTGAAATGAGGAAAAGAGTTTCCTTGAAGGCAATAGGAAACACCAACCAGTCTCTTGATTGGGTGATAAATATGGATTGAACAAACCTCAAAGGTGATGAGCAAGGAGTATTCTGACTCCCCTGCCATGACCATGGAGTTGGGAATATGAGTGAAAGTGCATACTGGAAGAGAGTGTCCAGTGGGTGAGCCAGAACTCAGTGCGTGCAGGAAGATAGAATGAGTAAGAAAGAAAAAGGTTTAAAATGAAAGCAAGTTTGTTAGCTATGGGACGTTATCCAAGAGCACAGTTAAATGGGGTGGGTAGATCTTGAGAGGAACCTAGAGGATGGGAACAAAGGAATAAGCAAAGGGGGGCTAAGAACAGGATTTTTACAGCCAGAGTTTCAGAATCACTGGAATGGAGAGGAAGAAAAGTAACGATTAAAGAATGAGTTTGGGTCGGTTATCATTGTCCCCAGAGAGCCAAGCAGCTGATGTGAAAATGGGCCAGGTCAGAGGGTGAGCCAGTAGTGGAGAGTAAGCAGTGAGTGAGTCTAGGCCTTCTCAGAATTTGGAAGTTCCAGATGGGAACGCAAGGTTCATTGATTTGGCTTCAAGGTAAAGTTATCATTAGGCCTCTAGCACTGGTGTGTAGGTAGAAAGCTTGAAAGAGGGGAGGGGCCAGGAAAACTAATGAAATGGCTGATTTAGGCAAGGCCATTTTTCCCAGGCAAGGCACCTTGTATGGAATTATAGCAGTGTGCTATGAAGGCTAATGCAGATGAGGAAATTGAGGCTGAGAAAAGTTAAGTGATTTGTTCAGAGTCACACAGCAATCATCTAAGACAAAATTCAAATTTGGATCTTCCTGACTCCAAGTCTTCTCCACTGCTAAAATTTTTTTTTAACTGTACTTTGTGTTTTTATTTCTTTTTAATTTTGTCATTCCATGATTTATTTGAATAAGGTAAAATTGGCTATCTTAAAAAGTTTTCTTACTCGCTGATTGGTTTCTTTTATTGGGAACTTTTATATCTGATCCACTGATTTGTGTAGTTGCTTGAGAGGTCCATAGTTTGCTAAATTATCATTTAGATACAAAATAGCATTAAGGATTGATTCTTGATCAGTTTCATCTTAGTTAAAGAGATTGGAAGAATTATTTGCTTAGCGATATTTAAACCATAATATTCCTATCCTCAGAAATTTATATTTAGCCTCGTTTATCTCACTTGTTAACACAATTGTTAAGTCAGTCGTTAAATGTGGGGATTTGTTTTGCTTGACACTACTTATTTATTACAAGAATTTTTTTTCCCAATGCAGGTGGTGAGAGGGAGAAAAAAAGATTTTTATTCATTATGGCAAACTAAAGACTATATCCACAGCCAGTGGGCAATTGAAACACTGCCAGAGAGAAAAGAAAGCTTATCAAATTATGACATGTTATTTTATTAACTATTTCTCTTTCAGAATGTTTCCCATGGTACAGAGATACTGAAGAAACTGGTGACAACAAATGAAATTCAGAGCAACATCTACACATGATTTTGTATTGATTTTTGAAAGTCATGGGCGTGAGTGGCAGAAAGAGAAATACCCTGTAGTTCTAACTAATTTACCTAGTGGAAGAAAGCAAAATAAAGAGTTTATTTTAAAGTAACCTGGGTTTATTTCGTTATTTCAGTGTGGGGTTAGATTTATGATTAAAACAAGTTTTTTTTTTCTGACTCTAGGCAAGAGTACTGTTAATAGCTTGTTTTAATTTTTTATAAGTTGTAATTATTATTTTTTAAAATGTTATAAGGAATATAGTCTTATATAAACTCTTGGCTTTCAACAAAGTTAAAACAGCATTAGCAGCAAAACCAATAAAATAAAATGCATTTACTCTGTGCTCCTTTATGTAAATTTCTGAATTCATCTTCACCATTTAAATTTCTGTTAACTTTGACTTCAAACAAACAATAACAAAAACAATTTGTAAACACTCCTGGCTCTGAAAAACTAGAGATGAATACCGCACAGATGACAATGGGAAAACACGTGGCAGATGTGGGCAGGCTGCAACATAGAACCAACTCTCAAGAACAGTAATACTGATAGAGAAGGTAGACTGGTAATATGGCAAGGACAAAGGATGACGGATGGACGTCTTTCTACTCTTACCCTTGCTCTATTATCCTTACCATAAATAACATGAAGAAGTGAAAAAGGTCTCCTATTCACTGGCAAATTTAGGAGTATGCAGGATAAATTGTGATCTGCATCATTGGAGGGAATTCTTGAATTAATAAGATCACAGAATCATTTGAGTATATAAGAATATATACATGTAAATTTTCTGAGATATAATTACAGTCATTTAGATGTTATGATTCAATTGTCTTATTTTAAAAATGCCATTTCTAATAGGTCTTTTCATATTCTTAGTATTTTCCTTTTTATATTACAACAAATTACCATATAAACATACTATAGTGTATTCAGCTCTTTTCCAGCCATTGGACAAAGGTTGTTTTGAATCTTATATTTTTGTAGAGATAGGGCCCATTTTTCCTTTTATGCTATTTTTAGCACTGAATCTCAGCAGTGGAATTCCTGAGGCAAATGTCATGATCAATTTGTGACTTGGAGTGCTGCAGTGTTTTTCTTCAAAAATTTTATACCAAAGATGGAAACATAAAAAGGTCAAGGAAGAGCTCAGCTTTCTCAAAGTACTCCAGCAAACATCCTGAAAAGGTGACCAGATCCAGTAATGATCAAGAAATTAGAAGATGAACAACATTAAGGGCCTTCATCCCAGGACTGGCCAAAAAAAACCAACCTTCTGGGCATTTCATTTCATTTGTTTATTTCATTTTATTTGAGGGGAAAATAAAAGAAAATGTACAGTAGCTACTATCAGAAATAGCTGACCTGTAAAAAAAAATCTAGATAATTTTAAGATATATCAGATTTCTTGAAAACCATGGCTAAACAACAAAAACAAAAAACAGGATGTGCAATTTCAAAATAATAAATTTTGCAAAAATGTTCACATCTTTTAGAACTTAAATGCAACGTGAAAGGGGGCGGGGGCAGGAAATCTACTGGTCTCCTCAAGAAAGATCAAATTAAAAAATACTGCAAACAGCTCAAAAAAGCATGAGAAGTACCAAGGAACCACAATTAGGATTATACAGGACATGGCAGCAACTACTTATCAAGTCTAAAGAAGCATTTCACATTTACTGTGTGCCAGGCTTGATGGATGAGGGCTAGGGATAAAAATGCAAAGACTAGGATTCTACAGTCCAAAAGGAGAGAGTGGTTTGGGAGGGAGAGCAAATCAGTTAGAAGGATCAGAAAAAGCTGCTGCTTGGTCTCACCCATGAAAGAAGAGAGGGGTGCTACAAAGTGAGGGTGATGTGTGAATTTCAAGCATGGGGGACAGCCAACGTTAGCGGAGAAAAATAGGAGATGAAATGTCTGTGAGCAATTGAGAAAAGGCCAGGTTGGGTAGTTCACAGAGTGCAGAAGGGAGAATAATATAAAATGAAGCAAAAAAAGGTAAGTTGGAGTCAGATTGTAAAGTATATTAAAATGTGTGTGTGTGTGTGTGTCTGTGTGTATTCTACAAATAATAGTCGCTAGAGGATATGGAGTAAAGTAAATGGTACTGGAAAATTCTTAGAAAATATTATGCCTAATTATGTGCCAACAAAATACTGCTTAAGTATTTACAAAAAGTATGAAGTATTTACAAAAATGTTAACTACCCAGATTAATAGAACAAGTAGAAATAGAAATTTTTAAGTAATCTACTCTCAGAAAAAGAAATTGAACATGTCATTTGTTCAAGTCATTTCAATCATGTCCAACTTTTCATGACCCAATTTAGGGTTTCCTTGGCAGTGATTTTCAGTTTCTCCAGTTCATTTTAAAAGATGAGGAACTGAGGTGGACAGGGTTAAGGGAACTTAAGTGAACTGGGCAAGCTCAGTGTTGCAAAGCTAGTGTCAGAGGCCAGATTTGAACTCAAGAACATGTCCCTGAACGTGCCATATCATAAATTATTTGGGGGCCAGAGTAAAGGACCAGATAGATTTATAGTGAATTCAGACTTTGAAAAATAAATAATTCCAGTGTTACATAAATTTTGTGAAACAATGTCTTAATTCCTGAACCAGGGAGAGACAAAGGAAAGGAAGAAAACTATAGACTAATATCTCATAACGAATATCAATGCAAAAGCATGTAACAAAACATTTTAAAATAGGCTACAGCAGAATATTAAACATTACTACAACAAAATATTATAGCTAAGTTAGATTTTTGCCAAGGGTGCAGGGTTGGTTGAATATTATAAAATGATAAATGTAATAGATAATAAAGTATTTATTAATTACCTACTATGTGCCAGGCACTGTGCTAAGCTCTGGGGATATAAAAAGAGGCAAAATAAAGTCCCTGCCCTCAAGGAATTTACAATCTAAAAGAGAAGGCAAACAAAGATGTACAAACCAGCAGCCACATGCAGGATAAATAAATGGAAATAATTAATAGAGGAACGGCATTAGAATTGTGATACGTTAGGAAAAGCTTTCTATAGAACAAGGAATTTTAGTTGGAACTTAAAGAAAGCTAGAGAAACCAATAAGCAAAGATGAGGAAGTTCCAAGTATGGGGGAACAGTCAGAGAAATGCCCAAAACCAAGCAGGGGAGTGTCTTGTTCATGGAACAGCCAGTGTCACTAGGTTGAAGAATACATGGCAGGGAATCAGATGTGAAAAGCCTGGAAAGGTAGGAGAAGGTTAGGTTATGAAGGGCTGTGAGTGCTAAATAGAGAATTTTGTATTTGATCCTGGAGGTAATAGGGAGCCACTGGAGTTTATTGGGGGGGGGGGGGGGGGGGGGAGAGGGTTGCCCCTGCACTTTAGAAGTCATTTCAGTGGCTGAATGGAGAAAAGATTGGAGTGGGTTGATACCTGAGGCAGGCCAACTCACCAGCAAGCTATTGCCATAGTCTAGGCATCACAGTGGTAGCAGTGTCAGAAGAGACAATGGTGCGTACTGGAGAGTGCTACAAAGGTAAAATTGGCAGGCCTTGACGATAGATTGGAAATGTGAGTGATGGGGGCTAGTAAGAGACAATGAGGAGTCAAGAATAACCACTGGGATCTAAGCGTGAGGGACTGGGAGAACAGTGTTGTGCCCCTCAGTAATGGGGAGCACAGGAAGGGGCAGGGAATGTTTAGAGAGAAAGGAAATCAGTTCAGTTTGGGCATGTTGAGTTAACTGACTATCCAATTCCATGCATTAGAAGTTCAAGATTGGAGGTCAACACAGAGACTGGTGCAGAATGGGTGGATTTAAGAATCATCATAATTAAATCCATGGGAGCTAATGAGATCACCAAATGAAGCAGTATAGAGGGAGAAAAGAAGAGGGCTCAGGACAGAACCCTGTGGGACCCCTATAGTTAAAGAACATGGTCTGGATGAGGATTCAGCAAAATAGACTGAGAAGGAGAGTCTGATAGGTAGGAGAACCAGGAGAGGGTGGTGTCCAAAAGCCTAGAATTTTTTCCGTAATATATGAGACAAGATTTTCAGCTGAGAAGGTGTGGGGAGGGGGAGTGTCACAAGAGGTTTGAGTAGGGGGGACTGGATAGTGAGTGGTAAGGCAGATATAAAAAGATTACCTAGCAGTAATGAGGACGCAGGGGAGATTATATGACATCATTTAGTGGTGGATACAATCAGAGGGAACTAAGTGGCACAGTGGATAACACTGGGCTTGGAATCAGGAAGACATGAGTTCAAATTCAGCCTCAGATACTTATTAGCTGTGTGACGGTGGACAAGTCACTTAATTCTGTTTGCCTCAGTTTCCTCATCTATAAAATGAGCCGGAGAAGGAAATGGCAAACTGTTCCAGTATCTCTACCAGGAAAGCCTCATATGGGGTCAAAGATTCAGACAAGACTGAAAGGGCTAAACAACAAACAACAACAATTGTGTTTGCGGGGGCAGCTACATAACAGTGGATAAAGTGTGAGGCCTGGAGTCAGAGACTCACTTTCCTGAGTTCAAACTTGGCCTCACAGGCAGCTAGGTAGCGCGGTGAATAGAGCTCCAGCCTTGGAGTCGAGGACCTGAGTTCAAATGCGGCCTCAGACCAAACACTTAATACTTACTAGCTGTGTGACCCAACCCCGATTGCCTCACCAAATAAATAAATAAATAAATAATCTGGCCTCAGACACTTACTAGCTTTTGTGACCTGGGCATGTCATTTAACCTTGTTGGCCTCAATTTCCTCATCTGTAAAAATGAACTGGAGAAGGAAATGGCAAACCACTCCAGTATCTTTGCCAAGAAAACCCCAAATGGGGTCACGAAGAGTCAGACGTGAACTATCACAACAACTGCAAGAACAACAAGAACCAGAAAAGTTGTACTTCTCATCTCCATTGCATGTGCATAGGGAGCAAAGACAGCAGATAGTGCAAGTCATCCAAAGCTGAGGAGGCTGAGGCAGGGCATGATTGATGAAATTGGAAGGGGATTAAGGATTCGAGAGAGAAGGACAACATAGAGTTGGCCCGGTTCACCAAGGGATCAAGATGGGGGAAATATAAGAGTGGCAAATGCTGGGGAGATGGCTCGGGAGAAAATCAAAAAGTCAAGATTTTTGAGATAATGATGCAGATGAAGAGCGGATTTTGTAAGGAAAGGCAGAAGGAGAGGTGAAAAGCCACAGGATTATGATTAGATACAGGGAGTTTGGAATTTTTGAATGTGGCGGTGGTTTATTTGTGGTTTTCTACCTTGAATTATTCTGGGACTCTCTCCAAACCAGACTATGTTTTGTGGTGGAGGAATGCCCTCAGTCAATTGAGATCTTTTTGCACTTGACTCTGTAACAATTAAAGTATTTGAAAATTCATTTGACTATCTGCTCTAACACCAGAGTGGGGAATCTGAAGGCCCCGAGGCCACATGTGGCCTTCTAGGTCCTTGGGTGCAGCCTTTTGACTGAATTTTACAGAACAAATTCTTTTATTAAGGGGATTTGTTCTGTGAAGTTTGGATTCAGTCAAAGGGCCACACTTGAGGACCTAGAGGGCCACATGTGGCCTCAAGGCCACAGGTTTCCCACCCCTGGCTCTAGGAGCTTCCTGAACTGATGACTAAGTTGAAATTTACAGATTTGATTTAAAACTCCACAGACTGGATGATAATTTTCATAGGAAAGAAAAAACTGCCTTTGTGAAAATGTCAGTTGGTACTCACTGGACTTTTGAAGCTCTTCTGCTCAGTACCATCTGATATGAGAATGTCCTCTTAAGTAGATCATTATGAGAACTCAGCACATTTGTGGTTGATGGCAAGCTCAAGGGTATGACCATCTTTGGAGAGCAGGTCAAGGAAGGTGAATCGATTGAAGAACTGAGTGGTTGGGGTGTTAGAGGAAGAGTCAGTATGTATGTTGAAGTCCCCTAGCATGAAGACAGGAAGCTGGTAAGAGGGAAAAAAATGTGAGCCATGCGCTGAATTCATTGAGGAAGAAAGAGCACTATTCTGGAGGTCAGTAGACAACAGCTACCAGACTTTTGATTGAGTAGATGAAAAACATGAATCTAAAAAAAAAAGGAAACAAATCACATTGTACAGTATAAGCAACGGGACCACATTGTAACTCTAGGCACAATATGAGGAAACAAGAAAATAATATACAAACATGGAGGAAGTATACAAATATGAGGAGAAGTAGTCAACAAATTAACCTTTTCTCAATGAGTCAAAACAGGATTGAATTCTCTGTCTCTGTCTCTCTCTTTTTCTCTCTCTCTCTCTCTCTCTCTCTCTCTCTCTCTGTGTCTCTCTCTCAGATACACAAACACACATAGTTGTAGAAATGTATCAAATTCAACAGTCAGCCAATTAATATTTATTAAGTGCCTAATACATGCCAGGCATTGTGCATGTGCAACAAGTGGGAATTGTGGGACATCTAGGTGGCGCAGTGGATAGAGCACCGGCCCTTAAGTCAGGAGGACCTGAGTTCAAATATGGCCTTAGACCAAACACTTGACACTTACTAGCTGTGTGACCCTGGGCAAGTCACTTAACCCCAATTGCCTAAAAAAAAAAAAATGGGAATTGAGAAGGGATGGCATTAAGCATGAGGATGATACTTCTGAGGGAATAGGTGAAAGCAAAACAAACTTCCTGATCTTCAAGAGGAGGGTTAAAAGACAAGAACTAGAATCTAAGGGTGAGTTAGAATCTTAGGTGACCTCAGAAAATTGGGGAATGACTGAATAAATTGAGTATATGAATGGAATCAAATATTATAGTACCATAAGAAATGACTCAAGAGATGATTTTTAGAGAATGTACGGTAGTATGAACTGATGATGAGTGAAATGAGCAGAAGCAAGAGCAAAGATAACCAACATTGTAAAAACAACAACACTGTAAAAACATTTGAAAAATTAAAGTACCCCGATCATTGCAATGACAAGCATCTCCAGAGAACCTGTAGAGAACCTGTGATAAAACATTGTACCCATCTCATGACAGAGAAGTGATGGACAAAAGAGGCAGAAAGAGGCACACATTGTTGGACCTGCCATTTTGTGGATTTGTTTTACTTGACTATGCTTATTTGCTACGAGGATTTCTTTTCTTTCTCTTAATCTTTCCATTTCAGTGAACTTCATGAGCGCACCCAAAAAAGAAGAGACAACAAGGTCCTCCAATTTCAGAGTTGTGAATTGCTGTGAGTTGCTCTGGCCACATGTACCCTGTGAACACTAACATACTTTAAATCTGTGCCCACTGTTTCCCTCCACCCCACAGATTCTGCATATATTTTTGCCACTGTGGGTGGGAGTGGATGGAGGGAAGGTTTGGCAATAGTTATTCCCAAAAGATGGCCATTGAAATATTTTTAAATGCACAGGTGGAAATTCAAAAGAAAGCACAGATAAGCACAATAGTTTTGAAAGTACTGTGGAATTTATTAAATCCTTTTTTTAAAAAGTAAGCAATATGAAAATCTATAATATAATATACAATCCTTTTCTGTGTTCTATGCATATGGAAATGTTCTCTTTTTTGGTATTTAAGTTCAGATAAATTCTTTTTTAAAGACCACACTTTTGGGGGAGTAGGCCTGTGGCAAAGGAACCCTTTTTCTTGGGATTATGAGATGATGAAGATTTGCATACATTTTTAAAACTAATGGTTGCCTTTCCTTTTGTCCCACTCTATACTCCCAGTTATGCTATGATTGTTCAGTTCCCTTAACCGTGTGTCTGCTTATTTGACAGGGATCTCACATGTAGAATGCCAACAACCAAATTAAAGTTTATAGGTAGTCTAAAATGATGCTATTCTTATTACTTCCTACCACTTTTTCCACTACTCTGCCACTATTTCTGTAGATTCCACCACTGGGGGAAGTCATCACAGGTAGACATTACTCTAACTCTCCAATGGGTTTTGAGGCCTGTCAATTACCCTCAACCTGGTACAGCATGTCTGCTGAAATAGTTTTACTGGGATGTGGATTTTGTGCATGCTACAGTTTCTTGGAGCCACAGGTGAGAGTTGGGTGACAGGATGAGAACAATTTGTTCCAATGACCATGAAGGCTGAAGCAGACACTGTGGAGCACTGAGAGTTTGATCAGACGTTGATGACGCCAAGGTCTCCCACTGCATCCTGGGCCATCACCAGCCATCTTGACTTTTGACCTACCACTAGACATTGATGACTCGTAAAGCTGACAACTCTGTGCAATTCTGCCTCACTTAAATCCAATTTATATGCAAGTCAAGACATCACTCATCATCACTCCAGCATCATGATGTCATTAGTCCTCTTTGAAAAGGAAGGACAAACAACAATCTCTGCAGAAGTGGAAGAGTATCCCCACAAGACTGAGGGCAATTTTTTCATGGTTTTCCATGGCCAAAGACTTCATCACCAAGTATAGAGCTCACTGGTAATGAACTTCTCCCACTTAGCCAGGCTATTCCTTGGAAGAACTCCTGGATCAAGTCCCCTAGAGAGGAGAATTCCTCTTGAGTTCCTGAACGAAGACTTTTGGAAGAAAAGGAGGACTCACTTATTCAAAACAGCTGAAGGAGCAGCAAGGGACAGAGGCACAATGGGGAGGAACAACCGGGACCTTTTCCACCACTACAATGAATTATTCAGATTGCAGTTGTGATGGAAAAAAGCATGACTCTTGAGCAATCCCAAGCACATTTCTCTTCCAGAGGAGTCTCAGCAGCAAGATTTCCCTGGGGCTTGGGTTGTATGTAGGTGGTAGCTACCAGAGAGAGACAAGCGTTTCCATGATCATTTATGGGCTTCTCCGAGTCTTTTATGTTTTGCAAATAAAATAAGCATTATCTTGTACTTTATACACACACATATACATATATATGAATGTACATATACATATATATGAATGTACATATATACACATGTGTGTATGTGTGCATTTAATTGCACAGGAACAGAGGGTCCTTTTACCCACAATAGTAGAGCTATATTCTGATATTCATAGGTGAGATACTGTGTGAGTAAAATGAGCCAGATTCTGAGGTTCCCACAGAAATTCTGCACGGGAGCATGAGCCAAAGTAACATAAAAAAAAACCCCTCCAAGATTGAACCCAGACTATGTAAGTTCTGTAGCTGAGATCCTGGGCCACAGCTTAAACCATCTACCTTCCAAGATTCTTGTAAAGATTAAATAAGAAGGGGCAGCTAGGTGGCACAGTGGGTAGAGCACTGGAATCAGGAGGACCCGAGTTCAAATCTAGCCTCAGACACATAACGCTTATTAGGTGTGTGAACCCAATTGCCTCACACACATAAAAAAAGATTAAACAAGATAATATATGTAAGATTTATTTTTGTTCATTGAAGAATGCTATATAAATGTGACTTGTTTGTTTTTAAGTAATCTAATGAATAAACATTTCTAAACATATTGTTCTCTTCCTCAAAATTTTTAATAGCTTACTTTTGCCTAGAGTAAATTCAGACTCTCTAACTTGCAATGCCAAACCCCTCCACAGTCTGGCTCCAACCTACCTTACTAGATATATTTTATACAAGTCATTTTCATGCATTCCATATTCCAGTCAAACTGGGTTACTCATGATTCCCTAGTCTTTTCTTGGCTTCTATCATATCTGCATTTCCAATTCCTTGCTCTCCTAATTTGCTTATGGTATCATCCTTTATCTGTAAATCATGTACTCATTTTGGCCTTATCTTGGTATACAGTGTGAAATGTTGATCTATACCTACTTTCTGCCATACTGTTTTCTAATTTTCCCAGTAGTTTTTGTCAGCAAATTTCTGTACCAAAAGCTTGGATCTTTGAGTTTATCAAACACTAAGCTGATGATGAAGCGTGACTTCCATCTCTGGGCAGAGAAGTGATGGATGAGAGGTTCAAAATGAGATGTTTAGCTTCAGATATGATCAATGTGTTGATTTATTTTATTTGATTATACTCGATAAGAAGAAGGACTTACATTGGGGGTCAGTTTGTAAGAGAGGGCTCCATTCATTCTCAATTATTTGGTTTCCTTTCCTCTGGGATGGTTTATATAAATAAAGCCTAACCTATATCCAATGGATATAAATAGTTGAGTGCTTACACATGAGATGAAGGCATTTTCTTTCTTTTTTTTTCTTTTTTTTGTAGGGGAAGGGAGTAATGTGTGAAGATCTAGAAATGAATCAATGCCAATTCTTGGAATTACTTAACTCCGAAGGCTATTGTGAGCCTACAGCATGACGACATCACCATGCAAAGACTAATTAATGAGGAAGCTTGCAATGGGGAAGGTTGAAAAACAGGGCTAAATTCCTATTAAAAATCCTAGAGAGTATAAGAATAAATTGAGTTTAGCTTAAAATGATAAGTAATGTTTATTTAAAATCATCAGCAAGCATTATCTGTAATGGAGATAAGCTAGAAGCCTTCCCAATACAATCAGAGGTGAAGCAAGGATGCCCATTATCACCACTATTATTCAGTATTGTACTGGAAATGCTAGCTATAGAAATAAGAGAAGAAAAAGAAATTGAAGGAATTAGAATAGGCAATGAGGAAGCAAAACTATCACTCTTTACGTTTGATATGATAGTATACTTAGACAATCCTAGTGAGTCAACTAAAAAACCAGTTGAAATAATTAACAACCCAGATATAGGGATTGAAAAGTTAAGATCCAGTCACATGATAGTGACACTATCTTGTTTTTTGGTGTTTTTGTTTGTTTGTTTGTCTTAAAGCTGAGTGTAGTTGACTAAAAATTAGCAATTTCTTTATCATGAAGACAATCTAGCCACTGTACCCTAGCAATCTAGAGCCTATATGGCTTGGACCTGAAGAGATGAGTGCTGAGGAGCGATAGAGAGAAATGCCCAACAGAGACTATGGGCCCAACAGCTAGCAGAGTTTCATTTAGCTGAGATCACCAGTGACCAGAAGAACAACTGGCCCAGTATAGACACTGAATCTTAGTTGCCCTTCCACATGTTTGCCCTGGCCACAATTTTCCCCCACAGATGTTTCCCCTTTTGGGATAGTTAGGTGGTGCTGTGGATAGAGTGCAGGATCTGGAGTCAGGAAGACTCCAAATGGTTCTTCCTGAGTCCAAATCCAACCTCAGACACTTACTAACTGTGTGACCCTGGACAAGTCAATTAACCCTGTTTGCTTCAGTTTCCTCATCTGTAAAATGAGCTGGAGAAGGAAATGGCAAGCCATTCACTATCTTTGCCAAGAAAATCCCAAATGGGCTCACAGAGTTGGATTCAACTCAAAAATGACTGAACTACAAAACTGTGCCACTTTTGTGATGCTTATGTGTGTTCACTCTGCTCACTGATAAAATGTGCATTTGTGGGAGAGGGTGCCCTAGGTTTATGGAGAGAACGTTTTATTGTGAATTTTCTTTCTTTACTATTTCATTCAATATTTTTACTTTAATGTCTTCCAGATGACTAGAGAAAGAGTAAACATATTGGTGGGAGATTATGAGCTATGCATTTAGGTGAATGTGGTTCAACAGAATTCCTCAAACCCTCCTCAGGTATAACTTTTCTGAGAATTTCAAATGTAAAAGGATAGTGCTACAAGTGCCATATATATTTGTGTAGAGTAGGATCTTATATGTATTTTTTACTTCTGTATTTGTTGTGAGTTCACCTTGTTCATTTTTTATTTTAGGAATTTGGTTTTCCTTTTGCCTTTTGATGAGATTAGTTAAGGTTTGTCAATTTCATTAGTTTTTTCCCTAAAGAATCAGGTTTTTTTTGTTTTGACAAATTCTATAGTCTTCTTGTTTTTGTTTTGCCTCAAATTTTCAAGATTTCATTTTTTATGCTTGTTTGAGGTTTATTTGTTGATTTTCTAGTTTTTTAAATTATATGTTCAGTTCATTAATCTGCTATTTTTCATTCATGTGTGTAGGGCATTCTTTCTAGCTACTCCAACTTGTATTTGTGTGTTGGGTCCCCAGAAGATAGCTGCTTCTTGCAGGCTCTAAAGTACCCGGTACATCTGTACTCCTTTTTTAAATAGTTATTTTTATTTTTTGTTAAATATTTTCCAATTACATGTAAAAGAATTTTAACAATCATTAAAAAAAATTTTTGAGTTCCAAATTCTCTCCATCCCTCCTTCACCTCCCCCATCTTTGGAAAGCCAAGTAATTTTTATTTTAATTATACATGTGAGCTCATGCAAAACATATTTATATATTGGCCACGTTGCAAAAGAAAACACAAATGAATAAAACAAAAATAAAGACAGTTTAAAAAGATGTTTTAATCTATATTCAGAGTTCATAAGTTCTCTCTCTGCAGGTAGATAGTATTTTTCATCACAGATCCTTTGGAATTCTCTTGGATCATTGTCTTATTCAGAGTAGCTAAATCTTTCACAGTTCATCATCCTTACAATATTGCTGTTACTATGTTCAATGTTCTCCCGGTTCTGCTCACTTCACTTTACATGAGTTTATATAAGACTTTCCAGGTTTTTCTGAAACCATTCCTCTTGTCATTTCTTATAGCACAATAGTATTTCATCACAATCATATACCACTACTTGCTTAGCCATTCCCCAATTGATGGGCATCCCCTCAAATTTTCAATTCTATGCCAGAATAAAAAGAGCTACTATAAATATTTTTGTAGAAATAGGTCCTTTCCCCTTTTCATTAATATCTTTGGGATACAGACTCAGAAGATGTTGGTGTTGCTAGGTCAAAGGGTATGCACAGTTTTCTAGCCCATTGGGCATAGTTCCAAATTGTTCTCCAGAGTGGTTCACAACTCCACCACCAGTACATTTATGTCCCAATTTTTCCACATCCCCTCTAGCATCTGTCATATTCCATTTTTGTCATGTTAGGTGTGAGGTGGTACCTCAGAGTTGTTTTAATTTGCATTTCTCTAATCAATAGTGATTTAGAGCATTTTTTCATGTAACTATAGATAGCTTTGATTTCTTTATCTGAAAACTGCCTGTTCATAATGGCTCTTCTTTATATAAATTTGACTCAATTCCCTATGTATTTGAGAAATGAGGCCTTTATCAGATAAACTCGCTGCAAAATGTTCCCCAATTTCCTGTTCTCCTTCTAATTTTGGCTGCATTAGTTTTGTTTTGCAAAAGTTTTTCAATTTCATGTAGTCAGAATTACATATTTTACTTCCCATAAACCCTTCTATCTCTTGATTGGCTATGAACTTTTCCCTTATCCATAGATCTAACAGGTACATTTTTCCATGTTCCCCTTACTTACTTATTATATTATCCTTCATGTCTAAATCATTTATCCATTTGGACCTTATCTTGTTATATGGAGTAAGATGTTGGTCTATGCCTAGTTTCTAACTGCTTTCCAGTTTTCCCAGCAATTTTTGTCAAAAGCTTGGATCTTGGTATTTATAAAACATTAGATTACTATGCTCTTTTACTATTGCATATTGTGTACCTAATCTATTCCACTGACCCACCACTCTATTTCTTATCCACTACTAGATTGTTGTCAGAATTACTGCTTGGTAATATAGTTTGAATCTTAAACTAGGCTGCCTTCCTTAACATTTTTTTTCATTGATTCCCTTGATATTCTTGACTTTTTGTTCACCAGATGAATTTTGTTATAATTTTTTCTTGCTCTATAAAATAATTCTTTGGTAGTTTGATTGGTATGGCACTGAATAAGTAAATTAACTTATGTAGAATAGTCATTTTATTATATTGGCTTGGCCTACATGTGAGCAATTAACATTTCTCCGGTTGTTTGTATCTGTCTTCTTTGCATGAAAAGTGTTTTATAATTGTGTTCATATAATCCTTGCGTTTGTCTTGGCAGGTAGACGCCCAAGTATTTTATATTGTCTACAGTTATTTTAAATGGAATTTCTCTATCTCTTGCTACTGGGTTTTATTGGTGGGATGTAGAAATGCTGATGATTTTTAAGGGTTTATTTTGTAACCTATAACTTTACTGAAGTTGTTCATTATTTCAACAATTTCTCAGTTGATTCTCTAGGATTCTCTAAGTATGCCATCATATCATTTGGAAGTATGTTTCCTCATTGCTTGTTTTTATTCCTTCAATTACTGTTTCTTGTCTTATTGTTATAGCTACCATTTCTAGCACAATATTGGATAATAGTGGTAATAATGGATATCCTTGCTCCAATCCTAATCTTATTGGGAAGGCTTCTAGCTTATTCCTATTACATATAATGCTTACTTTTGGTTTTAGACAGATACTATTAATCATTTTATGAAAGGTCCCATCGATTCCTTTGCCTTCTAGTGTTTTTAAAAGAAGAGTGTTGTATTTTGTCAAAACTACTGATATAATCATATGATTTTTGTTGTTATTGAGATGATCAATTATGCTTATAGTTTTCCTAACATTGAACTAGCCTTGCATTCTTGGTATAAATCTGATCTAGTCATAGTATATGATCTTTGTGATATATTGCTGTACTTCCTTGCTAGTATTTTATTTAAAAATTTTACATCAATATTCATTAAAGAAACAGGTCAATACTTTTCTTTGTTTTCTCTCTCTGGTTTAGGTATCAAAACCATATTTCTGTCATAAAAGAAACTTGATAAGACTCCTCTATTTAGCTATTTTTTTCAAATAGCTTATATAGTTTTGGGATTGATTGTTCCTTAGATGGTAGAATTCACTTGTGAATCTATCTGATCCTGGAGATTTTTTTCTTAGGGAGCTCACTAATGGCTTGTTCAATTTCTTTTTCTAAGATGGGGTTATTTAAGTATTCTATTTTCTCTTCTGTTAATCTCATCCATTTAACTTATATTGTTAGATTTATTGGCATGTAATTAGGCAAAATAACTCCTAATAATTGCTTTAATTTCATCTTTTTTTGATGGTACATTCACCCTTTTTATTTTTGATATGGTAATTTGGTTTTCTTCTTTTTTAATCAAATTAACTAATGGTTTATCTATTTTGCTGGTGTCTTCATAAAATCAGCTGCTACTTGTATTTATTAGTTCAGTGGGTTGTTTTTTGTTTTTATTTTTACTTTCAGCTTTACTAATCTCTCTTTTGATTTTTAGGATTTCCATCTCAGTGTTTACTTAGGGATTTTTCATTTGTTCTTTTTCTAGTTTTTTTTTTAGTTGCATACCCAATTCATTGATTTGTTTTTTCTCTCTTTTACTTATGTATGCATTTAGAGATATAAATTTTCCTCAAAGTACTGATTTGGTTACATGCCACAAATTTTTTCACGTTGTCTTATTATTGTCATTCTCTTTAATAAAATTATTAATCATTTCTATGACCCACTCCTTTCAGACTAGTTTCCAATTAGCTTTTAATCTATGCTTCCATGTCCCTTTAATAAATTTAATTTTGGTCGCATTATGATCTGAAAATGGGGCATTTCATTCTCCTGCTTTTCTGCATTTTGTTGTGAGCTTTTTGTGCCCTAACACATGGTCAATTTTTGTGGAAGTGCCACGTACAGCTGAGTAAACATATACTTTTTTCTATTCCCATTGTTTTCTCCAGAATTCTATCATATCTAATTTTTTTTTTAGGCAATTGGCATTAAGTGACTCACCCAGGGTCACACAGCTAATATGTGCCAAGTGTTTGGTCTGAGGCCGGATTTGAACTCAAGTCCTCCTGACTTGAGAGCCAGTGGTCCATACACTGCACCACCTAGCTGCCCCTAATTTTTCTAAGATTCTATTCATCTCCTTGACTTCTTTCTCATTTATTTCATGGTTAAATTTATCTAGCTCTGATAGGGGAAAGTTGAGGTCCCTTGCTGGAATAGTTTTACTGTCTATTTTTTCCTATAATTCATTTAACTTTTCTTTGAAGAATTTGGATGCTGTGCCATTTAGTGCATACGTTTAGTATTGATATTACTTCATTGTCTATGATTCCTCTTAGCAAGATATTGTTTCCGGGCTTATCCCTTTTAATTAAATTTATTTTTGCTTTTGCATTGTCTGAGGTCATGATTGGTTTTTTGGTTGTTCAATCATTTTAGTCATGTCTGATTCTTTGTGACCCCTCATGATTGCTACTCATCTTTTTCACTTCAGCTGAAGCATTAATAGATTTTGCTCCAGCCTCTTATTTTAACTCTGTTTCTCTGTTTCAAGTGTATTTCGTGTAAACATTGTATTTCTCGTAATGTTTCCATTTTATGAGTGAATTCATCCCATTCATGTTTACAGTAATGATTACTAACTATGCATTTCCCTCCATCCTATTTTCTTCCGTTGCCCTTCTCTCTTTTTATCCTGTCCCTCCTCCAAAGTCTGTTTTGCTTCTGACCACTGCCTTCTTTTATCTGCCCTCCCTTTTATCACTCCCTGTTGTCTTTATCCCCTTTCCCTCCTACTTCCCTTTTGGGTAAGAGAGATTTCTACTACCAATTGTTTACATATGTATTTTTTCCTTTTTGAACCAATTTAGATGTGAATGAGGTTCAAGCATCCCTACCCCACCCCATTTCCCCCTCCACTGTAAAAAGCTCTTCCTCACACATCTCTTTTATGTGAGATAATTTTCCCCATTCTTCTTCTCCCTTCCCCTTTCTTCCAGGACATCCTTCTTTCTTGCCTATCCATTTAAAAAAAAATCATCCTAACATAATCATCTCACTCCTACACCCTCTTTTTTTTTTCCTGTAGAAGCTAACTGTCCTAATAATGATAAAGATCTCAGAAGATACATGTATCATCTTCCCATATAGAAATGTAGAGTTTAACCTTGGCTCGATTCCCTTATGATTTCTCTTTCATGTTTACTTTTTTATGTTTCTTTTGCATCTTGTAATTGAAAGTCAATTTTTTTTATTCATCTCATGTCTTTTCATCAGGAATGCTTGAAAGTCCTGTATTTCATTAAATATCTATTTTTTCCCTTGAAGGCTTATACTCAGTTTTGCTGAGTAGGTTATTCTTGGTTGTAATAGTAGTTCTTTTGCCTTCCAGAACATCATATTGCAAGGCCTCCATTCCTTTAATGTGGTAGCTGCTAAATCTTGTTCAATCCTAACTGTGGCTCCATGGTCTGTGAAAGTATTTTCTCTTTGACCTGGGCTCCAGAATTTGTCTATACTATTTCTAGGAGTTTTCATTTTGGGATCTCTTTCAGTTGGTGATCAGTGGATTCTTTTGATTTTTATTTTACCCTCTGGTTCAAAAATATTGGGGCACTTTTTCTTGATAATCTCTTAAAATATGATGTCTAGGCTCTTCTTTTGATCATGGTTTTCAGGTAGTCATTAGACTTAATTTAATTCTTAAATTATTTCTCTTTAATCTATTTTCTAGGTCAGTTTTTTCTAATGAGATATTTCACATTTTCTTCTGTTTTTCATTATTTTGATTTTGTATTGTAGTTTCTTTGTGTCTTATGGAATCATTAGCTTCCAGTTGCCTAATTCTAATTTCTAAGAAATTATTTTCTTCAGTGAGATTTTTCCATTTAACCAACTCTGTTTTTTAAAGTGTTATTTTCTTCAGTATTTTTGGTGCCTCTTTTACCAAGCTATTAATTGTCTTTTCTTAACTTTCTTCCTTTGACTTAATTTCTTTACCTAATTTTTCTCAACCACTCTTATTTAATTTTGAAAACCATTTTTTAGCACTTCTAAGAATTCTTGTTGTGCTTGTATCCAATTAACATTTTTCTTTGAGGCTTTGCTTGTAGATGTTTGACTTCTTCTGAGTTTGTCTTGAATCTTCTGTATCACCGTAGTAGTTTTTAAAGTCAGGTTGTTGTTTTGGTTTTTTTTTGTTTGTTTTTTTTTTTTGTTTGTTTGCTCCTTTTCCCACACTATTTCTTGATTTGGAACTTCATGTTAATTTTGGGCTCTATTTCTGGCATGGGATGAACTCCAAAACTTCAAGTTTTTTCACAGTGCTGTGTACAGAGCTTGTTCTGAGGGTTTGGAACTTTTCAGCGCTTCCCAGGTGGTGTAATCTAGGGAGAGGTATGGTCGCTTCTTTGTTGGTCTGAACGATGGCCCTTACTCAGGAAGCGCCTCAGATCTCTTGGAATTGCAAGATACTATTTCTCAAAGTCCCTGATCCCTTGGGACTGAAAAAGTGAAACTGCTCCTCAGGGATTCCACTCCTTCTTGACCAAATATGCTCCTATCTGCCCTCCAACTATGTATGACCTAGAAATGGGTATATGCAATGATAATGACAAACGGCATCTGATCCTGTGCCCAGTGCTAACGCAGGGGTGCCCTGTACTCCCTTTCTGAAAGTTCCTGAACCTGCTGCTTCTTCTGTTGCCACCACCTACTCCTGCCATGGGAGTTTCATCCACAACGGTTCCAGGCTGGCATCCACCCCCATGTCACAGATCTCTCTTTCTGACCTCCTCTGCTGTCTCGGGCTGGAAGAATATCTTACTCTGACCTTTTGTTAGCTCTGACACTCCAGAATTCAATCTGAGGTGTTATTTTAAAGTTGTTTGGAGGGAAATGTTGGGAGAGCTTGGGTTAATGTTCCTTCACTCCACCAACTTGGCTCTGCCTAAAATTACAGTCCATGACACCACCAACCTCCATGATGAACTTACCTTTAAGAGTCTGGTGGTAGATATAATTAGCTCAACAAACAAACATTTACTAAGAATGACATAGTAAGAACAATAGCTACAAAATAACTCCCTGAATAAGCCTGGAGTACACTTCCCCACAAATACACATAGCAGCAATGGGAAGGGCACATACTTGGAATACTCACTCCTCCAATACTGCAGAACCCAAATGTCCTTCCTCTTCTTGTGGAGTCCACACACTGCTTTCCCTTAGAGAAAGAGTCTACTGGATAGCTCACCCAACTGAGCTCCTTGGGTCCGTGCCTTTCCATAGCTTGATTCTTAACTACCAGGGTAATTTCTCTCTTCAATCCAGTTTGTTGGCAGAGGTTTCACTCCCTGCAGCTGCTTCCTGCCTGGAATGCTACCCCTCTCTTTATTTATATATAGAGCGTGTCCCTGTCTCTATTGTGTATATCTTAATTATGTCTCCTATTGGGCAAGTAAATTTGTTGCAAGGTGCCATGGATGATAGGGGTAGAGTGAATCCTCCTCAAGGTCTGGGTTCTTCCTTAGCTGCTGGATCCTGTATAGATTAACTGCAAAACTGGCAAGCTAGATTTTTTCTTTTTCTTTTTGGCCTAGGCAATGGGGTTAAGTGACTTGCCCAGGGTCACACAGCTAGTAAGTGTTATGTGTCTGAGGCCAAATTTGAACTCAGGTCCTCCTGACTCCAGGGCCACAGCTCTATCCACTGTACCACCTAGGCAACCCTGTAAGCTAGATTTCTAAAGGTAATTGGGGCAGGGAGTGGGGGTGGTCAGGCCTCAAATAGTCAATGGCAATTGCCTCTTCCATTACAAGTGAGGGATATTTTTCTACTTTATAAAGACGTGTGTGTGTGTGTGTGTGTGTGTGTGTGTGTGTGTATACACATCTTGAACTTCTAAAGCATTTGACATTTTTTTTTTTTTTTGGTAAGGCAATCAGGGTTAAGTGACTTGCCCAGGGTCACACAGCTAGTAAGTGTCAAGTGTCTGAGGTCAGATTTGAACAGCATTTGACATTATTTACCACCCTCTCCTGGATTCTCTCTCTTCCCCCCCCCCCAACCTCCTTCCCTCTCCCTCTTTCTCTCTTATATGTGTATGAGAAATGAAAAAAAAAAAAAAGAGTGCTCTCTTGGTTCTCCTACTACTCTCCTCTGCTAGATCATCACCTGTACTCTGTCTTCTAGATATGGGTATACCCCAAGACTCTTTTTTGACCCCTCTTCTGTTGTTCTCATCAGTTAACATGGGTTTAATTATTATTTACATGTAAATGGTTCTTCTATTTATACTTCTAGCCCTAGGGCAACTGGGTGGTGCCACGGACAGAACACTGGGCTTGGAGTCCTGAAGAACTGAGTTTAGATTTTCCCTCATAAACTTAGCTGTATGACCCTGAGCATAAAAAAAGAGGGATGCAACAAATGAGGATACAGTACCCACTTCATCATGAAGATCAACTGAGTTAACCTCTGTGAAGCACACTATAAAGCTTACACAGCTATATAAATGCCAGAATTTTATTGGGCAGCTGTGTGGTGCAGTGAATCAGGAAGATCCAAGTTCAAATACTCACTAGCTATATCTCTTTAGGAGAATAATGCTGATTTGAATTCAAAATCACCCGCAAGACATGCACAAGGTACCCCAAGTTTGAAAATATCAGTTCTCAAGATTGCTATTTGGCTTGTGCTTTGAAAAGGAAACAGAAGAGCAAAAGGATGCCAAGAATTGGAGGTCCAGAAACTCTATTCTCAGATTCACCTGGGCAAGCATAAACCATTTTTTTCTGAATTAGTATTTTTGGAGGGATGTTGTTCCTCTTCTTTGGTAAAGATAGTACTTTGTCTTTTCAGTTATTTTTGCTTAATCTACTTGAAGGCAACCCTATTATTTTAGGTTCTCTTCCCCTTCCCCTTAACCCCAACCCTTTGTTACCCCTTTTTCTAGTTTTAGAATTTTATCTAACTTATTAAATCCTTTCTCTCATCTAGTTATCTAATATTTCCCTCCTTTTCCTCTTCTCAGTTATATAGTCAAGTAAAACTCCCCTCCTCATTTTCTGTACCTTTTTCTAAAATGGATTTCCTTCCCTCATTCTCTCCTGTTCTAGACTTTTATTCTTTGATTCATCCTTTTACTTATTTTTTTCAGTCTCTGTATTCTTCATAAAATGAAAGCTTCTAATACACCTATTTTGAGTTCCTTCTAACATTTTATTGTCTTACAGATCTTGCCCCCCCCACCCCCTTTTGTTTCTATTGTGCCTCATTCCTAGAAGTAGCAATTTCTAATAGGAAGGATAGAAGCATTGCCCCAGGCTAGAAATTTTTTTTTACCTCTTTTTTTCAAATAGCTTATATAGTTTTGGGATTGATTGTTCCTTAGACAGTAGAATTTACTTGTGAATCCATATGGTCCTGGAGATTTTTTCTTAGGGAGCTCACTGATGGCTTGTTCAATTTCTTTTTCTAAGATAGGGTCATTTAAGTATTCTATTTCCTCTTTTGTTAGTCTCATTATTTAACTTATATTGTTAGATTTACCTCTTGTTGACCCCAAGTTTATCTCCCCCCATGTGCCATGAATTCTCTCTGGGTCCATGCTCTCCCACCATTCTGTATGTCAGCTACCCTGATTCAGAGCCTCAATTCCCTTTTTCTGAAGCATGATGCTGTACATGGAAGCACATTATCAGATCTAAGCACCAAATCCTTGTGCCTAGCACAGTGCTAAACTGATTATACCCAATGTAAAGTCCCCATCTCCCATTGTAGAATATTCCTCATAGGAGTATTTTTTAGTGAGTCCCCCTTTCACCACTGAATTGAGATTTCCCTTTTCCCCATTTGTTTCAATCCCTTGCTTTGCCACCTCACTCATTCTCCTGTAAGCCCTCTTCTTCATAAGAGATTGTAAGAGCTATTTTCCCTTCATTGTTTACCATTGACTTCATTAGGATACAACATAGATTCCCTTCTATCTTATTTTTCCCCTCTATCCTTTTATGTCTATCCTCCCTTTCTGCAGTTTAATCCCACAAAAATTGTTGATTCGCCTGTAGGTAAGTTGTTGTGGTTTAGTCCATGGTTTCAGACCTGTTCTTCAACCATCACTTCTATTTCATTTTGCTTCTACCCTTGTCTCCTTACGTACTTTTAGAAAGCAATCTCTTAACAATCACTCTGCTATTGTTTTTTAACATCAGACATGTCTTTCTAGGTTTTTTTTTCCCCTGTGGGTAATTTATTTTGTTACTTGTGCCTTTCTTGATTGCTATATTTACCTTTCCTATATTTTTGTTGTCTGGAGTATTGGCAAAGCAAGTAGTTGACATAGGTCTGGTTTTCTCTGTAGGGATTCTTCAAATGCCTCTTTTAAATTGAACATCCATCCTTTTTCATTGATGATTAGGCTCAGATTTGTAGGGTATATATATATATATATATTACTTTGGTTTGCCTCTAAAACTCTTTTGCTCTTTGTAACACATTCTATTTTTTTCTGGTGGATGCAGAATAGTCTTGTATTATTCAAATTTTCTTTCCTTGATATTTGAAAGTTTTTCTCTTAGACACTTTCACAATTTGTATTGTGTCTATTCTCACAGTTCTTGCTTCTCTCTTGAACCACTTGGGAACATCCTGCTACAGTTCCATGCTCTCTTGAGAATCCACAGGGTCCTCTGTCTTCTTAGGTATTGATAAATTTTCTTTTGCAATACTTACTGACTGATGTTTGTGCTAGTGTTGATGATCTGGAGACCATCTTCCCTTCCATTAATAAGATATTCCTTGCTGGTTTATCGGGGTTTTTAACTGAGCTTTCTTCCTCCTGAGACCTTTGACAATTTCAGTCTTTTTTTCCTCTCATATTCCTTTCTTGTTCACTTTCTGAGTCCTTCTTTGATAACAAATCTCAATACAGTTCAATGAAAGCTGTCTCGGCCTCCTCCCGTGAAAGGGAATTCACTTTTCATCAGCCTCAGTGTCTGCCCCAATGATCTTCCAGGGCGACAGAACTGGGCTTAGTTGGATACCAATCCCTTTCTTTCAGGTTTAGTGGAGTCCCTACCCCCCCCACAGGTGCCCTGATCCAATTTCCTGTTTCTTAGTTCTTTAGCTGACCATTGCTGTAAGCATGCTGCTGTCACAGAGTAAGCTTACACTTTCCTGTACCTCCACCTCCTCTGCACAGTGAGTTGGGACAGAGTTGAGATCTATTGCTTGTTAACTCAGAGCAGTGGGATAAGGGCAAATGGGAAGGAGTAGCTGTCAGAAACTGCAGCAGCAGTAAGGCAACTGCCAAGTGGATCCCAGGGTACAAGCCTCGAAGTTCTGCCAGAGCATGGGAGCTGGTGGGGAAGAGGGCTCTGAGGGTGTAACAGGTAAGGGAATAGCCCTCTCCGCTGTTTGAGGTGACAGGCTGCTACCTCATCATGGTTCTTGGTGTTGTAGACCATGGAGACAGCTGTAATTACTTTACCTCTTGCATACGATTCTTACTTTGGAGAGGTCTGAGAGGTTGTGAGGATTAAAGAAAATGCTTAGTCCACACCAGTGACTCTAAAACTCACTGCCCTGCGCAAATGCGAAATCGTTAATATTTGCTATATTATCATGCTTTTTCACAGTAATTTTCTTAAGCAAGTGTGACTCCTACATCATTTGTATTTTGAAAATTCAGCAGGTAGTGACCACCAACTAGGCAGATTTAAATTTATAAATGACATTTAACACATGAAAAGCCAGACAAGTTTGGGATATCGGTTTTCAGAATCTATTATGAGCTTTTCCCCTTCAACTGTCTTCTCTATAAATACATTATTGTCCTAAACTACATAAAGCTGTGTAAGTAGCAAAATTTTAAAAATGAGGATCACAAAAAGGACATATACATATGATACATTTTTACCCTGTATACAGTGTTATCTCCTTTTTGAATTGCCCAACAGTAAAATTATGGTAGATCAACAATAGTATGAGGAAAAAAAACCCACAAAAGTTTGTTAAAAGATTCAGATTAATGGCATAGCTTTTCAAAAAATAAATATTTTCATTTACAATTATACAACATTTTTTTTTTTAGCAATCTTGGTGTTAAAAAAAATCATTTGAATTCCCTGGCACTTAGGCAAGCAACATTTGATTGTCACAACTTACAATTTTGAAATGCTAAAAATAGTATAAGGATCAGTGACATTTCTCCATTGCAATAACTGATCCTAGTTCAGTTTAATACAATTTAGTGCATTTCAATACCACATTCATAATTAGCCTACCGATTAAATAAATCTTTCTGCAAGACAAAGTTAATAAAGAAATCAATAAGTCAGATATGTCAAAAACAAAACAAAATCTGAGTGGATTAGACCTTTACAAAACTGAAAAACATAACCCTGACTTGTGAGGTGTTTGTTTGTTTTATCCTGTTCCAATTCCTAATTGTCTTTCATTTCTTAGACCTCAACTCCAAAGTGTTCAATATTTTCTTCCCACTACCTGAGCAGTTACTAAGAATCATACCATTTCTCTTTCTAAATTATGCATAAAAAGTGATCTACTCCATTATTTCCAATCTTCTTTCCAACAACTGAAAGTTTATAGTTGTGAAAATTTTAAAAAATAAAAAGTATATTCTTACAAATGTATAATTATGGATTATCTCCTATCATGGGACTTCAGGAACAAAAATGGCATATATTCCCACCCTTTTGAGCCTATTATGACAGCTTTAAGAGATGAAATTGTGACTTATGTCTCATGACATAATCTGCCTATGATTAGAAGTCATGTGTCAGTCACAGGGCTGAGGAAGTCCACGTTATGCCCTGTTCTAGGTCTGGAATGTCATAACCTAAGGGACATTTTGTACATGATGTTACTGGAGAAGAGGCATGTAATCCATCCAATTATTTGCCACTGTGAGAAAGGTGAGAGAAAGGAATGGAAAATGCTTAATACTTGTTCCTAAGAGCCTTCAAGCCAAGGTCCTGTTCACATGGCAATATTTAGACATAACACACTCTCATTAACACTAATTGGTATATAACAGAGAAAACCTTCCCCTGAAAATGTTTTAGCTATTTTTAGAAATCCATAGAGTGGATTTATACACCAAGCTGGGTAGTTTGTATGAAGCTTAGCTGGATTGGAGAGGATAAATTTTGACCTGTCTCAACTGGAAACACAAAAGAGTATTTAAAAAAAGTTATTAGCTTTCAATCCCTCAATCTAGTTGGCAATAATATGGCCTATGTATAGACTTGTAACATCTCTTATACTTTGGTATTGTTATTTAACTTTTCATATATTTATGCCATATCTTCCCAACTAGATTACAAGTATTTTAAAGGAAAGGATCACGTCTTATATGTATTTCTTTTTGTCTCCTCAAGCAGCTAGCACAGTGTCTGGCACAAAATAGGGAAGCTCTCATTAAATCCATAACTGATAGTCATTTAATTTTTCACTAGCATTACAAATTCAAGACAACTGGCTTGGCCTTATCTGTTTTGAGCCTTTCCCAAGGCCATCTCTCAGGAAAAGGGAGGCTTAAAAAGATAGCATTCTCAACTTTATGACAACCCTTTCCTATGGAAACATTCTTCTTTCTACAATAGCTAAGCTATATTCCCACAAAATATCTTCATTCACATACATTGCCTCCAGTTCTTGCTAATTATACATTCAGCAACAACAAAAAAGAATTGTCCAAAGGATTAACACAAAATTTACACACGTTTGTAGTACCAACAACAAAAATACATTGTTACAACAGATAACTTGGAAAGCCCCTGAAACCCCTCTGAGGTAAATCCAAATGGAATAGTCTTCAAACACTACCACAAGCAAACTGAGCACAACAATGATGTTAGGGCACTATTGTGTAAAGCATAATGTCCATACACTTCAGCATGGTATAGTGAGAAAAACACTGGGCTAGGATTTTGGAGAGCTAGGTTTTGAATCTGGTTTTGTTACTTACTTGCTGTGTGGCTGTAGGTGGGTATTTCACCTTCTTGGGCATTAGTTTCCTCACCTGTTAAGTCAAGGGTTTGGGCAAGATGACGTTGATGGCAATAACATTGTATAACCACGACCTTGTGAAAATCAGGTGGGGAGAGAGAACTGGAGCAAAGGCAACAGGAAGCCTCTGAGATAAGCTAGAGAAAAACAAAGGGCAGACTAGGTCTGTGTTCTCTGAGCTGGCTACACGTATACACACAGTATACAAACATCAAGAGCCACATTGCTGAGAAGTGACTGTTCAGCAAACTCAAGATACCAGTCCAGGATCCTAATTGCAGAGCACTCTGCTTTTGTCCTTTAATTAGCCAGGTGCCTAGTTTAGCCATAGAAGATGATAGAAATGTGTTTGTGCTCTGATCATCACAGAGGATGCCTGGGCCTGAAGTGGAAGCTCAGAGGTTTTTCAGATTAAAGTCCTGATTCTTACCTGAAAGTGTGAGCAAAAAACTATGGAAACTGGAGAAGCTCTCCTGTAGACTAGGAGCTCTTATCCTTTTTTGTGTCATGGACCTCTTCTCAGAATAATGTTTTTGTGTATAAAATAAAATGAAATATATAAGATTACAAAGGAAACTAATTATATTGAAATATAGTAATCAATTTTTTTTTAAACAGGCTCACAGACCCTATGTTGAGAACCTTTGTTCTAGACACACAAGTAAAGACCAAATCTTCATATAAACACCACCAATAATCACTGAAGCATTAGCAGTAGAAATATAAAGAAATCAGGAAAAGGAAAGAAGTAGGGTATTGGAGCTGCCCCATTGTCCTAACAATGATTAATTTTATTTTAAAACTACACAAAATAAACCCTGAAAACCCATGGATGAAAAGTAAAGACTAAAAAAAATAGTTCATGATATTGTTTATTATTGCTTTTAGAGGGCTTGGTAGTCCAATATACAAGCCATGTTTTATTAAATAAGAAGAAAATAGTGTAAGATATAAAAATCTATGCCCACTGTTTCAATTGTCAATCCAAGCTCCTAATCTTCATTATTCATTTACTGAATCAATGTCAATTTACACATAGTATTTTAATGTAAAAGGGAAAAATCTAACTGGGAAATGAGAAATATCAATTAAATAGAAAAAATACCATGTTGCTTTTTTCCTTGTGTAATATATTCTACATGGTTGAATTTTTTAGTGTTATCTTTTTCTTTGAAACTTTCCAGATATAACTATTTAGAAGGGTAGAATTAGCAAATGATAATATAAAGATCTTAAATACATTCACACAGAAACAGTGTATCATGAAAAGAAAATCTAAAAAACTCAAAGTAGTTTATATTTCTTCACAATACTGTACTGCCAGTTTAGTTGAGAGGAAAAATAAGGGAGAAATATGCTAAGGAAGAGGAGCATAGAAGAAAAAGAGTTAATTTTTCCCCCTTCACCTCAACAAAAAATTTGTTCCAAAAAAACCACAGCTTGTGAATAAGATTAAAATGTAGTTGGCAAGAACCTTTACTACATCTGCCTCCTTCTATTGAAGTTACCAAAAGAATATAAATAGGTTTAATATCTTCTTCATAAAGAAAATATATGACCTCACTAACATCTTCCTAACACACAGCATTGGCCAATACATAATTGTTTTATCAGTTTGCTTTAATTTTCTCTCTCCTTCTACCTTCTGCTTTCACAGAAAATTCAATCCGTTTTGAATTCTGGTTTGAAAATATCAAAAGAAACACCTCTTTTTTCCCCTTAGAAGGTGATAGAGAATGTTAACAATATCTAAGAAAAGGTGACTAGAAAATATGAGAAAAAAAGGTAAATAAAGGCAGGACTGGTAACACAGTGCTTAGCTAGGGAGGAATGGATTAGCTGGAAGAGTGAGATATACTATTCTGAGATAATTTCTCCCCTGCCACCCCCATGAGACTTCATATTTTAGGGCTAGGTGGTAAAATAAACAATTCCAATGAGGAACAGTTTACCTAAAAGTCCTAAAATCTTTACCTAATGCCACAAGTTAAAGTAAATACTTTGGGGAAATAATATGACTTGAGATTATACAGAAAAAAGTAAAATATTTCATTATTATCCTTCAACACCAATTAGAACATTAAGGATTCTAATTTTTATGCAACTGGGATAAAGGTTTAACTTGGGTTTAGACAAGATTTCTTCAATGCTACAAAGAAATCTGCATTTATTCACTCATAGTGTATTAAGACTACCCTACCTAAATACAATGAGGGTCTGCCTCCAGGAACATAACATGTCCTACTTGTTTGGGGCATGGGTGAATGAAAAGAATAAATTTAAAAAGCCAAATTCTTTGCCTTCTATTTTCAGCAATAAATCAAAATTCATAAACATTTTCATTTGTTTCTTATGTTAAAAGTAAAAACCTTGGGAAAAAAAACAACAACCAGTCTTCAGTATCTCCATCTACCTATGACAGAAAGGGGCTCAACGGGGCCTAACTACTGAAAGGGCATCCTATAGATTTGATATAAGGAAAAAAGAATGCCTCCATTGCACATAATAGAAAATCTCTGTAGATGTGCTATTCCTTAGACTGTACAACAGAGAGGAAAAGTAATTAAGGTGCTTCATGATGCTTACTGATTGAAAAAGGAAATCCATGCAATGTAGCAACTCCTGGGTACAATGGTAGAGAAAAATGGGATTCTAGTAGTAACAAACAGAGAAATGGAAAAAAGGGCTGCAAAACTACGGAGTAAATAATTCTCTTTTCATAGATATAGTTCCTAGGGTTACCTTGCTTCAAAAACACCATTATCTATGAATAAGTATTTAGAAAATGCATTTCTGCATTTAGAAAATGGGGCAAACATTAGCTCTAGAAAATAAAGGCATTAAACTAAGACAAGTGGAAAGAAAAAAAAAACTCTACTCAGTTTCAATCCATCAATATGTGCTTATATCACTAGGAGAGATATTTCTTCATAGGTGCCTTCCATAGTACAGAAGCTGCCAAGTACTACCTGAAAATCAGAGCAGAAGAGGCCAGGTACTCTCTGTTCCCATGATCCTTTATTCAAAACTTCACTGAAGGAAGAGCTGTTGATTCACTTTAAAAAGTACTTTTTCCCTCCCTCTGGAGAAAAGCTTGTTGAGGATCAAAGGAGGAAGAGAGAGCAGGAAAACTTGCTGGAATGCTGCCCCCCCACCCCCACCCCTTTCTTTTCTTTTTCTTTCTTTAAAGAACCACCTTAGCTTTAAGAGAAAACATCCAACAAACTTCCTTCTATAAGCACAGGCTTCTTAAAAAAAACCACATACTTGTGAGAGTAGTCATTTGGAGAATTCAAATCCCCTGACGCCACCTTTCCCATCAACAAAGTAAAATATTACCAGTTTTTTAAGCTCAGATATTCTTCCAAAGTCTGAATTACACTGAGATCCTTACACTGTGAACACAGGCAGAAAGTTGATGTTCTTCTTCTGTCAATCTTTCCAATTTCTTCACTCTTGGCTCAAGTTTTATTTATTAATATTAGTCACCAGTTAATAAGAAAAAAGATAGTTTCTAAGTGTTTTTTTTTCTGCTGTTTTGTTTTTAATTAAGTTAATTTGATACCACACCATCTGGTTACATGTGTTCAATCTGTAGCAATTAATTATTCCTTTTTCTTGAATTCTTGGTTTCCATAGCTAGAACCTTTCTCTATTTCAGTTACTCCTATCAGTCTACGGACTCCAAAGGAAGCTAAAAAAAAAGATAAAGAAAAAAGGAAACAATCAGATTATTTTGCCCCATACTGTCAGACACTCACGTACATTAATAAGGCAACAAACTCATTCATGAGTGACTACAAAGCAATCCCTGAATTTAGGCCTGTAATTTCACTTGGTACCTATTAAAAGAATGGACAGAGTAAAAGGATCATGGCCCTGAAACACATGGTCCAACAGAACTGTCAGACATATCAGTTAGTAGTTTTCATTGCCAACCTATGTATCTCCCTCACACCCTCCCTCATTAGTTTCCTGTTTCTCTTTCTAGCTGACAGTGAGCCGAACAGAGGTAGAAAAGGAGCTGAGAGAGCCAGAGAGAAACTGAACAAGTTATTTTATGTACCAGGCTGGTTTATGACATGGGAAAGACATTAAGATTGATTACCCCAGGGATGCATATCTTTCATCAAGGGAACACATAAGGGAAAATTCAACATGGAACTGCTCGATTTCCAGACTATTACTCCAACCCTATTAAGTAACTAGGTTTGAATAGTGGCTTATTTAATTAAAATTTTAAAATAGAAAAACACAAGCCTACAAGGAACTTATGAATTTTTTTAATTTTTCAAAGGATTTGTATTTGAATACATACATACACACATACAACACACACACACACACACACACAAAACACACACACACACACACACACATCTCTTCCTTTACTTTTTCAACGTCTTGATTACAAAAGCTTCAGTCACTACAATGGAATTTCCATTTCCAATGACAGATTACAACAAACTTTGAGTGGCCATGTAAAGTCATTTCCAACTAATTATCTTCACATTTGACCCATCTTTTCCTTATCTTTTATTACCTGCTCCAACGAATCCTAAGAATGTAAGTATCAGAAGGGGTGATCCACTTGCAAAAACACCAAATGCAAAACTGAAGAGAGGAGATAGAAGGATAGTTGCCCATGCGAGGAAATTCAAGAGAGTCCATGGTCTTCTGGTGGGTTTAATCTGCTCCCCTGGAAACACACCTTTCTGATTGTATAGCTCTTGTAAAGCATCCTGCAAGTTAAGAAATAAACAGGGTTCTTTTAAAGTCCATCCTCTAAATATGACAGCCAAACATTGGCAAAGAAAAATGACTCATTCCAAGTGAAGCTCTGAACTTAATAAAATAAGCATTTAGAAAACATTTAGAGCACAAATCCCAAAACACTAGTTTGCTCTAGTATGCTTGGAAGATAAAATGATAAAAACACCTAAGCATCAGGGGAAGAAATGTCCATCCTTATATATAGATAAATAACAGGTTGGTTTTTTAATAATTATTTGACTATTATAAATATTCACGTATTTTGTCATGTGTTGGGTATGTGAATTTTTTTTAATGCAGCTAAAAAGTCTGACAAGAGAAGAACATAAAAAGTGGTATCCTAGAATCACTAATATTCAACATGTCACAAGTATTGAGAGTGAAAAAATGCTCATTGTGGATATGTCCCCTGTGGGAATTATGTTGTGACCACAGATATTTTTTATAGTTTAATCTTCACAATGGAATGACTACTCCATCACGTATAAAAATCATATAAAAAACCCTACTCCCAACATCCCCAAACACAAACCATTTTCAACAACATATCTTCATTTTTCCCTACTTTGGGTGAAGGCAGTCAACCTCCTTTTCTATCGTTCCTTCCAAATCCCACAATGTTTTAAACATTATTTTATTAATAATCACAGTAATAACAGCCACCAGCATTTATCAAATGCTTTAAGGCTTGCAAAATACTTAATAAATATCATGTCATTGATCCCCCATAACCCTGAGAGGTAGGTGCTTTTATTATCCCTATTTTACAGATGAAGAAACTGAGGCAGATAGAGGTTAAGTGTTTGCTATGGGTCACACGGCTAGTAAGTATCTAAGGCCGGATTTTAACTTTGGTCTTTAAAAACCATGCCTCTGGGATTTTCATTGCAGTCCTGTTCTGACTCTCAAACGCTTAACTTATTCTGGAATATTGTAAGCCCTCTTTCTTAGAATATATAAAAAATCACTCATTCATATATGATATTAATGCAGGCCAATCTTTGGCATCCATTTCACCCTCTTCAAGAACCCGGAGTCCCATTCCCATCCCACAGTGCCCATATACTCTCTTCCCTTCCTCCATTGACTAAAACCCAATCTCAGATTCTTCATTCATAACATGGAAAAGCAAGCATTGAATTAGGAGTTAGAAGGAACTCAGCTCTAGTTCCATCTCTGGAAATAATACCTATATGACCTTGGGCAAAGTGTTTACTATCTCTTGGCCTCAGTTTCTTCATTTGTAAAATAAGGAGAGAGATTAAATGACTCTAATGACTTTTCCATCTATAAGAGTCCAGTGTGTGATCTATGACTGATTTTGCCTTAACTCTCTCAAAGATATGGACATCTGAATAGGGTCCAAAGTCTTAAACCTGTCACCAGGAGTTTATCTGAAGTTTTTCCAGGATAGTAAAACCTACTACATCCTCTGTAGGCATATTTTTTGAGAATCCAGAGTCACCTCTAGTGAGTCACTGGAGAACTTTTATGGAGAATGGAATATAAAGCAGGCTGCTTTAAAATGAGAGTAAGGAATAAAAAGATCAGCCCCTGTGTTCCACTGGTATCTGCAAACTACTTAGAATCATATTTACAGGAGGATGTGGATAAGAGCTATATAGGATAAAAAAGTGGAAATGGTATATAACATGGAGGGTGTAGCCACATCAACGAACACAAAGACTTTTCAAACTATCACTACTTTGCAGTACTGTAGTACCAGAGTCTTAAGTTAAAAGGTTGAAATTCTAACAGAGGTGAAGGAAGAATGAAGAGAAATGAATCATATTTTAGTTTTAAAAATAAAAAAAGGCTTTCCAAATTTCCCCAAATGACACCAGTTACTTCAGAAGAGCTAATCTTAATGCCATAATAAAGCAGGGTTGAAGACTAGACTCCAAGTTTGGAGTCTATGACATCTATGACAAATCAGAAAGAACCATTTGATTATGAAACAGTATTCCTACATCTCCCAGGAAAGAACATTTCAATTATTTACCCTTTAAAATTCATTTCTTCGTAGACCAGGGGTGGGGAACCTGTGGCCTTGTAAATCCTTAAGTGTAGCCTTTAGATTGAATCCGAATTTTACAGAACTAAAATTTGGATTCAGTCAAAAGGCCACACTTAAGGATTTAGAAGGTCACATGTGGCCTTAAGGCCTACCCTAGACATTCTATTTTAAAGACTTTTGTTCCAGGAAAAAAAAAATTCTTTACCTTCTCCTGATAAAGTTTATGAAGCCATTTTGCTGCTTCCTTTTCATCCTGTGGGATATCTTCCAGAGGAAATCTCCTGGTTTGTTAGAAAGGTTAAAAATAAAGTGAATCTTCTCCACCAACAATTCCTCGAAACTTATGTGTGTACTATATAGAACAAAAAGTATTTTTAAAGTATGGAAGCCAAATAGGGATTTAAATATGTGTGTATGTATGTATATATGTATGTATATGGCACAGGCTAAAGGCATCTGGTAAAAAGGAAATAATTTGTATCAAATTCTTAAGTCCTATCTATAGTTCCACTGTAAAGGATAATTACTTTTTATGGCATAAATAATTATTTGTCTGTCTACTTAAAGACTCAGAGTAAATGACTAATTGGGGCAGCTAGGTGACATAGTGGATAGAGTGCTGGGCCTGGAATCAGGAGGACCTGAGTTTAAATCTGGCCTCAGATATTTACTAGCTGTGTAACCCTGCACAAGTCACTTTAACCTTATTTGCTTCAGTTTCTTCATGTGTAAAATGAGCTGGAGAATGAAATGCCAAATCACTCCGGTATTTTTGCCAAGAAAACCCCAAATGGGGTCATAAAGAGTTGGACATGACCAAAATGACTGAACAACAACAAACTGACTAATTCACAAACATTTTAAAGTGTAAGATGTTCTAAGATTTACCTAACCAAATTTAACAGTTACCAGCCTCCAAAAAATGGAAAATTTAGGCATTCATTTTTCCAATTCACCCTAAGAAAGAGGTGAATATGGGTTGCCTCTATGTTAACTACCAAGGTGAGAGGCCAGGCTTATTTTGTAAAGTTCACAAGAGCCTGGTAACGATAGAATTTGAGGATCTGGGGAAATTCTGGAAATTTTTCTTGAGTAGATCTCTGGATTTGTCATCCAGAAAGATGTTCCTTCACCACGTTCCATATGAAGACGGAAAAGTAACTGAGAAATTTGGCCCAGAAGAGATAACCCAAAGTACCAGTTTAAAACATACAGGAACTGAGCCTAGAAGGCTTTGGTTGTCATTCTGAAAGAGCTTTATGAGCCTAAAAAAGCACTCTATGAATGGGAGTCGCTGTTCCGTTCCTTCTTTTTAGTTATCCACCTTGTGTATACCCACTGCCTGTTGGAGCTGATAACAGGAGAAAGACAACGAAATCAGAAGAAACTGAAGAGTCTTCTTGACTGTTCACAAGAAGAGCTGGGGACGAAGAGTTTTCCATTGTCCCGGTGACAAGTGGGAGAATTTTCTTGAGTGTTTCTGTGGGTTCCTCACCATTCCTTTCTATCTTTTTGTAATAAAAATAACTATTTCCGATGTCTTGGCCTAAGGGCTTGTAAGGATTTCTTGCCCATTAAGGAAAGCAAAATTAAACAGATACTGAATATCTTTGGGCTTTTCCTAGGTGGGAGCATGAGCCAAAATCTTAGGAGAGACACTCCCCAGCAGGGCTGACACCCAGAATACACTTATGGGATCATAACTCATTGTATCGTGCACTTAAGAGATGGGATGGGATTTATGCCATCTAGTCCAGCTCTTTCATTTTATGGATGATAAAACTAAGGCCCAGGTTAAGCAACTTTACCAAGGTCACAAACGTAGTAACAGAGTTGGAATTTGAACCAAGGTCCCCACTTCAAATCTAGCCAAAGTTTCCAAATTAATTCTCTGGAAAGAGAACTGGGTTTCAAATCAGAAGATCTAGTTCAAATCTTGATTTGCTTATTACTTATTTTGCTTATTACTACTGTGTGGCTCTGGGCAGGTCACTTGACTTCTTTGGCCCTCAATTTCCTCATATGTAAGATGGGGGGGGGTTAAATCAATCACTCAATCAATAAGCAATTATTAAGCACCTACCATGTACCAGGAACTGTGCTAAGTATGCAAAGACAAAACATATTAAAAAAGGGATACAAAGACAAAAACAGAATAGTCCCTCAAAGGGACTTAAAATTTATCTAGCAGAGATACAGAATACGCATGTACAGTAAAAGGTATATATAAAAAATTATACTGAGGGTTAGACACTAGCAACTGGAGGGGCATCAGGAAAGGTTTCATGTAGAAAGTGGTACTCATGTTGAGCCTTGAAGGAAACTAGGATTCTGAGATATGGAGGTCAGGAGGCAATGCAGGTTTTAGACTTTGGGGAGAGCCAGTGCAAAGACACGGAGATGGGAGATGGAATGCCATGGGGAAAAGCAAAAGCCCAGCTTATCTGGACTGCAGTGTATATGGAAAGGAGAAATGGTTGACGTTTAAGGTCCATTCTACCTATGATCAAAAGAGAACATTTTCCTTTTGGTAAGGACTGCTGAGGGGTCCCCCAAACTTGTCTTTTTGAGTTGCCATATTTTCCAGAAACACTGGTCGCAGAGCACGCAGAAGGCCCTGAATCTGTCAAGGACCAACTCCCCGCAGCTGACATAATTTGTTGTTTGCATCCCAAACTGGACTCCCTGTGTGTCTTTGGGAATCAAGATAGATGCCAGTCCATCTGTACTAGACTGAGAAATTGCTTGTGCAGCTGAGACCCTTGCAGATAGGTAGACCATCCTATCTTAATAGTCTAGCAGTTTTCAAGGGAAAAGAATTCGGCTTTTGCCATTGCCTTACTCCTCCCCTTCAGGAGGGGTTTTGACCTTTTCCCACCTTTACCTTTCCCTTCCCATGCCACACCCCTTTAGGTGGAGATTTCTGGTATCTCCTACTTCCTTTGTTCTGCTGTTATAAAAGTGCAAACTTCTGTACGGATTGTGAACTCTTTGGGTTCCACATACATGTTCATTTCTCTTGTAATAAACCTAGTTTTCACTTAAGTTTTGTGAAGTGATTGTCTATTGACACTTTTCATCAGCTTTAACAAAACTAAACAGTTCCAGCAGATGGCAGCAGTAGTTCAGCAGAGAAGCAGCAAAGTGAGAGGTGGCCTAGCCCTCCTGCTGGAAGTGCTTCCTCTTGCCCCGGTGTAAGAGCCCATTGTACCTCTTCCTGTAGATGCGGGGGATGCATGGCAGAAAATGATTCTATAATTTAATTTTCCCTTGTTTACTATTAAATTGTGTTTTAATTAAATGTTCTTCTACTTGAAAAAAAAATAAAGCCTAAACTCAACAATCATATATTAAGCTCTTACTTTGTCGGAAGACTGAAACTACTGGCTAAAATGATAATGAATAAATGTTTGGATCATTAGTGTGTTTCATTTTTCTATACCATATAATACCATAAATAATAAAAAAATGGGCTGTGTATGGTTTTGTGACCTCAGAGCCTGCTTTTCTCAAACACAATGAAAACTTGAAAAACCTAAGAATTTCTAAGATTGTACCTATAAAAGTTTTTTTTTAAATAAGCAAATGATGAATCAAAGAACAAAACAGACTATCCATGCTTTAGCTTGAATTTCATCTTTGCCTATTATAATCTAAGCACAAATAGCAGTCACATCTTATATTGACCAGGTAATTTCTACGTAAGCCAACTTGAACAGCCAAAGACCAAAATAAATACTTATAACACTTATAGTTGATAATGACTCCACATCCTTTGAACTGGAGTCTCAGAACAAGGCAGGAATTTTATTACGTAATTTCTATCGGGAAATCCATCACAAACTCCAGGAGAGGAAAAAAAGAAAGCAACCCATAGTTTATTATTTTAATTTCACAGGGTCATTCCTATAGACTTCTAAACTATAATTTTGTCTGGAAGAATGTAGATTTTATAAGTACTATCCTCCAATGTCTAAAATGAATTTGTATGGTGGGCAGAGGCTGGGTGGGCAAATGAAAAATGAAAGCATTTGACCAGTGGTTGGTATGATAACTATTTGGTAATTTGGCTCTAACTTCCATAGGTAAGCATAGATTTAAATTTCATATTTAGGTACACATTACATTATCCCTAAATGAAATACTAAATATTCAGCATCAGCAATCATACTTAACACATACATGTTCTATTTTGTGGAAGCTAATATTCAATCAGAGATTTGGCTCATCTAGTGGACAAAACTTGAATTAATAATAGAAAGTTGAATTAAATAGCATTTTGCTGGAGATGGTAGGTATTCTGTAGGTAAAAAGATATGTCAGCATCTCTCAGGTAAAAAAAAAAATCCATAAGCCAATAGATGTTTAGATTAGTAGCAAGAAATGAGAAATCCAGACAACCCACTTTTTTAGATAATGTTATTTTGCTATTTGCATAACCTGTGATTTTGAGTTAAAAGAAACTAAAAGGTTTGACTGTCAATATGAGAATCTTAGCGATTTCCAGATAAAGGCCAAAAGAACCTTCAAATACAGCTTTGGACACCTTACTCTGAAGTCTTGACTATTTGAGTTAGCAAGAGAGATAGAAGGAAATACTGGCAATATGGAAATTCTGTCACTGAACAAAAAAATCTACATCTAGGTTGAGATTAATTTTGTATTTCCTTAGAAATGTGCTATGAAAAGGGATAGATGAGTCACTGGTGCTGAATTTCAAACTCTGTGGCCTGATTATTTAGCAGCTATGTAGGATTATTTAAAGAAATTAAAATCCATCACTATCAGGCTGTCGTATAATGTTTAATTAAGAGTTTCCAGGAAATCCTATAGCATTACAAAGGCTATTCTGTATGGTGTAATCCTTCAGTTCTATAAATTCAAAAGTCCTTCATAGGTGATATACTCCACACATGGCACAAAGATTAATTTTGGGAATATTAAGGGGAAAGGGGAGCAAGGTCCCAAACTGAAATAAGAGGAAAGCACTGGTGGTACAGGGTAATATAATTAAATGGGCTACATCACCATCATATTATCTACAACCAAAATCAAATCAAGTATGTCTTAGTCATTAGAGAATTATTAAGGTCAGAGAATTTCTCTTTCTTTGTCTTATGTTTCTGCTTTCCCAGAGTGTGAGTATAGGAAGTAAATGTTATAAGGGATCTCTTGGTGTGAGGCAGAAGAGGAAGTAAACTGAGGGAAGGGAGGAAATTAGGGATCTACACAGATGCCAGGAAAGAGGGCTGGTTTAATTGTGTGAGAGGGATTAGAAGATCAAACGGCAGACACATATATAGGGGGAATTCGAAAATGAGGGACATTTGGGCAGCAGAAAGTACAAGGGATGACAGAGAGACAGGCTAAAGCTCCTACAGAATGGAGGAGACACACACACCAGCTTTCCAGTTTGGTCAATAAAGAGATTGCTGGAGAAATGCTGTCCACCTCAGCATTTTTCTGCATGACTCTTTTTCAGTCCCTACTTTTTTCATTTGCATCTAGCCACTGACAAAGTCTCGAGGCTGGTATTAATCTTGACAGCGTGGATATAGGAGCAGAAGCTCCAAGAGAAATGGAAGAGGGAATGGAAGGACAGGTGTGGTGGGAGGGAATACTCATCAGCCTGCAAGCCTGCAGCCACTCACGCCCACATCTCGCTCACCTCACGCACATATCTGCTTCATACTTCTTTCCATAAAGGATCCCTAGTAATGATGGATTCTTGTTCCCTCTGAAATTGAGTGTTACATCATAGACTGCTGCAACTGTAGTTAGAAAGAAGGATCAAGTAAATTTGCTGCAGGTCAGCCAGGACACTGGCTTTCACCCTTAAACAAACCTTAAATAACACTACAGAAAGTCAAAAGTAAAACAAACAAATCCAAACACTTAATCCACACCTATTCGTCATGTTTTTTTTTCTTTTTTAAATATGATTAAGACTTTTTTCCACACAAATTATTTCATGTTAACCCTGATGCCTGACAGGCAGCATGGCAAAGTGAACAGAGAACAATCACTGGAGTCGGGAAGACGTGGGTTCCACTCCTGCCTCTGACGTGCTGACTGTGAGACGCTGGGCAGGTCCCCTGACTTGCCAGTGCTCCTGGCAGGTCCCTCTAAGACTCTAAGCTACTCAGAAGGTGCAGACCTGTTTTGATAGAGGGAGTTCTTCACTGGGAGCTCCCTCTACTAACATAGTCACCACACCTAACCCCAATCCCGAAGTCTGGCAAAGAAATGGCACTGTTGCTTAGTGATCATCTGGGAAGGGCAAGCCTGAAAACCCTGTGTAACCTGAGGAAATCAGCCAACAGGAACTTGTCCTTACCTGTTCCCCTGAGACACTGGACTGCAGTGGTAAAGCCTTTGGTTCTGGGCAACAAATGATATTTGAGTTTGGGTAATCCCTTAGATTCAGCCACTTCCATACTAATTCGATGCTTTGTCTCTGTAAATCGAGTTCCTTCACAATACAAGAGAAACTAGGACAGAGAATACAAAACAGAAACCCAGTAAATACATCTCAGAAAATAACTTTTCTTACACAGAGTCTTCCTAATTTGATTTTTAAAAATTATTAGATCCCCAACTGACAAATGGTCAAAAGATATGAACAGGCAGTTCTCAGAGGAAGAAATTAAAGCCATCTATAGTCATATGAAAAAATGCTCTAAATCACTATTGATTAGAGAAATGCAAATCAAAACAACTCTGAGGTACCACATCACACCCATCAGATTGGCTAACATGACAAAACAGGAAAATGATAAATGTTAGAGAAGATGTGGGAAAACTGGAACACTAATGCATTGTTGCTGGAGTTGTGAAACGATCCAACCATTTTGGAGAGCAATTTGGAACTATGCCAAAAGGGCTATAAAAATGTGCATACCCTTTGACCCAACAATACCACTTCTAGGGCTATATCCCAAAGAGATCATACAAATGGGAAAAGGACCCACATGTATAAAAATATTCATAGCAGCTCTTTTTGTGGTGGCAAAGAATTGGAAATTGAGGGGATGCCCATCAATTGGGGAATGGCTGAGCAAGTTGTGGTATAATATCAATGTAATGGAATACTATTGTGCTATAAGAAATGATGAGCAGGATGCTCTCAGAAAAACCTGGAAAAACTCGTATGGACTGATGCTGAGTGAAGTGAGCAGAACCAGAAGAACGTTGTACACAGTAACAGCCACGTTGTGCGATGACTAATATGGATAGACTTAACCCTTCTCAGCAATACAAGGATCTAATACATCTCCAAAGGCCTCATGATGGAAAATGCTATTCACATCCAAAGAAAGAACTATGGAATCTGAATGCAGATCAAAGCGCACTATTTGCTAATTTTTTTTCTTCTGTTGTGTTTTGTTTCCTCTTTCTGATGGTTCCTCCAATTGGTTCTAATTCTTACTTACAACATCACTAATGTGAAAATATGTTTAATAGGAATGTATATGAATAGCCTATATCAGATGGTGTGCCGTCTTGGGGAGGGAGGGGGAGAAAAATTTAAAATTCAAAGTTTATGGAAGTGATGGTTGATAAATCAAAATAAATTAATTTTTAAAAAATTTATTAGAAACTTATCTAAATTATTAGAAAACTTAGAAATGTATCTAAAATTATTAGAAAACTATCATTTTATTTTTCCTCTTCCAAAAACTGTTCTTATGGGGCAGTTAGGTGGTGCAGTGGATAAAGCACGGGGCCTGGAGTCAGGAGGACCTGAGTTCAAATCTGACCTCAGACACATAACAATCACTAGCTATGTGACCCTGGGCAAGTCACTTAACCCCAACTGCCTCACCAAAAAAAAAAAATAAAAAAACCCAAAAACTGTTCTTGTCCTTTGATCATTACTCTGTTGGGGATCATATATTGTTGGTCTTATAGACAGATGTGCTTTATATATTTCTATCCAATAATTTCTTCTATTTCAACTCAATTCAATTCAACTGATATTTATTGAGCACCTATCACATATACAGTGCTATGTTAGATACTAAGGATACAAAATTAAAAATAAAGCAGCCCCTACCTTAAAGGAGCTTATGTTTTCTTTGGGGTAGGGAGAAGAGGGTACAACATTTACACAAGTAAGCAATACATAAGGTACAGTGAGAGAGAGAGAGAGAGAGAGAGAGAGAGAGACAGAGAGAGAGAGAGAGAGAGAGAGAGAGAGAGAGAGAGAGAGAGCATAACTTGGGACAGGGGAAGATCAGGAAATGAGGATATATCACCTAAGCTTTGCCTTGAACAAAGTCAAGGATTCTGAGAGGCAGGGAAAAAGAAAGGGAACACTCGTGGTATGGAGGAATGGCCTGTGCAAATGCACGGATGGAATGCGGTGTTCAGGAGCGGCTAACAGGAGTTTGGCTGCAGAGTACAATTTGTGAAGGAGAATATCATGACAAACAGCTGAGGAGTCTGTGTTTCATCCTCAAAGCAATAGCAAGCCTTCAGAATTTTCAGGCAGGAGGGTGATGGGGTCTGATTTGAGGGTCTGGAAGGTTATTCTGGCAGCTGAGTGTAGAATGAATTGGAAAGGGCCAAGACCAATTAGGAGGTTATTGCAATAGTCTTAAAGAGAGTGGATGAAAGCCTGAATTACTATAGTAAAATCAGGAGTTTGGACTAGGTTGTTTCTAAAAGGTTTTTAGCTCAAAATTTATGAAACTTCCACATATCTCTTTGGAAAGGAACTTTTTTTTCCTAGTTATGTAAGTGGAATAAAAAAGTATTCTACTGGTTAGCAACAGGACCAGACTTAGAAAAGCCATAGTTAAATCTGAGGCTTTAAGAGACATCCAGTTCATTTTTTTGACTAGCCAGGGTATTCATACCACATTAGATAGGGTATAGATTACTGATGTCCACAAATGATTCTCCCAAACTACTTTTAGTCAATCTCCTTCCACAACGGACTTTTCAAAAGGGATGCTAAAAATCACCTAAGTTTAGAAATAACCTTGTAATACAACGTGGTAATATTTCAGATTTATGTCAAATGTCAACTGTAAAGTGGAAAGAAGGATGGGGACTACAGAAGGTGCAGTGCGAAGTACAGGTGATATGTGACCTCTATGTAGAGAGGAAAATTTATTTTTTCCTTTCTAATAATAAAGCCATTAAAAAGATAAGTTATCTGTGAAGAATAATCTTAGCTGGGCCACTTGGTTGGTGACGTTGATCAACTAACTTTCTGAAGAGATTAAAAAAAAATTCCACAAAATAAAACACTTTAGGTTATCCATTTTCTTACTGCTAATGCCTCCAGAACTGGGCTGGCAAGACAAAGGTTCAAGAGGAAGCATTTTCCCTCTCTGAGGAAGAGGAATGTTTTTTCCCCCTCCTGTCCTGCCACATGCAGCCCAAGGGCTAGCTCTGCACCAAATTCAGGGCACAAGCTAAGCAGGAAAAGCATGGGCCAATGGTAGTTTGCTGATTTGATACCCTAATAGTTGAAAAGCATTGCCCAAAGTTACACAAGACCTTTTTTTTTTTTTAGTGAGATGTTTAGAAGGTTCTTGTTTAGTTTTTACTCTTTAAACTTTGAAATCTTATAGTTTTCAAAAACTTTAAATAAAATAAAAGGCAAAGAACTGTTTTTTTCCCCCCACAATTGGGATGGGCTTTAATTCTGCTTACCACAGATATGTGATTACCTTTTATGATGTGTCTGAAAACATAGTTTACCTTTTCATTTGCAGTAGGGTTTTTGTATTTGTTATAGAATACTGAATAACAATTAATTTTATATGACTATGTAATGAAGTTATACTCTCATAAATTTGCTTTTAAATTTATAGATTACTTCTACCACATGTAAAAGCTAAAATATTAAACTTTAACACAAATTATTATAAGACCCTGTTTTCTAACTAAAAAAATGTCCCCCTCATCTAGCAACTAGCTGACGTGGAATTGTGAACCCTGCAAGCACTTACCCACATGTACTCAGGATAGTCAGACAAACGTTTTAATCCTTCAATAACAGTGTCCCTGTCTTCCTCCCACTTTCTTTTGCAGAATACAATCTCGAGAAAGTACCACGTCCAGCCAATAAGGGGCACATACAGAAGTTCTTTCTTAGCCAGGACTTTAGAGCTCTAGAGACAGAAAAGAAGAAAAATGTATATGCATGAGCAAAGTAAAAAAAAAATTTCAATGTTGAGATCAGGTAGGTTTGTCTAGAGTACAGAATGCTTGAACTGGAATCAGAAGACTTTTATTGCCATGCTAGTTTCTCTAATAATTTGCTTACAATATCAGGCAAGAAATTATTTCTTGGGGGCAGCTAGGTGGCTCAGTGGAGAGAGCACCGGCCCTGGATTCAGGAGGACCTGAGTTCAAATCCAGCCTCAGACTTACTAGCTGTGTGTCCCTGGGCAAGTCACTTAACCCCCATTACCTAGCCAAAAAAAAAAAAAGAAATCATTTCTTTCATGTCTCATTTTCTTCACCTGCAAAATGAAGACACCACTACATTGTCTGAACAGGCGTCCCTTTAGGGCAGGCCTGCACAACCTGCAGTCCACAGGCACTTGCAACAGGCCAGAGGATTTCCTCTACATACAAAGGATGTTTTCCCCTACATTTTCTGCAAGCAGACCACAGGCTATAAGTTGTGCAGCAGGCCCGCTTTAGAGCAAGAGTTCTTAACCGGGGTTCTGTGAATTTGTTTTAAAAATATTTTTATAACTGAATTTCAATAGAATTGTAATTATAATTCTATATCTTTGAATTTATAATTTTGAAAACATTTTTCTGAGGAGTCCATTTGGTTCACCAGACTACTAAGGGATCCATGACATAAAAAAAAAAGTCTAAGAATCTGTTTCAGGACATGGTTCATCACCCTGTAGACCATGATTGACCATTTGGTAGTTAACTGTAACCTGACAACGTTACTTGACTGGCAAGGCAATAGGCTGCCACCATGACCCTTGTGTAGCTTGGCTGAATTCCTAGGAGTAATGGGAGTTGTGGTTAAAGACTGCTATCCACCTTCTTCTCTTGCAATCAATCTGCTACCGAACTTTCCAAAGATATCACCATCATCAACCAAGTCCATCAGTTCCAGAGTCCCTAACCTGACAGAGTAAACTCAAGACTCTGGAGAAATAAAAAAATAGCTTCTTTCTCACAAAGAGTTTGGGGACCTATGAAGTAGACTTTAAGTTTAGAAATAACCTTGTAATACAAAGTGGTAATATTTCAGATTTGTGTCAAATGTCAACTGTGAAGTGGAAAGAAGGACAAGGACGACAGAAGGTATAGACTAAATTCTATGACAACAAATTCCAAGGGACCACACACATTCTTTTGCCAGCATATCATCTGCCAAGATATCCACCCTTCTCCCTTCTCAAATGTCCACCTAACCACAGATGGGCACCTTCTATTTTATCAAGATCAGGACCATTAATGTAATATGTAATGTCCCTCAACTTTCCCTCCTCTGCACTTCAAAAATGCTATGTATTTTCAGTCATTTTCTTTCCCTTTCCTTCCATCTTGGAAAAGAGGTGGTTCTTCTCCTCGTCAAGGCTAACTCCTTCACCTATGTCTTTGATTCCACACCTTACTACTTTGCTCCAAGATGCTGTTCCATCAACGTACCTGGGGAACCACACAGAGGCACCTATGTTTGGTGCACATAGGTATGGTTTAAATTAATTGACAGACTGGGAGCACCCATATGATTCCCACATTTTGTCAAAAAAAAAGTATTTATTAAGCACTTACTATATCCTAGGCACTGTGCTAAGTTCTGAGGATACAAAAGACAAAAACAGTCACTCCTCTTAGGAAGCTCACATTCTAATGGGGAAGAAAACAATGAAAATGAGTAGGTATATATATATATATGTGTGTGTGTGTGTGTATATATCTATATATCTATATATAGATATATATATATAAGAAAATGACTAGGCAGTTAGGTGGCATAATGGATAGAGTATTGGATCTGAAGTCTGGAAGACTAATCTTTGTGGGGTTCAAATCTGGCCTCAGACACTTACTAGCTATGTGACTTAACCCTGTTGGCCTCAGTTTCCCCATCTGTTAAATGAGCTGGAGAAGAAAATGGCAAACCATGCCAATATCTGCCAAGAAAACCATAAATGGGGTCATGAAGAGTTGGACACTACTGAAAATGACTGAACAACAAATATAAGACATATACAGAGTAGATGGAAGGTAATCTCAGAAGGAAAGGAACTAATAGCTGGAGGAACAAGAAAAGGCCTCCTGAAGAAGATGAGCTTTGAGTTGATTTTTAAAGGAAGCCAGGGAAACTAAGAGATCAAGGTGAGGAAGGAAAGCATTCTGAAAAGGCATGGAGGTGGGAGATGAATTGTTATCTAAAATGAACAGTAAGTAGGGCAATGAAGCTGGATTGTAGCATATGGGGAGGGTTGTAAAGTATAAGAAGAATGGAAAAGGACAAAGTCGGGCTCTAAAGAGGATAACATGATAAACAGGACTTTATACCTGATCCTGGAGGTAATAGGGACTCATGACTTGCATTGAGCAGGGGAGTAATATGGTCAAATCTACATGTCAAATAAATCACTGGTAGATAAATGATTGGAGTGGTAAGAGACTTCAAGAAAGAAAATCAATTAGAAGACTACTGTTAAAGTCTATGTGATAAGAGATTGGATTACTGGTGATAAATTCCAACAAACTTTGCCAGAACCTTAAAGGCAGGCAGTGTTTCCATTTTTTAACTTTCTACCCCAAGGACTAGTACAGTGTTTTGTATATAATAGGCTTTTATTTATTTATTTTTTTTGGGTGAGGCAATCGGGGTTAAGTGACTTGCCCAGTGTCATACAGCTAGTAAGTTTCAAGTGTCTGAGGTCATATTTGAACTCAGGTCCTCCTGACTCCAAGGCCAGAACTCTATCTACTGCGCCACCTAGCTGCCCCTATAATTGGCTTTTAATAAATGCTTGTTGAATTGAGTTGAATTTTTTTCTTTGTGTACTGAGCTTCCTTTTGATGAAGCTGGGGGAATAGTCCTTTTTCACCTGTATCTTTTAATAACTAACTATTGTCTATCATTAAAAGTTACTTTCTTCCCTGTTCCACAGATCCTGGTTTATCTGTAGAACTTTTCAGTCATTTTGAGTTGTATCTGATTCTTTGTGACCCCATTTGGGGATTACTTGGCAGGATACTGGAGGGGTTTGCCACTTCCTTCTCCAGCTCATTTTACAGATGAGGAAACTGAGGCAAACAGAGTTAAGTGATTTGCCCAGGGTCAAACAGCTAGTAAGTGTTTAAGGCTGAATTTGAACTCAGGTTTTCCGGACTTCAGGCCTGGTGCTCTATCCATTGTGTCACCTCGCTACCCTATTTGAGGAATTACACATTTTAATTACCCTGATCCCTGTGACAATCAATTATTCATTTTCTTACATTTTCAATTTCTTCCTCTATTCTAGCTCCTTCCCTTCTTATGTATACATTTGTTCCTTCCATCCTAAAATAACTCTCTTTCAGTTCTTCTCCCCCTTCAAGCTAACCAATCCATCTTCTTTGTTTCAGAACAAAAGTTGCTCTGAAGCAGTTTGTGTTTGCTGAATAAGCACACCTCCTCATCACTTGCAATTTGGCTTCCATTACCACCACTTCATTGAAACTGCTCTCTCTAAGGATTTCTGGTGACTTCTGGAGTGACAAACCCAACAGCCCCTCCTCCGTTCTCATCCTCCTTGCCCTCTTTGCAACATACGACATCATCTTTCCGGATGCTCTCTAGTCGTCTCAATTCTATTATATTTTATTCTCCTTCCTAGCTCTTCTACTTGTCTGACTACTTAGTGAGCTGATATTTTTTCCTACCCTCTACCTTATTTTCTTTTTCAATATTCTTTCCCTTGACAAGCCAATCCACAGAGGCAGCTAGGGGGCACAGTGGATAGAGAACTGGTTCTGGAGTAAAATGGACCTGAGTTCAAATCAAGCCTTAGACATTTACTAGTTATGTGGCCCTGGGCAAGTCACTTAACCTATTATTACTTGACCTGTCTCAGTTTCCTCAACTGTCAAGTCAGGATAATAATAGCACCTACTGCTGTTGTTGTGAGGATCAAATAAGATAATTTTTGTAAAGCACTTAGAAGAGTACCTTGGAAATAATGGGTTGATTTCTTCCTTTTTTCTCTCCTTCCTTCTATACCTTAAGCTACGGAAGATGACTCCAAAGTCTGTACCTCCAGACCCAACCTAAGACTTGCAATCTAGATCTCCCACTGAAACCTCTAATATGCCCAAAGCAACTTATTTTCCCCCAGACACACATTCCTCTTCTTGCCTTCTCTATTTCCTTTAATGGTTAACACAATGTCATCCATGTCATTTTTTATTCTTACCTTTCTGTCAATATCTAATCATGTGCCAAGTCCTGCCAGTTTTACTTCCACCATGTTTTTCATCATTGTTCATCCAACTGCCACCACACTATTCCACATCTCAATATCTCTTGTCTGGAATACTGTTATGATACCCATTCTTTCTGCCTCCAGGATCTCCTTCTAGCTAATCTATCCTATGTGCTGTTATCAGAGGGATATTCCTAATATACAAATCTTCTCATTCTGGGAAGTTAGCAATCATTCCACTGTTCATAAGCCATTACTTAATCTTCATTGCCTACCAAACAATATCTGAATTCTATAGTTTCAAGGCTCTGTATAATCTGACTCTAGCCAACTGGCCCAATTCTAATCACAAACTTGAATGGCATCTGTGTGAGCTGGCTGATTTGCATACATTAAATGTATGGTACCTTCACTTTTTGAAGGTGCAATGTACCCTGAGAGAGAGAGAGAGAGACAGGAGTTGCCAAGTACCACCTTGACCTCCACCTCCCCTCAGATATTGATGGAGGCAGCTCAGGGAAAGGAATAAGCATTTATATGGTGCTTATCATATGCCAGGCACTGTGCTAAGTGCTTTACAAATATTATCTCATTTGACCCCACAACAACTTTGCAGGTAGGTGTTGTTATTATCCCCATTTTTTACAGTTGAGGAAACTAAAGCAAACAGAGGTTAAGTGACTTGCCCAGGACCCTGGGTTCATGAGCAACAGGAACAGGAGAGGTTTCCCTGCCATCTCTTCCACCCAAAGCCTTACTTCTAAGCCTGGCCTGCAGCCATTATCCGGGGGAGTGACCCCTGTAGAGATCTGACCTGGCAACTCTCTCTTCAGGAGCTGCAGCCGCAGCTACTGAAGACCCAAAAAATTTCTTGCCACTAAAGTCCCTGGCACTTTTAAATGGCTTCAGTACTAGAAATGGATATGGTTTTATCAATTGAAGTGACAATAAAGAAGCATTACTATTAATGGTACACCCTAAGAACCAAAGAGCCAAGTTGTTGCCAAGGCTTGTTGATTTCACATTTGCAACACCTCTCAAATACGCCCCCTTCTTTCCACCATTCTAGCACAGGCCCTTATCATACCTGTTTGGTCTGCCTGCCTCAAGTCTCTCCCCACTTCAATTCATCTTCCATTCAGCTACCAAAGCTATTCAGCCATCAAAGTGATTTTCCTAAGCACAAGTCTGATCAAGTCACCCACCCGCCCATACTTAATAAACCCTAGTGGCCTCCTATTACCTCCAGGAGCAAATACAAAACGCTCTGTTTGGCACTCAAAGTTCTTCATAACCTAGCCCTCTCCTACCTTTCCAGTCTTGTTATACCTTACTCCCCATCACATACTCTTCCATCCAGTGACACTGGCCTCCCAGCTATTCCACAAACAAGACACTCCATCTCTCAGCTCTAGGCATTCTCTCTGGCTGTACCGCATGCCTGGAATGCTCTCTCTCCTCTACTCTGACTACTGATCTCCCTGGCTTCTTTCAAGCAGCCCCCACCTCCAAATCCAACTTTTACAGGAAGCTTTTTCCAACTCCTCTTAATTCCAGTATAGTCCCTCTGTTCATTATTTTGTATATATTTATTTGCATGTTGCCTCTCCCATTAGACTGTAAACTCCTTGAGGGCAGGGACTGTCTTTCGCCTCTTTTTTGTATTCCCAGTGCTTAGTACAGTATCATGAAAGTTACTGTAGTTAATACTACATTCAATTCAATAATATATGTCTGCTTCCTATCTTTTGGGAATGAAGGGAATAAATATTAAAAAAGAAAACCTAAAATATTCTTAGAACAATGATGCGTTCAATTCAATGGAGAGGCAGCTATGCAGCTAGGTGGACAGAGTAACAGATTTAAAGTCTGGAGGGGGTGCAGCTAGATGGCACAGTGGATAGAGCACCAGCCTTGGAGTCAGAAGGCCCAGAGTTCAAATCTGGTCTCAGACACATAACACTTACGAGCTGTGTGACCCTGGACAAGTCACTTAACCCTACTGCCTAGCCAAAAAAAAAAGAAAAATTGAAGGAAAAAAAATAAAGTTTGGAAGATCTGAGTTCAAATTCTACCTCAAACATTTACTAGCTGTGTAACTTACTCAGCACTTACTAGCTGGGCAATCCACTTAATCTCTCTCAAACTCAGTTTCCCCCTCTAGAAAATGGGAAAAATAAAAGTACTTACCTCACAAGTTGTTGTGAGAGTCAAATGTAAAGCATTTAACATATGTAAAGTGCTTTGCAAACCTAAAAGTGCTATATAAATGCTAGCTATTATTATCAATCATATGCTTGCTTTCTATCTTCTGAGAAAGAGTGAAATAAGCATTAAAGGAGAAAACCTATACAATTCTGAGGACTTCTCAGAACCAGACATTTTACTTACTGCTCATTTTAATTAAATTATTTTTGAAACATCTTTTCCTGGTTCAATTTTCAAGCTACTCACCCCCAATACACCAAATCGTTCACACATGGTCCAGCCACACAGGAAGTCAATTTCAAAGTTATGATTAAGGATGATGACCACGTGCTCTTTTCCAAACTTGTCCACTGTTTCCTGATCTGTGAATAAAGTACATTCTGTGCCTGACCACCATTCCAGAAGCATGACTAACTCTAAGAGAATATAAAAGAAAGGAAGGTCATTAATACAAGTTATAGTTGAATTATACAAAGTCTTTGCACTTGACCTCGTTGCTCTATCAGAGTACAGCCAATAGCCCTTTAAAGTCTTTTTTTAAGCAACCCTCCTCCACCTCACCTTTGTAGTCTAGTGAAACCTATGGATCCCTTCTCAGAATAATGTTTATAAATGCAGAAAACAATAAAACACATAAGATTACAAAGGAAATCAATTACATTGAAAGTCAATTATCAAAAATTTTTTTAAATGCAGGTTCACAGATCCAGGTTAAGAACTCCTGCTTTACAGCATTGTGTTCTAGAGTTCTAGACTTTTCAATTTTCTTATCAAAACAGTTTTAAAACATAATAAAAGGAGTAACAAAAATCACATATGATAATATCAACATATACATACATAAAAAGCTTTTGACAAGATACAACATATATTTCTATTAAAAACATTAAAATTTAATGAAAATGTAAGAATTCAATGAACCTTTCCTTAACATTGTAAGTAGTATATATCTAAAACCAAGAGCCAGCATTATATTTAATGTGGATAAACTAGAGTCCTAAATCAGGGATAAAGCAAAGATGTCCATTATCACCACAACTATTTAATATAGTGCTAAAAATGTTATGACATTATGACAAGAAATTCAAGGAACAGCATAAGCAAAGAAGAAATAACATTATTACTTTTTTTTAGTGATCCCATAACTTAGAGAACCCTAGAGAGTCTACTAAAATTAATTGAAACAAACAATAATTTAAGCAAAGTCACAGGACATTAAATAAATTCACATAAATCATCAGCATATCTATACATTACCAACAAGACAAATTCTATATACAATAACCATAGAATGTATAAAATACTTGGGAGTCTACCTACCAAGACACATATAGGAACTACATAAATTTAATTATAAAATATGCTTTACAGAAATACAGATGAAAATATCTGGAGAAATGTTAGTTGCTCATGGGTAGGACAATCATATTATAATTAAAATTACAATATTACCTAAATTAATTCACTTATTAAGTCAAGTCAATGGCAATGAAGTCAACAAGCATTTATTTATTAAGGGTCTATTATGTTACAGGTACCATGCTAAGCATTAAGAAAGGCAAGAAACAAAAATGAGTCTCTGCTCCAAAGGAACTCACAGTCCAGTGAGGGAAGACAACTAGCAAAACAACTATGTACAAACAAAACACCTACACGATAAACTAGAGACCACCCTCTCAGAGGGAAAGCACTAAAATGAAGGAGGACTAGAAAAGATAACTTGCAGGTGGGATTTTAGGTGAGACGTGAGGAAGCCAGGGAAGCCACGGAAGCCAGGGAAGCCAGGAAAGCCAGGAAGTTGAGATGAGGAGGGAGACACTTGCAGGTATGAGGACAGACAGCCAGTGAAGCTGCCCAGAGCGTCAGCACGGAGGCCAGCATCACTAGGTCTCAGAGCCGTTGGTGGGGAGGGGAGAGGGAGTAAGGTACAAGAAGTCTGGAAAAGATTACGAAGAGCTTTAAAAGCCAAATAGAAAATGTTATATTTGATCCTGGAGATAACAGAGAGCCACTAGAATTTATTCAATAACATATCAGTAGCATATCAGACCTGTGCTTCAGGAAGGCCACTTTTATAGCTGAGTGAAGGAAGGACTGGAGTGGGGAAGAGACCTGAGGCAATTGTAATAATCCAGGGGTGAGACTATGAGAGCCTGCACTAGGGTGGTGGCAATGTTAAGGGAAAGAAGGGGGGCAAGTACGACAGCTACCACAAAGGTAGACATGACAGGATTTGGCAAATGATTGAATGTGAGGAGTGCATGAGAGTAAGGAGTCGAAGATGACTCCTTAGGTTGTGAGCCTGGGTGACTAGAAGGATGGTGGTACCCTTAATGGTAATAGGGAAGTTAGGAAGAGGGGGAAAGTTTGGGGGGAAAAGATAATGAGCAAACTACAAAAGGATGACTTTATAGAACTAGAAAAAGTAATCATGAAATTCATCTGGAGGAAAAAAAAAGTCAAGTATCTCAAGAGACATGATGAAAAAAAGTAGAAAGGTATCACTCCTGAAAATATACTACAAAGCAACAGTCATCAAAACAATTTGGTACTGATTAAAAAATAGGTAAGTTATTCAGTGGAACAAATAGATACACAAAATATAAAAGCAAATGAACCCAGTAGCCCAGTATTTGGAAACACCAAAGATCCCAGCTAATGGAGAAAAACGGGAAAAACTGAAAAGCAGTCTGGTAGAAATCAGGTTTAGACCAACACTTCACACCACATATCATGATATTGGCATACCCAATGGATATAGGATTAGATATAAAATTCTGGCCACATCATAAACAAATTAGAAAATCAAGGATGAAATTACCTTTCAGATCTGTAAATAGAGGAAGAGTTCATAACCCAATAAGAGATAGAAAGGATCACAAAAATAAAAAGGACAGTTTTGATATTTGAAAGGTTTGGCATAAACAAATCCAATGTAGCTAAAATTAGAAGGGAAACAGTTAAGTGGGGGGAAAATCTTTATAGCAAGTTTCTCAGATAAGGTGTTATTTCCATGATTTATAAAAAAACAGATTATTCATAAGAGTATTATCTGTAAAAAACAAAATGCTGGAAAAAAAATATCTGTCCAACAACTGGGGAATGACTGGCCAAAATGAATGTAATAGAATATTAATGTATTTTAAAGGAATATGAAAAAGGAATATGAAAAAAATTTAAAAACCAGTAAATTTATATGAAACGACTAAAGTTAAGAAAGAAAAGAACAATAAATACCTTTAAGGCAATATAAAATCAATATTGAGATGACTAAATTATGATCAAATATTAATATTGGACCTATCAGAGTTAAAGTGCACAACCTTTCTGTTAACAACTGATTGTTTTCAGGGAATTTACTTTGTAGTGGATGTTATTTGGGTGTTTACTGTGAAGTATGTGTTGCATCAAACAAAATTTGTATCAATTTAGATGTGTACTTTAGAAATTCCATTTTGACAGCTATAAAAGAGATAGACTGGAAAATGAAGGCAGGGAGACTAATTAGGAGGCTATTAGTCCAAATGAGAGGTGATGAAGGCCTGAACTAGACTATATGAGTGAGAAGCAGAAAAGTGTGAAAGGTGTTGTTAAGGTAGAATTGGCAAGATATGGCAACTGACTAAATATATGGAAATAGTGAAAGTGAAATGTTGAGGATGACTCCTAAAATGTGAACTAACTGATTTGTGACTGGTAGGATGCCCCTGACAGGTATCCTTGATTGAAAAGTTCCCTTGACAGAAATTAGGAAGCTCAGAAGAGGAGTGGGTTTAGATGGGTAGAAATTGGATATGAATTTGACATTTCGATTTGAAGACATTGAGTTAGAGATGGTGTTGCTACAAGCAGTTTGAAAAGTCTAATAGACAAGAATGGAACTAAAGTAGGATTGAAACTCAAGAGAGAGATTAGGGCTGTATCTTAGATCTGGGACTCATTTTAGAACTGCTCATTGAGTCCACAGGAACTAGTGAAACCAGTAAGTGCGCAGAGACAGTAAAAAGGATTTTCAGATTCCCCCCACAGTCAAAGGATGATGATCCAATTAAAGGAGACCAAGAAGGATAGGTAGGAGGAGAATCAAGAGAATTGTGCTATGAACCACAGAGGTGAAAGTATCTAAGAGGAGATGGTAGTCAACAGTATCAAATTCTGCAGAGAGGTCAAGAAAGATGAGAATTGAAAAAAGGTAGAGGTAGAGAGGGGTATAATTCTGGAAATGAGGAATAATCCATAGAAATTTACTAAGACAGGATATAGAATTCTATGCACATGGTTCAGCTTGGCTGAAATATGGAGAGTAATCAGTCTGAACAATAAGCTGGAGACAAACGGAAGGGCATCAAATATCAGACAGAGGAGTCTGTATTTTATCCTAAAGGCAATGAGGAGCTATTGAAGTTTCTTGAGCAGGGGAGCAAAGGTGGGGGTGGAGGTGGGGGTTGGAGAGACATGGTCTGACCTGAACTTTTGGAAATATCAACTTGGTAGCTTTGTGAAGACTGGTTTAAAAAGGGTAGAGATGGATTCAGGGAGATCAACTATGAGGCTACTGTAAAAGTTCAAGTGAAAATTGATTGCGGTGACTAGAAGAATGGTAGTGTCTTTATAGAAATAAAGAAATTAGGAGGAGGGCAGTTGCATCTAAATGCTATAGAGTTTATTTAGGGAAAAAAAACTGGAGATCTTTATGCAGTGCCTAGATCATGGGTCCTTGAGAGTGGGGTGCCCACTAATTTCTAGAGATTTATTCATCAACATGATGATTTGACTAGTCCATGGACAGTCAATGAGAAATATAAGAGGAACTAAGAAGAGCTGGAATTTTGAATAACTTGATCAGACAAGTTTGTCAGATGTTAAGTGGAGAATCTGATGGGATACTTTTGAGATGAACTGACTTTTGTGAAATACAGTTGTGAAACAATGATTTGGGGGTATAGGAAACGCTGGTCATGGAAACGAAAGGAAACTGCGGGTCAAGGCTGAGAAAAATGTTAAATAATAGATGGTAAATACTATGCTACGGCCATAAAAGAATTCTATCCAAAGGCACAGACCTGAGGAAGAGGTTGGATGGTCAACTTGGGATATTTTTGGGTTAAAGACCAACTTGATGTGAGAAGAGGTGGCATAGGAAGGATTCTGATTCTGGTTAAGAATTCATACTGTGTTTCTGAGGAGGTACCACTTGGGATAAGGTGATGAATTAATGGATACTAGAATCACTGGGTCCCTGAGGATGGGAAGGATAACACATATGAGGCTACATAAGTCTAAGGTGTGCAGCAGACTGCTAGTCAGATTTAGAAAGACTAATTATTTCACTATTATGATTATCAGGGAGATCCCCAAATCTCCCAATTTCTTGGGGCCCATGAGAAGTTTGGAGGAAGGCAGACCTTAGGACTGGTCCCAAGCAAACTGTACTACCCTCCTTGAAATGAGGAAGCAGATCTTGGTGATGGTGGATTCCTGCACCTGATGGGTCAAATTAGTACCAACAGGGAAGGACAATATAGTTGCTACTACTCAAACTTTTGACGAATCTCTTTTGTCAGTGGGGAGTTCCCCATATTGAGTTGGACCAAAGGTCAGGCTTTTACCACAAAGGTAATGAAATAACTTTCATATATCTTAGAAATAAATAGGAAGCTTCACATGATCTACCACTCATAAGTCATTTCAGCAATTTGAGCTCATGGACAGTATCCTAAAGGATGAGCACCCACAAAGAGAAACCATTCTAGACTTAGATAGTATCTGTGTATGGAGAGCAGGACAAGGCCCATACTTGGTTGAATCCTCTAAATATGTCGCTTAAGTTCTTGGAAAGAGAATGGGTTATGTGTCAATGGCCTATATATATGGCCCCTTTCTTAAATCTAAGTGGGAGAGTTCCCATGTGGTTATTTGTCCGGTAAAAGGGTTTGTGATATGTTAATGTCTGATGGGAGAATTTGATTTCTACATCTGTCACAAGTGAAAGGGAAACCACTCCTCTATATCTGAAACAAAGTCAAAATACTGATTTATTTTTCAAGGCTGGTTTGTGCATCGTGGATACCGGGACACAATGATGGAGAAATAAAAAAAAAAACAAAAAAACAAAAAACTACAAGTAAGAGTGTAAGTTTAAAAAAAAAAAATCACATGGAATGCCATGAAATAAGGGTCCTGGGCTATGGGACTACTGAAAACAGAAACAATGGTTGGGGATTTTATGCAGGTGTATCTACTTCCTCTTTTGTTCTAGGTCTACCAGGCATGGGGAATAATACTGAGCTTTGGAATAATGGAAAGAGGAATCATTGTAGTCCTGAGTCATCACAGACACCACCTGGAATCCATACAGAGAAGGAAAAGGTAAGTATTTATATTAACAAATTCATAGACTAAAAAGTGGAGGAGTGTTAGATTAATATCAATTAGGCACAAAGAGATTTTTTAGTACCGCACAAAGATAATGGTCATGAACCTCAAAGAAAAGGAGGCTCTTCATTGTGAAACAGGCTGAACAAAAATAAAAGATAAACAATTCATAGTGCATAATATTTGTCTTTCCTGTCAGTTTTTAAGGAAGCTTAATTTTAGGCATCATATAAAAAGGTGATATTCCAATCTCTAGGTAGAAATAGCATTAGGAATTTGACTTTCTCACTTTGTGTTTATTACAAAGTGATGAATAAAGTTATACCATAGGAAGCCTTCCCTAATCCCTCTTAATTCCAGTGATTTCTCTTTTAATTATTTCTTATTTATCTAGTATAGCTTCTTTTGCACATATTTGTTGGCATGTTGTCTCTCCCATTAGATTGTAAGTTCCTTGAGGGCAGGGACTATCTTTTGCCTCTTTTTGTATCTCTAGCACTTAGCACAATGCCCAGTACATAGCAGGCACTTAATAAATGTTTATTGATTGATTGATTAAAGTGTCCTAGTTGCTCTGTGATCCCCAAAACAACAGCTGTAGTTGGGGTTAGTGAGAGATAACCATTTAGCAACATTAAACAAAAGGCAATCAAAGACATGTATAAACAGAAAAACAGGCAGGCTGGCCATGTGCTGAAATTGAAAGATAACAACAGACTGACAGCCTGATGGTATACTGATAACCTTGAGAAATTAAAAGAACAAAGTAAAGTCTCCTGAATACAGATCCTCTATGAAGACTTATGTAAAGATGTGAACAAGAACACTATAGGTTAAGAGGGGCATGAAGTTATGCTCTGCAACAACAAGGTTACGCACCAAAGCATTAAGAACAAAAGGCCACAGAAGAGACAAGGTGATGATCTACACTGCAGAGCATTTTCTGTCTTTGACAGATGCACAGTTAGATACTTCACTGGCCTAAACTAACATTATTATCATAAATTATGCTATTCTCAGGGCAAATTACAACCACAATGATTTTATGTCCAAGCTTAAGGAGTGTTTAGGTCTTATAAAAAATAAGCCATGAGTTCCCAGGAACTTTTTTGCCAGCAGAGGCTAGAGAAGTACAAGCCTTACTAGAGAAGGAACTCTATTTTACCTCTGGCTAGAAGAGAAGTTCAGGAGTTGGCTAGCACAGAGATAATAGGGTTGCTATTGATTACAGCCCAAGGGCAGACAGATAGTGAGAGCTCAGCTGGGAACTAGGATCCAGCCAGGCCAAATGTTGCTTCCACAGCCAGTCTGTCTCAGTATTCATACACAGTGCAATCTGATGTACAAATTATACAAAATGGACCCGTGATAGGACCACTATATACCCTTTACCCCTTATGGGTAAGCCTCATTTTTCCCAACAAAGCTGTCCCCTGGCCTTGACCGTCCCAGGCAGTTAAGGCTTAAACTTGGCCTCTCTTAACTCAGCTACCTACGGGCTGGGCTTTTCGTCATAATGAAGACATAAAAAGGCCCACTCAAGTGGAGACTTAGCCAATGTCCCAAGATCTCACACCAGACCCTGCCCGGCTGATCAGATGCTTTCCACGTGGAGGTCAGGGAGCCTTACCCAAGCCAAGTACTACAGTATTTTTGTTCTTTTCTAAGCTATAGCTAAATGAACTGTTTTTTGTTTACTTTTAGATGACCTAAAAGATTCTCATTTTGTTCCAACACCAAACCTAAATTAACAGAGTACTGGCCTGAGTCAGTTATGCTCAATACAGGAGTAGTTATAAGATGTTTGTGTATGTATGGCAACATGTCACTGTTGGACAGGTGTAGAACATCCTCATTTAATTTTTACATATGACATATCTGGCAGGGCAATATTTGAAGTGGGTTAAAGATGAGCTAACACCAACAGTGATAGAAGACATTTTAGTTCCCAATGGGACCATGAATACACAGACATAGAAAAAACACCTACAAATAGCCAAAATTAAGGAATTTGGGGTTTTCTTTGAAGTTTTTTTTGATAAAAATATAAATATAAAAACACATGGGATTATTCCCCTCATGGAAGCAAGCTGTACAGACCTGAAGGAAGTGAACAGAGCGACAGCTAAGGTTGTAGTAAAAACAGCATTGTCAACCAGATGCTGTGAAGCTTAAAAATTGTGTATCTTTTCTTCTTTACAGACCTTCAGCAAAGATACCATAAGCTCCCTCTTCTCCCTTCTTCCTCATCTATCACTCAGATGCCTTCTGCCACTACCTTCTCCTTCACCCCAGTCTCACATGAAGGGGCCTTACTGATTATTAAGGCAAACCCCTCTATTTGCACAAGTGATCCTATTCCTTCCCATCTTCTCTAACAAACTGTTTCCTCTGAAATCCCTACTCTATCACTTATTTTCAATCTCTACCGATTCATTCTGTACTTTCCTATAAACACGCCCATGTCTCCCCTATCCTGAAAAAAATCTTTACTTGATCCTTCCATCTCCAATAACTACTGTCCTGTATCTCTTCTGCCCTTTATGGCTAAACTCCTCAAGAAAAGATATCTACGATAAGTACCTCATTTTTTTTCTCCTCTCACTCTCTTCTTATCCCCTAGCAAATCAGCTTTCGACCTTGTCATTCCACAAAAATTATTCTCTCAGAGTACATCAAGGAGTAAAGTGTTAGGAAACTGGAAAGGTTAGGTTAGGAAGGGCTTTGAACGCCAATGCTCTTTGATCCAGTGCTGTTTCACAAACAACACACTCCATCTCTTGGCTCTGGGCGTTTTCGTTGGCTGTCCCTCATATCTGGAGTTTTCTCCCTCCTCATCTCTGCCTGCTGCCTCCCCTGGCTTCCTTTAAGTCCCAACTAAAATCCCATCTTCTACAGGAAGCCTCTTCCAACCCTTAATTCTAGTGTCATCCCTCTGTTAATTATTTCCTATTTATCCTGTACAGAGATTGTATATATTTTTTATTTGTTTGTTATCTCCCCCATTAGACTGTGAGCTCTTTAAGGGCAAGGGCTATCTTTTGTCTCTTTTTGCATCCCCAGTGCTTACTTAGCACTGTGCCTGGAACATAGTAGGTGTTTAATAAATATGGAATGATTTATTGTTACCTCTTATTAATCTGATTTCACAATATCCTCTTTCCCCCTATCATCTAGGTGTTGAATAATATATATTGTTTTAAATTAAAGGGAATCGAAATTTTTTTTTTTTGCTAATGTTGAGACATCTAAAGCCATAACTGGCCAGGAGACAATGGCCTAAACCCCATAATATTTTTTTCCTACCCCTCACTTAACAAAAGTATTAAATGAAAAAATGTTGGAAGAATAAAAAATCCTGACCTAATCAAAGATTCCTTTCATCTTATCAACCCACTCCCCACCCACCTCTTCTCTTATGCCATATTTCTTAATTCCACAAACTTTTATTCTTTCATCATTCAGTTGCAAAACTTATCACCCTTGTCCAGAAAGCCTTTCTTAACTAGAAAAGAGGTGGTGATTCCTTCTCACAAGAAACTCCAGTAACTCCTTCTTTAATCATCACCCCAATAAAACATAGATAATACTGCATTTTAAAAACTAAGTCACTAGGAAGTCCATTGAAATCCTTACGCATAGTTTGTTGTTCCGTTACTTCCAATTGTGTCTGACTCTCATTTGGGGTTTTCTTGGCAAAGATACTAGTGTGATTTGCCATTTCCTTCTCCAGCTCATTTTACAGATGAGGAAACTGAGGCAAATAGGGTTAAGTGACTTGTCCAGGGTCCCATAACCAGTCTGAGATCAGATTTGAATTCAAGAAGATGAGTCCTTCTGACTCCACGCCCAGTACTCTATCCACCGAGCTACCTAGCCGCCCTAGGATGAGTATGTACAGCCTATATAATGATTACTTACAAATAAGAAGCTATGTGAAAGAAATTATTCAGGACATTTGTGACCAGGAAGGGAGGCAGCCTGATCATGTAACAAAATAAGAAATAATATAAATACAGTATAAGGGACACAATGATACTCTTGATATATGAAAAAAAAAAGAAAGAAAAATATCTACAATGTGTTCAGTAGATTCTTTATATGGTATTAATGGGAAAACTGGACAACTTTTATATATAATTAAGAAAGTTTGATGGAGTTGTAATTTGCTCTAGTGGAAGATAAAATCAAATATAACAAAGTAAAATAACACTTTAACATTGTTTTGTGGAGCTCCCTATCCTGCTATGATTTATTAATGTTACTCTTGCTATGTGCATATGCACACATGCTACACAGGCAAACATAGAAAAAGTGACATTTTATAAGTCACATTATGAACAAATTAATCCAATTCTCCCTCTCATTCAAAAGCCAAAAGGTTCTACCAAAATAAGGAGAAGAGAAACAGCCTTTATCACTGTATATCTGGATTAAGTCATATCTAAAATCTAAGTTATCGAGTCACTATAGTCAGAGTGAAACCGAAAGGCACTCTACCATAACGGCTAGAACAGTCCTATAAGGAGATTTTTCTTCTTCTGAAAATCTTACTCGTGTAATCTGTGGCTGGGGAATTGGGAAAGGGATAACTCTGCAACCAGAGCTATCATTTCACTCAAGAAAATCCATAGTTACCCACATAAGGTCAACAGGATCCACAAACTAAATGATTTCCAAAAGATCAATCCAGAAGTCACATTGTTAGGGTTTTACCACCTACTAAATAAAAGATTCTGTACATTCAAACAAGGGATACATTGTTGTGTAACAAACACCTCTTAAGCTCCAACTATATTCAGTATGCTGCATAAAACACAAAGATAATGAAGTAATTGCAGTATTAAATATATATGCAACAAAGGACATAGCATATAAATTCTTAAAGGAAAAATTAAATGAGTTACAGAAGGAAATAAAACAGTAAAACTATATTAGTGGGAGATCTCAGCTTACCCCTCTCAGAACACTACATAAATCTAACCATAAAATAAATAAGAAAGAAGGTAAGGATAAAGGTTTTCAGAAAAGTTAGATATGACAGACCTCTGGAGAAAACTGAATAGGAATAGAAAGAAACATACCTTTTTCTTAGATGTACATGGCACTATCACAAAAACTGATCATGCATTAGAGCATTAAAAACTTCCTAAACAAATGTAGAAATGAGACCACAGCAGGATATCACAAAGATCATACACTTTGACCAGACTGGATTTATACCAGGAATTCAGGACTAGTTCAGTATTTGGAAAACTATCAGCATAGTTGACTATATCAATAACAAAAACAATAAAAGATAGTGAGCTATCAAATATTAAATTACTATGGTCAATTACTTCTGTATACTGTGTACTTAATCCATTCTATCAATCAACCACTCTTATCCAGTTGTAGATTGTTTTGGTGATTACTGTTTTGCAGTATAGTTTGAGATCTGGTACTGTGAGGCAGCCTTCCTTCGCTTTTTTTTTTTTACCAATTTCCTTGATATTCTTTACCTTTTGTTCTTTTGTGAATTTCGTTATTATTTTTTCTAGCCCTGTAAAAAATTATCTAGTAGTTTGATTGCTATGGAACTGAATAAGCTATTAGGGCAAGAACTCACTATTTGACAAAAACTACTGGGAAAACTGCAAAGTACTCTGGCAGAAACTAGGCATAGACCAAGATTATTAAGATAAATAACCTTGAAAAGTGCAATGGCTCCAGAAGACTAATGACGAAGCATGCCTCAAACGTTTTGGTGGAAAGGCAAAGGTATAGAATGAGATACAGTTGTTCAGTCATTTCAGTCGTGTCTGACTCTTCATGACCCCATTCAGGGTTTTCTTGGCAAAGATACTGGAGCGGTTTGCCATTTCCTTCTCCAGTTCATTTTACAGATGAGGAAACCAAGGCAAAAAGGGTTAGGTGACTTGCCCAGGGTCACACAACTATTAAGTTTCCAGATGTGAACATTATAACACAAATTTGTTTTGCTTGACTATACTTTTGTCATGGGGGAGGGCTTTTATTTGGGGAAAGGGAACAAGTATATATTAAAGGCCTACTATGTGCCAGGCACTGTGCTAAGCACTTTACAAATACGAAGTCATTTACAAATATTCATCTTTGTTGATGATTTTCTAATTCATAATGAAATTTTATTAATTATTTCAATAAAGTTATAAACATAATTCTTATCAAATTTGGAGATGGCATAATTCTAGGATAGATGGCTAACATACTGAACAATAGTCAGGCTATCTCATAAGATCTTGATAAGCCCCCAAATTATGCTGAATCTATTAGGATGAAATTTTATAATAATAAATGTGGAGGGTTACACTTGGGATTCCAGAAATCAAATTCAGAAGTACAAGATGGGGAAGGCATGGCTAGACAGCAGTTTGCCTGACATATCTCAAAGTTTTAGTGGACTGCAAGCTTAACATGAGCCAAAAGTGTGATGTGGAAGTAAAAAAAAAAGTTAATGCAAACTTGGACTGCAATAAGACAGGCAGAGTTTTCAATAATAAGGAGAGGACAGTCTCACTGTACTCTACCCTAGTCAAAATTCATCTGAAGTCTGTTCTTCCGTGCTCCCTTCTGAGAACAACACTTTACAAGACACTAATAAGCTGGATAGTGTCCACAGGAGGACAGCCAGCATGGTGAAAGAAACATAAGATCACAGGTTTAGGGATGGGAGGGACCTCAGAGGCAAGCGCCCTCAAAGGCCATCTAGTCCAACCCTATGTTTTTAGGGATGAGGAAACTGAGGCCCAGGGAGGTTAAATGACTTGAAAATATCACATAGTAAGTACACATAAGAAGCGGAATTTGAACCCAGAGCCTCTAAATCCAGAGCCAGTTCTCTTTTTACTACCTGAAGGTTGTTAACCTGGGATAGATGAAGTTAAAAAATATTTCTGATAACTGTATTTCAATATAATTGGTTTCCTTTGTAATCCCATATATTTTATTTTACGTATTTAAAACCATTATACTGAGAAGGGGTCCAGAGGCTTCACCAGACTGCCAAAGGGGTCCATGACACAAAAAAGATTAAGAACTTTTGCACTGCACCATATTGCTCAAGTCTATGCCACTTAAGATATGGTTTACGGAACTGGGGTGGTCCAGCCTGAAGAAGAGAGGACTCAAGAGGTATGGGAGAAGGGCACATGATAGATGATTACAAGTACTGGAAAGGCTTTTATGTGCAAGAAGGATTAGATTTGTTCTTTTTGGCTCCGGAGAACACAAACTAGGGGCAATAGATGTAAGCTGCAAAGAGGCAAATTTAGGCTTGATGTGAAGAAATACTTGCTATCCAAAACTGGAATGGGTTGCCTTGAAATGCTACAAGGTTTCTTCCTCTCAGGAGGTCTTCAGGCAAAAGGCAGGATATGTTCACTTGTCAGGCAGGCTGTAGTGGGGATTTTTTTTTCAGCTGTGGGTCAATTAGATGGCTGATGAAGCTCTTTCCAATTCCTTAATTTCGTGATTTAAACATAGATGATAAGGATTGTGATAGGGAGTCAGTTATAGATTCATAAAAGAATTGATGTATAGCATTAAGGGCACAGTTAAAAGCTAATAGTACAAATTTTTAGCAGACAGGACAATTTGCTGTCTTTCTCTGGCAGAACTCAGGCAGGCATGGTAACAGAGAAGACAGACAGTGTGTGAAACAGGATTGGTTAGTAGCAGGTATAAGAAAGAATGGAAGTATATGGGAAAATGGAAGGAGGAGAGTTCAGTGAAGTAAGCAACTATAGTTTCAAAATATTAAGGAGGAACAGAGGGTGATGCTAGCATAGGGGTGATGGGCAGGGAGAACAAAGGAACCAGACAGTCACAATGATGTTGAACAGCATGTGCAAGATGAAGGAGGCTGTGTGAGAGGTAGAAGGACAAGAAATTGTGGTCAAGGGGATTCTGAAATTCAGGATCTTGGAAGAGAAAGAGTTTTGAGTGATGGTGGAGATCTAAAGTGTGATGGTGGAGATCTAAAGTGTGATAAGATGTTGAAGCAGAATGAGACGGAGGTATGGAATTAAAGATTAAGAAGTTGAGGGGCCAGGGTCACAAGTATGACTACTGATGAGATTATGGAAGGGGACATAGTAAAGAGAAAGACATTCCAGATATGGATGTCATTAATGAAAGAGGAAAGTGTTCTGCTTGCAAATATATGGTGGGAAGAATGACAAGGAAGGGTGTTATAAACCAAACTTTAAACGAATAAAGTGACCTTTTAAGCTGCAGAATGCATTTTATCAACTTACAATACTCACTAACTAAACCCCATAAAGCCACAGAACATTTCCACTGGCTAAAGTTTTATAGCTTCTACTTTATAAAAATATATTCAGCATTATAAGTTATGTTTAAGTGATCTCAACATGCTTGCTGAGGGCTGGAAAATGGTTTATTTGCAGTTGTAAACAATTCAACAGTTATGTTAGATCTAAAATGTCTAGCACTTTCACAATTCAAAAAAATACTCACGGCTCCATAACGAATAGGAAAGGCGACAATTTACTCTTCGGTAAAACTGCTTGTTGATAGGCCAGAGGACAAGGGTGAACAGCTGGATGAAGTTAATGATAAGCCCACTTACAACAAAAACAAACCCAATGAGCAGGTGTACAACAAACTGAGTCTTCAGAAATGCAAGTAGGCCCATGGTAGTCACTTAGTAGTGGATGCAGGGTCCTTCACTTAGCACAGATGTCCTGAAAAGAAGAGGAAAAATGTTGTAGTGATGTTTTCCAAGGCATCACGATGACAACAATAACAGATAACTACTAAAACGAGTAGCTCACATTTATACAGAATGACTACTAATACTAGTAGTTCACATTTATATACTTTATAATTCGTTCATAAAGCACTTTCCTCGCAACAACCTAATGAAAAGTAACTACTTAAGCTTCTTATTTTACAATTGAGTAAACAAGTTCAGAGAAATTAAGCAATAATGAAATAAGCAATGAGGGTCAGAGAAATTAAGCAATTATACACATGATGATGGCTAATAAATCATAGTCTGGACCAGAACCCAGGTCTTTTTATACTGAAAGGCTAGTGTGTAAACAATGAAAAAATTTAAAGGGCTCTCATTTATTGCCTTAACTCACTTTAGGACAATGCTCCTGAACCATCAGGTTCTTTTAAAAAATTATTATAGACTCAATAATAAAACATAAACACAATCAATTAAGTATCTTTTGCGGCTACTACATACTGCAGACACAATATGGCTTAGTAGATAGAGAGCTGGCCTTGGAGCCAGGAAGATGGTTCACGTCCTGCCTCTGATATATATTGGCTGTGTGATGGTCAGCAAGTCACTTGGAGGGCACTAAAACGCTAATGCTTTAAGTTGAAGAGAAAGTGTTGACCTACACGGGTAAAGGAAGTCCCAATACCAATGAAATCACAGGTCTAGTCCCTGTCCTTATCCCCTGCAGATACCTGCACTTCAAGAATTTTAATGAATAAAGATATCTACTTGTCAGTTATTTCCTCTCTGAAGTTTGGCTTCTGACTTCATCATTCAAATGAAACTGCTGTCTCCAAAGTTATTAACAATCTCTTAATTATCTCTATCCTCATCTTCCTTGATCTCTCTGTAGCCTGCAACATTATTATCCTCTTCTCTCTGACGCTCTCTTCCTCTCCAGATTTCTATGATGGTGCTCCCTCCTGATTCTTCTCCTACCTATCTGACTACTCCTTATTTTCCTTTGGTGGTCTTTATTCAGGTCATACCCACTAACCATGGATGCTCCTAACCCTCTGTCCTAGGCCCTCTTCCCTTGGTCCTCTATACTATTTCACTTGGTGAACTTATCAGCTCCCAATTATCATCTCTAAGCAGATGATACTCAGAATGATTTGTCCAGCTCTAACCTCTTTCCTGATCTCCAGACTTATATCCCCAGCTGCCCTATTGGACATTTTTGTCCCATAGAAATGTTAAATTCAACTTACTCAAAACTGAACTTAACTTTACTCCTAAACCCTCCCTTCTTCTCAGCTTCCCTATCATCATGGCACGTACTACCATCCAGTCACCCAGTCTTACAACCTGTGTCATCCTTCATTTCTCACTTTCTCTCATGCAACCCTCCCCATATGCAGCTAAGCTGCCAAGTCCTGTCAATTCTACCTTTGTAACATCTCTTATTTATAACCACTTCTCTCACCCTGTTAGATGTTTAGCCAAGAGCCCTGACCATCAATCCAGAGTCTCTTCCCTTCATTTTATGTGTGTGTATGTGTGTGTATCCCCACTACTACCAGCCCCCAAAATCTGTCTTGTACTTTTGTATAGGACTCTGAATCATAGATGGTTTTTCTTTTTTTTTTAAAAGAAATTTTTTCTTTTTAAAAATTTATTTCTAGTAAAGACCTCATTGTTTACGTACAAAGTTTTTTTTTTAACTAAAAAAATGTTGCACTGCTACAGTCATCTAGTTTACTATTTTACTCCCAGCACCAAAGAGTTTTGTGATAACTGGTTAATATTCCAACTCTGGACATAATGATGATATATATTTGTTTTAAAGTCTGAAAGTACAAATCTACCCTCACTAACTTGTGTTTATCCATATCCATATCCAAATTCATTATGATTTTAACCAGTTCTTCATATTTTGACTCATATTATATTAACTGTGTAAACTAATTTGGGGTATATTATCATACTAACTATATTGATTCAGCTCCTTCCAGAAATATTCCATTTCAATTTAACAAATATTTATTCAGTGCCTATAATATGAGTGAGGAATTGTGCTAGGTGCTAGGGACACAAATAGAAATGCAAAATAGTACCTGCTCTCAAAGGTCATACATTCTAATTAAAGGAAAATATATAGAAGGTTCAGCTTAAGGGTGGATCAAAAGGTGAAGAGCCAGGTATTGAAATCTTTGAGACCTTCCTCATAGGACAATGACCCAGGTGCCCATAGAGAACTACCACTGAGATCTAGATAGGATCTTTATGGAGTGAAAAACAAGTCAAGTCAAGAAGCATTTATGTGTCAAGCACTGTACTAAAAGCTAAGAATATACATTTTTTAAAAAGGCAAAGTCCTTGCTGTTCTTAAGGAACTCAGAATCTCATGGGGTAGGCAACATGTAAACAACTATATATAAATAAAATATATACAGGATGAGTTAAAGATAATCTTGGAGGTAAGGCACTAAGATTAGGGGGTACTGAGAAAGTTTTCCTGTAGAAGGTGGGATTTTGGCTAAGACTTGAAGAAAGTCAAGGACCCTCGGAGGTAAAGACAAGAAGGAAGAAAACCCCAGGGACAGGGAGGGGACAGCCAGTGAAAATGTCCAGAGTGAAAAGACATAATTTCATATTTGAAGAACATCAAAGAGGGTAGTGTCATGGAACTGCAAAGTACGTATGGAGGAGTAAGGTACAAAAAGGGTGAAAGGTAGCAAGGGAACAGCTCATGTAGGGCTACATAAGCCAAACAGAGGATTTTATGTTTGATCCAGTGGCATTAGGGAGTCACCAGAGTTGACTGAAAGGTGGGGGGGGGGGGATGACACATGATTATGTATCATGGTCAGACTTGCAGATGAATTTGATAGCTGAGGGGGAAGATGGACTGAAATGGTGAGAGACTTGAGGTAGGTGGACCGAACAGAAAGAAGGCTATAGTAATAATCCAGGTGCAAGGTGATGAGGGCCTGCACTAGGGTGATGGAAGTTTCAGAGGAGAGAAGAAGGCATGTACAAGAGACATTATAAACACAGAATCAACATGACTTGGCAACTGAGGAGGTAAGAGTGAAGAATAAAGGATGGCACCTAAGTTGCAACCTAGGTGGCTAGAAGGATGATGGTACATGACACAATAACAGGGTGGCTCATAAGAGGTAGGGGTTTGGACATAAAGAAAATGAGTTCAGTTTTGGAAAGGTCTTTGGGTCATCCAGTTCATGATATCCAAAAGACTGTTAGAGATGCAAGTCTTAAGGTCAGGAAAGAGGTTAGGGCTAGACATACAGATCTGAGTATCATCTTCATAGAGCTGACAGTTGAATCCATGGGAACTGATGAGCTTACCAAGCAAAATAATATAGAGGGAGAACAGAAGTGGACCTAGGACAGAGCCTCATAGTTAATGTGTACAACCTAAATGAAGATCCATCAAAGGATACTGAGGAGTGATCAGATAGGTAGGAAGAATGTCAGAAGAGAACAGCATCATGAAAACCTAGAGAGAAAATAGTATCAAGAACAGGGTGACTGACCATGTCAAAGGCTACAATAGTCAAGAAGGAGGAAGGCTGAGGGAAAAGCCATTAGACTAGGCAATTAAGAAACTCTTCATGATGCTGAGTGAAGTGAGCAGAACCAGGAGAACATTGTACACAGTAACAGCATGACCAACTCTGATAGATTTAGCTCTTCTCAGCAATACAATGATCTAAGACAATCCCAAAAGACTCAAGATGGAATATGCTGTCCATATCCTGAGAAAGAACTATGAAGTCTGAATGCAGACTGAAGCACACTATTTTCTCTTTTTTTATTTCTCATGGTTTTTCCTTTTGTTCTGATTCTTCTTTCACAACATGACTAATGTGGAAATATGTTTAATATAATTGTACATGTATAGCCTACAGCAGATTGCATACTGTCTTGGAGAGGAGAGAGGGGAGGGAGGAAAAAAATTTAGAACTCAAAATCTTATAAAAGTGAATGCTGAAAACTAAAAAAATAAAAATTAAACATTATAAAAAGAAACTGTTCATAACTTTGGAGAGACTAGTTTCAGATGAATGAGGTAGGAATTCAGACTGTAGAAAGTAAAGAAGAGGGGGCAAGGAAAGGATGTAGAAACAGACTGTAGATAGCCTTCTCAAGTTGTTTAGCCACAAAACGGAAGAGAGATATGGAATGATAACTAGTGGGGATGAATGGATCAGGTCAGGGATTTTTGAGAACGTGGGAGAAATGGGCATATTTGTAAACAGTAAGGAATCAGCCAGTACAAAGACAATGAAATAAATGAGAAAGTAAGGATGATAAAACAACCTGCTGGAGAAGACCAGATGGAATGAGATCCCTTGTCGACATACAGGGGTTTGCCTCAGCAAAGGAAAGGATCACCTTTTCATGTAATTCAAAGGAAAAAGGGATTGGTAAGTGTCTGGCTAGAAGAGAATCTGGAAGTGGGCAATGAAGGGTAAAAAAATCATACCTACACCTAGTCCTGGCTGAGTGTATTAGGAACCACAAAAAACCACCACCAGTGGTGAAGAGCATGGCCAGAATGCATCAAGTTCTGGCCCCAAACTATCTTTCCAGTTTCCCACATTCTGGAACCCATCCAAACTGAACTTCTCTCTGTTCCTCACACATAACACTCCATCTGATTTTGTACTGGTCATCTTACATACTTTATAATACACTCCCTCTTCACCTCCAAATCATATAATCCCTCCCTTCAAAATGCAGTTCAAGAATCATTTTCTACAAGATCCTTTCTTGATCTCACAAATACCAGGTTTCTCCTTCCCAAACTACTTTGTATTTATTCTCTTTTTATTTATTGGGCATATACTTATACATGTACTTCTTGTCCTCCCTATTAGAATATAAGCTCCTGTTGAGTTGGGATTATTTCATTCTTTGAATCTATATTCCCATTGCTTGGCATACTAGGCACTTAATAAATGTTTATTGATTGATCATTCTGGCCACTATCCTCTTGAAATTCTTCAGATCAGCTATGTCCTAAAAATATGGTGCCCAAAATGTAGCACATTACTCCTTATTTCCTATGGTCTAAATGATACGCCTCTCAAAGGAGCCAAAGAATTGGCATTGCTGGCTACCACATTAACTGCTGGATCCAAAACTTCAAAATTCTTTTCAAATGAACTGCTAGTATAACCGTAACTACTGAACTTGTTAATTTTTTTTAACCTAAGTATAGGATTTTACAATTCTCTCTATTGAGGTTTTTTAATTGGTTAGGTTCTTTTAGTAAAACAATGAACAGATATAGCATGTATGTAACTAGTAGTAGCCTTTGATTTTAATGTATATAATTAGTATCCTTTAATGACACTTTAAAATGTTTTTATTTTTGTAGCTTTCATCCCTTCCTTAAGAAAGCTAAGAACACTTAAACCTAACAATTAGTTTCTTAAAGCTGACAAGATAATGTCCCATTAATGGCCTCATAATTAAGTTTCCACAGATACACTCTGCTTTTAGCTGACAGATTTGCACTTGATCCAGTGATATGCATCACAAATCTCAAAAGGTGCTTCTCTATAATAGATCTGATAGTCTAATTCTTCCAAAGGTGGCTCTGGATCAGCTATAGCAAAGTGGAAGACATCCCCAATTTCTTTCCTTACTTTAACATCAAGTTCCTTTAATTCCTCAGTATTGGCAAGATTGTTGTTCACCATATTATCCTGAGAAGCATGGTAAGGTCACTCTTACTTTTCCCTTCCTTACTATCTTCCCTAGTATGATAACTGAACCCAGGGTCACTCATGCTGTATCTATAATAATGATATGGTCTCTAGTTCTATCAGCCTGGGGTCCTTTCCTGATATGAAGTAGGCAGCTGCAAATTTTGCTAATGCAGGGGCATACAGAACATCCATACCATCTATCTTCATTCTTATAACCTTTATTCTTTGTAGTAGTCAGTGCTGGCTGCTGCTGTCTATAGATGTTCCCATTCCATATTGATTATTCTCACAAATAAAAATACAAAGTAATTTCCACAAAGCTGTCATATTGTAAGCTTCAAATATCTGGCCGTTATTAGCAGTACCATCTCTGAACAAAGTCAAACAGATCTCGTCTTTTGCAGCGTACTTACAGGCCAGGCCAATACCAGCTCCCAGAGCTACCTGAACTGCAACAATGCCATTGCTACTATCAGAAGTTCTTGGTATACATATGCATCGATCCTCCTTTTCCTTTAGCATAATGTCCTCTTTGTCCGGAAACTCTTCCAGAATTTCTCCAATGGTAGGTCCATAAGTATAGGTAAAGCCAGGAGTCAACAGACTGTCATCACAGGATCTGAAGGATTTATATCAGCCTCAAGCCCCACACAAGCTTCCTGACCATTATACAAGTGGCAGAAACCATGGATGATCTTTCACTTATACAAATAGTCTGCTTTCAATTGCATTCCACAGTCTGCATTGCGTTATAGTAGTTGAGGCTTTATACTACTTGAGGCTCTCCTCTCTTGTGAGAACTTTTGTGTCAGGAGAGCCCTCTTCAGGTTGATGAAGATAACATGTCAATATCAAACGATACATCATTTGCAAAGTTATGGCTGCCAATGACACTCTTCCAGTTGGTTTCTAGATGACTTTCATCATCATGGTGGAAACCACAGGTAGCATCTACTTCATGAAGCAGTAGCCCAAGGTGGAGGGACTGAAGGGCACAGTGTTCTGAGTATCCTTTGGAAGCTTGCAGCTAATGTGTCTTTCCCCAGGAGTGAGGGTTGGGAAGGGAGAGAATCCTCTCTATTGGATTTTATATTATTCACTGAACCTGTCAAGATTTTTTAGATCCTCATTCTGTCATCCATTAGCTTTTTTTCACCTGTGAGTCATCCACAGATTTGTGAAGGGTGCTAAACGTTAAGAAGCTACAATAATTTTAATAACCAATAACCAAAGTCTGAGACTTTTTAAGTGTGTGCTTGCACCTGGCCATAAAGCACAGTGAATGAAATAAGGGAGAATGGCTAGTCACTACTGGAAAAACAAATCAAAAGACAATAATTTTTTATAACTTTTTAATAATGAATATATGTTTCTCATATTTATGTAACTACACATTCATGCAAAGCAGACAATGACTCAATCCTGAGAAGAACTGAAGTAATGCTACTTGCCTCTTTTACTCTACTACCTAAGTATTAGGGGCTGTGCCAGATCTGACTTTAGGGAGGTGGGACTATAGCAGCATCGATAGCCAGGGGCAATCAGCAAAACTTTATCATTCCACCTTTGTTTTTTGGCTTCATCATTCACAGACTACAATAATCATTAATTTGGAAATGATAATGTTAAAAATTTCATCATTAATTGAATCCTCAGGCCTTATATCTTTTTAAAATAAGTTTTAATTGATGTTGGTTTTTCACATCATCACAGTTATCCTAAATATCCTTCCCCTAATCCTCCCAGAGAGCTGTCTCATAACATGATTTTTTGGTGTGTAGTTCTTTTCATTTCCATCATTGTAGTCATCACGCATATTGTTTTCTTGGTTCTATGTACCACATAGCTCTTTCCATGTTTCTCTGCATTCCTCACATTCATCATTTCATACAGTAATATTCCATTACATTCATGTACCAAAATTTGTTTAGCCATTCTACAATTGATGGACATCCATTGATGGGTTTCCAATTCTTTGAAATTTGTGCTATGACAGCACTTTGTCCTGCTATAAATATTTTGGTGTATGCAGAGACTTTCTCCCTATCAGTGGCTTCATTAGGGTATAAGGCCCATGACATTATGGAATATCTGGGCCAAAGGGTATGGACATTTCAGTCACTTTATATGCATAATTCCAAATTGCTTTCCAAAATGGTCACAGCTCCATCAGCAATGTCTTGCTGTGCCAATCATTCCACAACCCCTCCAATGTTAAATAATAATCTTTTCTCTCATCTTTGCAAATTTGTAGAATGTGAGGTGAAACCTTAGGGTTATTTCGATTTGCATTTCTCTTGTTATTAGTGATTTGGAGCATTATTTCATGAGATTGTGAATACTTTGCAATTCTTCTTTGTTCATATTCTTTGACCACTTATCTGCTGGGGAATGGCTTTTAGTCATAACATATCTATTTATTTATTGTTTAGATATATTGGATATGAAACCCTTACCAGAGAAATTCATTACAAAGATTTTCCCCCCATTCTTCCATTTCCCTTCTTATCCTAGGTACATTAATTTTGTCTGTGCAGAAGCTTTGCAGGTTCATACAATCAGTTATCCATTTTATCTTTTGTAATTACTTTACATTTCTTGTTTAGTTAAGAATACATCACCTACCCATAGGTATGAGTCATATAATCTGATTCTCTTCTCATTTGTCTTTATATAATGATCTGGGAAATTAAGGTCATGTATCTATTTAGAATGTTTTGTGGCATACAATGGAAGGTATTGGTCTAAGTGTAATTTTTCTATCACTTTTAAATTTATTCTAAAAGACTGACCTCTCAAGATCTAGCTCAATTCTACATAGAATGCAAAACTAAGCCCTTCGAGATTTAATGGTATGACACATTGTATAAATAGCTACAACCATTAGTACCTTCTTTGAGGAGAAAGAATGGTTTCTCCTTGGCTATCAGCTATACTTCTTTTCCAAATAGCTAGATCAAAATACGTCAGTTTCATAAGAAAGCAAAATTTAGCTACTTTGCCAATTATTAAGATGAAAAACTGAATGGTAAAGGAGAACTAGCTAATGATTTATAGTCTTTATATAGCTCTTTAGCTATACTAAAAAATACTAAAATGTCATATAAACTTTAAAAGAGAAAAAGATGAAATGTTGGAACAAATTCTAATATATGAATTCTATTTTTTTTTAAAGAGAACACATAAGGGGATGGAGACAACTGAAAGACCTATAGCTTTAGTCAACAAAATATATTCTAATCCTAAGTTATGACATATATTCAGGTTAGTGTTTAATAGCTCAACTTTCCTTCATCCCTGTAAGCCTAAGCACAGAAGTTAACTAGAATAAATGCAGAATGAATACAAAATGAGAATCCTCAAACCTGTGCCACCGACCTCTTACACAAGATGCTGAGGAAGGTAACTATTTACTTATCTTTGTTCTTCACTAGATATATACCATTTGTTGCTGGACCTGCTACTACTTATCCCTTCTCAACACCTCCTGAATCTGTCCCTTCTTCAGGAATAACTTTTGTTTAGTTAGGGTCTGACCAATGTACCACAGTGGAATGCATATTGGAGCACAGGCTAAGAAGACCTTAGGATCTATACCTGACCTTGCCATGAACAAGCTGAGTGATCCTGAACCAGCAGTTAGTTTCTTTAGGCCCCTTTTTAAGCAGTCATGGTGCAATGGAAAGAGAGTTGGAGTTGGAGACAAAGGACTTGAATTTAATTCCTGACTCTGCCACTTACTCAATACGTGACTTGAGGTAAGTCACTTAACCTTTAGAAACCTTAGTTTCCTCATCGATAAAATAAGAAGGTTAGATTCAGTGGACTCTGAGGTCCCTTTTCCAGCTCTAAATCTATGATCTCATGTTATAGAAAGGTAAACTGAGCAAAACTCAGCAACTAATTATTTATGGGGGGCAAAGAAGACTCTATACAATATATGGGAGAGCAGGAAAGGAGAAGAAAGTATAGGACGGAGTATCTGGAGACTTTCATGTTCAGAGGGTAAAAGGCAGATGATGATGATTCAGCAAAGGAAACTGAAGGTGGGTTAGAGAGGTAGATATTCTCCTCAGTGATGCTATATGACTATGAATTATAGAACACCCAGATACTCAATAAATCAAAACTGTAGATGAGGCATTACTGATTAATAAGTCTATTCCCTCAACCTAATCTCACAGAGCAAAACATGATGTCAAAGGCAGATGCCTTTATATGCTCTATTTGGCATTTTGTTTCCTTTCAAGGTAGAGGGGGAAGAGATGGTAGAGAATGGAATATTTTATATAAGTAGTGCATATGTATACATATATATACACATATATATGTGTGTATATAAAAGTAAGACACTTTGCAAATTGGTCAGACTAAGCGGTAGAAAATTTCCTGTTAGGAATTTGTCAATTTGAAAGTTGGAGACAAAAGTGGGTAGTTCGGAAACATCAATTTTGTTTTTAGATATGATCTTATTAAACAGTGAGTCATTTCTAAAATCTGTCTTTCCAGTGTGCGTAAAATGATTTCCAAACTTTAAATTAATATTTAAATGTTAGTCATCATTATCGCTATTAGCTTCAAAGAGTAGCAGTGATGAAACCATCACTTGTATCCTGAAAATCAAGTTCTTGCCCAAGACTCAGTAATCTTAACAATGCTTTCTCAATTTATTCTGGCAGTATAATTTGGTCCCACATGATTCATCAGAAACAGAATAATAGTTATCTATCTAACAAATCTTAGAAGATTTTCTGACAGTCAGCCAGTTAATAAAAATTTATCAAGTGTCTGTTATGTGCCAGGCACTGTGCTATGCCACATCTTAGATACATCCCTTGGAAAGACAGAAGCCCTCTTTTCTGTTATCACATCAACAAATAGCTGCATTAATGTCTTTCAGCCAAGAATCACCAGCAATTACTACCTAGCTCTGATTCTTACTGGATTTGACAGGATCTATATATCTGCATTATTGTCACTATGAAACAAGCAACTGTTTCTTTCTTAAAGCATCCAGGTCTCTTGTCCTTTGGATGAGCCTCAAAAGTGTTTCTAAGCTCCAAATGTTCAATAATTCTTCCCTTTTTCCTATGAAACTTTCTTCTATTTTTAAAACTTGACAAGTACTTAGATTCCCCTTTGGAGCTTATATGGATCACTTCACTTCACTGGATCTCCGTTTTCTCATATGTAATACAAGAAGTTGGACCTGATGATCTCCATGGCCCCATCTGACCTTGCCATTCTGTGCTTAGAAAAAGAATCAGGTATTAAGAGTTGGGGATATCTGGAATACAGGAAAGAATAAAACCGGGGTAGTTATTCAGTATACAGAAGACACTATTTTTTTATTCACAGAATGGGTAGTTCTGTTTTGATTCAGGAGAAGACAGAAACAGGAGGACACAAGACTATACTAAAGTAGGAAGTAGAAGGAAAGGGAAATAATTATATCACATAATAGATGCACACAAATTTTTTAAACATAGAGGAAAAGGAGGAGAGGCAGGGAAGGTAAGCCTTCCACTTTCATCTGAACAAGATAAAAAAAGATTGAACATCAATACACAGACCCACATTCACACACATAAATATTACAGTATACAAATACATTCAACTAAAGGGAAAATGGGAGGAGGCAGAGAGGTATTTATAGAGCCCCTACTATTATATAAGTGCCAATCTGTGCTAATGAAATTGAGGTTAATAGAGGTTAAGTGACTTATCCAGGGTCACACAGTTAAGTGTCTGAGGTAAGATATGAACTTGGATATTCCTGACTTCAAATCCAGTGCTAAATACACTGCACCACTAGCTGCCTCTAAGGGGCAAAGACAAGGGTAGGGGAAAGAAGTGTTTAAAAGGAGGGGCAGAATATGTAGAGGAATACTCAGAAGCCAAACAAACTCCAATGTCAGAGAGAAAACTACTAAAGAGGGATTAAAATAAAAGTATGAGTAAAAACCTAGGACGTGGTGAGAGAGGGAGACGGGGAGGTGAGGACAAGTGGCAGAGAAGAATGGCAACAGGTAAAGATAGGCCATTTAATTTCTAGATCACAAGAGTTAGGTAACCTCTCTCTCTTTTACCTCTGTCTTATTTGTCAAGTAGCAGGTAGAAGCAAAGAAAGGAAAAAGTTACAAGGCAGGACGGAAGGAAATAAACAATCATGATCATGAACATAAAAGGAATAAACACTCATAAAAAGAAGAAGATAACAGAATGGATTAGCAAAAAAGAATTTACAATATGCTCTTTATAAAAATATGCTTGAAACAAAGATTTATATAAAGTTAAAATGAGGGGCTAAAACACACACAATTGCAGAGGGAAACAGAGATAGAAATACTGAACTATAAGATAGACCTGAATAAAAAGTGTTTAAGAATAAAGAGGAAATGGAGAACTTGTCTGGTAGAAGAGGCAAGAATGCTTTAAGAGTTGCCTCGAACTCTTTTCCTCCAAACTGAGAGATATCAGTGGACATAGTTATCACTGATGAGTATATTATTCTCTTGGTTCTGCATATTCCACATAAAGTTTTGTATCTCTGTATTTTTCATATTTGTAATTTCTAATAGCATAGTAATTTCCATTTCATTAATATGCCACAGTCTCTTCAGCCATTACCTCAATTAATAGAAGCATGAGTTGTTTGCAATTTTTTGTATTGTCAATAGTGCTGCTAGGAATACTCTTCTACAAAAATGTCAGGTTTTTTTTCTTGTGAATAATATCCTTAGAGCATATTTTAGGCATAGGAATGACAGATCAAAGGACATGAACAGTTTTACAATTCTAGGAAAACCAATGAACATGAGCACATACACATACCAATGGTGTAATAGCACACTTATTCTCCCCTAGCTGTGCCAGATCTGAATTTGAATATTTTAAACCATGTTTTCTAATGTAATGAGCATAAGGTATTATTTCAGAAGCAATTCAAATATCATGAAGTTAACAGTCAAGATCACACAGATTTTAGCAGCTTCCACATTAAAGGAGCAGAGGGCTTGGAATACGATATTCAGGAAGGCAAAGGAAAAAGGATTACAACCAAGAATAACCTACCCGGCAAAACTAAATATACCCTTAAGGGGGAGAGGGAATGGATATTTAATGAAATAGAAGACTTTCAAGCATTCCTAATGAAAAGATAAGAACTAAATAGAAAATTTCCCATTCAAATCAAAGACTTCAGAGAAGCATAAGAAAGTAAACATGAAAGAGTAATCACAAGAGACTCAACAGGGGCAGCTAGGTGGTGCAGTGGATAGAGCACTGGCCCTGGAGTCAGGAGGACCTGAGTTCAAATCTGGCCTCAGAAACTTGACAATTACTACCTGTGTGACCCTGGGCAAGTCACTTAACCCCACTGCCTAGACCAATAAAAAGAGAGAGAGAGAGAGAGACTCAATAAAGATAAACTGTTTATATTCCTATATATGTATACTTATATTCACATATATAATATATATGTATATATATTCCTATTCCACCTTGGAGGATGATACATGTAACTTCTAAGAAATTTACCATTATTAGAGCAATTAAAAGGAGTCTACAGAGACAAAGGGCATGAGCCTGAATCAGTTATGTTGGGATAATCTCAAAAAAAGTGAAGAGGTGAGAAAGAGGGATGCATTGGGAGAAGGGGGAAGGTAGAAATAAAATGTGGAAAATTTTCTCACATAAAAGAAGCATGCAAAGAGGAATTTTTATAGTGGAAGGGAAAATGAGAGAGGGGTGGGCAATTCTCTCCTCTCTCTCACCTTACTCTCACCAGAATTGGTTCAAAAGGGAAGAATGTATATATCCACACTTGGTGGAGTATAGAAAACTATCTTACCCAATAGGGAAATAGGAGAGGAAGGTAAGAAAAGATATGGGGGCAGAGGGAGGAATGATAAAAGAGAAACTAGATTAAGGGAGGTAGTGGTCAGAAGCAAAACAGAATTCTGAGGGAGGACAGGATAAAGAGAGAGAGAGAAGGATAAACAAAAGAAAATAGAACAGAGGAAAATGCACAGCTAATGATCATAACTGTGAATATGAAGGGGGTGAGCTCACCCATAAAACAGAAGCAGATAGCAGAACGGATTAGAAAACAGAATCCAACAATATACTGTTTGCAAGAGACACACTTGAAATAGAGACATATAGAGCTGAAATAAAAGACTAAAGCAGAATCTAACTTCAGCTGAAGTTAAAAAAAGCTACAATCAAAAAAAGAATCTTGATACAATAATATAAGAAAATGATTAAAGAAAATTGTCCTGAAGTGTTAGAACAAGAGGGGAAAGTAGAAATAGAAAAAAATAAAGAAATAAATGTAAATATTTTAAAGTATTTCTATAATTATATGTCAATAAAACCACTAATTTAAATGAAATAGATAAATATATAAAAACTATAAAACATACACATTAACAGATTAAGAAATAGGCAATTAAATACACAAATCGGGGTGGGGGGAAATGAATTGAACAAGCTCTAAAGGAACTTCCAAAAGAAAGGACTATATGAACTAAAAGTGAATTTTACCAAATATTCAAAAGACAATCAAATCCAATTATGACCTAAACTGTTTGCAAAAACAGGAAATGAAGGGATCCTACCTAATTATGATACAAATAAGGTCTTAATAGTTAAACCAAAGACAAAACAGAGAAGAGACCAATAATATCTCTGATGAAAATTCACACAAAAAAATCTGAAAAACATATTAACAAAAAGGCTATAGCAACATGTAAAAATAAATTGTACACTATGACCAGAATAAATTTAAATATAATATTCTGGAAGGCAAAGGAAAAAGGATTACAACCAAGAATAACCTACCCAGCAAAACTGAATATACCCTAAGCATAGTTAAGGAAACAGGCAGATAGTAAGTATTTGAGGCCAGATTTGAACTCAGGTCTTCTGATTCTAGGCCTAATGTTTTATCTACTGGGTCAATTTGCTACCAAGGAGAACCAAGAATGATGTACTGATCATTCACAAACACCCAGAGAGGAGAAATATCTGGGAGAAGAGGGTGGTCCACAGTGTCAAGTACAGCAGAGAGGTTGAGGTAAAATGCTAAGAAAAGCCCATCAGATTTGTCAAGTAAGAGATTGCTGGTAACTTTGGAGAGACTAGTTTCAGTTGAATGAAGAGAGTGGAAACCAAACTGTGAAAAGAGGAGAAGGGACTAAGAAGAGAGAAAATGGGGTTGCTTTTTTCTAGGAATTAAGAAACAAAAGAGATATACAGAGCAATAGTTTGATTGGATAGTTCAGATTTAAGGATGGGGAAGATACAGGCATGTTTGAAGATAGCTGAGAAGGAATCAGTACATAATAAAGAGATTGAAGGATAAGGGGAGAGAGAGGATGGGATCAATGAATAGATAGATTGCTTTAACAAGGCAAAGAGCTACCTCACTGCTAGACAACGAAGGAAAAGGAGAGAGAGTACAGGATGATGTCAAGGGGACTTGAGAAGAAGAGAGGGAAAAAAGTAGAATCTAACACTAAATAGTTTCCATTTTCTCAGTAAAGAAGGTCAACAAGTGAGAAAAAGCGGGGAAGTACAAAGTGTGGGAGGAAGGAAAGAAGAAAAGGTTCAGAATAGTTTTTGTGGGGAAACAGCAATTGGTGTAGAAGGGAAGTACTACATTTTTGCAGTGAAGGCCTACTTGAAAAATTAATTTCCCCAGTGGGCACAGTTGTGTGATTTCAACTAGCTCCACTCAGCAGCATATAGGAACAGACGGGAAGGAATCATCCATGGCTGGGATTTGGTAAGGGATGGGCATTAATAGGACAAGGGGGCAAAGGAAAGACTGTATAATAAAGGATGGTATAGAATTGAATTGACTACAGGGTTGAGACTGGAAAGGAGAAAAAGATAAAGTCAGAGCAGCTTTTATGGTCTGAGGAAACACTGAGTAGTGACATCAGCAGTGAACTGGACATCTCAGTGTGATTTAGGGGGCTGATGCATAGGGAAATACAAAATGATAGAAAGCTATGGTCATATAGACAACTATGTGAGTTTTGATTAAGGAAGTAGAACATTTCTAGGTACTACTGAGATGCAAGGTATGATCATCCATGTGTACTGATGAAGTGGAGTGAAGAATTAAGTCATGGGATTTAAGGAAACTGAGAAATTGGGAGGTTAGGGAATTAGAGGGATCATCAATGTTAAAGTCCCCTAACATAAAGGCAAGGGTTGAGGAGGAAGTGAACCAGGTTTTGACCTACTTGAAAAAGGAAGGAAGGAAAGGAAAAAGTCAAGAAACGCTGAATTGAGTGGAAAATTTTTATTGGATTGAACTTCAAAGAAGGAGATGCTGAGTGATAGTTGTTAAGGGAGCATATGGAAGTGGCAGTAGAAAACAAGGAGTATTCCTACTTCCCTTGCAAGACCAGTATGTTCAGGGTGTGAATAAAGGTATAGCTAGCACTGGAAAGGATGGCCAGGGATAAATGTCATCAAAGGTGACAGTGACATCTCAATGGAAGATGGAAGATGGAAAGAATTTAAAAGAAAGAGGTGGCCAAGTTGGCAGAGAAAAGGCAGCTCTCCCAAATACCCCTCCAAACTTTAAATAATGCCTCAAAACAAATTCTGGAGCAGCAGAACCCACAAAAGGACAGAGTGAAACAATTTTCTAGCGCAAGATAACTTAGAATGTCTGTCCCACCAGAGTGAGAGAAGAGTGCAGTCCAGCTCAGGCAACACCCTGGAAAGGCAGCAGCAAGCTGCACCTTGGCAAGCCAGCAACAGGCCTTGGGGGCAATTCAATCAGCAAAAAGAGCTACTGGAGCTCTTAAGCAACCCAGGCTAAGGGGGTCAGATCATTGGTCAGGAGATTCTCCTCCTTAGGAAGAGAAATGAGAGTGATGCAAGAGAAAAAAGTCAAAAGCTGGTAAAGGGGGCACAAAAAAAAATACTGAAGAAAGTAACACCTTAAAAAACATAATAGAACAAATGAGAAGAGAGGCACAAAAATTCACTGAAAAGAACTCCTTAAAAGCTAGAATGGGTCAAATGGAAAAGGAAGCACAAAAGCTCATTGAAGAAAATAATTCCTTAAAAATTAGAATCGGGCAAGTGGAAGCTAATGAATTCATGATATACCAAGAAACAATAAAACAAAATCAAAAGAATGAAAAAAAAAGAAAATGTTAAATATGTCATTGGAAAAACAACTAAACTGGAAATTCGATCAAGGAGAGATAATTTAGGAATTACTGAACTACCTGAAAATCATGATTAAAAAAAACAAAAAAGAACCTAGACATCAAATTTCAAGAAATTATCAAGGTAAACTGCCCTGATATGCTAGAACTAGAGGATAAAACAGACATTGAAAGAAACTGCCAATCACCTCTTGAAAGACATCCCAAAATGAAAACTCCCAGGAATACTATAGCCAAATTCCAGAGCTCCTAGATGAAGAGAAAATACAGCAAGCAGCCAGAAAGAAACAATTCAAATATCATGGATTCACAGTTAGGATTACACAAGATACAGCAGTTTCCACACTAAAGAAATGAAGGGCTTAGAATACAATATTACAGAGGGCAAAAGAGCTAAGATTACAACCAAGGATAACCTACCCAGCAAAACTGAGTACAATACTTTAGTGGGGAAATGGATATTCAATGCAATAGAGGCCTTTCAAGCATTCTTGATGAAAAGACCAGAGGTGAATAAAAAATCTGACTTTCAAATACAAGACTCAAAGCATTAAATGGTAAACTGGAAAGAGAAATCCTAAGGGATTTAATAAGGTTAAACAGTTTACATTCCTACAAGGGAAGATGATGCTTTTAACTGCTAAGAATTTTATCATTATGAGGGCAGTTAAAAGAAGTATACATAGACCAAGGGAATAAGTGTGATTTAAATATAATGGGATGATTATCTTAAAAAAAAAATGAAGGAGTGAGAAACAGGGATGCACTGGGAGAAGGGGAAAAGGAAACACAGAATGAGGTAAATTATCTCACATAAAAGAGGCACAATCGAGCTTTTATGGTGGAGGAGAAGATGGAGAATGTGGGGGGAACACTTGAACCTCACTCTCATAGGAATTGTCTCAAAGAGGGAATAATATGCACACTCGGGTATAGAAATCTCTTACCCTACAGGAAAGTAGGAGGGGAAAGGGATGAGAGAAGGAGAAGGGGCTGAAAAAAAAGGGAAGGAGGATAAGTCAGGCAGTAGTCAGAAGCAAAATCCTTTTTTGAGGACGGACAGGGTGAAAGGAGAGAAAGAGTAGGATAAACAAGAGGGGAAATAGAATGGAGGGAAATACACAGTAATCATAATCATGGAAAAAATTTACAGCAAGCTTCTCTGATAAAGGTCTCATTTCTTAAATACATGGAGAGCTGAGTCCAACTTATCAAAATAAGAGCCATTCCCCAGTTAATAAATGATCAAAGGATATTAACAGGCAGCTTTCAGACAAAGTGATCAAAACTATGTATAATCATATGAAAAATATTCTAAATCACTACTGATTAGAGAAATACAAATTAAAACAACTCTGAGATACTACCTCACATGTATCAGATTGGCTAATATGACAGAGAATGAAAATGAAAATGTTGGAAGGGATGGAAAATTGAGACACTAATGCACTGTGGTGGAGCTGTGAATTGACCAATCATTCTGGAGACTAATTTGGAACTACATCCAAAGGTCTATCACAAATACCCCTTGACCCAGCAATATCATTACTAGGTCTGTATCCCGAATAAATAAAAAAAAAAAGGGAAAGGACCTATATGTACAAAAATATTATAGCAGCTCTTTTTGTGGTATCCAAGAATTTGAAATTGAGGGGATGCCCATCAATTGGGAAATAGCGAAAGAAGTCGTGACATGTGATTGTGATGGAATACTATTGTACTATAAGAAATGACAAGCAGGATGCTCTCAGAAAACCTGGGAAGACAGACATGAATTGGTGGAAAGGGAAATGAGTAGAACCAGGAGAACACTCTACACAGTAGCAATTATATTGCATAATAATCAACTGTAAATGACTATTCTCAGAAATATAATAATCCAAGAAAATTCCAAGGGAATCAAGACGAAAAATACCATCCATCTTCAGAGAAAGAATTAATGAAGTCTGAACGCAAACTGAAGTATACTTTTTTTTTAACTTTATTTTTCTTGGGTTGTTATTTTGGGGGAGGAGTGGTCTTTTTTCTTTCACAACATGACTAATATGGAACTATATTTTGCATGACTCTACAATATAACCTTATCAAATTGCTTACCTTCTCAATGATGGGAGAGGCGAAAGAGAGAGAGAGACTTTGGAACTCAAAATTTTTAAAAACAAACATTGAAAAGTTGTTTATGCATATAAATGAGAAAAATAAAATATTAACTTTTTAAAAGTGATAGAGGCCCAGAGTGCATTTTGTTTATCATGGAAAATGAATTCCTTACCCATAACAGACATTAATTAAATGCATATTGATTGAATATTCATTTGAAGATCAGCTCAGGTGCCACCTCCTCTGTGAAGCATTCCTTGACCTTCTCTCCCTTTTCAAATAAGGTGCTGTTATATTTATCTAATGTATACAAGTGGTAGGGCAGCTAAGTAGCACTGTGGAAAGAGCTCCAGCCTTGGAGTCAAGAAGATCTGAGTTCAAATCCTGCCTCAAACACTTACTAGCTCTGTGACCCTGGACAAGTCACTTAACCCTGTTTGCTTCAGTTTCCTCATCTGTAAACTAAGCTAGAGAAGGAAATGTCAAATCATTCCAGTACCTTTGCCAAGAAAACCTCAAATAGGGTCACAAAGAATCAGACACAACACTGAAAGGACAGAACAACAACAAAGTATCCCTGGAGGAGAATGTAAAGCTTCTTCAGGGCAGGAGCTATTTTGCTTTTGTTCTTGTATTCTCTTTACCTCACATGCTGTGGGTGCTAAATAGATGGCTTTTTTTCACTGAATATCTCATGGTATCAAGTTAACCTTCTGTAATTAAGAGTTTAATCAATGCAAGTTGATCTTTCTCTATTTTACACTCGGTTCACATCTTCCAAGAGGAAATTAAAGTACAATCACATAGAGAAGTAGTTTTTCCTCCTACAACTACGGTATTTGTTTACTTAACTTTGCTTAATTTGATTACTTGTTTATTTAAAAAAAAACCAGGGAATTCAGAGAAGCATACACACACACACACACACACACACACACACACACACGCGCGCGCGCGCGCAAACAATAAAGAGTGTTGCTAAGTGTCACTGCTAAGAATGAAACCAGCAAACTAGGTCAGAGGAAGGAACTGATCCTATGTAAAATGAACTGAGACCAACGCACCACTCTACTTATGAACTAATTTATTTGTTCAGGGAACATACACCATTAAACTCTAAGAATAAGTGGTTCAACTAGTCAATTCTATTATCTTTAAGAATTAACTTAACATGTTAATGCTATACAAGTCAAACTACCAAGGGGATAATTTACAAAACTCAATGAAATAATAAAATTTATTTGGAGAAACAAAAGATCTAGAATTCAAGGAAAATAATGAAAAAAGGTAGAAATGAAAGAGGAATAGCATTTCTAGGACACATTATAAAGCAGGGGTCATCAAAAACATGTTATTAAACATGGTATTAGTTTTTTAAAAAATAGAGAAGTAGGGGCAGCTAGGTGGCATAGTGGACAGAGCACCGGCCCTGGATTCGGGAGGACCTGAGTTCAAATCCGGCCTCAGACACATAACACTTACCAGCTGTGTGACCCTGGGCAAGTCACTTAACCCCATTGCCTAGACAAAAAAAAAATTTTTTTTTAATTTAAAAAAAATAGAGAAGTGGATCAGTGGAACAGATTACATAAGGGAGAAGTCATAAACAATGGAACTCAACAACCCAGCATTTGATAAACTGGAAATATAAATTACTTAGGAAAGAACTCTTTATTAAATTAAAAAAATACTTGTGGAAAAATTTGTAATAGCAGTCTGATAGAGACCATATTCCACAATAAATTTGAAATACATGACCTTTATATAAAGATCTTACTCTAGAAAAATTAGAAGAGAAGCAAATTATATAACTGCCACACCTATGTTTTAAACAAACAAGCAATAGAGGAAACAATAAAAGACAAAATAAATAATCTTGATTACATAAAAATGAAAATTTTTCAGTTATCAGGAAAGAGTTATCAGGATACATATATATATATATAAATGAACACACACACATCCCAATACCAACAGCCATTTCCCAAAAGATAAATAGCCAAAAAGTATGATCAAGCAGTTCTTAAATAAACTGTTACAATCAAATCATCATTAATAAGAGAAATGCAAATCAAAACAACCCTGAAGTTTCACCTCACCCTCAGCAAATTGGCAAAGACGACAAAAGATGTCAGTATTCAATCTTGACGGTGTTGAGAAAAGATGGACACACTAGTACACTGTTAGTAGAGCTGTGAATAAGTATAACCATTTTGGAAAGCAATTTGTTATTTCGCAAATAAATTGACTAAAGGGTATGCCTATACCATTTGACCCAGAGATTCCACTACTAGGGTTATATGCCAAAAAGGTCATTCATAAGAAGAAATTTCCCATATAGCCCAAAATATTTTAGCAGCCCTTTTTATAATAGTAAAGAACTAGAAGCAGAATAAATGACCATCAACTGGGGAGTGGCTAAACAAATTGTGGTACATTAATGCAGTAGAATATTACTGTGCTGGAAGAAATGACAAATATGTGAATATACAGTCCTATGGAAATGTTCTATTGATGGCCTATTGATGGATTTGTGATTTTTTTTCTCTTACATGAACTGATACAGAATGAAGGAGGGCCAAGAAAACAATATACACGATGATTACAATTTAAATGGTAAAAATAACAATAAAACAATTGAAAGTGAATATCTCAAACACAACCCAAGCTGTATTCATATACAGTATTTTTTCTTCTCTGTTCTGTAAAGGAAAACATTCATGTTCATTGATGCTTATAATGATTTTAATAATATAAAGGTTAAGAAAAAAGAAAGTGAATGTCTTAGAGTTACAAAGAACAAGCATACCCAAAGGAAGAGCTAGATAAGAGGATACTTTCTTTCATCTTCTCCACCCATGCCTTTGCAAAGGTGGGGGTGTAGAACATTGCATGCGTTTTCAAACGTCTTCAATGTATTCCACTCACCAGGCTTACAGTCCAGATGTCATCCTCACCTCCTCTCTCTCACGCCCCACATCCAATCTTTGCCAAGTCTTACAGATTCTAGGTTTGCACTATCTCTCTCCTATGCCCTCTTCGCTCACTACCACAACCCTGGTGTAAGTTTCATCACCTGCTAGTTGGGCTGCCTGTCAAATGCCTCTCCTAATCCATTTCATCCTCTACTCAGCTGTCAGAGTAATCTTCCTAAAGCACAGGTCTGACTATGTCATGCCTCTACACAATAAACTCCAAATTTTTTCTGCTGTTCCACAAATAAGACACTCCACCTCCAGACCGGGCATTTTCACTGGCTGTCCCCAATGCCTGAAATGCTCTCTCTCATTCTCTCTGCCTCCTGGCTTCCTTCAAGTCCCAGCAAAAATCTCATCTTCCATGAAAAGCCTCCTTATTGCTAGTGCCTCCCCTCTGTTGATTATTTCCAATTTATTCTGTATATAGCTTGTTTGTACATGTTGTTTACATGTTGTCTACCCCATTAGACAGACAGACTGTGAGCTTTTTGAGAGCAAGGACTGTCTATTGCCTTGCTTTGACCACCAGTGCTTAACACAGTGCCTGGTACATAGCATGGGCTTAATAAATGTTTATTGATGGACTATTGATGTATTTTGATTATTTTTTCCTCTTCCTCTTTTCCTTTTTATTTAAAAATACATATTTTTTGTTAAATAGGATGGTTCTCTGAGAAGAAGGAAGAAAAGGGATGATGGGAGAAATTAAATTGATGTAAAAACAAAAGATATCAATAAAACTTTATTTTAAAAAATATAATTAAACTGTCTACTTTCTCCCAAATAAACATTTTGTTTTCTTTGCCTTTTATTTTGGAGGCTATTGGGGTTAAGTGATTTACTCTGTGTCACACAGCAGTGTCTGGGGCTGAATTTGAACTCAGATCGTCCTGACTCCAGGCTGGTGCTCTCTCCCCTGCACCACCTACCTGACCCATTTTTTAAATTTATATATGTTTTTGTGTATGTATACATATACACAACTGCATGTTGTGTATATACATACATATATTTCAGTCAGTCATGTCAGAATCTTTGTGACTCCATTTGGGGTTTTCTTGGCAAAGATACTAGAGTGGTTTGCCATTTCCTTCTCCAGTTCATTTTACAAATGAGGAAACCAAGGCAAACAGGGTTAAGTGACTTGTCCAGGGTCACCCAGCTAGTGTCTGAGGAAGGATTTGAACTCAGGTCTTCTTGGCTCCAGGCCCAGGGCTCTCTCCACAAAGCCATCTAGATGCCTTACATTTTTTATACTCCAGCAGAACACCATTCTTAAAATCAAATAACATCAGTTTTTACTCATAGGTAGCCTAGATCTTCTGGTGTATAAGTTATTACCCCTAGACTAAATTTAGGCACTTTCTTCATTGCAATAACTTTTTCTTGACACCTATGTATAGTAAACCAATTTACTTACTACCAAATATATACGGATAAATGTTAGGAATATGCAAATATACCCACAATTATTTAATTCATTGCCTATACTTCCTTTCCTCTCCTACTCAATCCCTTGCAATCTGGCTTCTGATCTTAGCACTCAACTGAAACTGCTTTATTAATTATCAAATCTGACTTCCTTTCTCCAGTCCTCATCTTTCTTAATCCTGTTAGGAAATGACATACTGATGACTTGAACCACCTAGGCATTCTCTTTATCTTGCATTTTTGTGACCTTGCTCTTTCTTAGTTCTCCCCTCCTACACAGATGGCAGCTTCTCAGTCTGCTTTGCTAGATTATCATCCATGTCTCATCCCATAATTGTCAGTCTTTCCCGAGGTTCTGTCCTAGGCCCTCTCCTGTTTCATTACATCCTTTCAAGTGGTGATCTCATCAGCTCAATTATCTTATCTATATATCCAGTCCTAATCTCTTTCCTGAGTTCCAACATGAGATCACCAACTGCCTATCAGATATTTTCCCATTAAATGTCCCACAGTCATCTCAAACTCAGTATATTTAAAATATAACTCATCATCTTCCATACTCCTGCAATCCAGCCCTATTTCCAAATTCCCTGTTTCTGCTGTGGGTACTTTCGGTCAGCTAGGTTTCACATCAGAAACATTCTTTATTCTTCATTCTCCCTCCCTCCTCCCCCATATATTTAGTGGCTAAGTAGAGTAGTAAGCAAAGAACTAGCCTTGCAGTCAGAAAAGCCTGAGTTTGAACCCAGTCTCAGACTTTTACAAGCTGTGTGACTTTGGGTAAGTTACTTAACCTCTATTTATCCCAGTTTCCCCATCTATAAAATGTGAATAACAATAGCTCTTACCTCCCAGAGTTGTTGTGAGGATCCAATGAGGTTGCAAAGTGTTTTGTAAACCTTAAAATACTATATAAATGCTGGCTATTGTTGTTATTATTATTATTAACAATGATTAATAGATTACTATTCATCCACACTTTTCCCATGTGAAGATATGTCTTGGTTTCCAAAAGGAAAGGAAAATAAAGTATAAGAAGAATTACCATTACTTACAACATACCAGTACAGTCTAGATGATAATAAACCAACTGTCACCTGAATATGGATACTGGCAAGATATGATAGCCCTTTGCATTGATTCATCAGAATACATGTTTTAGAGAAATGGTACAGATAGAGAACTGCACAGAAGGAAGAGAGCAGACTAGACTGCTTTTGGAAAATTGTTTAGTGCTTTCAATAACCCTAGGTTTTTACCCCAAATAAAAACACACTTTAAAAAAATAAGTTTTACTAATACTTTTGCTTTTAGCCTGTGTGCTTCCTTGGTACCTATTTAATGAGTTAAGAGACTTAGAGAAAGGTACCCATGTGAGCCTGCTGAAGAGTTATAGGAGGATAAGGACAAAAGCCATACAGTATGAAAAAGTATAGATGCGTTATAATCTCTTATCACTGGAAGACAAATCACAAATCTAATGAAGTACAGAAGTATTAATAAAATGTAGGGTGATGTATAATTAAATTTTCTAGAACCTGATAGAATTACCTAAAACTGGAGTCCTAGTAACTTTCCCTAGATTTGAGTTATATTTTCATTACTATCAGTATAGAATGCTAGCATTAAGAATTCTTTTCTTAAAACTATTGCTTTAGTAAAATGTTTTAATCAGATGAAGATGGAAGATAACAAATAGAGGATAACCTTTCCTGTTCATGCAGGCAGGGTAGGGAACTTGTCTATTCTGGAAGCAATGTGATATTGAGAAAGCTAAGTTTGTCTTCAGCAGCCATTCTCACTTTGCATTCTTCATATGCTGAATGCTTCCTTTTCTATTCACTTTTAGGAGTGTCATTGTTTCCTCTATCCTTCCCAACATAAAAATCTCCTCCTTCAAAAAGCAAATTAGGTCAATGTCTTATCTCTATCAAGGGTAATCTCATTTTTAATTTTAGCTCTCATTGCAGAATAGAAGACTTTGTTATATTAAAAACATTTTAAGAATCAGACAGCAGATAGGGACTACTGCTTACTCTGCCTACCTGGAAAGCCAGCCCAGATACTGTTATTCAACTGAGAATCTGGGGTCTAAGGAATAATAGCAGCTGCATTAGCAGGAGAATGCAAGTAGAACATGCTTTATCAGAGGCAGGTCTTCACAACTCAAAAAGGAAATAAGGGAGAAAGGGGAGAGGAAAATGAGAGGAAAAAAGGAGAAATGAACAGAGGAGCAAAGGACAGGAGAGAAAAAAGAACAGGAGGGAGGTCAGGATGATACCTCTAGTTTTCAGAAATATCACACACATCTTCCCTTTTATTTCCTTCATTCCCATTTTGTCTTCTCTCAACCCCATTTCCACCATTTCCTGTTTTACTTCAGTATTTGGCAGACGAGGTTTTTGTTTTTTGTTTTGTTTTGTTTTTAAATAACGGCGTGTAACATCAGAATACAAAAGTGGCAGAGGTATCCAAACTTTCTGTGATAGGAAAAAACTGGAAACAAGTAAATAGCAATTAAGGAACGAATGAACAAATATAGTATGTAGATATATTATCGTGGCATAAGAAATAACAAATGAAACTTGCCATTCAAAGAATTCAGAGGAATATAGATAGACTTTTATGAACTAGTACAAGAAGACCTAAACAGGTCCAAGAGAACAATATACAAAATTACTACAATAATGTAAACAATTCTAAAAGTAACTCTGATGCATTATAATGGCTAACCATGGTCCCACAGCACTAATGACTTAATAGACCTGTCTTTCAAGTACAGAGAGAGATGCCGTGAACGAGGAATGTGGACTCCACTGGCAATTGATCTGTTAGTCAACGAGCACATGCTAAGTGCTTAGCACATGCGAGACTGTGATAAGCACTAGGGATGCCAATAAAAAGCAAAACCAGTTCTTGCTCTCAAAGAGCTTACATTCTAATGGAGGAAACAATATATATAAATTATAACACACAAGATAAATGTAGAAAAAAAGGAAGGTAACCTTAGAGGGGATAGCACTAGAAGCAGGGAGGAAGAGGTGGGGAGAACCCCAGGAATACTCCTAGAGGAGATAAAATTTGAGATGTCATTTTTTTTTTTTTGAGATGAGTCTCAAAGGAAAGCAGGGATTCAAAGAAAGGGAAGTTGAGTGGGAAAACATTCTAAATATGGGAGGCAGCCAATACAAAGGCCTGTAGATGAGAGATCAAGTATCTCATTTATGAGGAACAAGTGGACCAACTGTGGAGTACATGTAGGTAAGTACAATGGAGGAAGATTAGGAAGGGAGTAAGTTGTAAGGAACTTTACATACTAAAGAGGAGACTTCATATTTGATACAGGAGGTGATAGGGAGCCAGTGGAGTTGACTGGGTAGAAAGGATAACATGGTCAGAGCTGTATTTTAGGAAAATCACTTTTGGAAGCTGTGTGCAGGACAGATTAGAATAGGAAGAGACATGAGGCAGAGACACCAACTAGAAGGATATTACAATAGTGAAAGAAATTACAAGATGGCAACAGATTGGATATGTGGAGTGGGTCAGGGAGGAGTTGAGGATTACCCTTAGATTGTGAACCTGGGTGACTGGAAAGATGGTGGTGCCCTCAACAGTAGCAGGGAAATGGACAGTAATGAAGTCTGTTTTGGAAACATTGCACTTAAAATTTCTATGGAACATCCACTTTTAAATGTTCAATTCAATTGGTTAATGTAAAACTGAAGTTTAGGAGACAGACTAGGGCTGGAAATATAGATGTGGGAATTATTTCCCTGGAGAAGATGACTGAACCCAGGGGAGCTAATGAGATCGTCACGTGAGAGAGCATAAAGAGAAGAGGGCCCACAACTGAGCCTTGGGGAACACCTAAATTTACTAAGTAAGATATGGATGATGATCCAACAGAAGAGCCCGAGAAAAAGCAGTCAAAGACAGGCAAGAAGAGAACTAAAGAAGAATGGTGTTACAGAGATAAGAGAATATCCATGAGGAGAAGGTGGTCAATACTGTCAAATGCTGCAGAGAGGGCAATTAATATCAGGATCTAGAAGAGGACATTAGATCTGGAAATCAAGAAATGATTAGTCTCATTTGGAGAAAAAAATTTCAATTGAAAAGTGAGGTTAGAAGCGAGACTGCAGAGGTTTTAGAGGAGAGAAGTAGAAGCACTAGTTGTAGACAGATATTTCAAGGAATGTAGCTGAGAAGAAGAGAGACAGAGGAAAGTAACTGGTAAACATGGTACGGTCCAGTGATGGTTTTTGAACTATGGGGGAAACTAAGGCATATTTGGAAGCTGCAGGGAAGAATCCAGTTTATAAGACATGCTTGAAGATTAAAGAGTTGGAATGATGGTTTTCTTTTTTTCTTTTTGTATTTATTTAGTATTTTATTTTCTCCCAGTTACATGTAAAAACAATTTTTAACATTTGTTTTTAAAACTGAGTCCCAAATTCTTTCCCTTCCTCCCTCCCCAAAATCCCTCATTGAGAAGGTAAGCAATTCAATATAGATTATACATGTGTAGTCATGCAAAACATATCCATAGCAGTCATGCAATGCAAGAACACAGACAAAAAAAAAAACTCAAGAAAAATAAAGAAAGTAACATTTTTTAAAAGTATGCTTCAATCTGTATTCAGATACCATCAGTTCTTTTTCTGAGGATAAATAGCATTTTTCATCATAAGTCCTTCAGAGTTGTCTTGGATGGCTGTATTGCCAAGAAAGGCTAAATTGTTACTTTGTATACAGTACATTTCACTTTGCCTCAGCCCATACAAGTCTTTCCAGGTTTTTCTGAGAACATCCTACTCATCATTTCTTATAGTACAATACTATTTCATCATAATTACATAGTACAATACTATTCCATCATAATCAAATACTACAATGCCCAACTGATAGGCATTCCCTCAATTTCTAATTCTTTGCCCCCAGAAAAGGGCCATTACAAACATTTTTGTATACAGTCTCTTTTCTTTTTTGTTTTTTATCTCTTTTGGGATACATACCTAATAGCAGTATTGCTAGTTCAAAAGGTATGACATGGTTTTATACCCTTTTGGGCATAGTTCTAAATTGCTCTACAGAATGGCTAAATCAGTTCACAACTCCACCACCACTGCATTACTGTCTCATTTTTCCAACATCCCCTCCAACATTTGTCATTTACCTTTTCTGTCCTATTAGCCAATCTAATAGGTATGAGGTAGTACCTCAGAATTGTTTTAATTTGCATTTCTCCATCAATAGTGAGTTAGAATATTCTTTCATATGGCTATAGATAGCTTTGATTACTTCATGTGAAAACTGATTATATCTTTTGATCATTTATCAATTGCAGAATGGCTCTTATTTTTATAAATTTGACGCAGTTCTCTATGTTTGAGAAATGAGGCCTTTATCAGAGAAACTTGCTTCAAAATTTTTTTCACAGTTATGATTGATAAATGTATTTCCCTCCATCCTATTTCCTCCCCCCTCCCCATTTATTCTATTTTCTCTCTCCTTTCACCCTGTTCCTCCTCAAAACTGTTTTGCTTCTGACTGCTGCCTCCCCCAATCTGCCCTCTCCTCTATCTGCTCCCCTTCTCTTATCCCCTTCTCCTCCGATTTTCCTGTAGAGTAAGACAGATTTCTATACCCAATTGTATATATCTGTTATTCCCTCTTTGAGCCAAGTCTGATGAGAGTAAGGTTCACTCACCCCCCCCACCTCTTCCCTCTTCCCCTCCACATCAAAAGCTATTTCTTGCCTCTTTTATGTAAAGTAATTTACCCCATTCTACCCCTTTCTCTTTCTCCCAGTACATTCCTCTCTCACCCCTTACTTTATTTTTTAGATATCATCCCTTCACAATTCACATCTGTCTATATATACTCCTTTTAACTACCCTAATAATGAAAAAGGTCTTACGAGTTACAAACATCATCTTCCCATGTAAGAATGTAAACAGTTTAACCTTATTGAGTCCCTTATCATTTCCCTTTCCTGTTCACCTTTTTAATGTTTCTCTTGAGTCTTATATTTGAAAGTCAAATTTTCTATTAAGCTCTGGTCTTTTCATTAAGAATGCTTAAAGGTCTCTACCTCATTGAATATGCATTTTTCCCCTTGAAGGAATATACTCAGTTTTGCTGAGTGATTCTTGGTTGTAATCTTAGCTCATTTGCCCTCTGAAATATCATATTCCAAGCCCTCCAATCCTTTAACATAGAAGCTACTAAATTTTGTGTTATCCTGACTGTGGCTCCACAATACTTTAACTGTTTCTTTCTGGCTGCTGGTATATTTTCTACTTTACCTGGGAACTCTGGAATTTGGCTATAATATTCCTGGGAGTTTTCATTTTGAGATCTCTTTCAGGAGGTGATCAGTGGATTCTTTCAATTTCTATTTTACCCTCTGGTACTAGAATATAAGGGCAGTTTTCCTCGATAATTTCTTGAAAGATGATGTCTAGGCTCTTTTTTTGATCATGGCTTTCAGATAGTCCATAATTTTTAAATTCTCTCTCCTGGATCTATTTTCCAGGTCAATTGTTTTTCCAGTAAGATATTTTACATTGTCCTCTATTTTTTCATTCTTTTGGTTTTGTTTTACTGCTTCTTGATTTCTCATAAAATCATTAGCTTCCATTTGCTCCATTCTAATTTTTAAGGTATTATTTTCTTCAGTGAGCTTTTGGACCTCCTTTTCCATTTGGCTAATTCTGCTTTTTAAGGCATTCTTCTCATTGACTTTTTATACCTCTTTTGCAATTTGGCCTAGCCTGTTTTTTTTTTCTTTTTTTGGTTAGGCAATGGGGTTAAGTGACTTGCCCAGGGTCACACAGCTAGTAAGTGTCAGGTATCTGAGGCCAGATTTGAACTCAGGTCCTCCTGAATCCAGGGCCGGTGCTCTATCTACTGCACCACCTAGCTGCCCCTTAGTCTGTTTTTCTAAGGTGTTATTTTCTTCAGTATTTTTTGTGTCTCCTTCACCAACTGTTGACTCTTTTCTTGTGATTTTCTTGCATCAACCTCATTTCTCTTCCCAATTTTTTTTTGATTAGGCAATGGAGTTAAGTGACTTGCCCAGGGTCACACAGATAGTGAATTTTTTTTGTGTCTGAGGCCGGATTAGAACTCAGGTCCTCCTGAGTCAAGGGCCAGTACTCTATCCACTGTGCCACCTAGCTGCCCCCCCAATTTTTCCTCTACCTCTCTTACTTGATTTTCAAAATTCTTTCTGAGTTCTTCAATGGCCTGAGACCAATTCATATTTTTCTTGGAGGCTTTGGATGCAGGAGCTTTGACTTTTCTATTTTCTTCTGAGTGTGTTTTGATCTTCCTTGTCACCATAATAACTTTCTGGAGTTAGAGTTTTGGTTTTTTTTTTCTCCTGTTGTTTACTCATTTTCCCAGCCTACTACTTGACTTTTAACTGTTTGTTAAAGTAGGGCTCTGCTTCCAGGGTGGAGGGTGCACTGTCCCAAGCTTCTGGGTTTTTGTACAGCTGTTTTCAGAGATACTTCTAGGGACCTGTAAGTTTTCAGTTCTTCCAAGGTGGTATGATCTAAGAAGAGGCCTTTACTCCTTTCACTCCCAAGGCCTGCTCCTGACTTGCTGGGGCTAGGGCTATGCTGGTGCAACCTGCACTGGACTGCACTCCACTCTCACCCAGGTGCAATGGACCTTTCCTACCAACCTTCTAAGTTATCTTTCGCATCTTTGGGCTGAGAGGTCTGGAAACCACCACTGCTGCCAGTTATTCAGTTGCCCCAAGGACTGCTCCAGGTTTGTTGGGGCTTGGTCTGCATTGGTAGGGCCCTGTGATGGACTGTGCTCCTCTCTCACCATGGTGCAACAGATCTTTCCTGCTGACTTTCCAAGTTGTCTTGGGCTGCAAATTTGTTTCACTCTGTCTTCTTATGGGTTCTGCTGCTCTATGATCAATGGTTTTCTTTATATGACTTTCTTTGTTACAGAGGAAGGTTTGATGATGGTGGGTAAGCGGGAAAACTAAGAAAGGGTGTGTGTGAGAAGATGGTGGTGGCACTGAGGAAATAACTATTGTTTTGTTTTTAAAAGGCCTCAAGGACACTTTCAGAAGCCAAGATGGCAGAGTAAGCAGATAATCACCTTAACTCTTCCATATTTACCTCCAAACAACCACAAAATAGTGCCCAAAAATACCATTTAAAATAACTGTAAACAATACAAAATACTTTGAAGTCCGCCTGCCAAGACAAACCCAGGAACTCTATGAACACAATGACAAAACATTTTTCACACAAATAAAGTCAGATCTAAACAATTGGAAAAATATTAACTGCTCATAGATCATACCATATGCCAAGATAAAGTGAAAATGGGTACATGATTTAAAGGGTGATACCATAAACAAATTAGAAGACCAAGGAATAGTCTACCTATCAGATCTGTGGAGAAGGGAAGAATCCATGATCAAACAAGAGATACAGAGCATTACAAAATATAAAATAGATAATTTTGATTATATTAAATTAAAAGTATTTAGCACAAGCAAAACCAATGCAACCAAGATCAGAAGGAAAGCAGAAAGCTGAGAAACAACCTTTTCAGCAAGTATCTCTGATAAAGGGTCTCATTTCTCAAATACACAGAAAACTAAGTCAAATTTATAAGAATACAACTCATTCTCCAATTGATAAATAGTCAAAATATATGAACAGGCAGTTTTCTGATGAAGATATCAAAGCTATTCATAGGTATATGAAGAAGTGCTCCAAATCACTTTTGATTAGAGAAATGCAAATTAAAACAACTCTGAGATATTACCTCACACCTATCAGATTGGCTGATATGACAAAAAAGGAAAATGACAAATGTTGGAGAGGATGTGGGAAAATTGCGACACTAATGCACAGTTGGTGGAGTTGTGAACTGATTCAACAATTCTGGAGACTAATTTGATACTATGACCAAAGGGCTGTAAAAATGTGCATACCCTTTGACCCAGCAATACCACTACTAGGTCTGTATCTCAAAGAGATCAAAAAAAAGGGGGGGGAAAGGACCTACATGTGCAAAAATCTTTATGGCAGCCTTTTTCATGGTGGCAAAATATTGGTAATTCAGCGGATGCCCATCAATTGGGGAATGGCTGAACAAGTTGTGGTATATGAATGTAATGGAATACTATTGTTCCATAAGAAATGATGAGCAGACAGATTTCAGAAAAACCAGGAAAGATTTGTAACAACTGATGCAAAGTAAAATTAGCAGAACCAAGAAAACACTGTACACAGTAACAGCAACATTGTGTGATGATCAACTATGAATGACTTAGTTCTTCTCAGCAACACAATGATCCAAGACAGTTACAAAGGAGTCATGATGGAAAATGCTATCTGCATCCAGATAAAGAACTGATGGGTTCTGAATGCAAATCAAAGCATACTTTTTTCATTTACTTTATTTTTTTCATGGCTTTTTTCCTTTTGGTTTTCTTTCACAATTGTGACTAATATGGAAATGTGTTTTACATGATTGCACATACATAACCTATATCAAACTGTTTATCATTTTAGGAAGAGAAGAGGGGAAAGAGGGAAGGAGAAAAATTTGGAACTCAAAGTCTTGTAAAAATGCTAAAAATAATTGGGGGAAAAGGTACTATTTTAAAATAAATAAATAAATAGATAGATAGATAGATGAATGAATAAATAAATAAACAGACAAAAAATGCCTCAATAAGCCTTACATAAAAAATCAGCAACTATTACAATTTTCCAAAAGGGGTTGCCTTGAAGAGTTTGAATTTCCTGTAACTAGAATCTTAGAAAGAGGATTCCTGGTTGGGTATGGGCTGGACTCAATAACCTCTGAGGTCCCTGCCGACTCTAAGGAGTAGAAATAATGCTGGATCTGGGGACAAAAGACCTGGGTTCAAATCCTCACTCCTGTTTACTTAGGTGACCTTTAGCAAATCTGTAAAACAAGTGAAGTGGATTAGATGACCTCCAAGATCCCTTCCAGCTCTAAATCTGTGATCCTAGGATTTCAGTTCTAATTGTTTCTTCACTCAGGGTTCTTAAACTGGTGTCAGCGAACTTTTAAAAAATATGCATTTTTGACAACTGCATTTTAATGTAATTAGTTTCCTTTGTGTAGCTATGTATTTTATTTTGCACATTTAAAAACATTATCCTGGGGGTCCCCAGGCTTTATGAGACTGCCAAAGGAGTACAACAACACAAAAATAGATTAAGAATCCCTGCTTCACATCAATCCTGTGAAGAAGGCATTGTGTTACCCCATTTTACATATAAAGAAACTGAGGCTCAAAGAGATAAAGCAATTTGCTCAAAGTCAAAGCCAGAACTTGAACACACATCTTCAAGACCAGTGCTCCTTTCAGTAAATTTCCTTCCATATCAGCGAATCACCTCAGGGAGAAAATTGAGAAAGTAACAGGGGCATGATATCAAAGAAAAAAGGGTCAGAATTCAGCACATTATTTCTCTGCATACCATACTAATTCTCAGTTGTATCAATGAGGGGGAAAAGGTTTCAAATGTCAGCCATGGAGCTTTTATTTTATTCTAGTAAATAAAACAATGATTAAATCACTAAACATGGGCCCCATATAAATGTAGCAAGATTTGCGAAAGGAAATGTGGATAAGGAGAAATGGAAGAAAGGGGAAGGTGAGGCATGGGGGGAGGGAAGGAGGGGACCACAAAAAAAAAAGCAAACCAGTAAATTCAGGAAAACAACAGCTTCCACAGGAGACACTCAATAACAACAAAACATCTTCTAGGAAAACCAATGAACATGAGCACATATAGATCACACTAAATCAAACTTACCAGTAAAGGTAATAGGCTAAAGCCATCACAAACAGGGTAGCACAGACTGCAGAAAACAAACAGACAGAATAGTTGGCCAACATCTTTATAATCCTGAGGGTAGGGGGAGGTCTAGTGGTGAGACAGTGTTGCTGTTTTAAAGAAGTGAAAACAGAGAACTGAGAAATGAGAGAGAGGGAATAGTTATTTGTTTGAAGGACACAACGGTCAAGTCTCCTTGAGAAGGGATTATGACAAAAGCACTAGTGGGGGTAAAATATGGGAGTACTATTGTTGCTAAAATTCATCAAAACTGCTAGAGAGTAGTGGAAATGTTAATCATTCTTCAACTAAAACCAACTTCAAATTACAAAAAACACCAGTCCATGCTTAAGAGTCTCTTAATAGATTAATGGTAGGAAGTTTATAATAAATTGGGAAATATCTTCCCCCACAGACATTGCTGTATGCTAACATCTTTGTTCTAATCCAGTAAGAAGCTTATAGTAACTTAGCATGTTGTAAACAACCAAACTCACACATTAGGCAGTATGTATATGCTACATTATTATCACAGCATTTTGTTTCCTTTTACATTCTGATCCAATGGAATATTGGGGCTTTAAAATAAAGTATTACAAAAATACTTCCTTCCTATCTTTTAGAAATAAAATTTTAATTTGAAATGTTAAGTATTTATTTATCTAACTTCAATTTAATTCAACAAACACTTATTAAAGCACCTATTACAATGCAAGGCATTGGGACTAGATGCTAGAGATACAAAGATGAAAAAATGAAAGTCCTTGTCTACAAGCTTCTTTGGATGATTAGAAGTTTATGCATCTGAGCTATTGTTTAGTCTTAGTAGAGAGAATGGTGGGGCTGCACACTTGCTTGAGTGAGGGAGTCAGGAGTTGATGCAACAGCTTTGGAGAGGAGAATTCTTTTTCATTTCTGCTTAGGTTAAGTATGCATCTAGATTTTCTTTAGGGAGACACCTGGCAGAGAAAAGGAAAAAAGGCTTAAAGAAGCTACTGACATATAGAGGAGCCAGCACCTCAAAGCCCTCAAGTCAACCTCATCTATCACACTGACATGGTGTTTAGACATCATTCTCTCTACCAGTAAGAAGAGTCATTTTTAAGAAGCATATCACAAAACAATTCAGGTTTGAAACCTGAGGTTACATACAAATAAGTAGAATATGACATAGAGAGTGATAGAGACAACGGAGAGACTCAAAGTGTTCTGGAAAAATTTGAAGAGGTTCAGCTCTGAATAATCTGCTTCATGAAGGAGGTGTGATAGGAGAGAAGCCTTAAAAAAAAAAGGCAACATCTAATGATCGATCAGAGGTGATATAAAGTTACTAATGATTACTTGTAATCCAAAGTAATAATAGAAGACAAAAAAACAATAACACACCACACTGCTCACTATGGTAATATTTCGGATAAACCAACTCAGTCACCCAACAACAATACACGGTATTTGCAAAGACAGAAATTAGAAAGTATAAAGTAAAAATAGGGTTAGTAATGGATCCAGTTTTTCTGGATCATAATGTAAAGGACATTGATTTCCAAACTTTTTAGTCATACAGCCCTATCAGCAAAACATTTTTGAGCATACACTCTCAAAAGATACAGCTTTATTTTAAAATGTTATACATATACTACTAAACTTATAGGGAAGGGGGAGGCGGGGAGGGCATGGCTGTCTGGGCTGGGCCTGACTTGAGCTAAGTCCTCTGACAGTTTAGGTTCAATATTATAACAAAATGAGACACTCAGAAGTCATCCGATAGTTAACAAAAAGATTTCTTTAGCCATAGCAGAAGAAGAATATTGAACAAAGATGGGCATGAATCACACCTTGAGTGTACTTTCTGGCCTAAACTGTCCATTCAGACCCACCAGTCAAGAATCAGACCTAGCACCTCGAGGCCCTCATGGCTCCTTTGTACTTGGGTAACCAGAAAGTGATGTCCACAGCCTGAACCTGAGCCAACCAAGAATCTAGGATGTCCTCAATATCTTTTAGGAAAATAATTAATCTATCTTGCATGAAGGGGAGGTGGGGTTAGTATTTTGCTCTTACCCACACTCTACTTCTTGGTGATAAGGTTATTAAGGTCTTATAGAGCATTACTGTCAAACTCATAAAAGAAACACTAATCCACTCATAAGGATCCCTGTGGACTACACATTGGCCTATTATTAAGATGGAATAGTTGTTTTATTGTATTTTTGTTTATTTTGCTAAATATTTCCCAATTGCATTTTTATCTGGTTCAGTGTACTCAGGAGTGATGAGGGCCACATGCCACTTGGAGGCAGTGTGTTCAACACTTCTGCTCTAGAAGACCTTCTACTATTTAAACAGGTTCAAGCCCATTACTAGTCAACCTCTGAATACCTCTGGTATTCAAGAAGCTTGATACAAGCAGCACTTGATACAGCCATCTCCAGTCGTCCTGGTTCACATCTTACCACTGGACCCAGATGACTCTGGAGGAGAAAGTGAGGGTGACGACCTTGACAGCCCCCCCTCACTTAAATCCAGTTCACTTGCAAGTCATGGCATCATCTTCCTGATGTCATGGTCCTCTTTGAGAACGAAGGACGAACAACAACAATACAGGCAGCACTAAAGTAAGAAATGGGGCAGCTAAGTGATGTGGTAGATAGAGTGCCAAGGTCTGGAGTCAGGAAGACCTGAGATCAAATCCAGACACCGACACTTGCTAATCACTTAACCCTGTTTGCCTCAGTTTTATCATCCGTAAAATGAGCTGGAGAAGGAAATGGCAAATCAATCCAGTATCTATGCCAAGAAAACTCCAGATGAGGTTACAAAGAGCTGGACAGAACTGAAACGACTAAACAACAAAAAAAGGAGGAAGTAAAAAAATGAAAACAGAAACACAGCAAAAACGAAACAATGTAGCAATTTCCTGAAGGCCTGACTGAATATGGGAGAGTACCAGGAAACACTGAGTCCTAGTTCTAAACAACCAGGTCTATGTGGTAAGTGATACCACTTTGGAATTGATAATGGTTTTCTCTATGTGAAAAAGTGATCATTAGCAGGAACAGCACCAGGAATATCACAGTTATAATAAAAAGGATGATACTTCTGCATACTCACTGATCATCAGAGGTTAGGGAGAATTGCCTCATACCACTACCTACTTAGTGTTTCTTGGTTTACCAGCCAGGATCTCCTTCCTGGGTGCCCCATGGGAATGAGTAGGTAGGAAAGAGAATACAAAATCTTCATTCAACCCATACGAGGCTTCTGGGGGACTGCAACCTTTCTGTGGGAGCTGGCTAGGCACTTTCATATCTCTTTTATTGTCAAAAAGCAAACACCCTCCCAATAATTCTACCCATGTTCCTCTAAGCCATCCCTGGGGAAGAGTTGTATAATGACCAATTGGTAATATACTGGCAGCAATGTAAAGAAGCCAGTTAATTTTACATTGCAGTAAGCAATGGGCTAGAGTAGGCCTGGCCTTTTGCCACTGTATATTCCAATGCCTATTCTTTTGCTACTGGGATGCAACTATTGGTGGAAGATGATCTACTGCTCTCTGATACCACCGGGGCATACATGTGTGTCTTCTGTCTGCTGCTGTCTGCCCCATATCTGCCTGCTGTATACTCTTCCAACATCAACTGCCACTCTAAGGGGCCTGAGATCCTGCCCGGGCTGGAACAGTGATGCAAGAGGCCTGCACCGTGCTATTCCTGCTGCTGCTAGGGCAGGCCTTCCCTGCCACTGCCCCCCTTGGGCCCAGTAAGAGTAATGTTGCTGCTGCTGCTACTGGGTACTTCCTTACTGCCTACCAACAAAATGCTCCCTTGAACTGTCCACACCTGCTAGCTTTCGTTCCATCTCCTCTTCTTTTTGTGGCTAAACTCCTTGAGAAAGCTGACTACAATCAGTGCCTCCACTTTCTTCCTCTTTCTTTTTGACTCTTCTACAATCCAACCTCATCATTCAACTGAAACTACTCTCAGCAAAATTTCCAATCATCTCTTAATTGACAAATCAAATGGCCTTTTTTCAATTTTCATCCTTCCTGACCTTTTTTCAGCCTTCTGTCACTGTGATTCACTCTCTTCTCCTCAATACCTTTTTCTCTCTAGGTATTCATGACATTGATTTCTCCCAGTTTTCCTCCTACCTGTCTGACCTCTCCTCCATGTCTTTTGCTAGTTCTTCATCCAGGTCTTGCTCTCACAAAACGAGAATGCCCAATAGCTCTGTCCTGGGCCCTCTTCTCTTCTTCCTTTATATTGTTTGAATTGGTGATCTCATAGCTCCCATGGCTTCAATTAACATATGTATACTGAGATTCTCAGAAGTACTTAAGCAGTCCAAACCTCTCTCCTGACCTCTAGGCTTGCATCTCCATATGACTATTAGAAATTTCAAACTGGATGTCTGGTAGACATCTTAAACTCAACACATCCAAATTTGATCTCCCTGTCTATCCCCTCAAGCCCTCCCCTGTTTTGAACTTCCCTACTGCTATGAAGGGTACCAACATTCATCCAGTCACCCAAGCTGGTAGGCTAGGTATCACCTTAGATCCCTCACTTTCTCTCACCAACACCAACCTAATACCCAGTCTGAGTACTCCAGGATCTAGTGACAGTGGCCTCCTTGCGGTTCCTCTCACAAAACATTTCATCTCCAGACTCCCTATGCCTGGAATATTCTACCTCATCACCTCTGCCTCCTGGTCCCCCAAAAAAAGATAATAAGCATTGTATCTAACTACAGTACATAAATTTTGAATCAATCAATCAATGAGTATTTATTAAGTGTTTGTTATCAGGCATTATTCTAGGACCTGGGAATACAACCACAAAAGTAAAAGTCACTACCCTTGAGAAGTTTACAATCAAGCCAAAAGATGTGTGTGTGTGTGTGTGTGTGCGCGCGCGTATGTGTGTGCATACAAAATTGATACACAAGATGGAAGGAAGGAGAGAGGAGGGCCCAAGGCATTAAAAACGGAAGGTTACGAACTATGTACAGGAATTGTTCGAGGTAATGGGGACACAAAGACAAAAACAGAACAGTTTCTGCCCTCCAGGGACAGCCAAGGAAACCCAAATGAATAGCTGATCAATACATACTATGGCCTCCAAACCAAGTATCCAGTTGAACTTCCTCAACAAAGACAGAAATTATAAACTGGCAAGTCTGTCTTTATTTGACATGGGCTTTCATTTTGAAAGGGTTAAATGATATAATAATTCAGAAAGTTATGGTTAACATAAATATATATTTAATACAAATAAATACAGCTTCCTAAATTACTAATACTGGCATGGGATTTTTCCTTTCAATTTGCCCATTTTAGAACAGTTACAACAAATGAGCACTTGATTCTTAAAATGAACACCTTGTCTTTACTACACATTTTACCATCAATTTTCAGAGCCTCCCTGTTAGAAAATTGTTCTGCACATGGGAAACTCCTTGATGTTTGACTAAATCATTGTACTGAGGCTTGAACTCCCTGAAATAAAAAATTAATTTAATCATCTGTTTTCAAAAACTTAAATTCCCAAAGACTGAAAAGAAGAACTCATATTACAATGTGCAAAAAGTTTCCTAAAAAGATCGTGTCAGGGTACAGAAACAAGTTAAATAAATGAAATTCAGTATGGTTCAAAGTTCTAAATCTCAGACAGGAAGGTTAGAAGAATTCATTTTTACCAAAGACAGGGGTGAGAATATTTCCCCTCGTGTTCAGAAAGTAGATTACCTAAAGCCTAAAACTATATGTTCATACTTCCAAACCAAGATACCTGCCTGAACCAGCCCCATTTCCACATACTTACTCCAGCAAAACCCTGAAGTTTGCACCAAACCAAATAATGATCAAGAAATCCAATGACAATAGTTCATGACTTATACCCCAGAACTGCAAGAGAATCAGCCAGAAACCTCAGGGCAATAGGAAAGGAGGTCACTAGCAAAGCCAGCCTAATGTTCTATGTCCAAATACAGCAATAATAGAATAATCCTTCTCCCCATTCCCTTACAAAGAGAGCCCCAAGGGGCAGCTAGGTGGCGCAGTGGATAAATCTCTGGCCTTGGAGTCAGGAGGACCTGAGTTCAAATCTGCCCTCAGACACTTGACACTTACTAGCTGTGTGACCCTGGGCAAGTCACTTAACCCCAACTGCCTAAAAACAAAGAAAAAAAAAAGAAAGCCCCAGGGTGATCAGAAAGCCATGGGGATGGTCGCCCTGGGATACAGGGAGTCTGGGACCAGCCCAGTTCCAAAGGGCAGACTGGAAAAGCCCAGGCCCAGAAGCTATAAAGTACCTAACACTCTATTCTGAGATGGCAGAAAATGCCCTGAAGACCCTGAACTTCAAAGATGAAGGGGGATCTAACCTTGGGAGTAGAAGTCAGCATAAGATCCCAGGGGACCCATGATTAAGACCAAGCAGTACGAACCATCCTACCCAAAAGCTCAGCAAGGAGCAGTATCTAACCCTAACACAAAGTCCCAATTCAAGAACTACGGTTGGAGAGGTGAATAGATCAAAGGAAACACAATATAAAAAAATTAAAATATAAAAATATTTTTATAAAATATAATTATTTTATAAAAAATTAAAATATAAAAAATTATTTCAAATATAATCCCCTCAAAAAAGAGAGTAACTCAGCAACAACTAAGCAGAGACTCAAGGGAAAAAAAAGAATTTTCCACAAGGATTACATTAATACCTAAAGGAAATGAAACATTAGACAAAAATGAAATTCAAAACTCTATTAGTAGGAACTCGAAGGAAAATAAATGTCCTAGAAGAGAAAATGGTAAGCCATCTCCAAGAAACAGACTTCCTTAAAACCAGAGTAGACCAAAAAGGATATGATCATCCTACTAGACAAGCAAAATAATTAAAGTACATAAACCAATCCATCAACAAGCACTAAACTACTACTTCCAATGCAGCTACTTAGATAAAGAAAAAAAAGTCATAAGAAGCTTACATTCTACTAGGTGAACAAAAAAAAAAAATTCAGAAAGGAACTGAACACAACAAGAAAAATAAAAAAAGGCTTCTTATGGGAAGAGGTATCCATTTTATGTGGAGGCTAAAGAAATTATTATTAAATGATTATCAGTAAGCTGTTATCTTATTAAGAAAATTATTACTATATAATCACTGGAAAACTAGCTTACAAAAATAAATTTATAAAACTAAAGTTTAATTATTTCTTAAAAATAATTTTAAAAGGGGAAGCTAGGTTGCGGAGTGGATAGAGCACCAACCCTGGAGTCAGGACGACCTGAGTTCAAATCTGACCTCAGACAAATAACACTTATTAGCTGTATGACTCTGGGCAAGTCACTCAACCCCAATTGCCTCGCCAAAAAAAAAAAAAAAAGAATTTAAAAAGAAGTACAATAACTGGAAATAATTTTGTTGCCGACTGAAATCCCCTCTAAGATTTTTCATTATGTAATGTTCAGTCAACAGACAGCATTTAAAAGTTCCTTACTGCACCTTGTTAATAAAATACACCCTCAAGCCCTCAACATGTTAGTCTCCATTCATAATATACATACACTCAGACCAATAAATAGCCATAAGGAGTACAGATTTTCCTTTTAAATCCTTGGCTATCTGGCTTCCAACTTTATTACTCAACTGAAAACTGCTCTCTTCAAAATCATTAATGATCATTTCTAAACTCTATGGCTTCTGGCCTCACCATTTGACTGAAACTGCTCTCCCCAAAGTTGCCAGTAATTTCTTAATTTGCCATCTAATGGCCTTTTAAAAAAAAATCCTCACCTTTCTTGATTTTTCTGCATTTTAACACTATTGCCCACCATCATTTTATTCTCCAGTCTATCTTCTTTGAGTTTTCATAGCACTGCTGTCTGTAGGTGCTTCTCTGACCTAATCAGACCTGGTTTGATCTGGTCTTTCTGAGGCTTCTCAGTGGATACAGTTCTAGAACTAAAATCAGGAAGGGCTGAGTTGAAATTCAGTTTCAGATATTTATTAGCTGTTAACTTCAGTTTATCCCAGTCTGTCTCAGTTTCCTCATCTGTAAAATGGGATAATGATTGCACCTACCTCCCAGAGCTGTTGTAAGAATCAAATGAGGTGGGGCACTAGACGGCACAGTGGATAGAGCACTAGCCCTGGAGTCAAGAGGACCTGAGTTCAAATTCGGCTTCAGACACTTGATACTTACTAGCTATGTGACCCTGGGCAAGTCAATCTCAATTGCCTCACCAAAAAAAAATAATAATAATCAAATGAGGTAACATCTGTAAAGTATTTTGCAAACCTTAAAGGACTATGAATGCTAGCTATTATTTTTTTTCATCTATCTCATGACCTCTAACTGTGGGTGTTCTCTAAGGCTCTGTTCTCTGCCCTCTACTCTACTTTCTCTATATATTTTCATTTGATGACCTGATAAGCTTTGATGGATTTGATTATCATCACTATGCAGATGAATCACAGATTTATATATCCATCCCTAATCTCTCCAGAGCTTCAGTGGCATCACCAATTCAATCAATTAACAAGCATTTTAAGCCTTTACTACATGACAGGTAGTATGCTAAGTGCTGGAGATAAAAAGAAAGGCAAAAACACAGTTCCTGCCCCCAAAGAGCTCACATTCTAGAGGAAATCACAATATGCAACAACGATGTGCAAAAAGAAACATTTATAGTGTAAACGAGAGATAAATCCAAAGACAAGGCACCAGCAGCGAGGGGCACCACGAAAGGCCTCTTGCAGAAGATGGGATTTGAGCTGGGTCTTGAAGGAATCCAGGGAAGTTAGGAGGCAAAGGTGAAGAAGAAATGCATTCCAGTGATGCTGGAACAATCAGTGAAAAGGGAAAGAGTCAGGAGATGAAGTGTTACATGGGAGGAACAGAAAGAAGACCAGTGTTGCTAGAGAGCAAAGAACATGGAAAGCAGTGAATTATGTGCAGGAAGACTGTAAAGGTGGGAAAGGGCAAGTTTGTGAAGGACTTTAAAAACTAAACAGAGTATTTTATATTTGATCCTGGAGGTAACAGGGAGCCACTAAGGTTTACCAAATAGTGGAGTGACATTCTCAGAGAGCTTTAGGAAATCACTTTGGCAGCTGAATGGAGAATAGATAGAAATGAGGAAATTTGAAGTTTGAGAACAAACAGGAAGCTATTACAATAGTTTAGGAGAAAAGCGATGAGATACTGCCCTGCACAGGGTGGCAGCTGTCTTAGTAGAGAAAAGGGGACATGTACAACAGATGTTGTGAAGGTAAAAATGACAAAACAGATTGGAAACGTGAAGTGATAAGTAAAGAGTCAAGGATAGTATGGAGGCTGTAAGCCAAGATAGGTGACTGGGAGGATGGTGGTGGCCTCAACAATCATAAGATAATGAGTTCTGCTTTGGATGCCTGTGGGACATCCAATTTGAGATGTACAAAAGGCAGTTGATGATGCATCACCAAGGGAAATAGTATAGAAAGATAAGGGAGCCCAGGACAGAGCCCTGGAGAGTATCCACAATTAGTAATCATGACCTGGCTGAAAAACCATCAAAGGAGACTGAGAAGGAGCAATCAGATAGATAGGAGAACCAGAAGAGAGCAAGGTCATGAAAACCTAGAGAGGAAAGACCATCTGGGAGAAGACAGTGATCAGCAGGGTCAAAGTTTGTAGACACACCATGCAAAAGCCAATAGATTTAGCAATTAAAAGATAATTAGCAACTTGGAGAGAGCAGCTTCAATTCAATAATTAAATTGGAAGCTAGACTACAGAGGGTTTAGAAGAGAGTGAGAGGAGAGCATATAGAGGTAATGATTGCAGATTCAAGTTTAGCCACAAAGGGGAAGGAGGACATAAAAATGGATAAAAATATAAAAAAGGATAAAAATAGCGTGGATGGTCAGATAAAGACAGAATATATTAAGTATGGGATAGAAATGAGGGTGTTTTGAGGGAAGAAATAAAGGTGCCAATACACAGGGAAAGACTGAAGATTAGTGAAAGTGGGGATGAGAGTCTGCAGTTTGCTAGAGATGTGAAGAGGGAATGGGATCAAGGGCCTCCTTAGGGGAAAGGACTGTTTAACTTTTATTTCTGTATTCCCAGCACCTAGAATAATGCCTGGTACAAAAGACTATTAAAACTTACTATTAACAAGTTTAGTTATATTAATAAAAACTTTCTAATTGATTCACAAGCTAGAATTTTTCCACTTTGGTATGAAGGTTGAATCTTCCATTACAAAGGTTCCATATTTAAAAGACTTCACAGAGGTGGAAGAACTGAACTAAGTCTCTAACTCATGCCTACAGAGGACTACCTTCGTCTTTCAAGTGGCTGCACTATGGAATAGGAATAACAATAAATTTCTCTGATTTGATCCCTACAACCTATTTTCTTTTTTAAATTAATTTTTTTTCTTTTTTCAACTGATAAGCATTTATTTTCTCTCTCTCCCCCATTAAATCAATTTTCAATGAGTAATTTCAGTTGATAACAATGATGATTCTGTGACGACTACTGGTTTGTGTTATCAATAACTAGCTTTTTACACTGTATACACTGTTATAATCAGTGCCAGCGGCAGAGAAGGAGACTAATAAGACCCAAGCACTGTCCTTTGTCATATTCATTCTTAGAAGAAGAAGAAGAAAAAGGGGTAACTTTACTCTCAGATTAATTTAATTCGCATGCTTCCTTAAATGAAAATTTACTTTTAGTTGGAAAGCTAGCATATGTATGTTGAGAGGCTATAGGGAGTAATGAATAGAAGGGTCAACTTCAGAATTTGGAAGATCTGAGTTCAAATTTTGCCTCTGATACATACTAACGGCAGCCATGGGCAAGCCATTTAACATCTTAATGCTCTAGGCAACTCTCCCAGCAGCATAAATTACAGACAAATTGTCAATCTATAGCAGAAGAGCGAGTCCCCACATACGTAGACCTATTCTGAATGACATCACAAATGAGGTGAGAAGCACAAGGAGGGAGGCAGAGAAATTTTATGTGACTAGCATAATAGCCCAGCTAAAAAATAACAATAATAGTAGCATTTACATAGTGCTTTGAAGTTTGCAAAGTGCTTTAAATACATTATTTCAACTTATCATCACTGTGAGGGAGGCAAGCACTATTATTATTCCTATTTTACAAATGAGAAAACTGAGGTTTGGCCAGCGTTATATAGCTAGTAAGTGTCTGAGACAGAATTAGAACTTAGGTCTTCCTGATTCCAAGTCCAGCACTCTATCCACTGAACCACCTAGCTATCTATAACTAGATATGTGACTTTGGACAATTCACTTTAACTGGGCATCAGTTTCCCTAACTAAAAAAATGAAAGGGCTGGTATAGTAGATATCTAGGGTCCCTTCCAGGTCTTATATTCTATGAGCCTATTACACTGCGGACATTCTCTTATTTGGAAATCATGTGTAAATTTTTTTAAATAAAAAAGGATGCCAAATGCTCCAAAAACTATTAAAAACTATTATTAGCAAATCAAATTACATTAATACATTAAAATGGATTATTACTAAAAGAGAAATTTTCTGTCAGGGGATAGAACCAAGTTTTTTTCTCAATGGTCCTAAAATTACCAACTTTCTTGTCAAAATTAGATTTCAATAGCAAACCTACCTCAGTCAGGAAGCTTTCAAGGGCCCCATCCATAATGCAGTCCCTTTTCTGGGAGACTACTATTTCACTGGCTTAAAAGAAAGCAGCACATAGTTCAGCATTTGGTTTTGTAGCAATAACTAGTTATCTAACCAATTAAATGTGCCATAAACAAGTACACGCATATACAAAACCATTAAAAGGCATTCTAGGGGGTAGGCATATCAGGACACAAAAGCTTTCAAATCACAGTAACTTCTAAAGGTCAGCCAATATCTGAAAAAGGAATCTGTGACTCTGATAATATTAGCTAATTTTAAAGCCTCTTTATAACTTATTCTAACTTGTTAACAGCACTCACCTTGAAAAACAGACATGTGACAATTGTTACATACCCAGTTCTAACAAAGGCAGGAGACTAACAACAAATTTGGCGAAACTCATTTTCCATAGAGTTTTAAGTTCAATGCTCCTGACATGCTCACACAAATACAAGTCCCTTTGGTTAGCTTAGACAGACATATTTCTTACTTCATTTACTTTGACTGTAAACGTTTTTCTTTTTCTTCCCCTCCCCCACCAATAAATAAATAATAGGGAAAGCCACACAAAACCCTTCTCTAATACCTCCTGATAAAGCATCTACAAAGCTCCTTACAAAGTTCAGTCTGACATAGATTAATCATTGGGAATGTGGACTTCTGATTTCCTGGCAGTTTTTCCTATGAAGACTATCAATAAGAAAAGAATTTATTGACTTACTTATTAAACTCCAAACCTTTTTCTTGACAATGGACAGATAAGCCAATTAACACAAATACTGGTAACTTATTATTATCATTACTATTTACTATTTTTTTGTAACTGGGATACTCTATCTCACCCAGGCTAGCAGTTCAGTAGGCAATGCTGACAGGTACAGAAAATCTGACCTATTCCATTTCGCCCCTCTTTAGGCAGCCTGATGGCACCTTTACTCCCAGGGATTCACAATATTGGTGCCACTCAGTACAGATATCAGATTAGCTTAGAACTCTCAAATTCAAACAACCTACAAGCACCAGCCTCTCAAGGGGCAGGTATTATTGGCACATGCTACCAGACCCAGCCAGTGAGAATTATTTTAAGAAAGAAATTATATATTATAAACATATTTCTATTAGTAGTATAATATAATTATATAATCTAGCAATATTATTTTATGTTAATATGATTTATTATAACATAAATGTTATATGTAACATATTATTGATAAATATTATATATAAAAGAAAATTATATCCTAACCCATGGCTATACTAGATACACTATTGCCCATGGGGTCAAAGTTTTGGACCTTTGTTCTGTTATGTACAGAATGTATATGTGAAGGACTCACTGATCATGGTGTCTTAATATTCATTAAGAACACCACATTGTTCTTCGGGCAAATACATTTTAAAGGTCACCTTCCAAGAAAGGAAAAATTGAGGCAGATACAAAAAGCCATTAATTGTTGCTGTTGTTTTAAACTAAGCCAAAGAAGTCTTTTCTACCTCTAGCAGGTGTTTTGCAGAATGCTAGCATTCTTTTAGAAAATATTTAAACCCAAGTGGATTTTCACTTCCCTACAGGGTTTTCAAAAGTCCAACCTACTATTAAATCCATTCACTCCCAGTAAGGCCCATTTATTAGTACAACTCTTAACCCTCATCAGCAGAAATACAAATGTCCACACTTAGGCTTTATTCATGCAATTCAATTAAATATATACTTTTGTAAAGTGTCTTCTATATACAAATCATAGTACATAAACACAAATATCAATTAACATTTATCAAAAGCAAACAAAAAATTGGAACTGAACTTACAAATTAATATCATGCTCTCTTATTTCCTTTGGAATTTTCCTGACTTTGTTTACTGCTACATACATCATAATTTTCACAGTTAAACTAATAGTATATTCACACTGACGTTCCTTGGTATAATACATGCCCACAATATTATACAAACAGTAAGTACATACACGTTTTCTTTACTTCATTCATAGAACTAGGACACCCACCATCACCATCCTTAGAAGATTTCTATAAACTAGTAAAGTCGATCTTCAATTATAATTTTCTTCATGTCATCAAATACCTATGGAACTTCTGGTTAAGATGGCAAAGTGAAAGGCTATAGAGGTGCCCACCTCTCTCATCAAATTCCTATAAATATCTGAAAAGGACCTGCGACAGAGCAATAATAAAGAAAACCTAAGAGAAAGAGAAGCTAGCTCCCTCACCCAGTCTAGAACTATATTGGAAAAAAAAAAAGACAAAAAATCCCAGCAGACACTAGGGGAACAGCCACATCAGGTAAGCCAGCTGACCTCAGGAAAACAGGTCTAGGGCCTAAAGGCTCTTGATGAGAGGTTATGTGAGCAATCTCTGCCAGCAATGAGAGGAACTGGGTTAGCTTAGAAGCCATTCCCCAATTGAAAAATGATCAAGAAATATGAACAGTTTTCAGATGAAATAATCAAAGCTATCTATAGCCATATGAAAAACGAAAAATGAAAAATAGCTCTAAATTGCTATTGATTGGAAGAATGCAAATTGAAACAATTCTGAGGTACTACCTCATACCTATTAGATTGGCTAACAGGATTGAAAAGGAGAGTAACAAATGTTGGAGGGGATGTGGGAAAAGTGAGACATTAATGCACTGTTGGCAGAGTTGTGAACTGATTCAATCATTTTTTAGAGCAATTTAGAACTATGCCCAAAGGGATATAAAACTGTGCATACCCTTTGATTTAGCAGTGACACCTCTAGGTCTGTATCCAAAGAGAGATTAAAAAAAATAACAAAAGGGAAAAGCACCTATAAGTATGGAAATATTTACAGTAGCTCTTTTCTGGTGGCAGGAAGTTGGAGACTGGGGGGATGCCCATCAATTGGGGAATGGCTGAACAAAATTGTGCTATGTGATTGTTATGAAATACCATTGCGCTGAAGGTGGCAGAGTGAAAGCAGTGACTTGCTTGAGCTCTCCCCCAAACCCCTCCACATACCCATTAAAAAAATGGCTCTAAACAAATTCTAAAGCAGCAGAACCCACAAAAAGACAGAGGGAAACAAATTTCCAACCCAAGACAACCTGGATGGTTGATCGGAAAGGTATATCATGCCGGGCAGGGAGAGAAGTGCAGTGCGCTTGGGCGCGCAGGCCGCAGTGACCCTGGAGCAGGCCTCAGAGGACTGAATCGCAGGCAGCTGTGGCGGTTTCCAGACTTCTCAACCCCTGAACGCCAAAGACAACTTAGAAGGTCAGTGGGAAAAGTCTATTACTGCAGTGAGAGAAGGTGTTAGGTCTCAGCCGCCCCAAGGGCAGTGGCTGGCTTCTGAGCTTCCGGCCTACAGACTGAGGGGGAATTGAGTGGCTGATCAGAGGGGGATTGCAAGGATGTCTTTGCCAGTGCTGAGGCAGGAATCTCTTGCTTTACCGGTGCTTGGATCTGGGTCACAGTTCTCAGGGGCAGTCCTGGGGCGAGGAGGAGCGCTGGCCTGGTGGAGCTTGTTGTGGCTGTGGAAAGGAAACACCTCGCCCCTTATCAGAGCACCTTGGAAGAACTAACACTTTTCAGGTCCCTAGAAGTATCTCTGAAAATGGCTGTACAAACCCCCAAAGCTTGGGACAGTACATCCTCCACATTGGAAATAGACTCTTACCTTAACAAAGAGTTTAAAACTCAAGTAATTGGTTAAGCAAGGAGCGCAAAAAGAGTCAGACTATATTATCTTACTTTGGTGACAAAGAAGATCAAAACATACAACCAGAAGAAGAAAACAAAGTCAAAGCTCCTACATTCCAAGAAAAATATGTATCAGTCCCAGGCCTTGGAAGAGCTCAGAAGGGATTTTGAGAAGCAAGTAAGAGAAGTAGAGGAAAAACTGGGAAGAGAAATGAGAGTGATGCAAGGAAATCATGAAAAGCAAGTTAACAGCTTGCTAAAGGAGACCCAAAAAAATACTGAAGAAAATAACACCTTAAAAAATAGCCTAACCCAAATGGCAAAAGAGGTCCAAAAAGCCAATGAAGAAAAGAATGCCCTAAAGAGCAAAATTGGACAAATGGAAAAGGAAGTCCAAAAGATTACTGAAGAAAATACTTCCTTAAAAATTAGAATAGAGCAATTGGAAGCTAGTGACTTTATGAGAAATCAAGACACTGTAAAACAAATCCAAAAGAATGAAAAATTTGAAAACAATGTGAAATATCTCACTGGAAAAACAACTGACCTGGAAAATAGATCCAGGGAGAGATTTTAAAATTTATTGGACTATCTAAAAGCCATGATCAAAAAAAGAGCCTAGACATCATCTTTCAAGAAATGATGAAGGAAAACTGCCCTGATATTTTAGAACCAGAGGGCAAAATAGAAATTGAAAGAATCCACCAATCTCCTCCTGAAAGAGATTCCCAAAGGAAAACTCCTAGGAATATTATAGCCAAATTCCAGAGTTCCCAGGTCAAGGAAAAAATATTACAAGCAGCCAGAAAGAAACAATTCAAGTATTGTGGAAACACAATTAAGATAACACAAGATTTAGCAGCTTCTACATTAAAGGACCGCAGGGCATGGACTATAATATTCCAGAGGGCAAAGGAGACAGGATTACAACCAAGAATCACCTACCCAGCAAAACTGAGTATAATTCTTCAGGGGGAAAAAATGTTCATTCAGTGAAATAGAGGACTTTCAAGCATTCTTGATGAAAAGACCAGAACTAAATAGAAAATTTGACCTTCCAGTACAAGACTCAAGTGGAACACGAAGAGGTAAACAGGAAAGAGAAATCATAAGAGACTTACTAAGGTTGAACTGTTTACATTCTTACATGGAAAGATGATATTTGTAACTCATGAGACCTTTGTCAGTATTAGGGTAGTTGGAGGGAAAAAATTATATGTATGTAGATAGATAGATAGATACATAGATACATAGATAGAGGGCACAGGGTGAGTTGAAGATGAAGGGGTCACATCTGGAGAATAAAATTAACGGGTGAGAGAGGATTACACTAGGAGAAGGAGAAAGGGAAAGGTAGAACAGGGTAAATTATCTCACAAAAAAAAAAACAGAAAAGAAAAGGCTCTTACACTGGAGGGGAAACGGGGGAAGATGAGAGAGAATGAGTGAATCTTATTCTCATAGGATTTGACTTAAGAAGGGAATAACATACACACTCATTTGGGTATGGAAATCTGTCTTACCCTAGAGGAAAACAGGAGGGGAAGGGGACAAGAGAGTAGGGGGATGACAGAGAGGAGGGCAGACTGGGAAAGGGGGTAATCAGAAGCAAATACTTCTGAGGAGGGACAGGGTCAAAAGAAAGAACAGAATAAATGGGGGGAGCGGGATAGGATTAAGGAAAATAGAGTTAGTTTTTCACAGCATGTCTATTATAGAAGTGTTTTGCATAACTGCATATATATAGCCTATATTGAGTTGCTTGCCTTTTCAATGAGGGTACGTGAGGAGGGAGGAAGGGAGAAAATTTGAAACCTAAAGTTTCAAAAACACATGTTTAAAAAAAAATGTTTTCACATGCAACTGGGAAATAAGAAATACAGGAAATGGGGTACAGAAATCTATCCTGCCCTACAAGAAAATAGAAGGGGAAGCGGGGGGGGAGAGATAGCAGGGAAAGCAGACTAGGGGAAGGGGTATTCAGAATGCATGCCATCTTGGAGTGGGGGGGAGGGGCGAGATGGGGTGAAAATTTGGAACTCAAAATCTTGTGGAAGTAAATGTTGAAAACTAAAAATAAATAAATTTATTAATAAAAAAAGAAAAAAAGAAATACTATTGTGCTATAAGAAATGATGAACAGTCATTCTCAATAATACAATGATCAAGAAAACTCTTAAGAACTTATGAAGAAAAATGCTATCCATCCTGAGACAAAGAACTGATGGTGTCTAAATACAGATTTAAGCATACTTTTTTACTTTATTTTTCTTGAAGTTTTTTTGGTCTATGTTTCTTTCACAACATAACTGGAAATATGCTTTGCATGACTATACATGTATAACCCATATCAAAATGCTTGCCAATGAGGAGGGTGGGGAGGAAGGAAGGGAGAGAATTTGGAACTCAAAGTTTTAAAAATAAATGTTAAAAATTGCTTTTACATGTAACTGAAGAAAAATAAAATACTGAATAATTTTTATAAAAGACCATTAAAAAAAAAGAAAGAGGGGTGCCCAAGGTGGGTGGAAGATATATCTTCTCTAATGATGGAGATGAATGAAGCTGAAGCCCCTCGTTATACAATAACCCTGTGCTACCTGTCGAGAAGGCAGATGGCACCTGACAGCTCACAGGGAACTGAACAATGTTATCATGCCCATCTCTATAACTATGCTTGATTTCATTAATATTGTATATCAGGTAGCTCAGGTTCAGGCATGGGGCTACCAACCTTCCCAATGTTTTTTCTCTATTTCTGAGAATAAGACTTGTTGATGCTGTTGTTCAATCATGTCCAGCTCTTGGTGACCGACCCCATTTGAGGTTTCCTTGGCAAAGATACTGGAGTGGTATGCCATTTCCTTCTCTAACTCACTTTACAGATGAGGAAACTGAGGCAAACAGGGTTAAGTGACTTCCCAGGGTCACACAGTTAGTATCTGAGGCAGGATTTGAACTAAGATCTTCCTGACTCCAGGCCCAACACTCCATCCACTGCACTACCTAGCTGCTGTGAGAATAAGACTAGTCAGGAACAATTTGCTTTCATCTGGGAAGGAGTCCAATATATCTTCACTGTCCTTCCTAAAAGCTACCTGAACTCTCTATAACATCACAATATGGTGAGCAAGGACCTGAAAGAGAAAGAGGCTCCCTTCCCCAGGACACTGATGTACACTACTGCATTAATGACAGAATATTGATTAGACTACATGAGGCCATAGTAGCAGAGGCTCTAAAACAGATGGTGGTTACATCAGGGACATCTGGGTAGGAAATCAACCCTAATAAAATCCTAAGTACAGTCTCTCAAACAAATTTTGAGAAAACCCAAAGGATTCGAGGTACAGTTAGGAATAAGCTGCTAACATTTGCTTGCTCACATCTAAGAAAGAAATTCTTAGACCTGGACACTATTCCAGTTTTAGAGAACCTACATTCTTCACTTAATGTCCCACATTTACCAAGTCACCCATGGAACAAGCTAGAATATTGGCAAATGTAAAGCAGACTGTCCCACAATTTCTCCTCCTGGGCCCTTATGATCCTAACAAGATTCATGTTTCCAGAGGCCTCAGTCCATAAAGACCAGGATAAGTGGAGCTTTTAGCAGGTATCAAAAAGTGGCCAGCGTAAGCAACTAGTGGACTTCTAGAGCTCCAAGTTCCCCAGAACAGCCACTCACTATACCAATTTTGAAAAGCAGTTGCTTGCCTTTTACTGAGCTCTCGTTACTACTGAATAGATGGTATGGGGTCCTACAATCACCCTTTGTCTAGAGTTACTCATTATGGGTTGGTTAATACAAGATGTTCCCTCTAACAAGATGGATAGGACACAGGAAGCTTCTATTGCTAAATGGAAATAATATTATTAAAAATCTCACTTACCTGGGTTCTCTGGTGTTAGTGCCTTTCCCAAAAATGTGACTATGACAGAGACTGAGACTGGCATCATTTTTCCCACTTTGCCAATAATTCCATCTACTATGAGAAAGGCATATGCAACTAGACTTCAGCAGCCACTAATCCAGTACCAGAAAATATCCTAGGGAATAAGGTTCTGGGCAAGTCCTCTCAGAGGGCTTAGCTCCAGGCTAGAGGGCTGGCATGTGAGAGAGCCTTGAGGAATGAGGCTGAGAAGTTTCATTTACACTGATTCCTAGGCAGTAGCCATGGGTTTGAGAACAGGATTAGACAATCAAAGGCTCTCACCTTTGGAGTCAGAACCAATGGAGGAATTATGCTGATATCTCCCAATGCATAGCTGTTTGTGAGGCATACCAGGACCCATCAGAAACATCATTTACTAAACAACCAGGCTGGAGTCATTACAAAAACAGCAGAAGATGGACAGTGAAATGGATCCATTGCCAATATGGACATTGAGGTAGTGATGTTAAGTTGTTCAGGGCACAGGACCACATAATACCCTTAAGGACAAGGTAGCTATTCCTGCCCTACTGGGTTCCTCGTACCTATTGGATCACCCACCTAACCCAAGTGGCTCTCCACCCTGACTCTGCTAATCAAGAGTTACATCATCATGCACCTTACTGCCCAGGTTGGCAAGTGTCTGTCCTCCCAGAAGCCATGCCTGTGACGGACAAATCAATACTACCCTGGGGAAGGGGAAGGGTGCTCCACTTGAGTTTCTAGGACCCAATCTCCTGTAAGATTTAATTGGTAACAATGAACTGGTTTTGGACATAATTCCAGTCGACTCCATTTAATCTTTCCTTATTTCTTCCTCAGAATACAGTAACCTTGGCCTCAAGGTCCTTGCTCCATCAGAGTGCCCTATATACCTTGGAGAAATAACTCAGGTCCTCCTCAAATAGCAAGCTTCCTTTCTTCTGGAATCATTTGGACAACTCCTTCCCAGAAGGGATTTGGAGGACCAAGTGGTGATACTGTTGGAAGGTACCTTACTTTCTAATAGAATTGGGGGGGGGCGGTGAAACTGTTAATATATGACTATGGTCTGGGATTTCTACCCTAGTTATTCCTCTGCAGGCTAGGCCAGATACTGGAACTAAGACCCTACTCTGCACCTGCAGTATGAGACACATGGCTGTCTTCTTTCTTAGTTTCTTCCTTTCTTAGTACACTGCCCAGGACCTTGGAGAGCCACCCCAGTTCATAGGTCCCCTTTCTCAGTTCACTCTGGATCTATGACCCAGAACTGGGTGACAAAGCCAGCAGTTCACAACTGTCTCCATTGCAGTGCCCCAGTATGGGTCTGGGACCTCATCGTGTCCTGGTGCACAGTCCTCCCTGGGAGCAGGAGGGCGCACAGGTATACTCCTGGCCTAACCCTAACCCCCGTATCTTCAGACCTCCCTGTCTGTTGCACTGTGTTGAAGTGGGTTGGACAAATGACTCACTGTGACTTTTTCTAGATTTCTCTGTCAGGAGGAAGATAACATGCTTTCTATATGTCCTCTGATTTAGGGGGTCCTCCTTTTAAAGATATTTTTCTTCAAAATGTTGCTGCTTTTGTATAAATTATTTTAGTAGTTCTACTCATTTCACTCTGCATCATTTCATAATACCCAAGATTGTCTGAAATCATTTATTTTATCGCTTCTTATGATGAAATAATATTCCATGACATTAATGCAACACAATTTGTTTAGGTATTCCCCAACTGTCGAAGAGATAATCTAAGGCACCCCTTTAGGTTCCGGTTCTTTTCTTCCTCTCTCCTTCACCCCTGACCCCCTCCCACCCCCACTTTTAATCATTCATTTAGAATCAGTAAGTTTGTTTCCTTATGACCTGGTCATATTCTCCTTCTCAAAGATCACACAAGTGAAGTAACTCTGGCTGGGTTCTCTCACACAGTCAAAATACAGGATCATATATTTAGAGTTAGAAGGGACCTTAGAGACCATGGAATCTAATCCCCTCATATTACAGCTAATAAAACTGAGGTCCACAGAATAACTGATTTGCCCTGTGCCACAAAGCTAAGTGTCTAAAAGAATATTCATAAGTCCAGTAGTGAGAAATATTGTTTATGTCTACTGAGAATTTTTAAAAAGCTCTAAAATTTGGGGCGGCTAGGCTGCGCAGTGAATAGAGCTCTGGCCTTGGAGTCAGGAGGACCTGAGTTCAAATCCAGCCTCAGACACTTAACACTTACTGTGTGACCTTGGGCAAGTCATTTAACCCCAACTGCCTCATCAAAAAAAAAAAAAAAAAAGCTCTAAAATTGCAAGAAAAGTTAGAAGAGAAAGAATGATCCTCCTGAATACAAGTCAGTGAAGTAGTTAGCAAAGGGCATGATGACTGAATCTTATTTCCTAAAGACCGTTACAAACAACATGTTATATAATAAAAGGTGACTAATTCTCTTGTAAACCTTTCTAGTCCTATGATTTCAGAGTAAGTCTATCTGAACTAAAATTCTCCTAAATTCAACTCATCTTCATCCTCAGGAAAAAAAAAAAGTTTAGACAACACTGTCAGCAGCAATAAGGGTTTCTGCAATATTAAATGATACTCATTACTCACCTGCTCACTATGACTCTGTCTTACAAGAACAAATAACAATGAAACAATTATATGATACAACCTTCTCAGCCTTCTAATTAGGGTCAGTTTTGTAACTAGAATTCTTATGCACATCTACTATGTTTCATAATCACAATGCAAGTAACTTCTTTGATAATAAAATCTTTTATTTTATAATGCTTCTCTTTGCAGAGTTTAAAATTCTATGCAAACTTTATCTCAATAACCTCCTCAACCTCCTTTAGTAATTTTGTTCATTATATAAGGGATGGGGAGGGAAGGACAGGAAATCTTAACCCCATTTTATTAAGTAAGTCACTTAAGATCAAACTCAGGACTTTTGTTCCCTGGTCCAGTTCTCTAAAAATGATACCTTCAACTAAGTGAAATTTAGATTGTTCCCTTAATGATAATAATAATTTGAATTTAAATGTTTTCCTCACAACAACTCTGAGATTAAATAATACTATTCTTTTTATAGATGAGAAAACTAATATTCAGATATGGTAAATATCTAATCCTAGGTTACACAGCTAATAAATCCCCTAGGTCATACCAGAACTCTCCCTGATGCCAAGACCAACATACTCTTATCTTCAGTTAAATGTTCATAGAAGAAATGAGAAAATACACTTCCCTCTCCTATTTGTGGATGGGGACTATGGGTATTGAACAACATATATTCTGTCAGACTGGGTTGATGTGTTGGTTAGCTTTGCTGAATTTCTTTTTCTCCTTTTTGTATCTTACAAGAGATGACTCACTGGTTAAGTGAAGGGGAAAAAATATAGTCAGAATTTATGGTGATAAAAACCAAAAGATATCAAGACAATTTTTTTTCCAAGAAAAAAAATTTTAATAATAGTATCTATGTTATATTCAGCGTATAAGCAAATAGTTCATGCTGATGGACTCTGATACTAGCTTTGTGACTTCTGGGGCAGAACTTTCTGATCTATAAAATTAGGAGAATAGATTAAATCTAGACCAAATCACTTTTTTAACATTTTTTTTTCTCAATTACATGTAAACAAAAACTTTTTGAGCTCCTGGGGCAGCTAGGTGGTGCACTGGATAGAGCTCCGGCCTTGAAGTCAGAGGACCTGAGCTCAAATCTGACCTTAGATACTTGACACTTACTAGTTGTGTGACCCTGGGTAAGTCACTTAAACCCAACTGCCTCACCAAGAAAAGAAAAAAATTTTGAGTTCCTATGCCCAAAGGGCTATAAAAATGTACATACCCTTAGATCCAGCAATACCACTTCTAGGGCTATATCCCAAAGAGATCATAAAAATGGGGAAAAGACCCACACGTACTAAAATATTTATAGCAGCTCTTTTTGTGGCGGCAAAGAATGGGAAATTGAGGGGATACTCATCAATTGGGGAATGGCTGAACAAGCTGTGGTATATGAATGTAATGGGATACTATTGTGCTATAAGAAGTGATAAAGGGGCAGCTAGGTGGCGCAGTGGATAGAGCACCAGCCCTGAAGTCAGGAGGACCTGAGTTCAAATCCAGCCTCAGACCAAACACTCGACACTTACTAGCTGTGTGACCCTGGTCAAGTCATTTAACCCCAACTGCCTTAAAAAAAAAAAAAGAAGTGATGAGTAAGCGGACTTCGGAAAAACCTGAAAGGACTTAAATGAATTAATGCTGAGTGAAATGAGTGGAACAGGAGAACATTGTACACAGTAAAAGCCACATTGTGTGATAACTGACTTCGATAGACTTAGGTCTCAGCAATACAAGCAAAACACTCATGACAGAAAATGCTATCCACAACCAAAGAAAGAACTATGGAATTTGAATACAGATCGAAGCATACTAATTGCTCTCTTTTTTTTGTTTTTTTTTGTTTCTTCTTTTTCATGGTTCCTCCCACTTGTTCTAATTCTTCTTTAGAACATGACTAATGGGAAAAAATGTTTAATAAGAATGCATATGTAAGGCCTATATCAGATTACACGCCATCTTGGGGAGAGGTTAGGGGAGGGAGGAGGAGAAAAATTTAAAACTCAAAAGCTTATGGAAGTGAATGTTGAACACTAAAAATAAATACATTAATTTAAAAAATTTTTTGAGTTCCAAATTCTCTCCCTCCCTCCCTTCCACCCCTCTTGAGAAGGTAAGCAATTTGATATAGATTATACAATGGCAGTCTTGCAAAACATTTCCATATTAGCCATATTTCAAAAGAAAACACAGATAACCAAGAATAATAAAGTTTAGAAAGTATGTTCCTATTATCATTCAGACTCCATCAGTTCTTTCTCTGGAAGTGGAAGCATTTTTCACCATAAGTCCTTTAGAACTGTCTTGGATTATTGTATTACTAAGAATAGCTAAGTTATTCACAGTTGACCATCATACAATATTATTGCTACTGTGTACAATGTTCTCCTGATCTGCTCATTTCACTTTGCATCAGTTCATGTAAGTGTTCCCAGGTTTTTTCTGAAAGTATCCTAATCATCATTTGTACAGTACAATAGTATTTCATCATAATTACATACTATAACTTGTTCAGCTATTCCCTAACTGATGGGCATCCCCTCAATTTCCAATTCTTTGCTACCACAAAAAAAGAGCTGCTATAAATACTTTTTACAAAGGGCTCCTTTTCCTTTTTCTTTTATCTCTTTGGGGGTACAGACCCAGAAGTGATATTGCTGGATAAAAGGATATACATAGTTTTCTAGCCCTTTAGACATAGTTTCAAATTGCTTTTCAGAATGGTTGGATCAGTTCACAACTCCACCAATAGCGCATTAGTAATAATAGCTATTATTCTATGTCCCCACCAATATTTGTCATTTCCCTTTTCTATTAGCCAATCTGATAGGTGTGAGGTAGTACCTCAGAGTTGTTTTAATTTGCATTTCTCTAATCAATAGTGATTTAGAGCATTTTTAAATGACTACAGATAGCTTTGATTTCTTCTTTTGAAAACTGCCTTCCAAAAGTGCTTTCCAGTTTTCCTAGCAATTTTTGTCAGATAGTTATTTCTTGTCCCAAAATCTTCGATCTTTGGATTTGTCAAATACTACATTACTATGGTCACTCACTACTGTATACCTAATCTATTTCACTGATCCACCACTCTATTTCTTAGACAGTACCAGATTATTTTGATGATTAAGAGTCCCTTGGACAGTAAGGAGATCAAATCAGTAAATACTTAAAGAAATTAATTCAGGCTATTTACTGGAAGGTCAAATACTAAAGCTGAAGCTTAAATATGTTGACCACAAAATGAGAAGATGGGACTCACTGGAAAACCCCCTGATGTTGGGAAAGATAGAAGGCAAAAGGAAAAGGAGATGGTAGAGGATAAATGGATAGATAATGTCTTGGAAACAGTGAATATGAACTTGAACATACTTCAAGAGATAGTGGAGCACAGAAAGGTCTGGCATGCTATGGTCCATGGGGTCACAAAGAGTCAGACATGACTTAACAAATAAACAACAAAAGCTATTTAATACAGTTTGAGATCTGGTACTGTTATGCTACCTTCCTTCCCATTTTTTTTTTCATTTATTCCCTTGAAATTCTTGATCTTCTGTTCTTCCAGATGAATTTTGTTATTATTTTTTCTAGCTTGATAAAATTTTGGGGGGGATTTGGTATGGCACTAAATAAGTAAATTAATTTAGGCAGAACTGTCACTTACATTGACTCAGACTACCCAAGACCAATTAATATTTCTCCAATTGTTCAGATCTGACTTTATTTGTATGAAGAGCGTTTTATAATTGTGTTCATATGGTTTCTGGGTTTATCTTGGCAGCTAGACTCCCAAGTATTTCATATTGTCTACAGTTATTTTAAATGGAATTTCTCTTTCCATCTCTTCCTGCTGGACTATGCTGGTAACATATAGGAAAGCTGATGATTTATGTGGGTTTATTTTATATACTGCAACTTTGCTAAAGTTGTTAATCATTTTAACTAGTTTTTAGTTGATTCTCTGGGATTCTTTAAATATACTATCATACTGTCTGGAAAGAGTAATACCTTTGTTATTTCATTGCCTATTCTAATTCTTTTCTTTTCTTTTTCTTCCCTTATTGCTATAGCTAGAATTTCTAGTATAATACTGAATAATAGTGGTAATAATGGGCATCCTTGCTTCACCTCTAATCTTATTGAGAAGGCTTATACCTGTTATAAATACTTGCAGCAAGTTTTAGATAAATACTATTTATAATTTTAAGGAATGTTTCATTTTTTCCTGTGCTTTCTAGAGTTTTTAATAGGCATGCATGTTGTATTTTGTCAAAAGCTATTGAGACAGTCATATAATTTCTGCTGGATATGATTGATATTGATATTAATATGGTTAGCTATGTAGATACTTTAACCAATATTGAACTATATAAGGAACTATTCCTTATTTAAATTATGTATTTCTTATATAAATTCCACCTGGTCATAGTGTATGATCTTTGTGATATATTGCTACAATCTAGTTTTTTATTTTAAATTTCTGCATCAATATTCATTTTTTAAATTTATATTTTTTTTCCAATTTCATGAAAAACAATTTTTAACATTAGTTTTTTAAAAATTTTTATTACTAAACTCTTTCCCTTCTTCCTTCACCTCTCTCCTCCCTGAGATAGCAAGCAATTTGACAGATTATACAATGGCAGTCAAGCAAAAGATATTTCCATATTAATCATGTTGTGAAAGAAAACATACCTTCCCCCCCAAAAAAGGAAAAAAAATAGCATGCTTCAATCTGCATTCGGACTCCACTAGTTCTTTCTCTGGAGACAGACAGCATTTTTCAAAATAAGTCCTTCACAACTGTCATAAATCTTTTTATTGCTGAAAACAGCTAAGTAATTCACAGTTGATCATCATGCAACACTGCTGCTACCACATACAGTGTTCTCTTAATTTCACTTTGCATCAGTTCATGTTGCATCAGTATTCACTAGGAAATTGGATAGTTTTCTTTCTGTTTTTGCTCTTCCTAGATTATCAGCAGCATATCTGTGTGATAAAAGAAATTTGGTAGGACTCCTTCTTTGACCATTTTCCCAGAAAGTTTATATAGCATTGGAATTAATTGTTCTTTAAATGTTTGATAGAATTTACTTGTAAATTCATACATTTGGTCTTAGGGACATTTTCTTAGGGAGCTCATTGATCACTTGTTCAATTTTTTTTTCTAAGATAGGGTTATTTATTTCCTTTTCTGTTAATCTGGGTGATTTCATTTAGATTTTCAGATTTATTGGCATATAATTGGGCAAAATAATTCCTAATAATTATTTTAATTTCACCTTCATTGGTAGTGAATTCAATCTTTTCATTTTTGATACTGATAATCTGGTTTTCTTCTTTCTTTTATTCTTAATAAAAATAACCAATGGTTTCTCTATTTTATTGGGGGGTTTTTTTTTCATAAAACCAGTTCCTAGGTTTTATAGTTCAATGGTTTTGTTGCTTTCAATTTTATTAATCTCTCTTTTGATTTTCAGGATTTCTAATTTGGTGTTTCATTAGAAAATTTTAATTTTTCTAGTTTTTTTTAATTACAAATCCAATTTATTGATCTGCTCTTTCTCTCTTTCATTGATATAAGTGTTTAGAGATACAAATTTCCCCTAAGTACTGCTTTGGCTACATCCTATAAATTTTGTTTTGTTGTCTCATTGCTGTCATTCTCTTTAATGAAATTATGGATTGTTTCCATTTGTTCCTTGACCAACTCATTCTTTAGAATAAATTATTTTGTTTCCAATTAATTTTTTGTTTTTTTTGGCGAGGCAATTGGGTTAAGCGACTTGCCAAGAATCACACAGCTAGTAAGTGTTATGTGTCTGAGGCCAGATTTGAACTCAGGTCCTCCTGACTCCAGGGCTGATGGTCTATCCACTGTGCCACCTACCTGCTCCCCAATTAATTTTTAATCTATGTTTCCATGATCCTTTACAAATATAATTTCTATTACATTATGGCTTGAAATGGATGAAATTTGATATTTTTGCTTTTCTGCATTTGTGAAGTTTTGATGCCCTAATATACGGTCAATTCTGTGAAGATGCCATATACACAGTTGAGAAAAAGGTACACTTCTTCCTATTTCCATTCAATTTTCTCCAGAGGTCTATCATATCGAACTTTTCTAAAATTCTATTTATCTCCTTAGTTTCTTATTAATTTTGTGGTTAGATTTATCTAGATCTGAGAGGGAAAAGTTGAGGTTCCCCATCAGTATAGTTTTACTGTGTATTTTCTCCTGTAATTCATTTAACTTTCCTTTAAAAATGGATGTGGTGCACATATGTTTAGTATTGATATTATTTCATTGTCTGTGCTTTGTTGTTGTTGTCCAGGTTTTTTAGTCATGTCCGACTCTTCATGACCCCATTTGGGATTTTCTTGGCAGAAATACTGTAGTGGGTTGCCATTTCCTTCTCCAGCTCATTTTACAGATGAGAAAACTGAGGCAAATAGTGTTAAGTGACTTACCAGTCATGCAACTGGTAACACAAATAGTGTCTGAGACCAGATTTGAACTCACAAAGAGGAGTTTTCCTGATTCAAGGTCCAGTACTCTAACCTCTGCATCACCTAGCTGCCCCATTGTCTATGGTACCTTTCGGCAAACTCTAGTTTCCTTGCTTATGTTCTTTAACTAGGTCTATTTTTTGTTTTTGCTTTGTCTGAGATCATGATTGCTATCCCTTTTTCTGAAATTTACCTCAGCTGAAGCGTAATAGATTCTGCTCCAGAGCCTCTTATTTTTACTCTGTGTGTATCTCTCTGTTTCAAGGGTGTTTCTTGCAAACAACATTCTGTTTTATTATGGTTTCCAATCTATTCTGCTATTTGCTTCCACTTTATGGGTGAATTCACCCCATTCACATTGATAGCTTTGATTACTAACTCTGCATTTCCCTCCATCCTATTTTTCCCCTATTTATCCTTCTCTCTCTCTGTTTCTGTCTCTGTCTCTCTTGCTCTCTATCTCTCACCCTATCCATCCTCAAAAGTCTGTTTTACTTCTGACTACCACCTCCCTTAATCTATCAGCCCCCTTTTCCCTTCTCTTATCCTCCCCTTCCCTCCTACTTTCCTGTAGAGTAAGATAGATTTCTATATCCAACTGAATGTGTATGTTATTCCATCTTTAAGCTAATTCCAATGACAGTAAAGTTTAAGCATTGTCTGCCACCACTTATCTTTCCCCCCATTGTAAAAGTTCTTCCTTTCACATCTCTTTTATGTATGACCTCCATTCTTCCTCTCTTCTCCTAGTGCTTCCCTTTTTTTCACCCCTTCATTTTTCATGTCCTTATAGTCAATTCACACCCATACCCTCTCTGTCTACCTATGCTTCTTCTAACTACCCTAATAATGACAACGGTCTTAGGAATTATAAATATCATCTTCCCACACAGAAATATAAACATTTTAAGCTTGTTGATTCCCTTATGATTTCTCTTTCATATTTACCTCTTGAATCTTGTAGTTAAAAGTCAAATTTTCTATTCAGCTCTGGTCTTTTCATCAGGAATGCTTAAAAGTCCTCAATTTCATTGAATATTCATTTTCCCCCTAAAGGATTATACTCGGTTTTGCTGGGTAGGTTATTCTCAGTTGCAATCCTAGCTTCTTTGCCCTCCTATCATATTCTAAGCCCTCCTCAATCTATTTTACAGGTCAGCTGGTTTTCCAATGAGATACGTTCACATTTTCTTCGATTCTTTCATTCTTCCGATTTTGTTTTATTCTTTCTTGGTGTCTCATGGATTCATTAACTTCCACTAATCCAATTCTAATTTTTAAGGAATTATTTTCTTCAGTGAGCTTTTGTACTTCTTTTTCCACTTGTCCAACTTTGTGTTCTTCTCTTCGGTGGATGGTCTTTCTTTTATCAAGCTGTTGACTCTTTTTTCATCATTTTCTACATCACTCTCATTTCTTTTCCCAATGTTTCCTCTCTCTCTTATTTGATTTTTTAAAATCTTTTTTGAGGTTTTTCATGAAATTCTTATTGTGTTTGTATCTACCTCACATTTTTCTTTGAGACTATGCTTGTAGCTGCTTTGATATCATTGTCGTCTTCTGGGTTAGTGGCTTTGATCTTCCCTGTCACCATAATAACTTATGGAACTCAGGTTTCTTTTTTGTGGTTTGTTCATTTTTCCAGCCTACTTACTGACTTTTAACTTTATCTTAAAGTTGTGTTCTTACCCTAGGGTGGAAGAGACAATGTCCCAAGCTTCAGACCCTTCATGCTGCTGTTTTCAGAGCTAGCTCTGGAGGTCTGTAGGTTTTTGGTGCTTCCAAGGTGTTGTGATCTAAGGAGAGGGGTGGTCCCTGCTCTCCTGGACTGTGCTCCAGTCTTTATCCAGGAAGGGGCCTTGTTCCCCTATAGCCATCAGTACTAGCACTGCTGCAGGCCCTGGGACTATAACTAGGGCCCCCACTCTCCTGCAATCACAACTGCTAGTGCTCACCTCTGTCTTAGAATTGATAACAAGATTCCTACTCCCCCCTGAGTGACCACAAGCACTCCTCTCTGCCTTGGCACAACTAGGGCCACTGATCCCCTGTGGCTGCAAGTGCTATCATTCCTTTTGGCCCTGAGGCTGCGACCCAGAACTGTGTATGGGCAATGCAACAGGACCCTGATGCCAGCACTGGCAAAGGGTACCCTGTTATCTCCTTCCAAAGAGTTGTCTGACAGTACCATGACCCCAACTGTGTAGGGGCTGAGAACTGCCCCCGCTGCTGCTGCCACCAATGCAGCCATTGCTGGCAGTGCAGGTTGAGGACATACAGGCAATGTCCCTCATGATTTAAGAGACTACAAAATATTTTTGTCCCATTGTCTTTCTAGACCTTGTTTGGTAGGGGATGTAGTAACATACTAGGAATTATCTGTCATTCAAGTGGAAAGGAAGAAAAGAGGAGGAAAAAATTATGGAAGATCCAGAGAAAAGGGGGGAAAGTATGGATCTACTATTTTACTAAATTAATGCAACAAAATGTGGAAGGGTTTAAGGCAGGAAAAGGAACATGAGCTCATAGTTTTGTTTTGTTTTTTCACTCAGAGGGTACAGGGGAACAAGGGAATCTTAGTGTTACAATAAGAAGTCTTTCCCAATCCCTCTTTATTCTAATGCCTTCCTTCTGCTAATTATTTTTTATGGTAATGTATATAGTTTGTTTGAACATACATGTTTTCTTGTTGTCTCTTCTATTAGAGATTGTTAGTTCCTTGAGGACAGGGGCTATCTTTTGCCTTTTTTTGTATCCCTAGCACTTAGCACAGTGCCTGGCATATAGCAAACACTTAATAAATGCCTAATAACTGATAATAGGATTAAGGGACTTTCGGTTCCAATTGAGCACACAGAGGGTGTTCAAAAGGAAACATGTCAAAGCTAATAGATAAACACCATACTTTAGCTATTTTTCTGGCTCCACTGTAAAGAAGTTTAATGTTAAGGATAACTGTACCTTCGCTAAAGTAGGAAGCGAAGCAGTAAAGATGGAGAAGGAAAAGTTGCAGAGATCTTACATTTGGTTCAAAAAAGTAACTCTACATGCACAAGATGAAAAAGGTTGCTATGAGTCAGTGTGATAATGAAGTCTTAGGCTACATTAATTAGCTGTCTTGGTCAAACAACAACTGAAATACTGTGATCAGTTTGAGGCACTAGATGCTGGGAAATTAACCAATAAAGTAGAAAATTTCCAGAAAGGATGAACAAGATAGTGGTCTTGAGATCATGTTTTATGATAATTGGTTAAAGGAATGAAGAAGAGAAAACTTAGCAAGGAAATAATATAACAGTTGTGTTCAAGTCTGGGAATGGCTGTGGATAATGAATTAGATATGTTCTGTTTGGCCCAGAGAGCAGAACCAATAGCAGTGGGTAGAAGGTACAAAGAGATAAATTTTGGCTCAATGCAAGAAAAAAATTTCCTAACAATTAGCTCTATCCAAAAGTAGAATGGAGGGGCTGCTAGGTGGCGCAGTGGATAGAGAACTGGCCCTGGACTCAGGAGGACCTGAGTTCAAATCTGGGCTCAGACACATAACACTTACTAGCTGTGTGACCCTGGGCAAGTCACTTAACCTCATTGCCTAACCAAAAACAAACAAACAAACAAACAAAAGTAGAATGGATCTTCAAGTAAAGGTTTGTATCCTATAGAAAGGACTCTTGTATAATAAAAGAGTTGGGAGATTCTCTGATTCTGTGGATGAGACAGGTATCTATGTTTTCAGTGTAATGTACATGCAAAGAACAAACAGTTGATTAGGTTTTCATTCACAATCTTTTATTTGTGTGCTATACACATAAAGTCTAATGAACCAATATTAAATGCTTATGTCATGAAGTGTGAAAATTGCTCAGAATCCTGAGGACCCTAGCTAAAGAACAGGGAGTTGTAAGCTCTAACTGAAATTGACACAATCCCCACAATTCCTACTGCCAGGCATCATTCTTCCGTGTCATATTTATAAAACTACCCAAAAACTAAGTTAAATATTCATTAGGCACTAGTCACTAGAAATACAGAGATGAGACAGACAGACAGTTCCTTAAGGAACTTGTGTGCTACTGTAAGCCCAAACTAAAAAACCATAGGAAAATAGCTACAATAAAAAGTAAGATCAAGTAATCTATAAGTAAATCTGTGACAGTAATAAAAAATCAAGAAAAGAGATATAAAACTATCCACATTTAAGCTAAACACACCTAGTTTTCAATATTTAAAAAGTACACGTATGGACACACATACACACCACTTGAACTTCAAACACCTCTTTCTTACTAAGTCTGAATTAATGTGTCGTAAGTGATAACAGGATATCAGTGAAACTTTTTAGCTGTTCTAAATGGTCACTTTTTGTGGCAATGCCATTAGACAGCTAGGAAATATTTACTGTAGTTTTCAACAACTGAATTACTCTATATACATCTCCCCTCAATTCAGTTCAATTATGGAATTAATGATGATGGTGGGAGACCAGTTACAAAAGTCCTCTTAGCAACTAGTATAGTACTATATGAAGGGGGAAAAAAATACTTGGTCTCATGTGGGAAAGACCTGGTTAAAGTGAAGCATAAGGTTCAAAATGTCTTCCCCTCTATGAAAATAAATTCAAAGCAACCAAGGTATGTGTTATCAAAGTCAAAGGATCATAATAGATCTAGAGTTACCAGGGTCCTTAAAGATCATCTTATCCAGTCTCATGAACCCATTATTTCATAGATATGGAACTTACAGCCCAGAAAAGTCAGATCACTTGCCCAAGGTCACACAGTTTTAAATGGAAGAGATGGGATTTGAACCCAGATGCTATGATTAATTTCAGTGCTCTTTTCACTATACAAATATAGATACATTATATTTTAAAGCCATTTCTGGTGATTCTAGTGTTCATAAACCAATTTAACAATTACATATCATTCAGAAGAATATGAAGAAAAAAACAAGCGATAATTCTTTTGTTACTTCTTTGAGCAACTCTGGTAAAAGTCTAGTGAGAAAAACCATTGCACCCACATTTGCTGAAACAATATAGTCCATGTAATTTCATTTAAGTACATTATTTTCTCATCTCACAAGTATGGATCATCAAGAAGACCATATAAAGAGCCCATTGGATAATAAGGAAATATTTTAAGAATTCTTCTATTTACTGATCCTCTAAAAATAAAAGAAAAAGTAGTCCCTCATGATAAGACAAAAAAAAAAGAAAATAGGCAATAGAAAAAGAGGAAACAGCAAGCAATTTGAAAAAAGCTTAGTTTTTGAATGATTTACATTCCAATTTTCACATCAACCTGGTTGCCTATGACTATTTTTATCAGTAGAAATCACAAGTAACTTATTAATTCATTATCTAATAAAACACAAGTATAGCAAGCTCTTATCTAGAATGGTAGGGGAAACAGGAAGATCAAGTTAATATTAATATTCTGGTTAAGAAGTAGTTATCACATGTATTACATATGAATATATTTAAATGTATACATACATATTTACAAAAACCATATTCAGAGTATTCATTTTCAAATAAGAATATAAAAATACACTTACTACTAAGTACTACTGACAAAATTTTCTTTGATAATTCACAAGGTACCTTAGTGCTTAGACATTCCTTAATATTTGTCATCAATATAAACATCAATTATCATTTTAGAATACTGTAGATGCAGAAGGCATAGAGACAAAACCAAATCTGTGCTGGCCATTTTACATAGCCCAGAAGTTGCTTGTTTTTCATTAATTCCTTGATAAATTATTTATTTGTCTCTCTCTCATATGAGTAAATATACAAAGAAAAATCTATTATTTAAGTTTTTGACTAGTCCGCATTTTAGCTAAATGATTTTACTGTGCTAAATAGTATAGTATTTTAAAATTTAACCCAAGCTTCTATCTCTTTTTTAAAAATCAACACCAACAAATATTTATTGAGCATCTACCATATGAAAAATCTGATGGAAGAAATTCAGGGAGGAAAATGAACTTAAAACAAAGGAAATTCAGTTCCCATTACTTACCAAGGCACAAAATTTAGTAAGGTCAACAGTAACACTTCTTACGTTTTCCAACCTTAGAGGCCTGAAAGTAAAAATATATATATATATACAAATGTACACTGAATGACCGGGAAAGTATGTATATATTAATAAAATATAAGCATTAGGCAAGATTAACTTTAAAGATTAAAAAAAGGCCAAGTAAACTGGTAAGTATAAGCTAACGTGGTTTCTTATAAAATATAGTACCAATGACACAATAAATACAGCACAAACACAACTGTGAACAATCTAGGGTCTTCCAGTACTATCTAGTCATTTCAAAAGTACTTTCTGGTATTACAGAAAGGTATTTTAGAAAGGGAAAAAAAGGTGATTCTAGAAAAGGCATGGTCATCAACTTGGAGGAGCTTAGACTCCAGTTTCCACACAACTGAAAAATATAGTTAAATAGCAGTCAAATATTTATAATGTCAAGCACACATTTTTGTGTATATATATCAAAGACTATACATAATTTCTCTCTTTGTACCCCCTTAAAGTATCTTTCAAAAATGTTCAATGCTTGACATCTATGCTATAGGGGGAATATAAAGACTAGTGCAGTTTTCCCCTACATTTCTTTGCTTATTCAATGAAAGCCTCCTCAAAGAAATTACAAACTCTGGACTGGGACCTGAAGAATGAGATGGCAAACAGCTTGGCTTAAACAGAATGAGAGGCTAGTCTCACACAACAAGACAGCAAATGCATTCAGGAAAACAGATTAAAGGGCTGTAGTGCAAATGATATTTTGCCAGTAAAAATACTTCCTCGGGGAAATTAATTATTTCTGTGAATAGAAGTATCCAAGTAAGACAGAAAGCATACAAGGTGGTCTTTTGTTTCTTCTATATAAAAATAATGTGGTATATTGGGATAAGCTTCAAGTTAGAATGCCTATCTTTTAAGAACTTTATCACCTGTGAACTTATGAATCTGTGAGCCTCAACTTAACTAATCTACAAAACTAGAGTAAGAGTACTTTGTACTACCTACTTAATAAGAATACATCAATTGTGTATCATAAAATATTATCAAAATGGTATCAAGCAAAAATTTTTTTTTATTTCCCCAAAATCTTTCATGTTGGTGACCCCTTTATCATAGCTCTGAATACTATCTGGAAAGGACAGAATTCATCAGTGGCTAAACTCTTTCTTCTCTCTGCTTACTCTCTTCCATTATCCATTTTGTTTAAAACATAAATGTTCATTTAAATGATTATTTTTAATTTTTCCAATATCTACTTTTCAGAGTGATTCACCAAAAAGAATACACACTGAAGCACACCCAGGCTGTGATCCAGTCCAGACCAAGAGGGTCTGGAACTCTGATTCACTGTTGTAGGGAATTCCTGGTAGAGAAACTCTATCAAAGCAGATCAGCAACTGCTCAACTGCATCAACAGATGGTTCCACTGAGACATTAAGTGATTGCGTAGGGTCACAGAGCCACTATATGTCCTAGGTCTCCCTGACTCTGAGGCCACCCCTCTTTACACTGTGCAGGCCACCTCTGGCTGCCTCTAGAAACCTTCACTTTATGATAAGCATATTTACCATTTTAAGATACAAATCATGGCTTATTTGCCAAGTAACATTAATCTAAAAGGACAACCTGTTACTTAATCTCCAGGAAAGACAAGATTGAATTTATTCAATTCAAATTACTGCAGCAAGTATTTAAGTACCTATTATCTATGGCCTAGGCACCATGGGGAAAAAAACACAAAAATAATAAATGAAAAAGCATTTATTAAAAGCTTACTATGTGCCAACGAATCAGTATCTGCCCTTAAGGAACTGACAGTCTATTATAGTGCAATGATAGGAATGCAAATAATTAAATATAAAATATCTACAAATAAATATGATGTGATTTAGGGACACATTATTAGTTTAGGGGGATAAGCCTCCTTTGAAGTGACATTTGACCTGAACCCCAAAGAAAGCTAGGAATTCTAAAAGGGAGTATATCCCAGGCAAGAAGCACAATCTGCGAAGTCTGAAAGATGGAATATCCTATAAAATGGGCATAACCAGTAGGCCAATTTGTCTGGAACTTTTGTTGTTGCTGTTATCCAGTTGTTTCAGTCATGTCCAACTCTTTGTGACCCCATTTGAGGTTTTCTTGGCAGGGATATTGCAGTGGTTTGCACTTCCCTCTCCACTCATTTTACAGATGAAGCATAAGTGACTTGCCCAGGGTCACACAGCCAGTAAGTGTCTGAGGCCAGGTTTGAATCAAGAGGATGTCTTCCTGACTCCAGCCGAGCACTCTATCCACTGCGCCCCCTAGCTGCCGCCTTGTCTAGAACTAGAATATATTAAAGGAAGCAGTGGTCAACAGGCCTGAAAAGAAGGGCTGGGGTCAGAATGCAAATGGATTTAAATGCTAAGAGAGGAGTTGTATCTTCCGTACAGGCTTTGCGCAGTCACTGTTGCATAGAGGAGCAATGTGGTCAGACATGTAATTTAGGAATAACATTCTGGCAACTACGTGGAAGACATACTGAGGAAGACAGACTTGAGTCAAGGAGAACAATTAGGGGGCTACTGTAATAGTGGCAAGAGAGGATGAGGTTCTCAACTACAGTGATAGTAATGTGAGTGGAGAGTAGGGGACAGAAGCGAGCAATGTTGTAGAGGAATAGACTTGGAAAATGAATTGGATACGTGGATGTCACCTAGGTTGCCATCCTAGGTGACTGGATCAATAGAAAAAGGAGAAGTTAGTCAGAGAGGCAGATTTGGGAATGGAGGGGGAAACAGAAGGGTAGAGTAATAAGTTCTATTTCGGACTAGTTGATTTGAGATGATTATGGCAAACCTAGTTGGTAACATCCAGTAGGAAGCTAGTAATGTGGTGCTGGAACTCAGCAGGGAAACTATGGTTGAATATATAACTCTAAGGGTCACCTGCACACGTACAGATAGGTTGATGGCTTTCCTTTCTAGAGCTCTCTAAGATTTACAAAGCTTTTTCTTCATAACATGAAGAATACAGTAGAATTTTTATCATTTTGTTGTTAAAGCTAGTAGTATCAAACACTATTAGAGGGGAATGGGGAAATTTAGCTAAAGTGTCCTGGAAAAAGTATGTTTCAAGCTCAGTTTTAAAGTAAGACTTGGAAAAGGAGAGGGAGAAGAATATTGAGAAGATGGGGAGGGAATAGTATGAACAAAGTGTCATGCTTAGTTGGCTGCAGCAGGCTAGAATTCATTGTGAAAGAATTAATTAAATTGATGAGTTTGGGGCTGGAAGAGGATGAAATTATCAGTAAATTAATGAATACTGGGTAGTATGAATGAAAACAGCTTTAAAAGTTATTTTAGGGAGCAGCAAGGTGGCGCAGTAGATAGAGCACGGGCCCTGAAGTCAGGAAGACTTGGTTTCAAATTCGGCCTCACACACATGACACTTACTAGCTGTGTGACCCTGGGCAAGTCACTTAATGCCAACTGCCTAAAAAAAAAAAGAAATAAAGAAAAGTCACTTTACCTCTTTTTGTCTCAGTTTCTTCATCTGTTAAAATAAGGATGATAATATTTTCAAGGTTATAGTCCCTTGCTTCCCACTCCAGGTGTCTGGCTTTGGATAAAACACTAAAGCCTTTTCTGGGTCTCAGTTTTCCCAGTGGGGATCAGAATAGTTCAAGGGAACTAAGGTTTTTCAAATGTTCACAACTCTACATGAGTCTATGAATTTTAATTTCATCAGTTTAAAATAAAGTACTTTCAAAGAGCAAGTGTCATATTCAGTTCCAGGAAGTTACTTTTAGCCAAATTTCCCCTTTCCCCTCCAATAGTATTTGGTACCCCTAGCTATAAAAACAAAAATAATTATTAGTAGTATTTTATATTACAAGTTCCCAGATAATGAGACCTTATCTTTTATTTTTCTTATATATATAGCACCTAATATATACTAATTACATACAGTGGGCACTTCCCATTTAGTAAATGCAGCTGACTAACAACAGCAAAAATCATGTAGTAATCCACTAACTAAACATTTCTAATAAGAATGATTTCATCCCCTTACAATCTCCTCATAGTAAAATTTCGCTGACCCACTATTTTCCCCCAATTTTATGAGGTTTCAAAACTGATCCTGAAAATATGTTTATCCATCACCTAGTACTGCCAGTCTTTAATGGTAAGGTAAAGATAAATGGAACCAGTGAAAAGAACATTAGCTACTATATGAAAAGAAGTATCGTGGGAGGGAGTGAAAAAGAAAAGGAACAGAAATGAAGAATAAGTTAAAAGGAGGGGAGGGGGGAGAGTGAAACGGCAAACAGCTCCATCTCTAATTCCAGGGCAGTTATTAGACAAATAGAGACTGACTACTCGCCAAGCATAGTGCTGGAAGTACCAAGAGAAGAATTCCAGATGGGTAAGAAGAAAAAGGAAACAAACTTTAGGATGAGAATCTCAGAGGGAAATACTGTAGCAAAAAAAAAAAAAAGAAAAAGAACTAACAGACTTTTGGAATACAAACCAAATTTGAGAGGCTCTGAATAGTGTACTTTTTCCCTCATATTTTTTTTGGGGGGGGGGGGTCTAGATCTGTGATTTCTTCAGTATAGGGAGCTCTGAGTGAGGTAACGTCTACCACTGTTCTACAAGCTAAAGCCTGTGGTACTGAGAACTTAAGAACCTTCACCTGTATCATACAGCCCATCGGTGCATGCGGCAGAGGCAAAACTTAAATAGATATCTGTCATCCTGACTCTGAGGCGGGCTCTCTATGCACTGACTATTATGCAATAATTTTACTTTTCACAGAAGTTAACTCTTTGCAAAGTGCCAAAAAATTTTTTAATCTAGTTCAAGCAAAAGACCATCTCAGAAACCAAAATCAACTAATCAACAAGTATTTCTTGTGAGTCTGCAGACACTGTTCCAAGTGTTAAGGGGATATCAAAAGGTAAAAAGAATGTAATTAGTTTCCTTTAAAGAATTAGCTGGATTAGGGTTTTTTTTTAAATGACAATTCACAAGAGGAAATTTAAATACTACATTTTAAGAACATATCTATTACACAGTGACCTCTATGTGATATTTAACTCCTTTAATACTTCTTTTGCTATCTGTCACACTTTACTGTTTCTCTTTTTTCTCCTATGCCTTCTTTCTTCCTCTAATAATAGATAAGGTCCTTCTAGTTCCCTCTCTTCTAAAAACTTAATTCACTACCATAGTTTGAGCAATCATTTCTATGCAGATGCCTTTTAAACTCAAGCCCTGAACTCTTATTTCAAACCTCTATTTTCTAAAATTTTTCCTTTTGAAACTAAAATATCCTGTTTCTAAATCAATCACAAAGATTCATTATTAAGAACCTGCTCTGTGCCTGGCACTGTGCTAGGCATTAGGAATAAAAAGACAAAACATGAAAAAATCCGTGCTCTTAAGGAGCTTATGTTAACTCGGAGAGATAACATACGTATATAAATATATACAAAATAAGGACAAGGTAGTTATGGAAAGGCAGATATAACAGTTTAAGTGAAATAAAGGTTTTGTCTAAAAGGTGGTGCCTGAGTGGCCCTACCCATTGCACCAGGATTAAACTTGTTATTTCCACCAGCTATCCTCCCAGGCCACCTCACCGTTTGCCTGCTGCCACTGATCTACTTCTCCCCAATTAGACCAGTACTTAACACCTGACCTGAAACTTTCATTTCTATCCCCAGATGTTCCTGAACCCATGCTCCCTCCCTGGGGATGTTTCTCTACTCATCTTCAGAGCTCCCACTATAAGGCCCTGTGCAGTTGATTGGTGACTAAGTGTATACAAACTAGTACTTAGCCCACCATTTCTACTGGCTGGTCCTAAACATCAGATGATTCTTCAGTTTCATATCCCATCCAGCCATCCACCCTGGCTGTCTGATTTTCTGCCTGCCTTCTCCCCCTTCCCCCACTTTTTCACTTTCTGTAACATCCCTTCCCTGCTGACCTGGGCCTCCGAAGTGCTATCAACTTCTATTAGAATGTAAACTAGAAGGACTTTGCCTTTTTTTAAATCTTTGCATCCTCAGAACTGAGCAGAGTGTCTGGCATACAGTAAATGCTTAATAAATGCTTTTCTTTCTTTCATTCATTCTTGAAAGAAGTAAAGGGTTCTAAGAGGTGGAAGTAAAGAATAGTATCACAAAAAACCAGAAGAGGAAAGTACCTAGGAGGACAGAATGGTTAACAGTATCAAACACAGTAAAGCAGTCAAGAAGGGTGAAAACTGAGAATACATCAGATTGGCAATTAAGAGATTGTTGGCAATTTTTGTGAGAATATTTTAATTTGAGTGATAATGGAGGAAAGCACATTGACAAAAGAATATAATACATTTGTTATCTTTTTTTTCCAGGTCACATAAGCTCAAAATCTCAGAATCACTTTGAATTTCTCCCTATATCGAGATGTAGTGGAAAGAACATTTGACTAAGAATCAGAAAACTTGGTTTTTAGTCTTGGCTCTATCATTTACTATTCAAGTGCACTGGGGTAGAGTGAATCCTTGCTTACCTCACAGGGTTGTTGCGATCAAGAGATAATATGAACTACAAAAGGCTATACAAAAGGTTTTTTTTTAAATTAACACTATTATCTTTGTATACAAAACATAATGTAAGTGCCCAAAGGTACTTTGATACTAAAGTATCAAATCTATTAAATGAGATAATATTTAGCACAATGACTGGCACACAACAGGTATTATTGTGACAAATCACACTGACTACAGTACTTTTGCTTCTTTGCCTCTGCTGAAGTTCTAGAGAAGTACATTAGTAAATTCTTTAAAAGATGTGTTAATTACTCAGATAATTACCAGTAAGACTACAGTTACACTAGGGCTTCCCTCAGAATTCATGTCCTGGGAATATCTTCTAGAAGATCAGATTACTTTCTTGAAATTTGAATAAATTCATTTGGATCATCTCTGAGCTAGGCCAACCTCATTCAAAATTCTGCTCTGTAGTAAAGATTGATACTGTGAATTCATAAAACTTTAATTTTTCAGGGTTTTAATGAAAGTAGTAGTATCCCAACTAAATTCACTGAAGTGGTCTTAGGCTGTTAAGAATCAAGCTAAGCCTATAGAAAGGTCAGAAGTTCAAAAGAAAGTTGAAAATTTCTATAGGAAAATAAGGTATTAAACAAAGCGAAGCTTCAATTAAGAGGGAGATTTTGACTTGAGGGATATTTTTAATTAGGTATTGATATGTAAAAAATCATGGCAAAGGAAAATTTTTTAAATTGCCTATATATATTCAAATCTGAGACAACTAAACAGAAAAAATAGGAAATGTGATAACTCTGTACTAATCAGTGACTCAAAAACTAGTGGATAAAGACCTTCATCTAGAAAACCTAGTGAATCAATGAATTACAAAGATTTTTTTCTCTTCTTTCAGTCAATAAAGTGTAAATAACAAGATCTGGAAAATATCAGAAATTGCCCTTTTCTCTAAGCTGTGTTTATACATTTTGCAGCAATTACTGCAGTTGGTTAAAACATTAAGCAGCAGCCTCAAGAATTCTGCTCTAAGAGATATGCTGAGGTAAACAAAGTATAACTATCGATTCAACATTTCAATTAACTGCTTCCTTTCTCAATCATCTCCTCATTCTCGGTCTAGGCCTGAGGCACTCACTGTAAACCAAAGCTAATAGGCAAAACCCTTTAAGATTCTAATTCCAACTGTCACTGACTCACTGTAATACCTGAAAGGAGTCACTGGGCCCTTCATGGCTTCAGAGTAAAATCCAGTTATCTAAAACAATGAGATATTAACAGAGGAATTGAGTAACTAAAAAAATACTTTGAAATACAGATATATAATTATATCATAGTCAAAATTACCCTCAATGCCAAACCCCTTGAGTATTCCCAATTTACCTCTATATCTGGAAGGCTGTACTCACTTGAGAGATGGTAGGGAGAAAAGCCTCAGATAATTTCAGGGACAATAGGTATTATAAATTAAAGCCATTAAAAGGTTCTATCTAAGGTATACAAGTTCTATCTCTGTGCATTTTAAGAAGTGAAATATAAATGAAGAAATCATTGTTTAAAATGAATTGTTTAACAAAAGGTTTGACTCACTCCATCCTTTACCAGATTTCCTCATAACGTGTGTTTATGCATCCCATTAGCTATGAGCTAGAAATGTGATCTGGTCTAGATAGAAAGAGGGAGAAAGAAAGAGAAAAGAGAAAGAAGAGATAGGGAGGAAGAGAAAAAAAGAAAAAGAGAGGAAGGAAGGGAGGGAGAAAGAGAGAGAGAAGAAGAAAGAGGAGAGAAGAGAGATTTGAGAGAAAATATTTTACTTAGAGCTTACCATGTGCTAAACAAGGTGCTAAGCACTCTGGGGATATAAATAAAATAAAATGGGGGCAGCTAGGTGGCGCAGTAGACAGAGCTCCGGCCTTGGAGTCAGGAGGACCTCAGTTCAAATCCGGTCTCAGACACTTGAAACTTACTGTGTGACCCTGGGCCAGTCACTTAACCCTAACTGCCTTAACAAAAGAAAAAAAAAAAAAAAAAGATAAATAAAATAAAACAAGACAAGACTGTTCCTACCCATAAGGAGCTTACATTCTAATAGGGGAAGGCAAAACAGAGACCTAAAAGGGGAGGGTAGAAGGGAGGAGAATTATCAATGTATAAAAATTTGGGAACATAGTGTTAAGCTAGAAAAGCAACTAAAAATTAATTAAACAGTAACTTCAATAAGCAGCTCGGTGGCACCATGGTTCATAGTGCACTGGTCCTGGAGTCAGGAAGATCTAAATTCAAATCCAGTCTCAGGCACTGTGTCTGTGCGATTCTGGGCAAGTCGTTTAACCTCTGTGTGCCTCAGTTGACTCATCTGTAAAATGGAGATGATAACAGAACCTACCTATCAGGGTGTTTGTGAGGATCAAATTAGATGGTATTTGCAAAGTCCTTAGAACAGTGCCTGGCATATAGTTAAGCAGTATACAAATGTTTATTCTCTTCCCTCCACCCTACCCCAATCCAGAATAGGAGATTATAAAATAAACAAGGGAAAAAAATCAGCATTTATATATATTAATAACAAAATCTAGCAGAAAGATATAGAAAAAGAAAGTCCATCTAAATAATTATAGAATACAAGCATACTCATTTTTTTGAGCTTTACTTCATTGTGCTTCGCAGAAATTATGCTTTTTATAAATTGAAGGTTTGTGGCAACCCCATGTCAAGCAAATCTATCAGCACCACTTTTCCAGCAGCATGTGGTCACATCATGTCTCTGTGTCACATTTTGATAATTCTTGTGATATTTCAAATTTTTTCATTATTATTATATCTATTATAGTGATCTGTGATCAGTGTTCTTTGATGTTACTATTATAACTGTTTTGGGGTGCAATAAACCAGGCCCACATAAGATGGTGAACTTAATCGATAAATGTTGTGTTTTCTCACTACTCCATTAATTGGTATTCCCCCTCTCTTTCCCTCTCCTCATTCCCTATTTCCTCAGACACAACAATATTGAAATTAGGCCAATTAATAATCCTACACTGGCCTCTAAGTGTAAAAGTGAAAGGAAGAATCAATTGATGCAGCAAATTTCATTGCTGTCTGGCCACAGCCACCCCAGCCTTCCGTAACTACCACACTGACCAGTCAGCAGCCACAAACATCAAGTCAGGACCCTCCACCAGCAAAAAGATTACAACTCACAGAAAGCTCAGATGATAGTTAGCATTTTTTAACAATAAAGCATTTTTAATTAAGGTATGTACATTTTTTAAGATATAATACTATTGCACACTTAATACACTACAGTATAGTATAAACATAACTTTTACATGCATGGGAAACCGAAAAATTCATGTGACTCGTTTTATTGTGGTAGTCTGGAACTGAATCCACAATATCCCCAAGGTATGACTACATATAAAACTATCCAGGATTCTACCTACCATTATGTATGTACTCATGAAATAAAGGAAGACTTTCGTAACCAGAGAAATATTAATTTTTCATGGTTGGATCATGCCAACATAAATTTAAATGATGACACTATCAAATTTATTTGCCTATGTAGTACTATGTCATTCAAACTACTAAAGGGCTAATCTATAGAACTAGACAAAATAATAATATAATTCATCTGAAGGAACAAAGAATTTCACAGAAATATGAAAAAAAGATAGGAATGAAGAAGCACTAGCAGTTTCAGATATCAAACTATGTGACAAGGTAATAATCATCAAAACTATTTGGTAGTTGTTAAAAAATAGAAAAGTTGATTAATAGAACAGATTAGGAAAACAAAACCCATTAATAATCTAACATAACAGCACTATGTTTAATAAATCCAAGGACACAAACATGTGGGATAAGGATTCCTTATTTGATAAAAAAAAATGCTGGGGAACCTGGAAAGCAATCTGACAAAATTAGATTTAGACCAACATGTAACATTACATGCCACAATAAACTCCAAATGGATATATGACCTAAATATAAAAAAAAATCACAAAAAATTAGAAGAGAAACCATGATAACAACTAATATTTATATAATAATTACTATGTGCTAAGCACTTTACAACTATGATCTTATCTGATCCTCACAACAACCCTATGAGGTGGGTGCTAACATTATCCCCATTTTCAGATGAGGAAAATGAAGCAGTTTAAGAGACTTGCTCAGGGTCACACAGCTAGAAAGTGTTTGAGGCTAAATTTGAACTCAGGTCTTCCTGACTTCAGGTCCAGGGTCTGTGCTACCTAGCTGCCTATAAAATATCTTTTACAACTATGGCTAGGAAGAGAAGTCCTACTTAAATAAGGGATAGGGTCAATCATAAAAAATAAAGCAGACAATTTTAATCACATAAAATTTCAAAGCTTTTGAACAAAAGAAATATAGTTACATGGGAGATATTTGGGGGGAAAATCTTCACAGCAAATTTCTTTGATAAAGGTCTAATATCCAAAATTGTAGAAAGAATTAATAAAAACATATAAGAATAAAAGTTATTCCCCAGTTGATAAATGGTCAAATGATATAGTTTTCAAAGAAAAGCAAACTATTAACAACAATACGAAAAAAAGCACCAAAATCACGAATTACAGAAATGCAAATTAAAACAATCCTGTGGTTTTGCTTTGAAAATAGCAAAATAACAAAAGAGGAAAATAGCAATTTTTGAAAAGGCTGTGGAAGAAGGGGAACACTAATACACAGTGGAGATAAGAAAAACAACTTGAAAATACACCTCAAATGTCACTAAACTGAAAATACCCTTTGACCCAGTAATACTATCATTAGGCATGTATCACAAGGAGATCAAGGGCAGAGGGAAAGGTTGAGAATATTTATTTACAGCAACACTTTTTATCGGAGCAAAGAATTGAAAACAAAATAGGTACCCATCAACTATGAAATGGCTGAACAACCTGTGAGATATAATCATGATATAATTTTATTGCACCTTAAGAAATAAAAAAATAAGGGGCAGCTAGGTGGCTCAGTGGATAGAGCTCTGGCCTTGGGGTCAGGAGGACCTGAGTACAAATCTGGCTTCAGACACTTGACACTTAACTAGCTGTGTGACCTTGGGCAAGTCACTTAACCCCGACTGCCTAGCCAAAAAAAAAAAGAAAGAAAGAAAGAAAAAAATAAGATAAATTAAGAAAAGCATGGAAAGACTTGGGATGAAAACAGTAGAACAGAAGAACAATTTGGATAAAGACAACAATAATATGAAGAAAACAACTCTGAAAGATTCAGAACTCTGAACAAAGCATCAAATAATATTAATTTCAAAAGAATGAAGATGAAATATATCTTCTACCTCTTAAGAAAAAAGTAACATATTAGAGATGCAGACTGAAATATATATTCTTAGACAGGCCCAATGTGTTGATTTGGTTTTCCGGACTTCACATATGTGTTACAAGGGAAGGTTTCTACCGCATGACTGGGAAATGATAGGTGAGGTGGGGAATTGAGGCCTTGAGGCCACATGTGGCTCTCTAGGTTCTCAGGTGCAGTCCTTTGACTGAATCCAAACTTCACAGAACAAATCAAGGCCACATATGACCTGAAGGCCACAGATTCCCCGCCCTTGGGTTAGTACCCATTTATGTGAGAAATGCAGAAAAACTTAAATGTACAGAAGAAAACAAAAATGTTCAGAAAGGGGCACAAATAAATAAACCAGTTTTGTTACTACCTTATTACATTAAATATATGTGTATGTATGTATATAAATATGCATATACAAATATATATCTATACTCTTCTTAAAAAATAAATTATACATAAAGAAGTTCACTTCCTATGCAAGCCTCTTCTTTTAATAATGAAATGTAGAGATAATAGGACAAAAATGCTTATTTCAAAATAAAATCAAAATATATGCTTGTATGTCTATGTCAAGTATATTTGCACAGATATAGTAAATATGGTAAAAATAACAAAAATTATACTTTAAATTATTTTAAAATTCTTGCATCAACTGATGCAATTGACAAGCATAATCCTTCTAGTGTTATTAAGTTCACAATAAAAAAATACACAAAGGGCGAAGAAAAGAGATTGTAGGGTCAAGATCATAATATTAATTGAGCATACTCACTTTACTAGCAATTGTTCACAATATACAACTCCACTACCACCCCTATTGCTGATGATTCCCCAAATCATGAACTTGAGTACTGACATATCTGAGTTCCAGACTCACATCTCTAAATGCCAATCAGATATTCACATCCAAAAGTCCCACTAATATCTTAAATTTGGTATATTCCAAAATGAGCTCACTGTATTTCCCTCTAAAGCTATTACTCCCTTTTACTTCACCATTTCTGTCTGAGGCACCGTTTACATGAGCTCCCACGTTCAAAACCTCTAACACCACCCTCACACCTCTCAAAACCATCCTTTTCTCTATTATTACTGTACCAGTACAGACCCCTAATTACCACCCACCTGGATTACTGGAACCTTCTAAAAGTTCTTTCCTCTTCTACTCTCATCCTTACAATTCATTTCTTCATAATGCTTCTAGGATATATTTTTTTGATGTATAAATCAGGTCATGTCATTCTTCTGCTCAAAAATCTTCAGCAGCTCCTGACTACCGCACAAAGCTTAAGCTCCTTTGTCTGATATTTAAGACGCTCCATAATCTAGCACCACACTACTTTCCCAAAATTCTGTCAGCCTAGCGCAGTGCCTGGCATAGAAGTAGGAATAAATGTTTGCTGATTGATTGAGAGTACTGCCTTTCATGAAACCTATTCTACATTCCAGCTAAACTAGACTTCCTTTCTTTTTTTTTTTTTTACATTTTGGTGAGGCAATCGGGGTTAAATGACTTATCCAAGGTCACACAGATAGTAAGTATCAGGTATCTGAGGCTATATTTGAACTCAGGTCCTCCTGACTCCAAGACCGGAACTCTATCTACTGTGCCACCTAGCTGCCCCACAAACTAGACTTCTATGGCCTCATCCTCCCCTCTAAATGTGCCCTTCACTCTTCACCTCTGTGCCTTCCTTGATCTTCCAATAGACCAACACATATGTGTTGGCTTAGACCTCTCGTAGCATTTATTTTGTTTCTCTAATGAGTTTATCATGTATTGTTGTTTAGGAGGTGGTATGGTACAGCTGGTAGACAGCTGTCCTCAGAGTCAAGACCTGGCTTCATTTTCCCTTCCTCTACACTATATGACTGTAGGCAAGTCACTGAACCCTTTTAGTGCCTCAGGTAACTCTTTATAATTACAAAATTTAGAACAAATGTCCATCTGCATTGGTAGGTGGAGTTTCTACACCATGAGTCCTCTATATCAATGAAATCTCAGTCCTGGTCCCCCACAAAATTGTGTAACATACACAAAATCTGTCTATTTACATGTATAATATATACTATATAATATATATAATATAGAATGATACAGAATATAATATATACTATGATCTCCATGAGGACAAGGACCACCTTATCTAAATATTTATCTCCTCCAGAGCCTAGCATGATGTCCTATAGAGTAAATACTTAATAAATGTTTGTTTAATGAAAGCACTTTCAACCCTAAGAGTTTGGTTTATATAAGAAATTTATCTTTTTCAGTATGTAAAAACAAAGCCTTTCACATGTTAGCTAAAACTACTTGTGCAAGTTCTACTAAATCATAATCATTTTTCAAAGACCAGATAATTCATAATAATAATTACAAAAGTTATCAAGTCACAAATAATATTCAACATTTTGACTCCATTTGTCAATGAGAAAATCGTAAATCAGTTAACAATTGCACTATCTGAGAATATGGAGAATACCTACCTTGTGAAGGGCCTGTACTCAGCATTCTTTGACCATGTTGAGTTGAATTAAATGAAATACAAGTAATAATGTCTTGTCACAAGAATTAAAATTCTAAATCTAACATTATAGAAAATATAATGAATGGGCTCTATGACCTTTGTCCCTAGAGGTAATGTCTATCCTGGCTCCAGAAGTGCCAAATCAGATGAGGAAGATAACCTAATCAGAACAACTCTAAACAGAGCACCGAGCCTACAGTCAGGAAGACCGAGTTCAAATCCGGCCTCAGATACTGACAAGTCACTAAAAAACTGTCTGCCTCAGTTTCTTCATCTATAAAATGGGGATAATAACAGCATCTATCTCCCAGAGTTGTGAGGATCAAATAAGATCATATTTGTGAAGTATCCTGCAAACCTTAAAGCACTATATAAATACTAGTTGCTAAAATGATGATGATGATGATGATGTCTGTAATAAGATTTGCAGGGCAATTATAACCTAACTGAAACCAGGGCACCCACAGCAGCAATTACACAACTGAAAAAATTATTCCCCTCCAACACATGCATCCCCTTGTGAGGCAGAAAGTGCCTCCTGGGAAGCAATTTTGTTTGCGCTCTATGAGGACAACAGCCCCAAACTGTGCCCCTTTCTTGTTTTGGGTTGAACAGGAATGGGGAGTACAAAGTGCAGCACAGATCTCAATTATACTACCTTTCTTCCCAAATCCAACCTTATTCTGAACTTTCCTATTTCTGTCAAGGGCCCCATCATCCTTCCAGTCACCCAGGTTCTCAAACTTAAAGCATTATGCTAATCTCCACTCATCCCACACATCCAAAACTTATCATTTCTACCTCTACCATATCTCTCACATAAATCCTCTTCTCACTCTCCCCAAAACTATGACATTGGTCTCCTTAAGTGGTCTCCCTTACTCAAGTCTCTCTCTACTCCAATTCATCCTCCCAACCAAGTAATTGTGTCAGTCAATACTATATTGAGTATAGACTCAATAAACTCCAATGGCTCCTTTTTACTATTACTAGGATCAAATATAAACTCCTCTGTTTCGCATTTAAATAACTTCACAACCTGGCCAGACTTATTACTTCTCTTCCCTATTAGTCCAGACATACCATCTTGTTTTCTAACACAAAAAAAAATCCATAAAATATTAAAATATTAATAGGAAATAAAGGTATGACATCATCCAGTAATAGAACCACACAGAGAGGAATGGATGATATTGAAAACATTCTGCTGAATTCAAATTAGAGACAATAATTCACTTTTGCTTATTGTCTTTATACTATTGTGAACTCTTTTGTTTGTTGTTTTTACACTGTTTATGGTGAACTCCACACAAACATAAGTCCTGCTAAAAAGTTGTTGTGTTCACTAACTCAATGATCTATTATTTGTTTACTGTATAGTATATATTTCAATTTTTTTTAAGTAACTAAAAGAAAGATAATTTCATTTACCTGGCTAGCTATGATGATCAAATTAAATAATTAATCACTAGCAAGCAATTGTTATTTACAACAATTTACAATTGCCCTATTTCCCAGAGATTTTTTCAAAATAATGAAGCATATTATATCACATAGTAAAAAACTTTTTCTGTACTTTTAACAAAACAAAATTTTATTTTTTTTTTTTAGGCAATTGGGGTTAAGTGACTTGCCCAGAGACACATAGCTAGTAAGTGTCAAGTGTTTGCTATGAGGATGGATTTGAACTCAGGTGTTCCTGACTTCAGGGCCAGTGCTCTATCCACTGCGCCACCTAGCTGCCCCAATAAAATTTTTAAAATATTGTTTAGTCATCTTTCATTTCATCTTTTTTTTCATTTCTATTTTTGTATATATCTTACAGCAGAGATAGGGAGTGACTAGACCTATGATTTCTTTAGTATAGGAAACTCTAGGATGAGGAAAACCTCTCTACTAATGCTTCTCTGCAACTTCTAGTCTTGGAGAGATACCCAGGGCACTGAGAAGTACATTCAAGTTTACATGTGAAAGCATACTAGGAGGCATATTGTATTGGGTACATAATAATTTGTATCCAGTGATCACTTAATTATTAGGTGACATTGTAGATGAATGTGCTAACTTGGACATCATAACCCTGAATCACTGAAACTGTATTTCACAAAAATCCTGAGTTTTTATTCTTCATATATGATGCTTCAGTAGATAATTAATATCCAACATACACACACTGACTTTCTCCAGTCATAAACGCAGTACTAGATAAATAATAGCACCTACCTCACGGGGTTGTAGTAAGGATCAAGTGAGATAACATTTGTAAAGCAATGAGCATAGTGCCTGGTACATAGCAGTAGGTGCTTAATAAATGCTTATTCCTTCCTTCCTTTCTTCTTTCCTTCCTTCCTTCCTTTCTTCCTTTCTACTATACACCTGAGATAAAGGCATGAGAATAAGACAGAAAGTAATACAGGTTGCTCTACCAGTTAATTTAAAATCCTATATAGGCTGTTCAAGGTTAGCTGCCAATTTCTACTATTCTCAGACTGGATGCCTTTAAAAAACATGTTGTCAATTGTGCTAAACTACTCAATGATTCAACAACAGAGAAAAAAATCAAGACCTAGAACAAAAATCCCAAAATGACTCCAAATGAGAATACACATTGTTTTCTTGAGACACAGTACTAATGTGTCTTGGCAAATGCTGGAAGGGATGTGGGGAAAATGAAACATGAATGTACTGTTTCTGGAGTTGTGAACTGATTCAACCATTCTGTAGAGCAATTTGAAACTATGCCCAAAGGGCTATAAAACCATGCATACCCTTTGACCTAGGAATACCACTACTAGATCTGTGTCCTAAAAGAGATAAAAAACAAAAAGGGAAAGGACCTAAAGGTACAAAAATATTTATAGCTGCTCTTTTCTGGGGGCAAAGAATTGGAAATGAGGGGATGCTCATCAATTGGAGAATGGCTGAACAAACTGTGGTATGTGATTATGATTAAATACTACTGTATTATAGGAAATGATTAGCATGATGCTCTCAGAAAAATCGGAAAAGACTTACATGAGCTGATACAAAGGGAAACGTACCGTGTACAAAGTAACAGCAATATGATCAACTGTGAATGACTTAGTTAATCTCAGCAACACAACAATCCAAAACAACTCTGAAGGCCTTACAATGAAAAATACTATCCATCCCCAGAGAAAGAACTGGTGGTGTCTGAAAATAGATTGAAGAATACTTTTTTTTTTTTTTACTTTATGTTTCTTGAGGGGTTTTTAGTCTATGTTTTCTTTCACAAAATGACTATTATGGAAATGTTTTGCATGACTACACATGTATAACCTATATTGAATTGCTTGCCTTCTCAATAAGGGAGGGTGGGGAGGGAAGAAATGAGAGAATCTGGAATTCAAAGTTTTAAAAACAAATGTTAAAATTGTTTTTACATGTAACTGGGGAAAAATAAAATGCTAAACAAGAAAAAAATAAAGTGTCATTTGGGAGAGAAGACAACAACATAGAAAAAACACCCATGCACAGGCACATTTTCCCTCTTGACCTTCCTTGGTTTATTTTTCCTTTACTTTATTCCCAAAGGGATAGTTGGAAATAGCTCAGAACTTGGACTTGAAAAAGGGAAGGAACCCAGAAGCACTAAAGATAATTTCTATAGGGAGCACTGTGCATCCCCATTTTGAAATTTTTTTTCCGACTGTTTAAGTTGTAAACTCCTACAAGGATAGGGCCTACATTCTCTTTATTTCTCTTTAACAATCCTACTACCTATAATGATTTGTACATAACAGTCACTTAATAATGATAGATGAGTAAGTAATTAAAATAATAAAAGCTAGCAATTATATTGTGCCTACTATGTGCCAGACAATCTCCTAAGCACTTCACAATATTATCTCATTTGGTCTTCACAACAATGCTGGGAGATAGGTGCAATTATTATCCCCATTTTACAGTTGACAAAACTAAAGCAAATAGAGGTTAAGAAATTTGACCAAGGTCACACAGCTAGCAAGTTTCTGTGGCCAGATATGAACTCAGGTCTTCCTGATTCCAAGTTCAGCACTCTATCTACTGTGCCATTTAGGCAAGTATGCTACCACAAATGAATTACCTGCTAAATATCAAAATGGAATGAATGAATTTTGTATGTAAATTAATTTGGGGATGAAAGTAAAATCTGAGAACTGGGTTCCTCTGGTTCCTTATGCCTACTAGAGAGCCAGCTTAGAAACTATATTAAGTCCCATGTTCAAGATTCTTAACTATTCTTCCTGTGCTCTTTGCAGCATCCTTTGAGAAGCAGTGATAATGTCTAATGCATTAAGCTGGTCATTCCAAAAGTTTCTGCCCCAACATACAAAGAAATGTAATTTTTTAAAAGCTATTTTCTTGCTACTTCAGGTTCCAGAGAATGAGACTCAATTTTGGAAGCAAATTAGCATTCCAGGGGCAGCTAAGTAGCACAGTGAATAGAGCTCCAGTCTTAGAATCAGGAGGACCTGAGTTCAAATCTGACCTCGGACATTTGACACTTACTAGCTGTGTGACCCTGGGCAAATCTTAATCCCGATTGCCTCACCAAAAACAAACAAATAAATAAATAAATAAATAGCATTCCAGCAAGTGGCAAACCTGAATACTATAGTCAAGATTGGCTATCAATTTTTTAAGTTACTATGATTTTCTAAGAAATTAAAACAGCACCTTGTAAGTATTAACTATACTGCATTCAATTAAGACATCCGATACAGAATTTTGCTGCCTGGTACAATGACTACTTTTAACTTCTTTTTCTACCTTGTAACCCAATAAGCCTGGAGATATGTATTCTTTTTTTGTTTGTTTTTGCATTTTCAAATCCTACTTTCCTGTGAAAGAGCAGCAAATAATTAATTTTCTCAGAATTATATTTATAGCTCTTTTGTAACTGATCAATATGTAAGATCATTAGGAAGAAAACGTATGGAAATATCTTCCAAGTAAATTCTCAGTTTTACATGGAAATAGGCCTGAAAATGGAGGCACAATCACTTTTTTTCCTCCTAATCCAATCTAACCTCTCATTTTAGTATTTTTCGAATATTCTACTCAGAGTCACAACTCTAATGGTATTGCCTGAAATGCTGGTATCTTCCCTTCATGGTCATCTTTATGGGCCAGTTAACTAGTCAAGTATGGCAAGAATGCCTCATAGAAAAATTCACTCATGACGTGAGCTGATTATTATTGATTTGTTCACTATACAATTGGACTCCTCTTCCCCCAAGGCCAGAGAGTCTGCTACCTGTCTGAAGGGAAAACTGAGAACCAAACAAGAAACAGTGGAGATCATAAAAGACAGAATAGATTTTTATTATCAAAAATCAAAAAGTTTTTGCATATATAAAATCAATGCAAACTAAGAAAAAACATTAAATTGGAAGAAGTCATCATGTTAAATATCTGTTGTAAAATTTTGATATCCAAATATATAAGGAATTGAAATGAACATATAAAATTACTAGCCATTCCCCAATAGACAAGTGGGCAAAGGATATGACCAGTTTTCAAAAATAAAAAATGCAAACATGAAAAAACTTCAAATTACTAATGAGACAAATATAAACAACTCTGACACTTCAACTCATACCAATAAATTGGCAAATATCATAAAAGGCAGAAACAGTAAATGTTGGAGGGGTATGGGGAAGACACATATTAATATGCAGTTGGCAAAGCCCTGAATTAGTCTAACACTTACAGGGTATAATTTGAAATTATTTGAGAAAAGTTACTAAAACTATCAATCGAGCAATCTCACTACTGAATTTTATACTCCATTATTCAAAAACAGAAAGGTTTTACATATATATAGGGGTGTGTGTGGGGTGTGGGGGTGTGTGTGTGTGTACACACCAAGCAGCACTTTTTGTGGTAGCAAAAAATAGAAACAGTAGGTACCCATACTTTGGGATATGACTAAACAAACATTGGTATATAAATATAATGGAATTATCCCACCATAAGAAATAATGAAAAAAAATGATGTGTGAAGAATTCAGAGGAATATGGACAGACTTAAGTGATGCAAAGCAAAGAAAGAAGAATCACTACAGCAATGCGGCATGATCACAGTAGTATAAATGAAAAGAGCACCAAAAGACATTAGAATGTGGATTAAATGAATCAATCTGTGCCTCTAGAGGATCAATGATGACACACTTCCCTACTCTTGACAGAGAGAATATAGTGTTATACTCATTCGAGTCTTTGTGCCTTTGCTAATGCTTTACTCACCTGATCCCTGCCCTAATCATTATCACCAACTGTCCACCTCCTAAACATCCTTCAAGAGCAGCTTGAATTCCACCTTGAATTCATGAAATCATGATGCCTGGACTAATCCAACCCATAGTGATTGCCTCCCCTAAATTCCCAGTATGTTGTCTGTATTCATTTGGCACATAATCATCTACTGCCTTATGACATCTGCTGTATTGTGGCATCTACTATTATTTAGTTTTTTTAGAGTTTGGCTCTTCTCTGTGTGTATTTTCTCTCTTTAACTAAATTATAATCTCTTTATGGGCAAGGGCAGATATATTTTACTTTATCCCCCACAGTTATTACAACAGAGTGTTTTGCATACAGTATTATTTCAAATATTTGCCAAGTGAGTATTTTCTCTCTGATTTAAAATTTTCTTTGGACTGATGGAATGGATTAGACTAGATGTTCCCTTCCAACTCTAAAACCCTGTAATTCTGTGATATTATTTGTTCTGGGTCAGGTATGAATTAAGGCAGTCCAGTGATTTGAGGTTTAGGATTGGAACAAATGGAAACACTAATAGCCTAACACTTAACAAGAAAGAAGTTTACTAAACAATGTCTTAGAAGAGACACTCGGCCAGGATAGGGCAGTAGTTCAGATAAATGCAGCCCCCATGTCTCTATATAGAAAAAGGTCTTCTCAGAGGCTGCACTGAGTCACAAAGGTAAGTTGATTCCCAGGATACTGAGATATCTGTCAAGTTCGAGAGGCACCTAACCCTCATGAATGATTCTTTTCTGTCCGAGGAAACCAGTAAGCCCCATCAACAGTTCAAGCCATAGTCTCTTGGACCAAGTGAGTTTCAGAACATCTTCCCTGACTTTTAGGGGGAAATTACCTCAGACTCCACAACAAGAACTCTAGAAGATGCTATTTCTATCATTTTAGTCATAACCACTAATTATTTGGAAAAAGTAAGTGGTTCAGTCAAAGAAAGAAACGGACTCAGCAGAAATGTGGATCAGATGTTCTCCAATACCTGATGATCCTGAACCTTATAAGAAAAATCTCCAAAGAGGAAAACAAAAATGCTGCACAAAGGATAACCCAGTAAGCCAACACCTTTTTGCTTTAAAGCCAATCTCAAATTATAAACTAACAATTTTGACATCAAGATTTTAGAAAATTAACACGATCATCATTACCTTTTAATAATCTTGAAGAATTCTCTACATTCTTAATAAGTAATTTTAACTATATCTTCAACAAATGATGTATACATAATTTGAGAGTCATATTAATATACCCTTACAAAGTCAATATTACAAGATGGAACCAAGATTGCAGAGTAGGAAGAAGCAGTATAACCCAGTTCTTTGCCTACAACTACAGCACAAAGATTTAAAAAATATATCCTGATAGGAAAATCCTAGAAAAAAATCATAGTTATTTTTCTAGCACAAGTCACCATAGGGAAATAGAGAAGACCTCTGGCAGTGCCTTCTAGCCAAGAGCACACAACAGGCTTGAAGCATTCCAATGCAGATAATGGATAATGACCAGCAGCTATGTGCTTGGACAAGAAGTAGATCCAGTGCATAATGTCCTGACCTTGTTCAAGGAACAAAAACTAGTGCCAACTGGCAGGTCTATTGCTCAAATTCTGGGTCACAAATCCAGTACAGCATTAGGAGAGGACCTGAGCCTATGGCTGGCAGTCCAAAGCGAGAAGTAGTCACAAGTCTGACACTGTATACTGAACAAGAAACAAGTACAGAAGGAAGCAGCAGCTATCCGACTCTAACCACGGGAGCAGAGCATGGGTCAGATCTGGCCCCCAGCACAGTCCAAGCATGCAGCAGAATAACTAAAGCAGGGAGCCCAGAACAAAGGAGCCTGTATTTCAGTTAGTCTGAACCTGCAGAGCTTTCCAACTGGCTGACAGTGCATGAGTCCAGCAGCAGTACTAAAGTTCTAATCAACAAAAACCCCACAATTGTGTACTCAGACCAAAACCCAGGTGGGAAATTGCAGTGCTCAGGCCAGGAGATTAGCACTGGGACTTCACCTTGAATCAAATGGCCTGGGCTCACTAAAAGCTTGCAATTACTGTCCTTAAGATCCTTGAATAAGACAACACTTAATACCAAGAGAAAGCAGCAGGAAGAGCCAAGAAGACACAAGTACCAGGAATGCCCTTCAGAAATGTGCATGGCTTAGGCCTAGCACAAATTCCAAAACAAGGAAGTAAGTCTAAAAGAAGGGGCAAACAAAAAAAGAATTCCACCATAAAGAACTATTATGTTTACAGGGTCACCCAACACACAAACCCAGAAAAAGAGAGTAACTCCAAAAGAGCTACAAGAAAAGCTTCAAAGAAAAGCACAGCTTGGGCACAAAGTCAACAAGAATCCTTGAAAGAAATGAGGCAAAAAAAAATTTAAAGAGTTTAAAAAATGTTTTATAAGTTATGTGAGAATGTTAGAGGAGAAGATTTTCCCACTGAAAATTTCCAAAGGAAATGAGAATACTAAAGGAAAAAAATCAGAAAAGAAATGAAAGTGCTAGAGGAAAGAACAGGGGGGAAATGAGATATAAAAGAAAGAACTAGAAAGAAAATTAACATCTTGGCAAAAGAAGTACAAAACTATACCCAAGAAACAAACTATGAAAATTAGAGTGGACCAAATAGAAGTAAATGACTCCCAGGAAAAACAAGAAATATTAAAAACGAACAGTCCCAAGAGTGAAAACAAAAAGAAGGCAATGTAAGTTATCACAAAAGAAAAACAACAGACCTGGAAAACAGATCAAGAAAAAAGAAAAGATAATCTAAAAATCATTGGAATACCAGAAAGCCATGACAAAAAAAAAAGAAAAGACCTAGACCTTATATTGATAAAAAATAAAACTGCCCAGGTCTCTTAGAATTAAAAATCAAAGTGAAAATAGAGGGGAGGGGAAGAAAGAGAGAGAATCCACCAGTTATCTCCTGAAAAAAAACTCCAAAAGAGAAAGTCCAGGAACATCATAACCAAAATCTAGAGGTTCCAGGTAAAAGAAAAAAAAAATGCAAACAGCCAAAAAGAAAGAATTCCAGTATGAAGAAGCCACAATCAGGATCACACAAGATTTAACAGGCATCACTCTAAGGCAGCAAAGATCTTGGAATAAAATATTCCTGAAGGCAAAATACATAAGCTTACAATCAAGAATAATTCAACCAGGTGAATTCATCCTATTGGAGTTGGAATGGGAGTGGGGGGTGGGGGAGGGGAAGGGTTCCTAATTAAAAAAGTGGAGCTGAGGAGAAAGGCTGAAATATAAATGCAGGCATCAGTAAAATATAAGCAGGTAAATAGCAATGAGCAATCATAAAGGACTAAACAAGTATAAACTGTTTACATTCTAATAAGAGGAAATGATACATTTGTCCCTGAAGAACTCTATCATCAAAAGAGTTATAGAGGCAGTATAATAAGATAGAAGGCCAGGGAGGAGTTTTTTTGTGTTCTGATAATCTTAAAAGAAAAATGGAAAAAGATGGGAAAAGGACTATCTGGAGAGGGGAGAACGACAAAGGAAGGGAGAGGAAATTATATCATATAATCAAGGTGCACAAGTAGAAGTCTATACAAATAAGTAGGAATGGGTGAGCAGAAACAGCCACACTTGACATTTCACTCAAAATTAAAATAGGAGGGGAAAGGATAAACAGATAAGAAGAGGGAGGATAGACTAAGGGAGGAATTAAGCAAAACAAACTCTAACCACAGAGAGTAGATCACAAAGATATGTTTAATAGGAAATAATAGATGAGAACCTATGATTGGACTCCAGGTTAGGGAAAGAGAAAAGAGAGGAGGGAACAATAGTAAATTGTGTCAAATAGAGCATGGATGGTGAGCACATGTCTTCTTTCTCCTTACCCTTTTTTTATTTATAAAGACAGGTCAGTAAACAAAGAAAGAAATGTAGAAGAGAATAAAATTAAGGGGAATGCATAATCAATGATCCTTACTGTAAAGGGGATGAACTCAGAAAATGGAAAAGTACATCAAAATCAATTAAGAAGTAGAATCTAACAATATATTGTTTATAAAAAACACATTTCAAACAGAAGAATATCTACAAAATAAAAATAAGGGACTAGGGTAAAATCTAGTACATTTCAGCTGAAGTAAAATAAGGAGAGGTAAAAATCAGGATCTCAAAAAAGGTAATAACAAAAACATACCTAATTTAAAGGAGATGAACAAGGAAACTACACTTTGTTGAAAGGTACAAGAGAAATGAATGAGTATCAATACTAAATATGTATGCACAAATGATAGAGTATCTAAATACTTAAAGGAAAAGTTAAATGAGTAACAGGGAAATAAATATAGGCAGTAAAACTGTTAACAGTGAGGGAACCCCTTGCACCATTTTCAGACCTAGATGAGTCTAACCAAAAATAAACAAGAAAAAAGTTAAAGCCTGAAAAGAATTTCACAAGAATCAGATATGCTAGATAATTTATATTACAGATGTCATGATTCTTGAATAGGAATAGAAAAGAGTAACCTGAGAGGCAGAACCAGGATTGTGGAGTAACAGGAACCACAACTGAGTTTTCCCTAACAACTTCTCCACAAAAATCTAGAAAATGTACCAGACTACAGTAAGTCATTTTTCCATCCAAGGTCAAGCTCACATAGATGGAGAGGCCTATAGACACCAGAGACAAAGTGTATCCAAGAACAATGGTGATGAGCATTCAAACACAGGGAATGAAAGAAGGCTGCAGCTGTATACCAAGGCAAGAAAAGATCCCAGATACATACTATTTATAAAGGAGCCCAACTCTGTGCAAAATGTAGGAACAGGATTAAAGTGGCAGCTTTGTCACTCATTAGTGAGTACCAGTTCACAGATGCGGGGCAGACTGACAAAGGGACCTGCACTCAGGTGTGGTGTACCAGAATAAGGAGCAGTCACCCTGGGCTGTGTACTTAAGAAGGACCAAATACATAGCAGCAGCTTCAGGACTACATGAGCAGAATGCAGTTTCAGTTCCAGCCTCTACTCTGGTCTGAAATCTGTGGCAGAATAACTAGGGCAGGAATCCTAGACCAAAAAGGAGCCTGAAGTTCTGTCATTCTCAACCAGAGAAGTTTTCCAGTTGGCTGATACTGGCTGGGTTTGGCAGCCTAACATAAAATCTGAAGTTGGAAAGTGGGCCAAAAGAAGGAGAAAACAAAAAGAATCCTACCATAAAGAGCTTTTAGGGTGACAGTGATGCTTAAGATAACAACTGAAAGAACAGAATGATTCCAAAACATCTATAAGTAAAGCTTCAAAGAAAAACATAGTCAGCCCAAGTTGAACTAGAATTCCTGGAAGAGATGAAGCAAGAGGTTTGTTTTTTTTTTAAAGAGTTTTAAAAAGTGAAATGAGAGCACTAGTGGGAAAAAATTGTAAAAGAAATGTGAGCTACAGAAGAAAGAATTGGAAATAGAATTAACAGCTTGGAACAAGAGGTGCCAAACTATACCTAAGGAAAAAAATTCTCTGAAAATCAGAATGGACCAATAATCCCATAAAAAAAACCAAGATATATAAAAACAGAATCAAAAGGCTGAAAATGAATAGAAGAAAATATAAGGCATCTTATAACCAAAACAACTGACCTAGAAAACAGATCAAGAAAAGATCTTTTAAGAATCACTGAAAGACACGACTAGAAAGAATGTAGGCATTGCATTTCAAGAAATTAGAAAAGAAAACTATCCAGATCTCTTAGACCAAGAGAGAAGAGAAAAATCTACCAGTCACATCCTGAAATATATCCCAAAAGTAAACCTACCAGAAGTATTATAACCCAAATCCAGAGCTTTCACATCAAACAAAAAAATACTGCAAACAGCCAAAAGAAAGAACTAAAGTACAGTCAGTTCGGCTATCTTGTTTGAAAATGCAAATCTGTTCCAAAAGATTGATATATTAGGGAATCATTTGAGCCTAATGGATATTTTGTGTTTGCTTATTTTATCAGAGAGAAGCAGCAAGAACACAGAAAACTACACTATTTCACAGTAACTCACAAGCTGCAGCCACTTCCACAAGCAAACTCCAGGTCTTTTTCAAGTTAAAGTACTGTATTTATTGTACATCTTCTATTGTAGCAAGAGCTGTGGGCAAAAGAGGGCTGGCTGGGGGCAGCTAGGTGGCACAGTGGATAGGGTACTGGCCTTGTAGTCAGGAGGACCTGAGTTCAAATCCAGTCTCAGACACACAACACTTACTAGCTGTGTGACTCTGGGCAAGTCACTTAACCCCAATTGCCTCACAAAAAAAAAAAAAAAACCAACAAAAAAAAAAAAACAACAAAAGAGGGCTGCCTCATAACCATGTACTACATCTCTACCTTATACCACAACTCCAGTCCCTATCCCCTGCATCCTAGATTTGCCACCCACTGTGGAAAGAGTCCTAGACCTAGAACATCAGGAAGAACTGAGTTCAAATCCCACCTCAGACACTTGCAATCTGTGTGATATTGGGCAAGTTGCTTAACTTCTGTTTGTCTCAGTTTCCTCAACTGTAAAATGAAAATCATAACACCTTTTACCTCTCAGGGTTTAATAAAGGTTTATTGCTTCCCTGTCTCCCTCTCTTTCACCCATATCATTAACTTTGCCAGACAGAGGTCAACAGTAAACAGGGGTGAAGTGGGGCCCCAGCTGAGCAATAGTCTGAGGCTGCAGACCATGCCACTATTATTTCAGTATTTGTGTATTTTTAATCCATTTAACAAATAAAAATGTGTTACCATTTTTATTAGATTCCTATCTTTTTTGATGTGTCACTGATAACATTTTTTTTTTAGTATTATGCCATTAACCTCTTTTTTCTCATAAGCCTTGTGGTTTTTATGTGCGGATTTTGCATAACTTGGTGATTTTGGGGGAACATATATACCATATAATAGAACTGATTATACCATGTAGTCACAATCTGGGTCACACAAGATTAGGCAACTGACACTAAAAATAATCAAAGAACTTAGAATACAATATTCCAGAAGGCAAAAGGTTTACAACCACGAATAATTTACTCAGCTAAACAAATTCTTTGCGGGAAGAGGGGAAGGATGGAGGAAGAATGGACCTTTAATGCAACAAACAAGAATTCCTGATGAAAAGGCCTAAGCTAAGTAGAAATTATGAAATACAAACACAGGAAACAGAGAAACATAAAAAGGTAAACATGAGTATGCAATGATAAGGGACTAAACAAGAATCAACCATTTATACTCTGCATGGGGAAATGCTATATGTAGCCCCTCCAAATCCTATCATCAACAAGAGTTGTAGAGGCAGCTAGGTGGCACAGTGAATAGAGCACCGGCCCTGAAGTGAGGAGGACCTGAGTTCAAATCTGGCCTCAGACCAAATACTTGACACTTACTAGCCGTGTGACCCTGAGCAAGTCACTTAACCCCAAATGCCTGGGGAAAAAACAAACAAACAAACAAACAAGAGTTGTAGAGATAGCCTAATAAGAGAGAGGGCCTGAAGGGCTTTGTTATGTTCTGATGATCTTAAAATAAAAATGGAAAGGGAGAAGAAATGGAGTATCCTAGGGAAGACAAAGGTTAATAAAGGAAGGGGAAAATAATCTTACATATTCGGAGTGCAAAAGTAAAAGGCTATACAAACAAGAAAGAATGGGTACAGGAAACAGCCTCAATTGACTCTCACTCTCAAATGAACTAGTCAAAGGAGGGAATACACACACACACACACAGAGTGAGATATAAAAATAGGGAAAAGGAGATGGTAGAAGTATAGATTAATAGAAATATTAATCATAAGCAAAACAAACTCCAAACACAGGGGATCAATGGCAAAGAGAGGTTTAAAAGAGGGGAAAAAAAGGATAAGAGCCTGTGATTGGCCTCTGAGTGAGAGGAAAAAGAGGGGCAGAGGAAAAGAAGCAAATTGCATCAAACACAGAACACAGGTGTTGAGCACAGCCTGCACTCACAGCCTCCCTCTTCTTTATGAAGAGGGGCCAGGAAACAAAGAGAAGAAAGGGTATAAGAGAAAAGGATGGAAGGACATAAACAATTAATCATCCTAACTGTAAATTCACCAAAAAAAAAAGTAAAATTATTAGAGAAGCAGATAACTAGGAAAAAAGACTTTGTGGCAAGTTTCTTTGATAAAGGTCTCATTTCTAAGCTATAAAGGGAACTAAGTCAAATTTATAAGAATAAGAGCCATTCTCCAATTGATTAACAGTCAAAAGATAAGAATGGACAGTTTTTAGAGGAAGAAAGTCAAGCTATCAAAAAACATATAAAAATGGTCTAAATAATTAACAATTAGAGAAATGAATATTAAAATAACTGAGGTTCTAATTTATACTTATCAGGTTTACAAAGTTGATCGCAATTCTGGAAAGCAATCTGGAATTATGTCCCAAAAGTTATTAAACTGTGTATGTCCTTTCTCCCAGTGATACTGCTACTGGGTCTATAACCCAACAATATTAAAGAAAAGAGACAAGGACTTATATGTAGAAAAATATTCATACTAGCTCTTTTGCGTGGCAAAGAATTGAAAACCAAGGAGGATGTCTATCAACTGGGGAAAGGCTGAATAAGTTACGGTACATTAATACGATGGACTCCTATTGTGTTGTAAGAAATAACAAAAGGGATGGTTTCAGAGAAACCTGGGAAGACTTGTAAAAACTGATAAAGAGTGAAGTAAGCAGAACAAGAACAATTTATATAATAAAAACAATACTGTAAAGATACATTCAACTTTGAAAAGGTTAGGAACGCTCAACATAAACACCAACCACAGTTCCAAAAGATTCATGACACATGCCTCTCACCTCCTGATAAAAAGGTGAAGTACAAGAGAGCAGATTAAGTCACATGTGTGTATATCTACATATAGGTACGTGTGTATGTATGTACATACGTAGACAGTGAGAGACACACACATGTGAGGTTGCAGGGAAGACATGACTAATGTGTAGATTTGTTTTGCTTGATTATACCTGTTTGTAATGGAGATTTTGCTTTTCTGCTTTCTTAGTGGGGGTGAGGGGAAGTGAGGGGGAGAAAAGGCAGACTTTGGTTGATTGAAAATATTTCAAAAATTTGATTATCCATATTTCTCAGCCATACATGGCAACTTTACAAAAATTTACCATGTCTTAGGGCATAAAAACCTCATGAACAAGTGCAGAAAAGCAGAAATTTTAAACATATCTTTTACAAAATAGTGCTATAAAAATCATATTCAATAAAGGACTATTCAATAAATTAATGAAAACTAACTGGAGACTAAATGACTTAATCCTAAAGAATGTCAAAGAACAAATCATAGACACATATGGTAACATAATAATTTGGATTAAAGATAATGACAAGGAATGAGACAACATACCAAAATTTGGGAGATTCAGCCAAAGCAGTCCTTAAAAGCAAGTGTAGATCTCTAAACACCTTTATTAATAAAAAAGAAAAAGAACAGATCAATGAATTAGGCATATAATTTTTAAAAACTAGAAAACCAAAAGAATGCTAAAAAAAACAATTAAATGGCAAACAAAAAACCTGAAGATCAAAGAAAACAACAAAATTGAAAGTCTAGAAAAAAATTAAATTAATAAATAAAACTAGGAACTAGTTTTTAAAAAAAGATAAACAATTAGCTTACTTTTTTTAAAAGAAAACCAAATTACCAAAAATTTCAAAATACAAATCATCAAAAATAAAAAGGCAAGTTCACAACTGATGAAGAAATAAATTATTAGAAACTATTTTGCCAAACTATATCCCAATAAAACCAAGAACTTAAATGAAAATATAAAAATCCCAGATTTATAAAACAAGAAATAGGAGATTTCTTCTAAGCTCAGAAAAAGAAATTGAACAAACCATAAATGAATTCCCTCCTCAAAAAAAACCCAGAACCAGATGGATTTACAAATGAATTCTATCAAACACTTAAAAGAATAATTAGTTCCAATACTAAATAATTTGAAAAAAAAATAGCAAAAGGAGAGGTCCTGCCAAATTCCCTCTATGACACAAAAAATGGTATTAATACCTAAACCAGAAAGAGTCAAAACATAGAAAACTTATTTTTAAATAAAATATTAGTAAGAATACCGGGGCAACACAGCGTACAAAATATTATTCACTACGACCGGACTGGATTTATACCAGGAATGCAATGCTGGCATAATAGTAGGAAAACTGTAAGCATAATTGACCATATAATAACAAAAACAATGATCATATTATTATGTCAATAAATGCAGAAAAGGCTTTCGACAAGATACAGCACCTGTTTCTGTTTTGTTTAAAAAGACAACAACTAGAAAGCATAGTAATAAACAGAGCTTCCCTTAATATAAGTAGTATCTATCTGAAACCAAGAGTCAGCATTATATGTAAAGGGAATAAAAAGGACTCTAAAGTTAGAAAAGGGTAAATCAATGATGTCCATCATCACCGTTACTATTTAATATAGTGCTAGAAATCCTGAAACTGAGGAAATAAACATGCAAAAAGGAAACAAAAGTATCACTTTTACAGATGATATGATGGTCTTCTTACAGCACCCTAAAGAGTTAACTAAAAAACTACTTGAGACAACTAATAACTTCAACAAAGTATCAGGCTATAAAATATACCCATATAAATAATTAGTATTTATGTATACTACCTATTAAAACCAGTAGGAAGTTATAGAGATTCAATTTAAAACAAATACAGAATTTATAAAATATTTGGGAGTCTACCTGCAAAGACATACACAGGAATTATATGAATATAATACAAAATATTCTTTACATAAATAAAGTCAGATCTAAATAATTGGAGAAATATTAATTGCTCATGGGTAGCCTGAGCAAATATAATAAAAATGATAACATGACCAAAATTAATTATTTATGCAGTGACAAAGCAATCAAACTACCAAAAGATTACTTTATAGGGCTAGAAAAATAATGACAACATTCATCTGGAGGAACCAAAGGTCAAGAATTTCAAGGGAATTAAGGGGGGAAAAAAAAGTGGAACAGAAAGGGGCCTAGGAGTGCCAGATCTCAAAATACACTACAGAGCAGAAATCATCAAAAGAATTTGACGCTGGTTAAGAAACAAAGAGGTCAATCAGTACACCAGATTAGGTAAATAATATACAACAAACTGATAAATTTAAAGATTCAAGGTATTGAGGTTTATCATTCAACAAAATTATTCAACATTATTAAACAAAAACTGCTGGGAAACTAATCTAACACAAAGTAGGTATAGGCTAACACCTCACACAGGATAAGCTCCAAATACATATGTATACGTATATGTGTGTATATATACATATGTATGTGTGTATATATACATATACATATATATGATTTAAACATAAATGGTGACATAATAAACAAATTAGAGGAAAAAAGAAAAAATTACCTTTCAGATTAATGGATAGGAGAAGAGATCACAGACAATAAAATGGACAAGTCTGATTACATAAAATTAAAGTTTTTTTTTTAACACAAACAAAACCAACATGCCTAAAATGAGAAGAGAAGCAGGTAACTGGGAAAACTTACACCAAGTTTCTCTAATAAAGGTCACATTTCCAATATGCAACAATTATTGATAAATGATCATGGTATATGAATAAGCAGTTTTCAGAGAAAGAAATCCAAGCAGTATACGACCATATGAAAAAAAATGCTAAATCACTAATAATTAGAGAAATGCAAATTAAAGCAATTCTAATGTTCTACCTCATATCCGTCAGATTGGCAAAATAAAAGAAAGTGACAAATGCTAGACGAGCTGTGGGAAAACAGGTATATAAATGTTTTGTTGGTGTACTTATGAACTGGTCCAACCATTCTTTTTTTTTTTTTTTTTTAGTGAGGTAATCAGGGTTAAGTGACTTGCCTAAGGTCACACAGTTAGTACGTGTCAAGTGTTTGGTCTAAGGCCGGATTTGAACTCAGGTCCTCTTGACTTCAGGGCCGGTGCTCTATCCACTGTGCCACCTAGCTGCCCCTCCAGCCATTCTTTAGAAAACAATTTGGAACTGTGCCCCAAAAGTGTATAAAAACTGGGCAAAAAAGCTTCTGATATTAAAAAAAGTATAAACTCTGATCTAGTGATAATTCTCAGTGAACATACCATAAAAAATATCAGAGAAAAAGAGAAAGGACCCACATGTTCAAAAATATTTATAGCAGCTCTGTTTGAGATAGCAAAGAAATACAGGCTGAGGAGTCGCTCATCGACTGGTGAATGATCAAGTTATGGTATACGAATATGACTGAATACAGTTCCATAACAAAGGAGATGGTTTCAGAGCAACCTGGGAAAATTTATATGAACTGAGAAGAATAAAATAAGCAGAACCAGAATAACAATGAATATGATAGCAATATAGTAAAGACAATCAGCTTTGAAGGTCTTAGAAGCTGATCAATACAATAACCATCCATAATTTCAGAAGATTCATGATATGCTACCCACCTTCAAACAGAAAGGTGATGGATTCAGAAAGCAGATGGAGTCAGTCATTCATATGTGTGTATGTATGCATGTGTATGTGTATATATACATATACTTATATACACATATAGGGATATACATATATACCTATGTATGTGTGGGTGTGTATGTGTATGTACATGTATAATATATATGACATTGAAATGTGTGGATTTTTTTGCTTGACTATACCTGTTTGTAACAGATTTTGTTTTTTTTCTGCTTTCTTATTGGGGGTGAAGGAGTGGAAGGGAAAGATGGCGGATCTTTGAAAAAAATAATGAATTTTTTTAAAGACTCATGTCACCTTTGTTTCCTAGCTTATTGAATTGTGCTGTCTTTTAAGGCTTTTTTTTGTTTTTATACACCACAGTTATTTCCTAGTACTCTTCTCCCAACAGACACCATAGCCATTGAAACCTCCTTAAAATTGTTACCTCCTTACAATTGTTACCTCCTTCAAACAGTGTTAAAGGAACTGAATACTATCAAGGGAAATAAAATTGCTCTTTAAAATGCCTCAAATTATTTCCTTCAATATGAAGAACAGAATTCAAATTCTCCACATTCTCTGGAAATTAGTTCATCTTTTCCAAAATAAATTCTATAATTTCTACTGGGCATAAAAATGCTTCAAAAGATGTCCTCAAAGACAGACCTATAGAATTGCCCTTCTGGCTGTTTGCCTGGTTTTAATGGAGAGTAATAAAACCCAAATACTCTTCTCTACTCTTTCCTGCTCACCTGGAAGACTCAAGTATCAAATAGCTACCCATCTCCCTACACCAGCCACCAAGTGACCAGTGATCTAGCTTTGAAAAATTCATCTAGCCAACAAGGACTCTCTGGCAAAACGAACTTCCATGCCTGAAGTACATCTGGTTCTGATCACCTCGTCTCCTCCTCTTCAACTCTCTCAACTCAAAACTACTTCATATTTCAAGATTTTTCCCTCCCAGTATACAAAATCTTAATAAACAACTAACATAGTTTTTACTATGAGAGAGTGCTTTATAAGAGGGACAGGTTGGAAATGACAGAACTGCTAAAAAAAAAAAATAGAATCAAAATTGAGTAAGAGGCCTAACATAATAACATATTAAGCCCTACCCAATATAAATGGAATGAAAACTTTCAAATACAACAGACATGATCAAAAAGTTGCAAAATGTTGGGAATTATCATTAAACGTAGTCTTAAGCCACAAAAGTATTATTAGTAACCATCAGATATATCATTCTCACAATTCCTCTCCTTAACTTTCAACTTCCATCACCACATCCATCACAGATTGGCAAAGCCACACTTCAGTCTTTAACAAGGCAAGACTCACTTTAATCGTCTCACCTGGACAGGCCATCTGGTTCAACTCATATTTAACAGAGAACTCTCTCTACAACTCTCCTGAAAAATGATCATCCTCATTTTCCATGAAGACTTCAAATGACAGTCCATTTCACTTTTGAGTATCAATACTGGTTTTTTAAAAAGCTTTTCCCTAAACTGTGCCTAAATCTGCCTCTACACCCAGTTTTCCTATTTCTGCCCTCCAGATCAGACTTAGTCTAATCCTTCCAGAAGACAGCTATCATGTCCCCTGCTCAATTTTCTCTTCTCCAGGCTAAATATCCCCAGCTCCTTCAATTAAGCCCAGGATAGCAAAATCTCAAGACCCTTCACCATTCTGGCTGCCCTACTCTGGATGTCATTCCTTAAATATTACTTACAGAATTGAACACATTTCAGATAACCAGGGTGGGGAACACTTGGCACTGTTACTCTTTCTGGACACTCTGCCTCTTACTGCTGCCAAATATTCAGTTGTTATTGTGGATAACAGTTTGTTCAATTATTCCTTCAAAGTAGTAGAAGAAAAGGTAGGCATTTGAATTTGCTGAGTTTTATCAATCAATGGGAAATAATATAACCCCAATATTTTATTATGTCTTTGAAAGTTAAATAGCAGTATATCTGATACCACTTCCCTGCTCCCACTTACAAAAATGTTACATGTAAGATACTGACAGATTCTGCCCTACTTCAATTCTTATTATCAAAATATGAATCATATGAAAAATGCTATCCACCTCCAGAGAAAGAACTGATAAATTGAGCACAGACCGAAGCACTTTTTTTTTCTTTATGTTTCTTATTCTTAATTGGAGTTGGGGTTTTTTGCAACACAGCTAATATAGAATTATGGTTTGCATGACTTCACATGCATAACTGACATGTTGCTTGCCTTCTCAATGTGAGGGAGACAATTTGGAACTCAATTTTTAAATGAATGTTAAAAATAGATAATTCCATACACACACACACACACACACAAAATATGTACATATACATATGAAAATCATGGCAAGTAGTATACAACCAGAATACATGATTAAGATAATATATGTGTACCACACTAGGGTCCCTGAGTAGTTTATCAGAATGGCACTATTCTCTAGGGAAAGAATACTCAATTTAGGATCAGAAGTCTGTCTCAAATCCACACTTATTAGCTGTATGACCCTGGGCAAGTCTAAATCTCATTTTTCTTCACAGCTAAGTTCAATGAATCTACAAAGTGATGTGGCAGCCAAAAAAGCAAGTAAGATTTGGAAGGTAGGGTGACTAGTATATTTCATTGATAAAGGACTCTCCCAGTGAGGAAAATCCCTGTACCAATTCACATCTGCTCTGTAATTATAGCGTCAGAGTTGGCTGGAGAACTGAGAGATTATGCAAATAATCTCTGTGACTAAGTTCACACAGAGAGGATGAGTGAGAGGCAGGACTTGAACTCAGGTCTCCCTAACTCTGAGGCTACCTGGCTAAATAAAAGTGCAATATCCAAAGCTAATGAATGAATGAAGCATTTACTAATTACTATGTGCTAAGCCTAGAACACACACAGAAAAGCCAGATCGTCCATGTTCTGAAGGAGCGCCCATCCTAATAGGATGACAACATACATGTAAAATTTCACGGTCATTAGGATGCAGCAACAAAGCAGGGAATAATGCTTCTTATTTAATGTTATTTCCACTGATAAAATTATATCAATTTCTGGCATTGAATTATTTGACAGTGCCAAATGTGTCCTTAGTGAGAGTGTCACCAGCGTCACCAGTGTCTTTGGTGGCAAGACCTTTCCCTTCTGGGTCTACAGTAGCTGTCACTGAAGCACCGCATCTCCACAGGAGAATGTCTGAAGGCAGTAGGCTGGAAACAATCAGGGTCCTGGGCTATCTCCATCAGAGTCTGAGGGGAAATGATGGTTAAGATAGAAGTGTGACTTGCCTGGCGCATGCTGCCTCCTATATCTCCTTTCAGGGTCCCTGGTGCTTCAGCTACGCTGACTACCTTCTGACAGTTGGTCAACAGTTGATGAACATGGCCGGCTCCTCCATGGGTGTTGCCTCCCTGTATAACGGCTGTGAGGGCTGAGCTCAAAAACCAGAACTGGTGGCAGAGGGGGTGCTGCCACTCCCAGGGCTCCTGTACCCCTCTGCCTGTTCGTGGCAGCTGGTCAGCAGCTGTTGCTGGTAGTAATAAGGAATGAGGGAGCAATAATCCCAGCCTACCTCATCCGAGTCAGACTACATCTAAACTGCTGTGTTCAGTTCTGGGTCACATTTTAAGAAGGACATCATTAACAAGCTGGAGTATTTTCAGAGGAGGGTAATAAGGGTAGGGAGGGGACCAGCAACAAAGATTATTTGGATCAACTGTGAATGTTTACTCTGGTAAGGAGAATATTTAGAGGGAACATGGCAGCTATGTTCAATTCTGTGAAAGGCTGTCACATGAAAGAGATCAGAATTATTCGCTTGGCCCAAGAGGACAAAACTAGAACCAATAGGCAGAAGTTACAGAAAGACAGATGTTTATTTAAATTAAGGAAAAACTTCCTAACAATCTGAGGTGTCAACCAATGAAGAGTTGATTCAATATGCAGTGACTTCCCTATCGGTGTATCTGGATTGTAGGATCCAGAGCTAGGAAGAACTCCCTGAAGGTCATCTAATCCAACCACCTAATTTTACAGTTGAGGAAACTGCAGCCCAGAGAAGTTAAGTCACACATGTTCTAAGTGCCAAAGTATTTGAAGCCAGCCCCTCCAACGTAAGTTCAACTAATCATTATTAAGCACCTACTATGTTCAAGGCACTGTGCTAGGTGCTGAGGATACAATGACCAAAAAAAAAAGTCCCTGCCCTCAAGTTTACATTCTATCAGGGGAAACAACTTGTATACATCTTCATAGATACAAAATACATACAAAGTAAATAAAAGGCAATTGGGGAGGGACGGGCACTTATAGCTGGTCGGGGGAAAGGATCTGGAAAAGCCTCATAGAAGTGTTTTGAAGAAAGCGGAGATTCTATAAGGCAGAAGTGAAGAGGGAATACCTTTCAGTCATGGAAGATAGCCTTTTGCTATGGAGATAGAAGATGAAATGTTTTATCTACAGGAAAGCCAGTAAGTCAGTTTAGATGAGTGTGTGTGAAGAGGAATAATGTTTCATAAATTTGGAAAGAAAGGCAGCCAGATTCTGAAGGACTTTAACTGAAAAAGAGAGGAGCTTTGATTTGAACCTAAAAGCAACAGAGAACCACTGGGGCTTCTTGAGCACAAAAATGACATGCTTAAACTTCTACTTTAGGAATAGTGGAGTTTTAATTGGAAAGGTGAGAACCTAGAGGTGGAGAGACCAATTAGGAGGACCACCCAAGTAAGAAGTAATGAGAGTCTGAACTAAAGAGATACCCACCTGAGAGGAGAGAAAATGATGGATATAAGAGATGTTGAGGAAATTGAATCAATAGGGCATAGGAATATATTGGACATGTGTGAGGGAAAGTAAAGAGACAAGGATAATTCCAAGATTACCAACCTGAGTAACAGTGAGTAGAAAAATGGTGGCACCCTTAAAATGTTCTGAAGTGGGTTTGGAGGGAAAAATAATGAATTCTATTTTGGAGATGTTGAGCTTTGGATGCCTATGCAACATCTACTTCAAAATATACAATAGGCAGCTGGTGATATAGGACTAGAGAGAAGAAGAGAGACTAAGGCTAATTATGAGAGTGTACAGAGTATAGCTCTGTAGAGGTAATTTAAGCCATGGTGGGCCTGACGCAGGCAAGCCAGCACCTGGATAGTCCATGTTGAATGTTGGAACTAAGTAAGAGGAACTCATAGACCATTCAACAGTTAACAAATGGAAGTTTACGTAACCACCTCATGGAAAGGATATTCAACAAAGATACAAAACTGTATTGATGTCCACTCTTCCACATCCCCACATGAAAACACAATGGGTCAGCAGGGCAGGGTGTGATGACTTAAACAGTTTGGAGATATCCCCAATTCTAAAGGACCCTGACTCCACACTGGTGGACCATTTTATACCCTTAAGTGACCAAAAAGCCTTTTCTTTTTCTTTTTCTTTTTTTCACTTTTTGGTGAGGCAGTTGGGCTTAAGTGACTTGCCCAGGGTCACACAGCTAGTAAGTATCATGTGTCTGAGGCCGCATTTGAATTCAAGTCCTCCTGACTCCAAGACTGGAGCTCTATCCACTGCGCCATCTAGCTGCTCCCCAAAAAGCCGTTTCAATGTAGTCAGATACTACCAGGAAGCTGCCTCTAGGGAAGGGCAGCTTGACCTTTGACCCCTGGACCAATTAAGTCTTTGGTAACAGATTGGCCACTAAAACTAACCCAAGCCATGTTTCTAAGGAAGGGTGAAACCCTGATAATTGTGCTATCACACACAGGAACTGATAAGGTCAAGAGAGAAGAGGATCGTCAGGTACACCCATACTTGGGGAGAATGATATTGATAAAGATCCATCAAAAGAGCAGCCAGACAGGCAAGAAGAAAACCAAGGGTCATGAGAACCCAGAGGAGGGAACTATCAAGAAAACAGATGGCTCAAGAATGTTAAATGCTGGGGTAGCTAAGTGGCACAGTGGATAGTGCTCTGGCCTTGGAGTCAGGAGGACCTGAGTTCAAATCCGACCTCAGACACATAACACTTACTAGCTGTGTGACCCTGGGCAAATCACTTAACCCTAATGCCTCACCCCCCCCCCAAAAAAAAAAAACCAAAACACAAAATAAGTATGCATTGAACTCTTTTTCCTTCTATATGTTTTCACAGAACCACAAAATATTAGACTTAGAAGTGATCTGAAATGCCCAATACAAGCCTTGAGGTCTCCTGCAACTCAGATTCTTTTATAAGTATACAGATAAGCAAAACACAAGGTAGAGTATAACGAAGACAAAGCAGTTCAGACAAAGTAATCTAGAAAAATCTGAGAACCAAAAAGAACACTTTCAAATAAGATGTTCAAGAAAGGCTTCATGAAAAAACTGAGGCAAGACTTGAAGAACAAGAAGGATTCCGTGAAACCCAGAAATAAGGACAGTATGCATTACAGGTTCAGGTTGAGACAACAGCCCACTTGGGTACATGGAAATGGAAAATGACATGTCAGGTTCATAGAGGAGGCGACAGACTAGTTAAGCTGGAAATGGGGGTAATATGAAATCAGGCTAGAAAAGCAAGTTAGAATTGGTTTTAAAGGGCCATCGATGCCAGTATTCTTTTTTAACACCCAGATATTGGTGGTGTTATGTAGCTACAAAATATGGAATACATTTTCTTTTCTTTTTTTTAAACACTCTCAGTTTTATTGATTGTTTTGTTTTTACATTAAATATACTTACGGATTACTCCCACTTCATGAGAGTAGCATGTAGCTTGTAGCAAAGTACACCAAATACATAAAATTAATAGTACTGCATATTCATCTGAAAGTGTATGAAGCATTTAACATCTGTAGTACATACATACACACACACACACGTTTTTATTGTTTTAAATTAACAGAAATCTATTTTCTCTCCTGCCTATATCCCATCCCACTTGGGGGGAAAAAGAAAAGAAAAAAATTTCTTTTAACAAGTTCATAGACAAGCAAAAACAAATTCTCCCAATGGCTATATACAAAAATACATATCTTATTCTGCACCTTAAAGCCATCACTTCTCTGTAACAGATAGTATACTTCATCATTGGTCCTCTGAAATCATGGTCACTGAATTTATCATAATCCATACAGCTTTCAAAGTTGTTTTTATAGTGTGATTATTAAACAAATTGTTCTCTCAGTTCTGCTCATTTCATTATTTATCAGTTTGTAAAAGCATTCAAAATTGTTCACTTTTATAACATTGATGGTATAGTATAAATTGTTTTGGTCCTGCTTACTTCACTTTGCATCAGTACACATAAGTCTTTCATTGTCTTTTTGAAATAATCTATTTCCTCATTTCTTGTAGCACAATAGTACTTAAACACATTCATATACCACAATTTCTTCATATATTTTTTAATTGTTGGAGATCTTCCTAGTTTCCAGTTTTGTTTTGGTTCAGTTTTTTGACGCTACAAAAAGAGCTACTATAAATATTTTTGTACATAAAGGATCTTTTCATCTTTCTTTTATCTCTTTGGGGTATAGGACTAGCAATGATATATCTGGATGAAAGGGCAACTTTATTTAGCAACTTTTTGTACAATTCAAAATTGTTCTCCAAAATAATTGTACTTCTTTATAGGTCCAGTAACAGTGTATCAACATACCTGTTTTCCCACAGCTCCTACAACACATATCATTTTCCATTTTGTTATCTTTGCCACTCTGAAGGGTGTGAAATGGAATCTTAGAATTGTTTTAATTTGTATTTCCCTAATTATTTGTGATTTGGAGCATTTTTCTAGATGGCAATAGGTAGCCTGGGTTTCTTCTCCTGAGAACTTTTTATCCATATGCTTAAAACCATTTATCAAAGGAGGAATCTCTTTTTCTTATAAAGTTGAATCAGTTCCTTATGTATCTTAGAATTAAGAACTTTATCAGAGAAATTTGCTGCAAAGATTTTTGAATTTCTTTCCTCCATATGAAGCTTGTTATTTTTTCTAGTTCTATGAAATACTTTGGTATTTTGGTATGATATTTAATGAGCAAATTAATTTAGGAAGTATTGTCAATTTTATTATACTGGCTTGTCCTACAAATGAATAATTAATATTTTTCCAATTATTTAGGTCTGCCTATTTCTGTAAACAGTTGTTTGCAGTTGTATTTATATAATACTTGTATGTATTTAGGAAGGCAGACTCAAGTATTCTATACATTTTGTAGTAATTTTAAGTGGAATTTGTCTATCTCTTCTTGCAAGATTTTAAGGGTATTATACAGAAATGTTGATGATTTTTGTGGATCTACCCAAGCAAATGAAAATGAGTATAACACAGAGGGCAACAGAATGGTGCATGGTAGGAGTAATTAGGCTATGACATGTAACAAATAAAAAACTTCAAAGAATAAAAGAATTAAAGGATATCATCAGGGATATGAATACTCAAAAAAGAAGATGATCCATACACACGACAAGGGCAAGGAATAACAGGTGAATAGTCTAAGTACTCTTTCTCCCAATGTCAGAAGAAAAAGAAAAATGAAATCCTCCAACCAGCATCAGGTTGACCTCCTGTGGGGAACTTATGGGATGGACATGAACAGGATAGACTGCAATCTGCATCATTAGTGGGAATATCCAAATTTATGAGATCACATAGATTAATTTAATTACCTGAATAAATACCAGGAAAAGATGTGTGGGGTTTTTTTGGTTTTTTTTTTAGTGAGGCAATTGGGGTTAAGTGACTTGCCCAGAGTCACACAGCTAGTAAGTGTTATATGTCTGAAGCCGGATTTGAACTCAGGTACTCCTGACTTCAGGGCCGGTGCTCTATCCACTGCACACCTAGCTGCCCTAGTATTTTTGTTTTAAGCTATAAGCAGTATGAAGCCCCTGGATGTTTTTGAATAGGGGAGCAACATGATCAGACTTGTGCACTAAGAGTATATTGGTATCTATGTAAAGGATTCGTTATAGAAGAGAGAGAGAGGTGGCAGGAAGACCAGTCAGAATGTTAATTACAAAGTACTAGGTCATGTAATGAAGACTTACAGTGAAATGGTAGAAGGATAGCAAGTAGCATTACAGCTAAGCCTTAAAGGAAACCAAGAATTCTAAGACTGAGAGAGAAGAAAGGGATAAATGCAAGAAATATTGTGGAAGCAGAACTGTAAAGCAGAATTGATAGAATTTAGCAACTAAATATGGTGGCTAGGGGAGATGAAAAAGTCAAAGATGACTCCAAGATGTCAAGCCTGGGTGATCAAAAGGATGGTATTGCCATCAATAGAAACAGAGAAGATAGGAGAAAGAACAAGTTTAGGAAGAAAGATCAGTTCCATTTTGAACATACTACATATTCAAACAAAAATATCGCAAGAGGTGGTTGAAGCAGTAGAACTTGAGTTCTGAGAAAAGATTAGAGATGGGAGTAATAGATTTGAAAATCATCTACATAGAGGTAATAATCAAACCCATGAAAGCTGATTAAATTGGTAACTGAGAAAATATAGGAAGAGAAAAGGACTGTTACCTATTCTTTGTCCCATCTAATTAGTTGTCAAATTGCCCAGATCATTTTGGTGAAAAACACGCCAACTAAAGGCTTCTTTCAGCGTTCAATGTAAATGACTCAAGTGTCTTTGTCTGGCAAGTTATATACCACAGCTTCACTTTTAACTAAACATAGCTTGGACCCTAGCTGCACCAAAATATTTACAGCTACACTTTTTGTGATGACAAGGAATTGGAAATAAAGTAGATCCCCATCAATCAAAGAATGGTCAAACAAATTGTGGTACACGGATATAATTGAATATTACTGTGCTGTAAGAAATGATATGTAATGAATACATAAAAGCATGGAAAGATCTGTATGAACCAATACAGAGTGAAATAAGCAGAGCCAAGAAAATAATACTCATGGTAACTGCAACAATGTAAATGGAAAGAACAACTACACACCAAAAAATCAAAAGTAAATGTAGGGGGCAGCTAGGTTGCACAGTGGATAGAGCACCAGCCCTGAAGTCAGGAGGATCTGAGTTCAATTGCGGCCTCAGACCAAACACTTGACACTTACTAGGTGTGTGACCCTGGGCAAGTCACTTAACCCCCATTGCCTTAAAAAAAAAAGGTAAATGTAACAAAATTATAAAAATCAAGCAGACTGGAATGAAAAGATATGAGAAGATACCACCAACCCACTCCTTTGAGGAGGTACGTGGTGCATGGGGGTTACACATTGCACAAGTTCTCATTTTTCAATATATCAATATCAATGGATGGTGCTGGGTTTGTTTGTTTTTTCCTCTTTTAAAAAATGCTATTTCAAATTAGAAGAGCATGGAATTTTTTGTTGTTGTTCAGGAGTTTCAGTCACATCCAAGTCTTTGTGACCCCCTTTGGGGGATTTTTTTTTTTTTGGTACAGACACTGGAGTGGTTTGCCATTTCCTTCTCTAGCTCATTTTACAGATGAGGAAACTGAGACAAGGTTAAGTGACTTGCCCAGGGTCACACTATTAGTAAGTGTCTCAGGCCAGATTTAAACTCAGGTCTTCCTAACTCCAGATCCAGCATTCTATCCACTGTACCACCTAGATGTCCCATATGGAATAATTTACCTGTCAGCTTTATAGATAAGGGAATAATTTATAAACAAACAAGAGATAGAATGTACTTCAGGATATAAAATGGATACTTTTGATTATATCAAATTTAAAAGATTTTGCACAAACAAAACCAACACAGCCAAGATCAGAAGGAAAACGGGAAACTAGGATACAATTTTTATAGCAAGTTTCTCTGATAAAGGCCTCATTTCTCAAATGAGGGAACTGAGTCGAATTTGTAAGAATACAAGTCATTCTACAATTGATAAATGGCCAAAGGATATGAACAGGCAGTTTTCAGAAGAAATCTAAGCTACCTATAGTGCATGAAAAACTACTCTAAGTCATTGTTGATTAGAGAAATGCAAATTAAAACAACTCTGTGGTACCACCTCATACTTATCAAATTGGCTAATATAACAGTAAAGGAAAATGACAAATGCTCAAAGGGATGTGGAAAAACAGGGCCACTAATGCACTGCTGATGGAGTTGTGAACTGATCTAACCATTCTGGAGAGCTATTTGGAACTACGCCCAAAGGGTTACAAAACCGTGCATACCCTTTGACCACTGGGTCTGTACCAAATACCAAATACCACCACTGGGTCTGTACCAAAGATCGAAGAAAAAGGAAAAAGACCTATGTGTACAAAAATATGTACGGCAGCTCTTTTCTGGGGGATAAAGAATTGGAAATTGACAGGATGCCCACCAATTGGGGAATGGCCGACAAGTTGTGGCATATGATTATGATGAAATACTATTGTGCTATGAGAAATGAAGAGCAGGATGGTTTCAGAAAAACCTGGGAAGACTTACATGAACTGATGCAAAGTGAAATGAGCAGAATCAAGAAAACATTATACACAGTAACAGCAACATTGTACAATGATCAACTGTGAATGACAGCTATTTTCAGTAATACAAAGATCCAAGATAATTCCAAAGGACTTATGGTGAAAACGCTATCCACCTCCAAAGAAAGAACTAATGGAATCTGAATGCAGATTGAAGTTTGTTTTTTTTTTTATTTTATTTTTCTTTTTTGGGGGGGGGGCAGGAGAGGGTCTGTGTTTTGCAATATGGATAATATGGCTAATAATAATTATACGTAACTGCACATATATAATCTATATCAAATTGTTTGCCTTTTTAAGGAGGGGGGAGAGAAGGAAGAAAGGAGAGAATATGAACTCAAAATTTTTAAAAATAAATGTTAAAAATTTTTGTTTACATGTAATTGAGAAAAATGAAATAAAAATTAAATGTAAAAAAGTAAAAAAAAATCATTTTTTATTTGTGATGGCTCTCTGAGAGAGAGAAAGGAATACTTGGAATAATTATGATGATATAAGAAACAAGACATTAATAAAAATTCATTTAAAAAAAGCATAGCTTAGGACCATGTGTGATTTAAATCAGCAAGGCAAAGTACAAAGGGCCCCTAAAGATGTGTTTAATGATTAAGGTGTTGTGATAATATACTTTACTTACATAAAACCAAATTGTAAACTATTACATCTTGGGTTTTTTTATTCTTCACTTATTTCTATTAATATTTTGTTTGGTTTTTTAATGATCAATTCAGACTTAGTTTTAATAAAAACGTTTTACCAAAAAAAAAAATTATAATGGGTCCAAGCTTGAAAGAAACCAAGCTATAACAGGGTAACATTTTAGATAAAAAATGAAAATATAACTCTCAGCATTGGTACTACATAGATATTCCTTGTTATAGGAAAATTCAACATAAGGAATTTACCTAATAGTGATCCTCTTTACCCAAGAGATATGTTTCTGAAAAGTTGAACGTAAATTAAAGTTCTATAAACTGAATTTTATTTTATGACTGACATATTATAGATGCTTAATAATAATTGCTAACATTAAATAGCACTTTAAAGATCTGCAAAGTACTTAACATCTCATTAGAGTTTCACAACTTTGCACAATAGGTATATTTATATTTATTTCTGATTGATCTTCAATTAGGAACTTGCAGCAAGATGCTTGATACCTGGGGCTTAGGTTGTAATACTTTTAACAACTTCAGCATGAAGTCCCTCTATTTTAATTATAAAAGAATAATTTATAAATTTTAAACATTTTAATGGATTAAAAGGGTTGCTAAGTGAAGCCATTTGTATAACAACAACAAAATCAATGCATCTATTTAATGGAATTTGTCCCTTTGCCAGCCCAGGAATGCCCAGCCATTAGGAGATTGGTTTAGAGCCCACATTACCTGGGAAATACTGCCCTGGGAACTACTGCCATAGATGGAGGCTGCTTATTTTCTGCCCTGTGCCACCAAAACCCACAGCATTCTATCCCCTAAGAGGATAGATACCAAGGGAACTGTCCCAGCATGCTCCCCTCACCTATCCATTTACTGGAATAGGAGAATAAAGTTCTTGCTCTATGCCCTTCTCAAGAAGTAGATTTAAGGGTCTCCTCACCCAGAAACCTACTGCCATGTGAACCTGCACTTCCCTACTTCTCCAAACATGTACAACAAGCAACAACATATCAGCACTCTGAAACTATTAAGCATAAAGTCTCTAGGTTTTGTTTTACCACAACCTAAGACCCAGGTATCAAGCATCTTGCTGCAAGTTCCTTTCTCAGGATTAAAACTAATCCAAGGAGCCAAGATACACATGCATTTTTTAGGTGTGCATCAATCCCCAAAATTTGCAAAATGAAGCAAAGAAACCAGCCCCTAGTGTAAGTTTAGTAAGGCCCCAAGGCATTTGCTTTCAGAAACACTAGAACCTTTGCGGTTTCAAGCCCTTCTTTCCTAGTGTGTGAGAGAATGCAGTCTGTCACCAGAGGACCCTGGAGAATGGGAACCCCAGTTAATTGGTACTTAGCCAAACTAGGAAATTTCCACCAACTCCTCCCTTAATCCCAATGATTCAGAGTTGCTATCTGCTGAGAAGAAAACCTCTTTTCCCTACTAACACTCCTTCATCTCATCCTCATAACCTCCTCTGTTCTCCCCCTCACTGTGTCCTTCGCTACAACCTACTCTATCATTATCAAACTTCTCTTTATCCTTGACTTCTTCTCACACTCTTACTCTTCTTACACTCACAAGAACCAGGATTCCTCTAGAAGACAATGCATTCCTGGCCACCCTTTGCAGCCATGACTGCTACCTTTTCTCATGCCCTGAGAATAGACATACTCTTTGCTACCACTTCAGACCATCCCTTTGCTTCTATTACAATGTAACCTCTCCTTTGAAGTTCAATTTATTCATCTATATTACCCCCATGTAGAACCTTGCTACAATAACCTACTGGCCTGTATATCTCCAGCCTGAATCTCTCTTCTCAACTCTAATTCTAAATCACCAACTGCCTGTTGAACAGTTCTAACTAGATTTTCCATTAGAATCTCAAACAGAATTTTATTATGTTCTCCCCTAAATCTACTCCTTCCCTTTTTCTGTTGAAAGTGCTACACCCCATCCCATCCCATCTCATCACATAGGTCTGGAACCATGGAGTCTTTTTTGTGTCTTCCCTTTCCTTTTCATTCTACCTCCACAACATTTCTCAAATCTATACTGTTCTCTCTACTCACACATCCACTCTTCTCATTCAGGCCCTAAATCACCTCTATCCCTAGCTTTTTTCAATTTCCTCCTAATTAGTCTGTCCCCCTACAATCCATCATCCACACCGCCACCAAATTCATATTCCTAAAATACAAGTCTCTGACCATGTCACTCCCTTGCTCAAAAATCTTCTATGGCTCCTCAGTCTAACATTTAAAATCCTTCACACATCCTGGTTCCTACCTACCTTTCCAAACTTATTTCATATTAATCTTCTTCATAAATTCTAGGTTCTAGCCAAACTACCTACTATCTGTTTTCTGAATTCTACATTCCATTTCCTGACTAGAATTCCATTCCTTCCACACCTCTACCTCTTAAAATCCCTGGTTTCCTTTTCCTCTTCACAGTCTTCCTGATTGTTGGTGTTCTCTCACCCTCCTCAATTTACCTTTTATTATATTTATTTATGTATAAGATGTATCCCCACCCAATTTTTGTCTTTGTATCCTCAACCTAATCCAGCATCTTGCAGACAATAAGCATTTTATAAATACTTAATTGAATTTGTTGTTGTTGTTTAGTCATTTTCAGTCACGTCCAACTCTCCATGACCTCTTTTTGGGGGGGTTTTCTTGGCAAAGATACTGGAGTGGTTTGCCATGTCCTTCTACAACTCATTTTATAGATAAGGAAACTGAGGCAAATGGGGTTAAGTGACTTGCCCTGCTGGTAAATGTCTCAGGCCACATTTGAACTCTGGTCTTCCTGACTCCAGGCCCACCACCAGCTGTCTTATTTAATTGAACTGGATATTTGTATTTTCATATTTGGTTTTCTGAAAGTAGGGCATACCCACAAATTACAAGTATAATGTAAATAAAGACTGGCAGCAGGTACAAAGAGCTCTAGAGGCTTGAAGTCAAAAGGCTGAGGCTTTGAGTTCTAGCTCCTCTTACTAGCTATGTGATCATGGGTAAATCACAAACTCTCCGGGCCTAAATTTCAATCAATCAACGAGTATTTATTAGGTACTTCCCATGCGCCAAGTATTGTACTAGGTATTGGGTAGCTCATCTTTAAAATAGGGACATAAGCACCATTTATGTTACAAGGCTGTTGTAAATTAATACAATGAAAAGTGCTATATAGTTTTTGAGCTACTATTGTTCATTACCTAACAATTTATTATGAATTATGAATTTTCCAGATCCACTTAGTCTCTCCACAAGAGCAGTCTAAGGGGGTGGGAGGAGAGGAAACCTGCAGCCAGGAGGCCACACGCGGCCCTGTAGGTCCTTTGGTGCGACTTTTTGACTGAGTCCAAATTTTACAGAACAAATCTTTTTCTTAAGGGGATTTGCTCTGTGAAGTTTGGATTCAAAAGGCCACACTCGAAGACCTAGAGGGCCACATGTGGCCTTGAGACTACAAGTCCCCACCCCTGGTCTAAAGCATGAATGAACTAACAGGACTATCACAGAATAATTTTTTTTTCCTTAACCAGTTAGGGAAAGAGAGAAAGAAGATAGCAGTACTCATTTCAAGATCCCCTTGCATACTACAGCAATTTATTATCATCATCATTATTAAGTGAAACAAAATAATGCTATCAAGACAGAAAAGTCTTTCTCCATCTTAAACCCGGGCTTCTCCAATAATCATTACTATAGTAAAAAAAAACAACCCTAAAGTAACATTGCAACTAATAGCATACATCCTGTTTCCACTGCACTCACCAGGAGAGATCAACTGTTTTTGTCTTTGGTCTTATAAAATATCCTTAACTATAAAATTTTGAATTTTACATATTATGAAGAAAAGCAAGCTATGCATAAAAGAGTCACGTAAAAGAGAAAATCCTCTTTTTTTGTTCTGCATATACAGACGTGTTCATTTTAATTAGGCTTTAAGTTCAATTTTAAAACAAATTTTTTATATTACTGTAAATAGGATTAAATGGACAGAGAGAGCTGATATTTCATGTACTGAAGGATACTTGTATTTATTAAGGTTCAGCAAAGATAACACAGCTTGGCCAATAAAACACTATCTGGGTCATAAGTTTAATTTTAATTCAGTTGATACGCGAACTACCGTTGACAATTCTTCAGCATGGACCCAAACAAGTTGCCAGGGTCAAACTGGTTTCCTCTTGTTCTCAAGACCCAAAACAAAATTACATTTCAAAGATCAGTTACTCAGGATCTATGTCACTTTCAGTTTAAAGCTAATAAAGTGGAAAAGATTCCATCATTAAATGAAAGATGACACAGAATTTAAATATGAAATAACTTTATTTAGAATGGACCTAATTGCCTAAAATTCAGCATGAGATGATAAATTTAGAATGCCAAAAGTGAAATGCTAAATTTAGTCTGAAGAAAAAGTTCAGGAAAAAGACTTATCATATTATGAAAGAAATTACAGTCAACCAAATTAATTCAGTTAGCCAACCATAAAATTTCATGAAACTTCTATGAGATCATTTGAAAAAAGTTCAATCTAGACTTATGGTAAAGGTTACTTCTCATATGAGATGACTGAACAATTAAAGAGGCCATATTATAGATATCTCTTTTCTTTTTTCCAAAAGAATAGTAAATGTAACCAGTATTATTCAACTCTGCTCCACAAACATGTGTTCAACAGCAGCAACCTGTAACAATAAAATATTAGTGTTTCTACTGTGGCCAGAGAGGAAATGAAGGCAAAACCATTAAGCCAAAACCAACTTATAATTGAGTTATAGAGCAAATTGACTCACTTTCAAAGTAGAAATGAGGGAATATGACACATTTTAAATCTGGCAGCATCTCATTCCTTCTATTCAAAAGAATGAGGCCAAGGAAAAACACTAATCTTTAAGGGATGAAAGAAGTGATAAATAGACTAGACAGTTATGACTCCAGCACTGGCCCTATTCATTCAGATTGTGTCCACTCAATGTCTGTTACTCATTTTCCCTACGTGTAAAATGGGGCTGATACTGTTTGCCTCGGTTCACTTGGAATTAGGTCTTTAGGCTTCTTGTAGAAAAAGTTATATATGTCATCTATTAACTAACATAGTTCTTCTAGTAAACATAAAATGGTGCAAAACAGATGTCACTCCATTTTTTAATGGACTTTTGTTTTGTTTTAGTGCAGCACAAGAGGTCGTGATACCCAGTTTTTTTGGTGGTAAGGTTGGGTTTTTGTTTGTTAATAACATGTTAATTAATCAGAAAGTTCTACATTGTTTTCTGACCAACACCTTTAAGTTTTCTCCTTTTACTTGTCATAGTCTTTTAATAGAACCGCAATGGAAGACTAAGCACAGCATTGAAAGCCCCAACAACTGGCCCTAGCAAATTGATCCCAGTAACTCCTGGAATTGTTGACTGTCTCCATAGTTCAGTTTTCCATTTTGTAAAAAGAAAGCAATAAAGTGGTTCCAAATCAGGAAAACTTGGGCTCAAGTGCTCCTCTTTGCCATATTTTAGGCAATTCCCTAAAACTACCTTGGTAGTTTCCTTACAGGTCTGGACACACACACACGCACGCGCACACACACACACACACACGCGCGCTCACACACACACACACACACACACGGAGAAAAGATTTTACTGCCTCTCAGAAACTTATAAACCTCCTTCTCCTGCAAACATCCTTAGAACATTAATCAATGAGATGAAAGTGTTCTTTACCACAGGCATTATTTCCTCAGATATGGTTGATAAATGAGTAAGAGGCAGTGTTGCAGAATGGGAGATTCAGCCTTGAAGCCAAAACAACCTGATTTCAGGTCCCACCTCTGACATATACTGGCTGTATAAGCACAGGCAAATCACTTAATCTCTCAATACCATAGGGCAAAAGTGCCCAACACTTCTCAGTTGGCAATAAATCAGATTGAAATGCAATTGGGAAATCAATAAAATAAAAATACAATGGAACATAGAGGATGTTAATTTGTAGCTTTTTAAGTCACACACAAGGATCCTCATGTGTGGTTTAGTACCCTCTCTTTCCATATGCGTTTGACACCCCTGCTCTAACACTTTTCTAAGACTATACACTTCAGAAACGGTGCCAACCAGCATTAGTAGAAAGGGTTTCCTCATGGGCATTTCCTTGCAACCAATGAAATCACAGGCCCAATCTATGAATGAATGATAAATATCAGGTTCTAAAAACCCTTTATTTGCAATGTAGATCAACGTATATGTAAAAAGGGTCTGTACTTTCACATATGCACCCCAAGGTTCATAGTGCAGCAAGGAGCCTTATCAGTACCTAACATGCATAAAGCATTTACTAACTGAGACACAGAAATACAAATGTACTCACAGGTGAGTTGTGGCAGAGGCTGACCTTTGGATTTCTCACTAGTGGAAGAACATTTTTTTAAATTATCAAAGAAAACTTTAGACTCCACTCTTTTACAGAGGGAGGGTAATAGAAAGGAAAAGAATGATTTTTTTTCTTTATCCTAATGGTCAACTCTTTTCAAAGAACCCATGTTTAAATTAGGTAGAAAGTCTTTAAAGTACTCCTAAACCAGTATGTTTAGCTCTCATATGAAACAAATAAGGAAGACAAAAGAGATTTAGCTGAAATACAACTGGACTATAATGTTATTTCCCACAATTTTCCATCTCCTTAACCAGGTCCAACATTTCGATATTCCATTTGAAATTTATTCCACTTTTATACCTATGTAACTACTGAAGTTATTCTCCCATAGTCTATACATTTTTTTCTTTTATAAATTATCATACACTTATTTCCCAATAAGGAGAAGCAAACTCTTCAAACAATGCTATATACAAAGTTTTTCAGGTTATGCAGAAAAATAACACCATGAGAAGCCATTTACAAAAATCATTTTTTCCATAGTCATTACTCTTCTCCACTGGTATCTACCCATGCATTGTCAGAAGATGAAAGCCTCCAACATGTGTTTTACAGGAGGTTATAGACAGGAGAAACAAAGAAGGAGAGGACATTTTTGGAGGAAGCATATCCCTACCCTCACCAAAGATGAAAAAGGAAATTTCCATACTTTTCCAATATGGTTACAAACAGCCAAAATAAACTCTTTTTTAAGCACTTTGGGAACAACTATCCTAATGATATTCTAAGTTGTTTTTAAAATATTTTCCTCAAAATAGCAATTAGAAAATTCATTTTGATTATCTTTTGTTTTTACATCACCTTCATTTTCCGAAGGTATCCCTCCCTCCTTCCCTACCTAGCCCGCCATTTCTGGTAACAAAGACGAAAAAAATATCAGTTAGGCAAAACTAGCAACATCAGCCCAGTCTGACAGCATAACCAATGTTCAACATCCATAGTCCCCCACCTCTTTAAAGAAAGACCGCCTCTCTTTTTTGGAGGCCCAGAAGTAGCAATATTATTCGTGAAGTAACTTGGGAGTTGACAATCTTACTGAAATTCACCTTTAATCTTTGGACATGGTAATGAACCTTAAGGCAACATCTTCCAACCTCCTCCCCTAAACACAGCACCTCTGGCCCAAGCCTATCAAACACACACCAACACAGGATTCTCCTGTCAAGGAATTTACATCAACAGTCTGCGCTTTCAGCAGATGGACGGACGACAGCATCAGTCAAGCTCTGGGTCTAACACTAAGGGGCCCGAGCTGCACAGCACTGAGTGACCAGTCCGGGGCATCCAGGGTCACAGAGGCAAACGGGCTGAAAGCGAGGATGACGCAACCCCCTCTGCCTGGAGGCAGCCCCAGTCACCACCCCGGTTCCCCTTCCAGCACCCTCCAGCCCCCTCCAGCCCCCCCAGCCCCCCCAGCTCCCTCCACCCCGGGCTCCTCGCGCAGAAAGGCCGCGCGGGCTCCCATTGGTGAGCGCCGCGCCACCTCCCGGGCCCCGGCCCTCCGCCATTGGACAGCGTGGGGCTCATTTAGAAGGTGCCCCGGGCCCCGCACCGGGAGCCTGGCAAGCCGGCCGGCGACCCTGCGGAGCGGCTGGGGGAGCGCGGGAGCGCGGGCCACGGCGGCTCGGGGAGGAGGAGGGACGGGACTGGACGGCTTCCCAGGGCCCGGGGTCAGCATCCGTCCACCCACCCCGGGCGGCCTCGGCCACCGGCGGCGACGCGGCCCGACAGAGCGAGGCCGACACCCCGCGCCTCCGCCGCCCCCCCCCCCCCCCGCACACGCACACACACGCACTCACACACACCCGCGCGCGCCTCCCCTACACGGGTGGACGGGGGATGCTGTACAGTCCATCACACCAGGAGAGGGAGGAGGCGAGCGCCCCGGGTGCACACACATACACACACACGCACACGCACACGCGCGTACGCACATGCAACGCCTCGGAACAGGGTGTGTGGTAGGGGTGAGATGGATGACACCGGCAATCCGAGTGCGAGGGGGGAGGAGCGCCGGGGGAGATTCGGGGTGCCGATGCCGGGGACGAGGACGAGGCAGGCAGCGGCGACCGGACCGACCCCGGGTGGCGGGGGCAGCTCGCCCCCGGGAGGCCCCCCAGCCCCGCTTCCTTCCCGCAGCCCCGGCGCCGGCACCCCCGGCAACCCACCTGCCGCGGCCGCCGACGATCCGCACCGGGCGTCTGGTCCCGCGCCTCGGCTCCTCCTCCGCGACGCGTCAGCTACAGCTCCCGGGCAGCCGCTCAGGCGGCGGCAGCGGCGACTGCCCGGCTTCCCCCAGCGACAGGGGGAGGGGGCGCGGGAGGCTGAGGTGGCTGAGGCTGCTGCGGCCGCTGCGATCGGGGCCGAGGCGGCGGCGGCGGCTCCCGCGGGGCTCGGGCCGCGCGTCCCGGGGTGGCCTCGGCCCCGCGGCTCCCAGCCCTTTATACGGAGCGGCACCTCCAGCCGCGGCTCCCCCCCCGGCCCCCCTCCCCCCACCCTCCCCCTCCCCTGCTGCCCTCCTCCTCCTCCTCCTCCTCCTCTTCCTCCTCGGGGGCTCCTCCGGAGCGGCGGCCGTTTCCTGGGTGCCGCGGCCCTACACTTCCTCCCGGGCCGCTGGGGGCAGGAGAGCTCGGTGGGAGGAGCAGAGGGGGGGTCTCGCGCTGGAGCCGCGCCGGGCTGGGGCCAGGGCCGGGGGCCGGGGCTGGGGCTGGGCCGGCTGCGGCTCCGCAGGCTGAGGGCGAGCTGGGCGGGCGGCCTCCGATGTCAAGGGGAGGAGCCTGCTTGTCGTGCCCCCGCCCCACGCCGCCTCCGGGGGCCTCGGAAAGTGGGGGCGCGCGGCGCCTCCTCCCAGGCCCTCCGTCCTGCGGAAGGTGGGGGTGCGGGGGAGGGGGGTTTGGGTGGTAGCGGGACTCGCTTGGCAATCCAGCCTCAACACCTGGCCGGATATTCCGATTCCACTAAGAAAGGAGGGAGAGCATCTTTCCCTTTCTGTTGGTGGTGCAGGAGCAGGGGAAAGTCCACTGGACGGCGAGCTCGCTCCCGGTAGAATTGGATTTTTGTTACCCTCACCAATGAAACTATTGAATAGATCTTCCTTTTCTGCGCCACACACACACACTGTTCAGGGTCTCGTCAAGGCCAGGACTCCTGGGACTTTGCAAATTGATTCCACCTTGTGAACTTGAGAAAAGTGCAAGGGCAGACACCACGATTAATTTGACAAAATACCCCCCCCTTCCCCTTTCTTTACTAGGGTCATTCCAACCTTAAAAAAGAAAAACACAAAGAACATTAAAAGTTTACAACAGTGCTCTTTTCTAGAGGAGCGTTATCTCCTTTGCCCAAGACATCCTGGTTTGGAGACTAATGCTAAGTGTGGTTATTTATTTACACCCTGTTTCAGTAGCTTGGTTGGCAACATTTTAATTATTTTTTATTCTTCCAAGTAAAACATCTTTTAAACTTAGTAAAAACTCTTAGAACAGACCATATGAGATCCTGGATGAAATAAAATTGATATCATTACCACTTAACGTGTCTACTAACGTTCTGAAGTAGCATTTATGTAATTCTCCCAGTTTTTCCAAGCTTTTAGCAAACATTGAAGGTTTGACACAGCAACCCTACAGATGGGTCATCACCATTTTACAAAAAATTAAAAAGAAAAAGGCAAAGTACAAAATCAGACTGGGGTAGGTCTAAAATGTTTGTTCATACTGCCTTCTGGTCTACTCAGATCATGAGTCCAGGCTATTTTACAACTGGCATATATTTCTGAAACAATCTCCAAAGGACATACAACATGGAAAATGGGATGTGAAATGAAATAGTCTGTTTCTTCTGTAAAGGAGGGAGTGACTCACTCTTAGAGAGCCTAGTTAAGAAGGAGTGGTTGAAGAAGTGATGGGGGGGAGGGGGAACCCTCTTATTTTGTCTTAGGGTATATTTGCAGTTTTCCAATATGTTTCTTTCACAAGTCTTGACAATTTCTTTGATTTAACTTTGGGTTTTTGTGTGCTTATTTATTGATATCTGCTGTATTACTGTTACAGTTATGAATATGGAATATGAGCAATATGAATTTTGCATCCATGAATAATTGTGCCTAGCAGTTTGCCTGGAGCATACAGTGGGAGCTCATCTTTTTTTTTTTCCTTTTTCAAAAGACCTAGACTATTTACCTTATGTGAGTCTAAACAGCTTAAGATCCTTACAAACTACAAGTCCATAGAAGGGCATAAATGATGACTTAAAAATTCTAATCAACCCTAAATGCTTAATCCCTCTCTTTGGACCCTTCCTTTTAGGTTAACCTGCTTGTCTTAGTAAGGGATAAATTAGACTCCTTTTATATTGCCCCATGCATTGGCAGGCATCTTTAGGGGAAATTTCAGGTGCCCTGTGGTGCAGAAACCCAAAGTAAATTTTTATCTACACCTACAATGGTAGATGTGAAAAGGATCCTTGAAGGTCAAGGATGTGAAGGAAAAGAATGGACAAAAAGTAGTGTAACACAAGAGTACCCTGACTTCTTCTGCCTGCAGGCCAAGCAGGTTAGATTTAAACACACACACACACACACACACACACACACACACACACACCCAGGACGCTCCAGTACCTGTCAGCACTTTTGAGAGGTCTGTTGTCTCTCTGCAAATGGCCCTAGCTCCACTGATGCTATTCCTTCAATTGTACGGGATGGTCCTCCGCACCCAGTTCCATTTAGCCACTGTCAGATTAATTTTGACACAGAAATATTTACTTCAAAAGGTACAATAACAAATATGCAAACATGCTTCCCCAACACTGGAAACACAACCTCCTCCCTCTTTGAACTATCTCAGTTTCTGGGAAGGGGATTAGGTGCATAGCTTAGCTCAGATGCCATAGAGCACAGTCCTACACTACATCACTTGATGATTTCATCAGCTCCCATGGTTTTAGTTATCATCTCTATGCAGATGACTCTCAGATCTACATGTCCTGCCCTACCCTCTCTCCTGACGTCCAGTCTTGCACCCCCAGCTGCGTTTTAGACATCTCAAACTGGATGTTCTATAGCATCTTAAACTCAGCATGTCCCCAACCTAATTCATTGTCTTTTCCCCCAAAACCCTCCCTTCTTCCTGACTTCCCTATTACTATTGAGGGTACCACCATTCTCTCAGTCACCCAGATTTGCAACCTAGGTATCATTCCTGACTCATTTCTCCCACCATCCCACCTTATCCCAACCAATCAGTGGTCAAGTCCTGTAGCTTCTACCTTTGTAGTATCTCTCATATACACCTTCTTCTCTCCTTTGACACTGCAATCAACCTGGTTCAGGCCCTCAACACTTCATGGCTAGACCATTGCAATAACCTATTGGTTGGTCTCTCTGTTTCAGCTCTCTCCCCACCACAATCCATCCTCTACTCAGCTATCAAATTGATCTTCCTCTAGTGCAAGTCTGACCATGTCACCTTCCCTCCTGTTCCAGTGGTCCCCTCTTACCTCCAGGATCAAATAGAGAGTAGCAAATTAGCTTAGTGGATAGAGCACCACCAGGTCTAGAGTAAGGAATACATGAGTTCAGATCTGGCCTCAGACACCTAGTAGCTGTGTGATCCACATAGCCGTTTACATGTTGTCTCTCCTATTAGTGAGCTCCTGAGAGCAGTGATTACTTTTTGCCTTTCTTTGTATCTCCAGCACTTAGCACAATGCCTGGCACAAAGTAGGCCCTTAACTAATGCTGTTGACTGACTGACCTACTAGTAACTGGTTTTATCCCAGTGTTGAATCTGAACTAACAGGATTCTGGCATGAGTCAGACCCACTATAACAACCCTCCCCTGCCTTTTCCTGCAAAAATAAGATGCAGTTAATTAATGCTCTCTGTCTTTCCATCCATCTCTTTCTTTGAATAATATTCACTTGTTACTTCCATTTCCAAGAAATGTTAATTTAATCCATCTCTTTCTTGCTCCTTTTTGCCTTCTAGGACACTATAAAAATTAATCTCCTATTCATGAACTTTGTGCTTAAATAGTTCTTTCTTTATTCTCTCCAATACCCTCATATAAGGTGAGGCTTCTCAAAGTTGAAAACCTGGCTGTCTGCTCGAACTAACACAGCTAAGAGTACTATTATGGATCTCTCCCCTGCATCCCTTCCCCATGTCTTTGTTTGAAGAACCTTTTCCTGAGATGTTTTATTATCCCAAATTTTAAAAAAGATAGGAAATATGGTATTGGACTAAATACAGTCTCTTCCACCATATCACCTGTCAACCCCGGGACCAAAACATCATTCTTCCGGATTTTTGTCACCCCATCCACCTGACTTCCATGTTGGATACCCCCAGGGACCCTAGATTCCCCAAGAATAAGGAGGCAGTCTAGAAAAAGTATGTTTCCTGACCAGAGGATGTAGTGCTCAGAAGTATCCACTCTCCTCTCATTATGATGAGGATAGGATCTAGACCCCAAAAAAGGAAAAACCCTGGGCTTTCCCGCTTGGCTAAATTGGCAGTTCCCCTGAGGCCATAATCCCATGAACTGGCCTTTCATTGTGGCTACACCTAATCTCCCAATTCTCTGTTCCCCTTAATTTAGCCTAGCCCTACCTCCCTATGGCCCCAGGCCACTTCCCACCCTTAATCCTAGCTAGGCTTCATTCTCTCTTAGCCAAGTAGTCCAGGTCCCTGGAGTTCTATTACCTCATAGACTACTTGGCCACACCTAGATCCTTCCCATGATCTTTCTGTATATTAGGTCCATCTTGTCTCCATTAAGACCCTCGGATTCTTATAATCTAGCCACTGCTTAGATTCTTATAATCTAGCCATTGCTCAAATTCTTAAAATCTAGCCACTGTTCAGATTTTTAGAATCTAGCCAATAGCTCACTAATGTTCAGACTCCTTAAGAGTCTGCCCAATATGATGGATGTTCTAATAAACCTTGTCTTTGGCGGAAAGAAGGCTTGGGTCAAATTCTTTCGGGAAGGACCAGTGTGTTATGATTTTGGGGTCCCAGCACCCCTAAACCCCTAAAACTTAACAATTAGACCTGCTGTGAGGCCCTCATCACACTCCTCCCACCTCTCCCAAATGCATGGTGATGTATTCACGGGCAGGACCTGACTCTCTCCCCCCTGCTTGAGTCCTCTTCTAGACCCACAGCGTTCTTTCCTTGCTCCGTATTTAGGGCAAGAGACCAAAAAGAAGGAACTCTTTATTTCTGTCACCCCTTATGGGAGTGGTATCAAACTCAAATAGAAATAGGGGCCACTAATTCATACATAAGGATCCCTTGTGGACAGTATATTGACTTAGTATTAACATGTAATATTACCTATGTTTTATTGTATTTTTATTTATTTTGTTAAATATTTCCCAATTACATTTTAATCTGGTTGTCAGGCCTTGTCAGGCTGCATACTTCTGCCTTATGGAATGGTAATATGTCTTTAGATCAATATACTGTTTTTTCAGTCATTTTCCAGTTATTGGGTATATTTTTTGTTTCCATGTAGTTTGTTTTGGGGGTTTTTTAATCACGAACCATGTCAAAATATTTTTCTACATAAAGGTCTTATCTTGATGTCAGTAATCTTTTTAGGGCAAAGTCCCTATAAATGGCATCTCTTGTGTAATCTGGTTTCTACCCAAGCCCGGAGCACTTTGCTTTCTGCTGCTTATGGAGGGAGAGTGACTTGGTTTTGTTTGGACTTTTGTGCATACACTTCATCACTGGTGTTCGAGTTGACCTGCTTTGCTTCTTTGGCTCACCCTCAAGAAGTATCTTAGGCCATCAGAGGCCAATCCCTTCTTATCAGGATGAAACTCTTCCATGCTCATAAGGAACTCTCATCTCTTTAATTTCTCTGGTGGCTTCTGCATCTGCAAAGTGAGGATAGTCGTGGACAGATCTGGGATATATATCTCCTCCTCTGCATACTTTCTGAGGTTCTGCTATACCTCTTTGCCACAGTGAGCCTCTATTTTGAAGTCAGCAGACTTTTCTCTCATGCAGTATGGTAGGATCGGTTAAGTGCTTCCTGTAATATCCTGCTTTCCCCCTAACTCTTCTTGGGTTTTTTGTTTTGTTGAGGCAGTCGGGTTAAGTGACTTACCCAGGGTCACACAGCTAGCGTCAAGTGGCTGAAGCCCTCATTTGAACTCGGGTCCTCCTGACTCCAAGGCTGGAAATCCATCCAGTGCACCACCTAGCTGCCGTGCCCTTAACTTTTCCAAACAATCCATGTAACTCCAGACTGTCTGACCTTAAGTCTGTGCTTTCCCAAGGACAGAAGCTGACCCTCTGATACTCTATTAATCTTATCACCTTTTCTGACTCAGTTGCATTCCACTGTTTTAGTACTCCTGAGGCCCGTGCAATCCAAGCCTCCTACAGCTCTCCTTTTGGGGGAGACATGAAAATGGGCCTAAGTTTGGGCCCAAGGTACCACAGTGTACCATAAAGAGAAAGGCCCAACCCCAACTTACAGGTACAACTGTACTTTTGTACTTATTCAAGACATTCTGTTTCTCTGTAGGAGAATGTCTTCTCTGGATCAGTGCTCACATGATGGTGGGATTTGATGTGGCCCACATACTTAACAGAAACTCTGCAAAATTATCACTTGTTAATGAACAGCTTCAGAACTTTTGTCCTTCCAGCGTCTTACCAAAGACAATGATGTTATCAAGGTACACTAACACTTCCAAGTAGTTCATATCCTCAACTACTTTTCTCCATCAGTTGTTGAAAAGTGGTTGGTGCCCCTAAAGATGCCTTGGGACATATGCTCAAACTGGAAAAATCCAGCTGGATAAACAAAAGCAGTATTTTCTTGTCTTCCTCAAATCTAGGAATCTGGTAGTATCCTCTATGCAACTAACTGTAAAACTGAAAACCACTAGCTACCTATCAAACAATCCAGGGCCTGTTACATCCATGGCACAGTGTACTGGTTGACTTTAGTTCTTTTGTTCAAAGTCTGGTAATCTGTACACATCCGTAATTTCCTTTTTTCTTAGGAACACGACTATGGGTGATACATAAGGGCTGCTTGACTCTGTGATGATGTATTTCTTTCAGATGGCAGCTGTGGTCTTCCCTCATAGATAGAGGAATCCTAGATATTTCTCTGAATGGTCAAGAATGAGTGATCTGGATTCTGTGTGTTGTACCTTGAACACATCCTATATCCCATTCATGAAGTGTGAACATGTATTTCCTTTTGATAAGTTTCAACCTCAACTTACCCTTCCACTCCTGTGGTACTGGGGAGTTCCTAAAGTCAAATATCCCAGAAGCCAAAGGCTGAATAGTCAATGTTCCTGAGGTATTTGCTGGCACCCCTTGTCTCTGTCCTCCTGTAAGCCTCTGCATAATCTGTAAGGATGGTCAAAATGTACAGGTATTGAGTCCCGACTTTATCCTTGCTATATCCTGCTAGAATTTTGAAAAGGATAGAATTAGTTCCAGTCAGTGCTGATCCTCTAATGAGTATTAGCAGGTGTAGACACATCAGAGCTATAGTATCCACTTTCCTGTTGACACCAACAACTTCCTTAGTAAATCTCAAGCTTACCTTAATGTATCCTAGATATGGATAGCTGTTGTTGTTGTTGATCGCTGTCATAAACTTGAAAGGCATTTTTTCTCAAATATCTATCATAAAATGTTAGAAAATGGTAAGAATTAAATTGTTTTTCAGAACAATTGAACCAATTCACAACTCCACCAGCAGTGAATTAGCATGCCTAACTTTGAGACTGGTAGAGAGCCTGACTTTAACAGATAAACTTGCCTGTCCCCACCCTTTGGACATATATAAAGAAGAGAAGCTAGAGGAAAGCAGCAGAGGTACTGCACCATGATGAATAGACCCAAGGACCTGGATCCAAGAAAGTATAATGTTGTATAGTGTGGTCCTCTCTCCCACAGCCAGTCTGCTGTCTCTTCTCTAGTGCCATGGCTGTGTTACACACACACCCACACACACCCACACACACATCCTACATTGTTAGGGGCCTCTGGTGAGAATCACAGTTCCATTTAAACATTTAACATCAGTTAGCTTTTACACTGGGATATTTATATCAAAGATGTAGCAAGAAAAAACATGCAATTAAGTCCCCAAATAACCCAGGAACATGATCTCCCCTATACCACCTGGTTATCAAGAGGATCATAATTTCGCTCAGTTCCTGTGTAATATTATTCCCACTAAGTTCAAGTCCAAATGTGGCATGACTGTCGGGTGAGTCCTGATGGGCTGGGATCCCAAAGGTCACTCCAGAAGAGTATTCCTTGTTCCTTGTATTCCAACTCCTAGATCCCTGTGGCTTGCTTTCTTTACCTTTGAAATTCCCAAGGCTGGAGACTCTACTACCTTCACTGACAGCAGAAAAGGACAAAAGATAAGGCCAAGAACCAAGTCCCACTTGTCAAGGCCACACAGCCTCAGAGGGGAAGAAACACCCTTCCCTTTACAACATAGTCTGGACACCACAAGAGAAAGTCACCAAACTCCCCAGATTAGAATGAGGCAACAGAGATAGATGTTGCTGATGCTGCTTGGCCTTTTCAAAGATGCCAGCAGTTATGGCTACACAGCCAATAGAAATAGGTTCCTCCCAACCACAGGGTTAGTGAACCAGAACCAGCTACACTTGCTCCAGAATCTCTCCAAGGCACTTGCCTTCCACATCACCACGATTCTCCCAGAACAAATTTCCACGTCTCTTCTACACGCAGAGGTTTCGTTAACTGACTCTTGCCTTGTCCTCTTCCCTCCACTCCTATAACATTCTTCCCCTTGTTTGAAAAATTTGCAGGCTGAAGTAAATACTTCATTTTGAACATACTGTCCACATTCACAATCCAAAATAGTCCTCTGGGGTGTCTGGGGAGCCAAAAGCATTGTCCTTTCATTTGATTTTCCCTAGTTCCATACAAGAGAGTCTCAAAATGTAGCACAATCTTATACCATCTCACACATAGAATTGATAATCATAATTGTGCCCAAATACAAAGTTGTGCAGATTTGACAAGGAACATTTCACAAAATTTACCAAAAGCTATTGTTTGTTTAGCACACAAGTGCATAACTTGGTGCTCAAATGATCTTCCTTAACCCAAAAGCAACCTTGCCTTCCCCCTTTCTATTTCTGAAGCAAACCTGGTCCAGGAATACAGAGATTGTTCAATATTAGGAAAACAATACACATAATCATATAAACAAAAAAATTACATCTCTAAGATACATTCCTACATGTAGATTTATGTGAGAATTAGCTACATAGACACCACTCAAGGTTGGCGTGGATGGATATGACATAAAAGCTGAACTGCCTCGAAGAGAGTAGAATAAGAACCAAGGGAATGGCTATGCCACCAGCATGCATGCTCACAGTTGGAAGAGGCAAACAAATTCTGGGACAGCCACAGCTAGGCAATTTCTCCTCCAATCTTCAAGAGAAATATCAGGTTAGAATTGTATCTAATTGCCTCCTCTCAATTATCTCTGGTCTGGGAATATGATAAGTTCAGGAAAAAAAAAAAAACAAAAAAAAACACTTGCCTGATTACCCACAAGGGAGCTGGGTAGCCGTTAGAGTACAAGCACTTGCTTAAGCCCCTTCCTTCCACGTGTTACACAAAAGACCATAAAAAATATCAGATATCAAGTAAACCAATTTATCTAACTGAAACTGCAAACAGAAACCTGAGAAGTGTTTCAGATTAGATTGTACCACAAGAATGAATAAATTTCATTTGAGAGCAAGATATGATCCTGGCTTTTAACACATTGCAATCCCCCTCCTGGAAGGATGGAGCATTTTAGAATAACATCGAAAACCCTGAGTGGTCCTGCATTTTGACCCCTTCCCCATGACAGCACTAAGGGAGCAGAGTGCTACACCTGTTAAAAGAAGAAACACTCTTCTGCTGCTGGCCCTACATAGAGGGGGAACTCCATTAGTCAAACTTACATTTTATAAATCAAGAAACAAAGGTTGAATGACTTGCCCAGGGTCACATAGCTGGTAAGTGTGTGAGGCAGGATTTAAACTCAGATCCCCTTGACTCTAAGTCCAGCACTATACTTAATATACTACCTAGATGCCTCATTAAAAAAAAAAATTAAGAGATTAGATAAACAAGAACTAAAAACAACACAATAGTCCAGTGTTTAATAAAATTAACAGTATAATTGAGTAGGATAAGGACTCCCTAGTTGACAAGAACTCCTGAAAAAATTGAAAAACTAGCAGAAATGTGATTTATACCTATTTTTACATAATATGCTATAATAAGCTCTAAATTTATAAGCAGGTTTAACATGCATAGTATCAGTAATATCTGAAAACAAGACATAGGAGAATGGAAGAAGGTACCTTTCACAACTCTTGTTATAGGGAGAATTCATTGCTAGGCAAAGTAAATAAAGTGATTACAAATGGCAAAATAGATAATAATAGAATATAATAATAGATACATAAAATTTTAAAGTTTTGGCACAGACAAAATCATTACACCTAGAAAAAGAAAAGAAGCAATCAACTGGCAAAAAAAAATCTTTACATTAAGCATTCTGATAAAAACATGACATTTAAGATATATAGGAAATTAGCACAGTCATTACCCAATAGATAATTGGGCAAAAGAGATGAACAGTTTTGAAAATTCAAAATGCAAGCTATGAATTAACATATGAAAAAAATCTTCAAATCACTCCAAATAAGAGAATTGTAAATTAAAACAAATTTATGCTAATCAAATTAGAAAAAATGAAGTTTTGAAAGGACTATAGGAAAACAGGCATACTGATACACAGTTATTAGAATTGTAAATTGATTTGGTCATCCTAGAAAACAGTTTAGAATTTTTTTAAGTTTCAAAACTATACCACAAGTAGAGATATACTCCAAGGATATCAATGATAGAAAGTCCCCATATCCATTGCAACACTTTTATGATGGAAACAAGCCCCTTGACTGTATAGTTGAACAAATTGTGGTTTATTATTATAGTGATTAGTGATTTATTATTATAGTGATAATATTATTATTTTGCTATCGGGACAGGGACAAGACCTGTAATTTCATTGGTCTAGGGAACTCACTAGCACAACAACTCTCTCAAGCAATGTAGGCATCTTCTCTGCAATTTAAGTCTTAGAGTGTTAAACAGAGCACAGAGAAGTGACTCATTCATTCATACAGCCAGTATGTCAGAGTTAAGACTTGAAACAGTTCATCCTGGCTTTGAGGCTAGCTTGCTATCCACTAAGCCATAGCGTCCTTCATATGTGAAGACTTATATGAGATGATGCAAAGAAAACTGGAACAAGATAAAAATACACAAAATTAAGATGGCACTATAAGACAACAAAATTTGGATCAAATAAAATGAGAAATTTTGGTTCCAGATGACTGGAATTGGAACACAGTTCTTCCTCTTTGTAGAGATATGGTAGACAATGGGTGTGGAATGTAACAATGTCAATTATGGACTCTATATTGAATGGCTTTGATTAAAGTTGGGGGAGGGGTTGAGGGGAGGATACTATGAAGAGTGATTACTTAGAAATGATTATGGTATAAAAAACAAAATGCATCCATTAAAGACATTTAAAAGTCTTTATAAGAATGTCCTATGTGCACATTGAGGGTGTGTTTAATGAAAATATGAGAAGGGAAAAGGCAGCATTGCATAAGCTGTTTTGGAGGGCTGATGCTTTTTGTTTTTTAAATTCAATTTTATTTTTATTTTCCATTTCAAATTCTTTCTCTTCTACTTTCTTTTCCCCACACTGAGAAAACAAGAAAAACAAAACCCTGTACAAACATGTAGAGTCAAGCAAAACAAATTTCCACATTAACCATATCCAAAATATATACATATATGTGTATATATGCATATACATACATATATGTGTGTATACACACATACATTTATTTGTCACCTCTGTCAGGAGGTAGGTAGCATATTTTATCATGAGTCTTCTGAAATTGTGGTTGGTTATTGCATTAATCAGAATTCCAGATTCTGATTGATGTAATGACCAACCACAATTCCTAAGCCTTTCAAAGTTGTTTATCTTTTCAATATTGTTGTTTTGTAGAAATTGTTCACCTGGATCTACTCACTTCACTTTACATCAGTTCATACAAGTCTTCCAAGGTTCCTTGACACCATTGCCTTCATCACTTCTTATGGCACAGTAGTATTCTGTCAGATTCATATGCCATAACTTGTTCAGTCATTCCCCAATTGATGGGTACCCCCTCCATTTCCAATTCTTTGCTACCATGAAAAGAACCTCACATACATTTTTGTACATGGACCCATTTCCTCTCTCTTTGATTTTTGAGGGTATAGACCTGGTAATGGTATCACTGAGTCAAAGGGTATACACAGTTTAAGAGCTTTCGAGGCTTAGTTCCAAAACATTTTCCAGAATGGCTGGAACAGTTCACATTTCCCTAATAGTGTGTTGATGTCCTATCTTCCCATGGTCTTTCAAACATTTGTCATTTCCCTTTTTTTAATCAACTTTACCAATATCATGGGTGTGAGGTGATTTTAAATTGCATTAATAGTTGTTTTCATTTGCATTTTTCTGATTATTAGTAATTTAGGCCATTTTTACCACTCCCCTTCCATTGGTGTCAGGGTCCTACAGCTCTTCTAGAGGAACTTCCACTATCTAAATGACTCTAGGGTTGTTACTTGATAATTCTAACCTCAGAGATTCCAGAAGCCTGACATGAGTGAAGGGAGCAGAACCAGGGGAATGTTGTACACAGTAACAGCTACATTGTGCAAAAACTAACTTTGATAGACTTAGCTCTTCTCAGCAAGGCAATGATCTAAGACATCTCCAAAAGTCTCATGATGGAAAATGCTATCCACATCCGGAAAAAGAATTATGGAGTTTGAATGCAAATCAAAGCATACTATTTGCTCTTTTTTTTTCTTCTGTTTTGTTTCTTCTTTCTTGTGGTTCCTCCTATTGGTTCTAATTCTTCTTTATAACACAACTAATGTGAAAATATATTTACTAGGAATGTGTATGTAGAGCCTCTATCAGATTGCACACCATCTTGGGGAGTGAGAAGGAAAATTTAAAACTCAAAAGCTTATGGAAGTGATTGTTGAAAACTAAAAATAAATTAATTAATTAAAAAAAGAAGCCTGACATAAGCAGCACTGAAGGAGGAGTTTAGAGCAAGTAAAAAAAAAAAAAGGGCAGCTAAAAAAAGTCAGCAACCAGTGTAATGGTCTCCTGAAGGAGGATAGTTACCAGGGTGACTGAATATGTAGGATAATGCAGACCAGAAATTCCAAACTTTATATCCTCCCTTCTGAAGGACAAAGTACCAAGACTTCTAGGCAGTAGCTGAGGACAGTTCAAAGTAGCTCTCCTGATACAAAATAGTGACAATGAGCAAAAGAAATGCCAGGAACATTTGGACCACAGCACAGATGATGTTATTTCTGGTACAGCCACCATTCTCCATTTCAATTTGAGATTGTCTTTAGTGACGTTGCAAAAAGGTCATTATCCTCTTACATGTAGTCTGTCCTGGTTCCAGGGTCAATAGTGATGCTTTGCCCTGTACCACCACCAGCTCAGTGATCCATGGCTCATCAGTCAGGACCTCCTCCTCTCTATGAGTCCTATAGGGGAGAAGATAAAACTAAATCTTTGTCTTTTTAGAGGCCTCTGCTCAAAGACTCAGGCTTTCCACCAAGTCTGCTAAGGAATCTCCTTTCTTACAGGTAATTACACATCATATAGCTACAAAATAGTTACACAGAGACACTTCTATCTCCTCAGCGTTGTTAGAAAACAAGGAACTTCTCAAAAAAATTTCTATTCCATGGTTTCCCAAGCCTTTTCTGGGAAGAAACAGTTCAAACCATTCCAAAGGAGAAAGGAAACTGGCCAATTGAGGGAGACCTAAGTCATTTTCCCTGGATAGTTGGAGTCCCAGTGAAGGAACAGGTACCTTGAGACCCAGTCTACTCTATCCAGGGGATAAAGTAAAGAAGGGCAAGAGGTAGTCAACTATGTTCAAAAGCAGTCCACTCTCATCAAATAAATCTTCCTATAGACTAGGTTCAAGAAACCACTGGACCAGACATCCTTCTGCATTCCTAAGATGGTGCTGATTCATGCTGAACATGGTTTCTATGAGGTAGAACACTTCCTGTCCCTCTCCAGTTACTCCCGCCTCATCAAGATTCAGGGACATAATGACAAAAATGTTTCTCCATATCGGTCTTTTAGAGGTGGGTGCTCCAACTGGCATAAGGAGCCCTATTAGGAATAAATAACTGCCTCATTTTTAGTTGTGGAATCATATGATGCTGCACCCACAATGGCATCATAGCCACCATGATTGGTAATGGGACCTACTCCCCAAACTCTGCCATTCTTAAATTCTCTGCCAACTTGTTTGTCCAGTTCAGCAGAATGTGTATGATATCTGATGGGTGCTGACATGCCCCACAAACAATCACATATAGGAGGAGGTATTTACAAAATTCCTCCATTGATCCTGGCCCTAAAAGAAAGAGTCCACAATTGTCAGTTTTGTTTCCTTGAAGCCCCATACAGCTTGGCCAGATCCATGTTTTCTCCATCCCTCAAGACTCTCTCACATGCTAGACATGTCTCTTACACCTCAGCCCACTGGGAATATTTGCCAGGACCTCCATCCCTCAGGGCTGGTTTGATGGAGGCTGACATGTAATTGCACAGACCTCTTTTGCAATGGGGAGTGAATCAGGTGAACCAGACAAAACATAGGCTAGCTAAGTTTCTCATAGATAATAAAAACTGGGCTAACAGAAGAAGGATGGTACCAGAACTGAGACTAAAATCCTCCTACAAAGTTGCAACTTATTCACGAATACTATCAGAAACACTACCTACTGCCAGAGTCCATGGTGCTGTTAGGGGCCTATACTCTTATTGTTGCTTTTGACTGAGATGCTGCCTGTTTTGCTAAGGGCCTGTGATGCTTCTGGTATCAACTGACAGATGCATTTGGCATCATCTGGGCCTTCCTCATTCATTGTATTCCCCACTTGACTAAGTAGATTGGACTCCGGATTTTCCTTAGGGTTGATCTCCCATCTCTTATCCTCAAATGGACCATCATCTCCTCTCAAGCTTCTGCCAGCATTTCCTCATTTGGTCCAATGAACATTATATCATCATTATAATATTGGAAAGCACTACCAAGAGTGGAGCCTCTTTTGGGCCTCCGCCCATCAGACTTCAGCAGTGTGAGAGAGAGTTCAGGTAACTCTAGGGAAGGATTTGGCTGGTATCAGCCACAGGAATTAAGAAAAAGGCATCAATGAGGTCACCAGCCCCATACCACTCACCTAGGGCCTGGTCTCCTTGGTCTACCATATTGACAAAGTCAGAAATAGCCTCAGTGATTGGCATGTCAACTTTGTTCATCTCCATGTAGCCCCTGAAAGCCACTAGGTGCCACCTACCTTCCTTGCTGACCACATGATTATTATAAAAAAAAGCTGATGTAGCAAAGTTGTTAGGCCTCCTACATTTCCATGACTAGGGAAGAAATAGCTTTCATTCATTCTAGGAAGTGATATTGTTTGATATTAACTACATGGGATAGCTCTTTCAACTCCAAGGATTTCCATTTGACCCTTCCCACAATAACTTACATAAAAGTTACTGTAAGCTCCCGCATAGGTAACAACTTCCAAGACTTTGTAAAACCCTGTGGCAACTAGAATACCCAGATGGACCTATTGAGGTGTCCCTTGGTATGATAGTAACCTAGTTGTTAGGATCCAGCTGCCCCTTACATCCAAGTAGGGCAAGAACTTTAAGAGATGACAGGTTTGAGCGTAACTGAAAGATTCTTACTATCTAATACTAGATGTTGTGGTAGTTTTATTAGGATGGCCTTCAATCTTCTTCATCCCCATGTTTCAGGAACCACACCCAGAGTTTCTTATGGGAAAGGATGTCCTTCACCCACCTAGCAGGGAGACAGGTACCATGCTTTCTTCAACCATACTCAGAGTGCCTATTATAGTAGACAACCATATTTACCCAGAAGGCCATTATATCTGCTGTGACAGATTTCACCAGTTGATCTGCTCATGTCTGTGTGGGGGTGTGTCAAGGGAAGCTCATACATAACTAAAGCCTGAAATGCCACCTAGAAGGGGGAATCTAATTGCTCTAATTGGCTGGTCATGAGGTGAGGATTCTATGGTGGAAACACCACAGATCCAATTTATCAAACCCTTACCTTTTAGTTATTTCACCATGGTTTTTGCCCTTCCACATTGGGGAACTGTCTATACAGGGAATTCATCTTTATGGAGCTAAGTTTGCAGAAGTCCCCATCTAAGTGACCTAAAAAGGGACAATAGTTGATCCCCATCTGAGATCTCTGATTTAATTGACTTTACAAAAGCAAGTTTCCTGTGAGCTCCCCAAGCTTATAGTTTCATTGGACCACAGTCTCAGTAGGCATTATTCCAGTGACTTTTCAGATTGTTGTTCAACTTCTCCTGACATACATTGGTGATGAAAGACCTCCTACTATCTGACCTTTGAGGTTATTGTTGTTCATTCATTTCAATTGTGTCCTACTCTGAATGAACCCATTTGGGGTTTTCTTGGCAAAGATGCTGGAGTGGTTTGCCATTTCCTTTTCGAGCTCATTTTTTACAGATGAGGAAACTGAGGCAAACAGGGTTAAGTGACTTGCCCAGGGTCACACAGCTAATAAGTGTCTGAGGTCAGGTTTGAACTCAGGTCTTTCCGACTCCAGGCCTGGAGTTCTATCCAAGGTAACACCTAACTGCCCATTGACCTTTGAGGAGGTTATACTAAAGTGAAACTGAATCTCTTTTTCACTGAGTCAGGTTGCCAGTTATTATCCTCATTCTTCCTCCCATGCTCTTGCTTAATAGTCCTCTTCTTAATGGGATCCAACACATTTCCAAGACCTCCATGTTGGAGACTATAGTTCTGTCTATAGCATATCAGTTTTGTCCCTATAAGCTTTGTCCCTTTGAATTGTGCTATAATTACGTTCATAAATAGGTTTGTTTTCAGGGCACAATCCTTAAAAACCAAAAGCTGTGTCACTAGTTGCTGACTTTCCTTTTCCTTATATTGGTAATGCAGTTTTTCTAGGACTGTTAACAATAACCAGGAAGTGTTTGATCTGGCACTATCTTTATCTTTCCTGCCAACCTCCTTCAGTACTGACCAGACTTATCCTATCAATTCAAGGAAAATGCCTCTATAGATGAGGTTTAGATCCCATTAATAACGGGTTAAAACCCATTAATAGGACCTATATTGATAGAAGGGCCCTGGCCCACAGGGTGCCATTCTGCCATATTTGGCCAACCAATCTCCCAGTCCTCCTCATTGCCCTTACCTCACTTCATCTCCTGTAGCTACAAAGTCATTCTGATCCAAACCTGCCAACTAATACCAAATGTTGTGGGCCAGGCCTGACTCAGACCAGTCCAGTGGTTCAGGCCCAGAATTGAAACAAAATGAGACAAACATTTGCAAAACATTTAACACTTAACAAAAATAAGTTTACTTAACAATAACATTGAAAGAATATTGAGTAAGGATACATTTGCTCAGGTAGATAGAGCCCAGCTTCACTTCCATATTGAAATCTGTCTTGTTAGAACAGTGTATTTGCTTGGAATAATCAGGGGTGGGGAACCTGCAGTCTTGAGGCCACAGGTGTTCTGTGAAGTTTGAACTCAGTCAAAGGGCCACACTTGAGGACCTAGAGGGCCACAGGTTTCCCACTCCTGGGTTAGATGGATGTGGTAATTCAAGCAGCAGTGGGACATCTGTCTAGTGTAAGAAGGCTCTGACCATTTGAGGCTGGCCCTTTGTGCCCTAGGTGATTAGGAAGTTGGAGCCCTGGCCCCTATACTAATCAAGTCTTGAGGACAACTTCCCTACCCTTTAAGGAAAAAACTAGCCCATCTTATATGGCGGAGACCCAAGTAGATATTGCTCTTATCACAGGTTCCTTTAGTGGAATTTCAAGTGATAGCAGAAAGAATAAATCTGGGTAATGTGATTGTATTACCACAAATCACAGCAGGTATTAAAGGCAAAGAGCATCACTCAGTTACAAAACTGCTATTCCTTGTCTCCTGATTCTATCACTAATGCTGTCAAAAAGCATCATAAGAAGAAGGCATTCTTTCCCCCTTCCCTCCCTGAGAATGTATGGATGTGGAAAGAGGATGGAAGAAAGCATAGGGAGAGAAATAGGGACAAGATGTCATCCTACTTTATACCTAACAAGTAGCCTCCTTCCCTGGATATTGTCTTCCTTTTTTTTAGATTAAATGTTGCAAAAGTAATGTTATTTTAAAAGTTTATCTTGGGGGCAGCTAGGTGGTGCAGTGGATAGAGCACCGGCCCAGGATTCAGGAAGACCTGAGTTCAAATCTGGCTCAGACACATAACACTTACTAGCTGTGTGACCCTGGGCAAGTCACTTAACCCCATTGCCCAGCAAATAAAAAAATAAATAAATAAAAATTAAATGACTGTATTTTGACAGAGGCAAAGAGTGGGCTTACCTCTTTTTTTTTCCAACTTGTATACATGTATCTATTTTGTTTCACTGTGAAAGAATACCTGAAGAAGGTAAAGACTTTACATGTTGTAGAGAGCCCAGTCCACTGAAGAAATTTATTCTGTGCTGTTTTTGTAGTTGGTTGGTTCATTTGGTTTTAGCACCAAGATAATGAGGCCAAAGTCATGCATTTAGTGACCTCTGGGCCAGTTAACTTCAACTCTGTACTATGATCACAGCCTGCATAGTTGTGCCTCCTGGGCTGTTATGCAAATACATGCTTAATGGTCATAAGGGTATCTGACAAGATCATGGAGATATCAGTGCAAATTCATTGTCATTCCTGGAAAAACAACTCAAAGCACAGTTTATACTGATGGTTTTTAGGAATAATATTATGTGGAAAATAAAAATGATACAAATTCATTTTTTCAGGGTATTGTTTAAGATGTATTGCACTTATCACTGGACATCTCTAAATCTCAGATATTCTTCTATATAATGTGAAGTAATTTTTACATTAACACAATAACAATACTGTCCATATGATTGGTGAGCTCTCCAGAACAGTACAATAAAAACACTGTACTGATATCCAGGAGATCTGAGTTCAAGTCCAGCCCTAGCTCTTTCCTAACAAGCTAGGGGGTTTAAGACAAACTATTTCACTTCTCTCAGTTTCATTTCTTCATCAAAAAATGGAGTACTTGGACTAGATCACTTTACAATCCATTCTAGCTCTAACATTCTATAATGACACTCTCCTCAGGTTAAAAACAAAACAAAACAAAACAAAACAAAACAAAACAAAAAAAAACAAAACAAAACTCTGGCATGTACCAGGAACTCTTGATTCTTTCCCAAAGAGAATTTTTGATTTAACTCCAACTCTAAAGGCAAGGAAATTGTCCTTGTGAGGGTACAATACACATGCTTTATTAGCATTTTACAGTTTTAATTAATAATTTTTAAAAATAATGAAGGAGAATTGTATTCCATACTCTAAAGCATAATTCTAGAGAAATAGACTTCTAAATATAATTACTTTGACTTGAGATTCAGAATGATGTTTTTATTAGGTGAAAGAAAATGAGTCCAGGCACCGTCACATCTTTTTTGATTATTAAAGCTCTATGCTTAGGCATAAGACCAAGTAATTATTTTAGTGGGGATAAACCAATTCTGAAAAACAGAGCCATGGGGAGGACATAAGGCAGTTACGTTTATCTTTTTTGAGCTAACATATTTAATGAAACTGGACTGCATTCATTTTTTCCTTAGACAACTGCAAATACTCCTGCATGTAATCTAGGGTAAAGGTCATTAGAGATACTTCTTGGAATCACTTAAGAGAGCAAGAATTTTAGGATCATCTGCTTTTCATTTCAGTTGAAAGAAAGGGAGTATGGATATTTTCCATGATATAATTTATTCATTCTCTAAATTTGCTAGAGCATATTTTGCCATTTAAAAAGAAGAAGAAAAAAGAAAAAATCATACTTTAAATATAGATGTACTTACACTGTGGAACAAGAATCAAGAAGCTGGATCTGTTCTATTAGTAATAGTCAATGCTATTGACTGTGATTGTCAAAAATAGCATTTATAGCCACCTAGTAAATAAAATTGAGATAGAAATTACATACAAACAAGGAAAAATAATCCCAACAATCCCATAATTTTACTCTCTGGGTTCAGTTAAATTAATACCTGCATGACAGGATGTTGGTGAGGTTCTGATTATACATTTTTTCATACCTGCCTTGCAAATATTGAATTTGATTTTGCTTCAGAATATTAGCAGTTTTTTGGAAAGAAATCTGGACAAATATTCTGAAGTCTTTGTCAATAGGGTCCTACAATTCTAATCCTAGTTCTGCCACTAACTAACTATATGATGTTTTTTAGGTCTGTTTCCTCATCTATAAAATAATGATAGTAATAGCTATACCAATTATCACACTGGGATAGTATGAGTTTAAAACAAAAACATTTTTGAAAAGTACTTTCAAAAGTTGTTTTGTTTTTTCTTAAGGTAATACAAATGTAGCATTGCTTGGGTTAATCCTTAACTTAGAGATAGGTTCTCCAGTGGATGGGTACCCTATGTTAAAGGTACTCTGTGGGTCCACACTCCTAAAGCTAAAGCTCCAAAGCTCCCACTGATGTGTTTACTTTTCAATATTCAGCCAGAAAACACAATTAGCTCAAAGTAAAAGCATTTATTAGAATGATAGAGTAAGAAGATTTACAATGGAATATTCCCCACCCTTTTCATAACTTATGGCATACCCTTCTGCAAATGTATAAACCATCAATAGGTTGAGTGAGCAAATGCAGAGATTGCACATGACAGAATCTTCACACAATGAGAAATACATGTGGATGGATAGCTCATACATGCAATGTTACAGGGCCCCTCATGACCTCTCATGATATCTCTCTGTATTGCTCCTATATGGGTGATAGGTCTTGGGTAGGCATGTTGCTTAGCTGATCTCACAGGGCTTGCTCTCTGCTGAATATATTAGGCATTTTTTTGGTTAGACATAATTTCTGCTGCTTCCAGTTTATGGCTAGGCTGAACTCTTGACTAGGTCACGTATAGGCTCTTTCAAAAAGAAGTAATATTGGGCAGCTAGGTGGCGCAGTGGACAGAGCACCAGCCTCAGACCAAACACTTGACACTTACTAGCTGTGTGACCCTGGGCAAGTCACTTAACCCTAATTGCCTTTAAAAAAAAAGAATAATAAAACAAAAAGAAGTAAAACCCTTCCTTATCCTAAAGTCAACGGAAAGCCTACCCAGCACTGTTTCCTCACAGTCTCAGCTCTGAGGTCTGCCATTTAGTAATTGTCAGACTCTCAGCTCCAAGTGTCAATCTTTTTCATTTTGAATCATCCCTATGAGAGGGTTCAGTAATCACTAGAGATCTAGCTTATCTAACTTTTCTAAAGTTCTGTTCAGGTCTTAACTTCTTATTTTTTTTTGTTAGATTTGTCTAGGTCTAAAGGGGGTGCAGTTCTGATGCACATTTTGCCCTATAAGTTGATGAACTCTTCCTTTAAGTATATATGTGCTATACCAATTGGTGCATATATATCAAGTACTGATATTATTTAATTGTCTATTGTAACTTTAAGCTTAATATAGTTTCCCTGCTTATTTCTTTTAACCATGTCTATTTTCACTGTAGCCTTGTCTGAGATCATGATTTCTACCCCTGCTTTTTTTTTAATTCACCTGAGGCATAATAAATTCTGTTCCAGCTCCTCATTGTAATTTGGTATGAATGTTTTTTTTAGTATGCTTCTTATAAACAATGTATTATTGGATTCTGCTTTATAATCCCTTCTAATCCATAACCTTCCCTTTGTTCCCATGGTTATAATTGTTAATTGTATATTAACTGGGGCATATGGGGTGTTCAGGGAAGACTAGCACCTCTGATGTAAGGCCTTATTGAGCCCTTTTCAGGGCTGTTCATCCACTTCTGGTGTCTACCTGCCACCCAGCTCTCACTTGTAGCTCCAAGATGATGTAGCATTTGCAGTGGCCACACCCCAGTAAATCATCTCGTCAGGCTAAATCACATTGAGGGTTTAGAAAATGAAGGATTAACAACAATAACAACACCCTCCATCCTGTCCTCTTTTACTTTTCCTTCTTTTTCACCCCTTGACCTATGCTACAAAGGAGAAGGAAGAAAAAGAGATAGAATATGAACCAACACTATTAATCCCTTTCATTGCCTGTGCCTACCCAAGAGGTCTTCTTGGCTTCTCTGAGCAATCATTTCATCATGCTGCAGTTCTTTCTTTCCACCTACAACTCTATAGCAGTTGCCTTGCACCCTCCTGGGCACTCTCTCTCTCCACCCTCACGGGACAACTCTACTCCCCAAGCTAAACCCCTATGGACAAAGATAACCTACCTGAACTCATTCCTCAGTGATTAATGCACTTTATTCCCTCCATGTTGCAATGGGGAGAAACTTGAGGCAGGAAGACCAACCGTAATTTATTGCAATAGTACAGTCATGAGTTGATGAAATCTTGCACTAGGGTGGTAGCAGTGTCAGAGGAGAGAAGGGGACATATAGGGAGGTATTACAGAGGTGGAAGGAATAGAACTTGCCCATTGATTAGATATGTGGGGGAGGAGCAAAAGAGAGAGGAATCAAGGGTATAAGTTATAAAACTGGGTGACTAGGAACATGGTAATGCTCTCAACAGTAGTAAGGAAGTTAGGAAGATGGGAGGGTATAGGAGTAAAGATTATGAGTTCCGTTTTGAACATGTTGAGTTTAAGATGTCTAGGGGACACCCAATTCAAGATGTCCACTAAGCTGCTGGAGATCCAAGACTGAAGATCAGGGAAGAGGTTAAACTAGACAAGTAGATCTGAAAATCATATGCATAGAGATGATAATTGAAACCATGGGAGCTGATGAGATCTTTAAGCAAAATAGTATAGAAGGAGATGGAAACAGAGTAGAGGTTTGGGGTGACACACATAATTAACAGGTTTGACCAGGATGAAGATCCAGCTAAGGAACCTGAGAAGTAGCACTCAGACAGGTAGGAGGAGAGGGGAGATCTGTGTCATGATAACCTAGGGGAAATAGAGTATCAAAAAGAAGAATATGACTGACGCTGCCAAAGGCTGAAGAGAGGTCAAGAAGGATGAGCCTTGAGAGAAGGCCATTAGATTTGGCAATTAGATCATTGGTAACTTTGGACACAGCAGTTTCAGTTTAAAATGAGGTCGGCCATCTCCAAAAGTCTCATAACAGAAAATATTATCCACATCCAGAGGAAGAACTGTGGAGTTTGAACGCAGATCGAAGCATACTATTTGCTCTCTTCTTTTTTTCCTTCTGTTTTGTTTTTTTCTTCTTTTTTGTGGTTCCTCCTATTGGTTCTAATTCTTCTTTACAAAATGACTAATGTGAAAATATGTTTAATAGGAATGTATACGTAGAGCCTATATCTGATTGCATACCATCTTGGAAAAGGAGGTAGAGGGAGAAATTTTGTTTTGTTTTTTTTGGTGAGGTAATCGAGGTTAAGTGACTTGCCCAGGGTCACACAGTTAGTAAGTTTCAAGTGTCTGAGGCCAGATTTGAACCCAGGTTCTCCTGACTCCAAGGCTGGAGCTCTATCTACTGAGCCACCTAGCTATTCCTTTTTTTGTTTGTTTTGTTTTGTTTTTTTGAGGGGGAGAAATTTTAAAATTCAAAAACTTATGGAAGTGAATATTGAAAACTAAAAAGAAATTAATTTTAAAAAGAAAGGGGCAAAATAAATAAAAATTAGGTCAAAGGTCAGACTGCAGGGAGTTTGGGAGAGAGTGAGAGGAAAGGCAGTGGAGACAGTGTTTGTACATATACTTCTCAAGGAATTTAGTCAAAAAAAGGTAGGAGAAATATAGGATGATAGCAGAGTTATTGGATCAAATGAAGGTTTTTTTCCTTTGAGGATGGGGAAGATATGGGCATGTTTGTAGGCATTCCAGAGAACACAGAGGAATGGGTAGGTAGCTTTAGAGTGATTTGTTGGAGGGGTTGGCTTGAAATGGATGGGAATGAAGAAGTCAATGCAGGACTGAGAACAGGGCTTGAACAATGGTATCCATAGGAATTCAGCCTAGGGGTAGAAGTGGAAGGTATGATAGCTGAGTCATTGTCAGTGATATTTAGAAGATGATGGAACTCTCTTTTCCACCATCTTTTCAGTTGTGCTCCTAACTACTAAGCCCAGAATGGATGCTGTGAACTGAAACAGTGAGAGAGAGAAGGGGCTTGCCCTTTCTCTGCTCTCCCTCTATCCCCTGCTCCAAGAAACGAACCTAGGGGTGTTTGTTTCTGTTTTATATTGTTTGTGTTGTCCTAAGTTTCAGGAGATGGGGGTGAACCCCATGGACTGGGGAATTCCAGCCTTTGCAACCTTGGAGTCAGGATGCTGGTGGGGTGGTACAGCAACCAGCTATCTCAGCGTGGAAGCTCTGAGAAGCCAAGTTGCCTGAGATTTGAACCCCATGGAGGTTTTGGACTTGGAACTGGGACTGCGATTTATGGGAACTGAGATAAACTACGAACCTAATCTCCTTCCCCTCCTGAGAAACTGAGGTAGCGCAAGGAAGGAAGATTATTATGCCTTCCTGAATATTGGGGGGAATATGTTTGTATATTTCTTTATTTTTAATAGTATTTTATTTTTTCCCCAGTCACATGTCAAGAAAATTTTTAGCATTCATTTTTACAAGATTTTGAGTTCTAAATTTTTTCCCCTCTCTCTCTTCCCCTCTTCTGAAAATGGGTAGACAGTTTGAAATAGTTTATACATGTGCTATCATGTAAAAAATATTTCCATCTTAGTCACAGTTGTAAAAGAAGAAATAAATCAAAAGGGAAAAAACCATGAGAAAGAATCAAGTAAGCGAAAAAAATATGCTTCAATCTGCATTCAGAGCTCATCAGTTCTTTATCTGGATATGGATAGCATTTTCCTTCGTGAGTCCTTTGTACTTGTCTTGGATCATTGTGTTACTGAGAAGAGCTGAATATTCATAGTTGATCATCACATAATGTTGCTGATACTGTGTATAATGTTTTCCTGGTTCTGCTCATTTCATTTTGTATCAGTTTGTACAATTCTTTCTAGAATTTCCTGAAATCTTCCTGTTCATCGCTTCTCATTGCACAATTATATTCCTTTACATTTATATACCCCCACTTGTGGAGCCATTCTCCAACTGATGGGCATCCTCTCACTTTCCAATATTTTGCCACCACGAAAAGAGCTGCTATAAATATTTTTGCACATGTAGGTCCTTTTCCCTTTTTTATGATCTCTTTGGGATATAGACCTAGTAATGGTATTGCTGGATCAAAGGGTATCTACAGTTTGATTGCCCTTTGGTCATAGCTCCAAATTGCTCTCCAGAATGGTTGGATCAGTTCACAACTCCACCAATTGTGCATCAGTGTCCCAATTTTCCCACATCTTCTCTAGTATTTATCATCTTCCTTTTTTGTCATACTAGCCAATCTGATAGGTATGAGGTATTATTTCAGGGTTGTTTTAATTTTCATTTCTCTAATCAAAAGTGTTTTAGAGCACTTCTTCCTTTAGATAGCTGTTCCTATCCTGCCTATTCCTATCCTCCCATTTATCAATAAGGAATGTTTGTAAATTTCTAATTATGCCTTTAGAAGGAAAAAAATTCCTTTGCAAAACTCCACTGTGTTACAATTGTAATGGAATATTATTTGTCAAGATATTGGGAGACACCTTGTTTTCCAGAGCCAAGGCCCAGCAAGTAAGCTGTGCCCTGAGCCTGGTGTAACAACAATCCTTTGTACTCACCCTTTGAATGATCTCACCCTCTACAAAATCACGTAATTGCTGTATTGCTTTGATCAGTACCAAGTGTTCTCTGAGCTCAGACAAGTTCTGGTCATGAAATCCTGCTATGAATCAAACTTGACTCGTTGCTGTTACCCCTCATTGTCAGGGCTACAGCTCACTATGTAGCCATTGGAATAAGTATTGAGATCTCTCTACATGTCCTCTGGTCCCCCCACTAGAGACTCCGTACATGTGTCTAGATCCCCTCCTCACTTGCAAGCCATTTCCTTCACTTTGAAATTAAACTTCTGTTTGATTCCTGACTCTCCTAACAGCCTGCTCTGTTCAGCATCTGGTTGACATATTGTGCCATAAGAAATGATGAAATTAACAGATAGAAAGAAACTGAGAAGATCTTTATGAGGCCAGAATCAGGAGCAATGGGTAGCAGTTGAAAAGAGGCCAATTTTTAATGGTGGTACATGTATAGTTTTAACGGTGGTAAGTTGCCCAAAAAATAAATAAATAAATAAAGCACTTCCTAAACATTAGAGCTGTCCATGGGTGGAATGATTTGCCTCAAAAAGTGGTGGGTTCTCTTTTGGAGGACTTCAAGCAAAGACTGGGCAATCACTTGTCGGGTATGTTATGGTAGGTTTCCCTCTTCGTGTATGGGTTGGACTAGATGGCCACCAAAGTCTTTTCCAACTCTCAAATTTTGTGTTCCTGTGATTTCTGTAATCAAGAATGCTTGATAGTCTTCTATTTTATGAAAAGCTCATTTTCTCCCTATAAGATTATACATAATTTTTCTTACTAAATTATTGCTGGTTTTAAGGCTTTGTCTTTTGCCTTTGGGAATATTGTATTTCAAAATTTTATCTGATCTATCCTACTCGTGGCATGGTCTTGTGTGATCTTGATTAGAGTTTCTTTGGCACTTGAACTTTTTCTTTATAGGTACACATGATCAGGGTACACAAGTAGACATCTATGCACATGAGGAGGGAGTAGTTGATACTTGAACTTCACTCCCATCTAAATTGGTCAAAAGAAGAAAGAACAAACACATACACACACAGAGTTGCAAGTAGAAATACGTTTCACTAAACAGGGTAATAGGAGGGAAATGGGAGAAGTGGGAAGGGGGAATAAGAGAGAAGGTAGATTAAGGAAGGGATTAGTCTTAAGCAAAGTAAACTCTAACGATGTCCAAAAGCATTTATAACTGCTTTAGAGAATCTGAGAGGGTGCCCAATAAATTGAGGGATGGATAAATAAGTTCTGGTTTATACGTATGTTGGAATACTGTTGTGCTGAATTTTTATCAGCATAATGGCCATCCAGGATTCCAGAGGAATAATGATGAACATACTATTTACCTTCTGATAGCTGAAGGACACAGAATATAGAATGAGATAAATATTTTTTCATACAGTGTAGAAATTTGTTTTAATTGCCTATATATGTTTGTAATGGGTTTTGTTTTTCTTATGTTCTGGGTTTTGGGGGGAGGGGAGTTGTGGCAAGAGGATAAGAAAGCAAATCTCGACTGATTAAAACATAAAATATTTTTTTAAAAATGAAATAAAATGAGAACAAAACTAGGGTGGGAGAGCTCCTATGTGCCAGAGATTCTGATAGGTCCTTGGAATAAAAAGACAAATGTCCCTTACCTCAAGGAATTTATATTCTATCTGGAGAGAAAATATATACATGTATACATATACATACAAGTATACACAAAATATATATGTAAGGAAGTTAGTTACTAGAAGCCCAGGAACTAATTATATATCATGAGGGACATTTATATGCCTAAACGTCCTATTTATAGGGAGTGGACCTTTAGGCACCATCCCAAGAACTGTCTCCTAGAGCTCATCTGAAAACTTCCAAGGACTCCTGGGGTTCAGACCCTGAGGGCTTCTGCTGTGAGATGATGAAGATTGCTGGGTCATCAAGCAAGATGAGCTGATGACTCAGTGAATCCTTAAAAAGGAATGAGCCACTCTCTGTCTCTCAGGACTATTCACAACTCTCCTTTCAGGGGTAGGGGAAGCGAATACTCCTCTTCACATAGCAACAGCATTTCAATTGTTCCCAGGTGTCAGAGCAAGCACTTGGCCAGGCAAACTGAGCATGGGTCTTAGAACCCCTGGCTCACTTTTTAACTCTGTGTTTCCTTCCCTGACCATAGGTGATTGCACAGCAATCCCAAGACGAATACGTCCAGCTTTAGAATTAATCTTATGGGTCTGAGACTATTCAGAAATCTTTGTTTCTTAGAACTGGCTAAGTTAGTTGTTGGCCAGTTGGAACTGGCTAGTTAGTGGTAGAGAAAGGGTAGGGTCTTCGTTGGAGAGGATGACCATTGGCAGCGGGAAGTCCAGTCCCTAGCCAGAAAACTCTGACCTCAGGGGAATTGTTTGGACAGTGAAGAGTTTAGGTGAAATGTGAAGTATTTAACAGTCCTATACAAAGTTTTATGTTTTCATAGTTTTAAGCTTCAACTTCCTGAAAGAGCATAAATTATTGCTATTTTTTTAAAGATTTTTTTTCTATATATTTGAGCTTGTTTGGCATTTATAGCCATCCTATACCTGATCTACATTGTACATTGAGTACTTTTCTGCTCCCTCACACCCCATGTAAAGACATGAATCAAAACAAAACTTTAAGTGCTTTTCTCCCAGGGTTCCAAGGAGTGGGGTATAAAGAACCAAAGAAATAAGACAAAAGGTCCTGCCACCCTTCTTTTAGGTGACTAAGATCCCCCAGGGCTGAACCCAAGACAAGCATTTCTGGGTCTAGAGCTGAGAGAGGGTCCTCAGTGAGCTTGGGAGAGGGCACAGTCCTGGGTTTTTATTGTTATATGCAGAAAGGGGGCTAATAATGAGGTTTTAAACTAACTTTAAAATTTTGACCATTCTCCACGCCCAGTGATCCTTTCATGAGGGACAAACAAGTTCCTTGAGTGAATGAGAACAGGACCAAAGCTATTTGATAAACAGTGATTACACACACACACACACACACACACACACACACACACACACCTTTTTTTTTAAGGCAATTGGGGTTAAGTGACTTGCCTAGGGTCACACAACTAGTAGGTGTCAAGTGTTTGGTTTGAGGCCAGATTTGAACTAAGGTCCTCCTGACTGCAGGGCCAGTGCTCTATCCACTGTGCCACCTAGCCGCCCCCCATACGCACCCCTTTAAAAGAAGTTTAAGAGTCAGTCCAGACTGGAAGCAGCCTGTGGAAGAGAACCCTGCAGGGAGAAGAGAAGAAGAGTATTTCTCTCTCCTTTCCCTAGCTGGCCATGGCATTTAGTAGCCCAGTAGGAAATAGACTGTCCAGCAGGTGAAAAGGCAGTTGGAAAGAATTAAATGGATGGTTGAAGGAGCAGAAATACTCTCCAGACAGTCTTATACAGAGGAGTGATTCAAGCCTTGAAGCAGTTTCAAAGAATATGATCTCTGGCAGCAAAGAAGAAAGCAAGAGAGATAAGGAAGCTTGCCACAGGGAGTCAGCCCCTGGAGAGAAGCAGACCTTAGGGAACCCAGGTGATCAACCCACTCAGCAACCATTCGGCACCTATGTCAGAGCATCATGAGGACCCCATAAGGAGCAAAAGGAATCCGTAGTTGCAGAGATGTGAGTTGCCTTGGCCACGTATTCCCCATTGTATTCTTCACTACCATTGGACTCTGTGTCCATTCTTCCCACAGACACATTGTATATTTGTGGAAGAATGTACTCCAGGTTTCTAGAGAGGGCTAGTGTTTTATAGCTACTGTGCTTACTATGCCATTTAATGCCTTTGCTTTAAGCTAATTTGAGCTGTTGGCTGATAATTAAAGGAAAGGACATTGGTTGGGGCTCATGAGCTATGGTTTGGGGAGTAGCCACACACAGAGTACCCTAGGACTTCAGGCAGCAGCAGCCTCTGAGGGCCCCAATCTACAAGTGTGAGAAAAAAAAACACAAAGGGAGGCAAAATAAATATAAGGACATTGTGGAGAGGAGGGCACTAGAAGCTGGAAGGATCAGGAAAGACAATGTAGAAATTGATACATGAGCTCAATTGGCATGTTAGCTAAGAGATTCTAAGAGCTGGAATTTCAGAGAGAAGAGCAGCTCAGGCACATAGAAGAGCTAGTACAAAAGCACTGAGACAGGAGACAGAGTGTTGTTAGAAACAGCAAGAAGGCTGGACAAAAGTGTGGGTAAGGGGAGTCTTGTATCACAAGGTTGGAAGTGTAGTTTGGGGCCAGGTTGTGTGTGGTGAATCCCTAGGGTCAATGATACAGTTTTAGAAGCAAAAAATGTATAATTGCAAGAACAAGGATCTAAGAATCAGGAGATCTAGGTTCTAGTCATGTCTGTGCCACTTAGCCACTATGTGGCCTGAGAGAAGTCATTTAACCTCATTAAGCTTTCAAGTTCCCTCATTTGTAAGAAGGAAACAACTCTGCACCCTTCTTACCCGGCTAATGTGAGGATCAAATAAGATACATTGAAAAGGGAAAAGGTGTGAAAATTATAAAGGGAAAAATCCCATTCCAAATAACTACAAAATGAATAAAGCATTCAGGGATCGATCTACTAAAGCACACAGAAAACTTGTGTAGATTCAATTACAAAGTGTTCCTTAAAAATAAAAACAAACAAACAAAAAAAAAAAAAAACTTAAATAGCTAGAAGAATAGTTAGTGCTTGTGGAGGAGCCATGCCAATGTAACAAAAATGATAACACTACCAAAGTTAGTTCACATTTTTAATGCTATACTAATCAAATATGAGGTTTGGTGATGATCTGCAGGGGTTCAGATTCACTGTGATGTGTAGGGTACGACCAGGTGTGAGTATGTTAATTAAGTGGAAGGCACCACTCTGTTCCAAGAGGAGGCTAGAGACCAAGCAGGACACAGTGCTGGAGATTAGGTACAGCCAAAAATGAAAGTCCTGCTCCCTGCCTTCCCTTCCCCTTCTCTCAGGGTATACACAAGCAGGGGAGATGGAAGGTATGGTAGTCAAGTGGAAGGTGCCATCTTACCTCTCCTCTTCACACAGAGATTGGAGATCAGGCAGGCATAACAGGGTGATAGAAGTGGCAGATCACATCCTCTCCTGCCTATCCTTTTCCTCTTTCCATTAGGGGACATTTGTAGTAGAAGATAATGAACTGACCACAGACAGTATCTAGGCATTTTTACAACTCAAACATCTTACACTACCTCAGGAGGTAGTTACCAATCAGGGCCTCAGGAAAGAGTTTTCTCCAAGGGAGCCAAGGGAGCTGAGGAGGAGGAGAAGTCTGGAGAGTGAGTCTGAACATGAAGAAAGTGAAAGTTGGGTACTTCCTAAAATAGTGGTTCTGAGAAGAGAGTTAACAATCAAGAGAACTGGGCCTTATCACCTCTCACCTTGACTATTGCAATAATAGCTTATCAGTCTGGTATCCCTGCCTCTACTCTCTTCTCTCTCAAATCCATCCTCCACATAGCTGACAAGTTGATTAGCACAAGTCTTTTTTACTCCTCTTCTCAAAAAGCTTCAATGACTCCTTAGGGCCCCAAGGATAAAATACAAACTTTTCTTTTTGGCTTTTTGCCTTTGCACACCAATGCCTGGAATGCTCTCCCTCCTTACTTCTCCCTCTTGGAATCCCTAGCTCCATACATGGTTCATTTCAGCTGCCTCTTCCTACAAAAAGTCTTTCCTGATCTCAGTTAATGCTACCCACAAAAAAAGTTACTTTGCATGTACTTTGTATTACACTGGTCTGCTGTATCCCCACAGTGGAATATAAACTCCTTGCATAGTTTATTGCCTGAAGGAAATAAGCACTATGTTCCAGGGGCTGTACTAAGTGCTGTGGATACAAATACAAGCAAAAAGAAAGAATGTACCTGCCCTCAAGGAGCTTACCTTCTAAGGAGGAGAGAAATGTGGATGGGAGTTCTGTAATGCTTCTACTAACCAATTAATTATTTTACAGCTACCTTTTTCCACTGGGGAACCAGACAGTTGAGTAGCACAACAACTAGGCAATCAGGACTTTTGATGGCCAGGAGGACTTCTGATGCCCAGGCCTGCTTGACATACTATGGACCCTTTGCAAAGTAAGTTTTAGCTGAACTCAGTGATGCCTGCAACTGCTAAAATCAGTCTTGACCAACTCAGAGAGAAAAGCAAAGATCTTGCTTTCCAACTTATCTAAAGAGCAGCAATCCTCTTGCTTTCTGCTTTATTGTATTTATAGATATATTCTCCCTAGACCCCCAATCTCGCCTGACTTTCCAATTTATTTTGTTTCTCCTTTAACCCTGACTTAGCTTCTTCTCAGGCAATAAATGCAGTTATAATCTTTCTAAACTGTGATCCAATGCTGGTTCATTCCAGGTCCCCCTTTTGGACCTGGGGTTTCTTCTATCTTAGCAGTTCATAGGGGATTTTATTTTAACACAAAATACATGGAAGGGATCCGACAGCTGGAAGCCAACCAGAAGAAGGTACCAGTTTGGGAGTATAATGGTAGAGTCTGGTGAGTCAGCTAGAAGGGGAATTGAAGGCAATAACTGCATCATTTTTGTTTTTGTTTCCCCAGCATCTACCATAGTGCCTTCCTGCACACAGTAAGCACTTTAATAAATGCTTATTGAATTGAAGTGAATTTAGTCCAATCCACCAACTTTGTATGAAACTTGGGCCCAGAGAAGTCAAGTGACTTTCCAAAGATCACACAAAAAAGTATCAGAGCCATGATTCAAACCCAGGCCTTTGGATTCCAGATGCAGCAAATTTCCCACTATTCACTATTGAGTAATAAGCTATCTTGCTTAAGTCTTCAATTATTCACTTAAGCTATTATTGTTTAACGTCCTTGTGGACTGAGTCCTTTGTAGCCCTGAGCCTGGGAGGGAACTGGCTAGGAGGGTGAGTGACTCCTCCCAGTTTGACTTTATCTAACACTGGTCACAGGACAAGCAGTACAGACGTCTGCCTCCGGGACAGGTGTAGAAGATTAGATACTAGACATGGTTGATTTAAGATCTCTTAGTAAAGTATTTAAAGTAGTAATTCCCAAACTCATTTGGCCATAGACGTCTTTAGGCTTATAACATATTGAAAGAACTCCTAAGTATTTTTAATAGTGCATAGTTTCATATTTAGTATTAGAGGGGAAAATATCAAAACTTTCATACAGAACTCCTATTTATATTATGCTTATCATAAAACAGTTTGAGAAATGCTGGTTTAAAACAGTGATATCCTTACCGTACGGCTGACCGATTTTTATCTTGAGGCTATAAGGCAATCCTATATTCTCATTAACCTAAAATTAACACTGTCAAAGTAAAGGGATAGTGTGGTACTGATGGGAATGCCTGGGCAAGACCATGAAGGAAGGCCATCCCAGGGCTTCTCTAAAGAGAAGATTAAAGAGAGGCTGTGTGTGTGTCTAGTATACTAGAAGCCGTTATAAAGGACGCTAAGAATAACCCAGAGAGCAGCTGGACAAATGCCTAGTAGCCAGTGTGTTAACATAAATTTCTGGCAGGGGGAGAGGACACATAAGTGACCTGCTGCCCTTGAAAGCTCTTCATAGCAGTCTGACACCCCTGCTTGAGATCAAAGGATAAAACTCATTCTCTAGCTAGGAAAGGCTGAACTGCGTGGAAGAGGAGGAAACAGAATGCCACTCAGTTACCACAAGCTGTCTTTCCTGACCTGTGATATCAGAAACTTGACAAACAGAGATCTCTACTCAAATTCCTTTAACTAGGCCTCTATTTCCACACCTCGTAACCAGGATGTTGAAAATTCATTTTTAAAAATCATATGTTTGATTTACTAAATATGCTAACCTGGCTTTATTTGAGCAATAGTTTATAAGACTCTAAAGCCCGAGATCTAACCTAATCAAATTGCCTTGGAGTAAGAAGGTTAAGACAAATGTTTGGTGTAGATGTCTGGGTAGAATGATGGTTAGGGGAGCTAGAGGCCAAAGAGTTTTGTTGCCCTTTTATAAAACCCAGATAAAAAACAAAAACAAAAACAAAAAGCACACAATATAGGGGCAGCTAGGTGGCAAAGTGGATAGAGCACCCAGCCCTGGAGTCCAGAGGATCAGAGTTCAAATCGGGCCTCAGACACTTAACACTTACTAGCTGTGTGATTCTGGGCAAGTCACTTAATCCTAATTACCTCATTAAAAAAACAAAACAAGAAAACCCAATATTTAGAAACCTGGATTTACTAAATACAGAAATTAAAATTATTTTTACAAAATGATTGTTTACTTTACACAGGTATTTGCTATAGGATTATCATTTAAGTCCTCTAGAGCATTTATAATGATTACATTTGTCAATATTTTATTTATGTAGTTTTTAAAGAACACACATACATACTCTTTTTTTTTTACTTTTTAGTTTTTTTATTCATTATCACTGACACAGTTATAAGAAAGTTACCAAAACTTAAAGGGTGAAACAACTCTGTACAACTGAAACCATTAGTTTATGTATGTTTAAAATAGCTCTACTTTCTCCCCCCAAGTCGGTGAATAAACTATAATGAAAACAAGAAAATTTACATAACAAAAATAGGAACAATTTAAAAAAAATTTTTTTTAAATATATGAAAATACAAAAATTATTCCTTTCCTGGTATCTTCACATTCTTCTCTTCTGTGTACTTATATATAACACATTGTTTCCTCCAATAAATGCATCCCCATACTTATTCTTCAGCTGTCCGTTTACATATTCTTCTGTTTGTTCCAGAGCTATATTCTTGTACCAATCCAGGTAAGCCAGGACACCTCGGTGATCAACTCCAGAATTTAACTTTACTACAACGGGTCTTCCTATGATCTGCTTTAGGAAATCACTGAGAGTTTGCTCGTAGACTCATTGTATCAATGCTCTAAGCTCCTCGGGCCAACGCCAGCCTTGGCCTCGCCTCCGCCTCCTGACAAGAACACACATATATACTCTTTAAAAACACGTTTATTAACGGGGTTTGGAGTATGCCCTGGTCATCTAAGATGGAGATATCCACTTAAGAGGTGCCAGAGACCTGCTTCTTTGAAGGAAACAGGAAGACTGTTATATTCTTCATTGGTTTACCATGAGTTTGGAGACAACTTTTGTCCATTGGATGTGTAGATAAAATTATCTGTGTCTTTTAAATCACCTAATTAAATCACCACATCGTGAAGCTCTTTTGGCAAGTTCAAGGGTGGAAAACAAGTGATACAATTAAGAGAAGGGCCTAGGGTCAGCTAGGTGATGCAGTGGATAGCACACCGGCCCTGGATTCAGGAAGACCTGAGTTCAAATCTAGCCTCAGACACATAACACTTAGCTGTGTAAACCTGGGCGAGTCACTTAACCCCATTGCCTAGCCAAAAAAAAGAGAGAGAGAGAGAGAGAGAGAGAGAGAGAAGAACCTAAACTTAGGCCAGGTGATCCCAAGAAACGGGCTTGGTGTTCTGTTTTATTTAACTTTCCTTCTCAGTTTTAGGTACAGGGAATAGTGTCCCCAACCTGCGAGTTTGAGCCATGGGGACCTCGAAGCCCAGGATTCCAGGCTAGTTGTTGCAAACAACCCAGCAGGGAAACCCTGAGAAGCCAGGGTCTCAGACACTAGCCCAGTGGGGCTTGAACTTTGTAGGATTAATTTTATGTAAGAACTGAATTAAGCAGTGAATTTAATCCACCCCCCCTTCCCAAAGAATGAGGTAGTGTAGAAGGGATTAAACCCTGAGGTGCTAGGGGAATTGTTTGTATGTTTGCTCTTATTATGCCTTTAAATATTCCTTTGTAAAAGCTAATCTGAATTTAAGGAGTTAAATGGGACAAGTTAGCCACTATGCCCCTAAAATTGAAGGAATACAGTCAGTCAGAGATACAGCCAATGGCAGGAATGAAACTCCTCCCCCTACCACCCAAACACCCTAAGGTTACTCCAGAAATCTGGAGGAAGAGTGAAATGTAAATATACCTGGACCTTTGGGAGTAGGGCCAAAGTAAACCCATGTTACAGACATAAGATTTATATAATCTTTGACTCAGATCCCATTGATATGGGACTCTTTCCCCATTCATGGAGATGAATGCCCTGCCCCTCCCTGGGTAAAATGTTGGTGGGCTCCAGTCTTTGTCAGTGCCCTTTGGGACCTTCTTCAAGCTTCAAGTTGCTTTAGGAACTTCTGGCTTCCAGCTTCAAGAAGGAAAATAGAAGAGGTCAACACCACCTCAGGTTGTTGAAAGAAGAAGACTTTGGGAGGAAGCCAACACAAGAGAAGCTGACAGTCTCCAACATGTCCCTATCCCATAGGTTGCTACACTAGAGATTGTGACAAACTTCCCTCAGGTGAGATCTGGAACTCTCCTTGGTTGGGCTGTTACTTTTCTCCCAGTGGGAGAGCTCCTTCACTATATATTGCCTGGTATATATTCTCCTATTTATTCCTTCTCTGATTTGTTTCGCTATGATTATTCATTGTGAACTGGCATTTGGTGGGAAAGGGGTCAAGCCTTAGATACAGAGTTTAGGGTCCTCTTTTCTCCCAATAATGATCAGAAGTTAGATAGAAATTGATCACGTCTCCCAGACCAGGCCTGCACAACATACGGCCTGCCAAAGGATTTTGGGCGGCCCAAGAAAAATGTGGAGGTTGTAAAAGAACGAAAAGATGTAACCAGTGCTTTGTCTATGCCCCACTTAACCTGCCTGCCACTAGTCACTATTGTGCCCATCGTGTAACGACGTGGCAGGTGGGTTGCCACTGCGTAGTCTCTTCTGTTTGTCATGTGACCTTTGGCAATGAACCACCATCAGTCTGTCTCCAGTCTGAGAGGAGTGAGAGTCATAACCTTTCTCTGTGTTTTCTGTTGTTACTGGCATTGAACAGTGACAAAGTGTGTAGCCACATGCCAACGCAGCTGATGCCCAGTATTTGATGAGCAGCAACAACTCGATGGCTTCTTCCCCGTCCTTGCTGCTCAAGCTGCCTTCCAAGTTACATGAGTGTCTGGAGCTCTCTCCAAGGTCAGACACTCAGTTTAGTATTTTTTTGTATGTAAGCAGTTTCCTGTGGAGATTTTTTTGGTTCTAATATTAAAATGTTTGGGGTGACTTTGTAAAATGGGTGGTAAAAAGAAATGAAAGATTGATTCTGAACATAGAGTGTTTAATCCAGAGTAGACAAATAGGTATTTGTTTACTTACATGAGAGGTAAAATATTGTGCTTATTTTCCAAGAAATAATAGCCATTCTGAAGGAACACAATCGTCGCCATTTAGAATCGGAACATCCTGACTTAAGCAAATTGGACACCAATGAAAAACAAATTAAAGCATCCAAATTGTTGAAAAATCTCAGTGGGGAACAATGGATTTTCAAGAAAGTAAACTCAGAAAATGAGGCGGCTACTAAGGTTAGTTTTAAGATTTCTAAAGAAACTGCTGCTGCTGGGAAGTCTTTTACTAAAGGTGACTTCATAAAAAGTGTTTGCTGATTGCAGTTTCTGGATTATGTCTCAATAAAGAAAAGTGCTTCTGAGAATGTAAGTTTGTCCCACATGACTGTGCAGCAAAGAGTAGCTGATGATAAACTGATTGCTGACAAGAAGTGTAATACATTCAATTAACTAAATGTGAATAGTAAGAAAATCTGAAAAATGTATTAAAACTTGTACTGCTTAGCAAAGTAATTTTTTAACATTAATGTGATTTCATGATAAATAAAAAAGTAATAAGTATAATTAATTGATATTAATTGAAATTTCCCTTTTTTAAAAATAGGTTTATTTGTACAACAGTTTAATCATCAATTATACCTTTACTTGGAAAGTGAGTTGCTAAAAACCTATTCATGGCCCGAAGAAATTTAGCCTATTTTAATTTTGGCCCCTACCTACTGCCAAGTTGTGTAAGTCTGGCCTAGATAAACAATATATAAAGAATCAGATGGACGTAATTCCAGCCTAGTAACCCCCTTCTTTCTGAAGAGACCAGAGGGGCTTCCAGCTCCAACTTCCTGCTTTTCCTCCTGGCTGTAATGAAAGTCTCCCTTGTAGAGGTTGGGCGAAAAGCTAGAGATGTCTATTCTGCTTACTTTCAAGCCACACAAGGACAGCCTTGGTCACAGGAGGAACTTCAAGTGGGGCCTTTCTTACCCATGGAGGCCCACTCTTATTTATAATTAATCGTGAGAAGAATGATTGAGGTGGTTAGAGTAGATCTAAATGAAGTCAATTGGATCATCAACTCACAGCAAAGAAATGGAGCTTGAAAAAAGGCCCAATGCCAAGAAAATTTATAAATAGTACAAAATCTTTGTAAAGAAAAAATGTCTCAAAATATTGATTTGATCCCATGTGACATGCAATAGATTTTCCAGGAGACATCTAAACTTCACAGACTAGTTCTCTTTCCTACTGCCAAGTGTTTTTTAGAAAAGAAAACCTGTACCAAGGTAAAGGTTAGATTTGTAGTTTGGCACAAAGTCTGGGAAACTTGTGGCCAGTTACATATATAATAAAGACAAGAATGTGCACCGGAAGAAGACAATTACTTTGATCTTTTACTTTAGCTTTTGTGCTTTTGGCCTACTTATTTGCATGGCAAAACCCAAAGAATTTTGGGAGTTTGAGAAAAACCACAGTGCTCAATACAGATAGCCCGCCCTTTGTGTTTTTTTTAGAAGTCAGCCTCTAAAATCATTTGAGGGGGATGCAAGTTGGCAATTAGGAAGACAGGAATTAAAGAGCATTTGATAGGTAAGTGAAGCCCAAGATAAGTAGGAAGAGAGTAAGAGAGCACATACAAGTGCCTTAGATAAGGTCAAGTCACAAGGCCCAGGTATATTTTGAAAGAGCTGATTAATGTGACTGTTGAGTCATTGTCGATAATAGTCGAAAAACTATGAAAATGAGAAGGGTGCTACAGGGCTGGAGAAGGATAAATATCCTTTTTTTTTTTTAAGGAAAACTCTGCCAACTATAGGTCAGTGAACTTGACTTGAATTCTTGGCAACGTTCTAGAACATATTATGAAAGGGATTATTAGTGAACACCTAAAAATACCCTAACCCCTGAGTCCTTCAACTTATTCACTCCCTATGAGCTCCTCCTCTAACTCACCTCAGCCACACACAGATGGTCATACCTTTGATCTTGCCATCATGCATAATTGGGGTTGCCTCTATGTTCAAGAATTCTGAAATCCCCTTATCTGACTATAATCCATTGGTTTTTCAGCTCCACTTCTGTCTTCTCTTACAAAACTCTACTCTTCATCCACACTGTGACCTCCAATCCCCTGACCCCTCAGTTCTCTCCCAGGCCATCTCCCTTGCACTAAGCTATTATCTCTTCTCCCCATTTTGACCCCTTGGGGAGCCAATTCAACTCTATTACTGTCTTCCTCTCTTGAATCCCTACACCCCTCATGACCCCATTTGGCTGGGCGATCCTTCTCACCATTTGCTGCCTTTAGGTCCAAGCACAGGTCCAATCATGTCATGCCTCCTACTCAATAAACTCCAGTGGCCTCCTATTGTTTTCAGGATGAAATACAAAACCCTCTGGTATTCAAAACCCTTCACAACATAGCTTTCTCCCACCTTTCCAGTCACCTCATTCCCTTACTTGTTACTCTTCGTACTGTATTCGTCCATCCAGGGCACTGGCCTCCTGACTAGTCCACAAACAAGACACTCCTTCCCTCAGTTGCTGTCATGTTTTCTGGCTATCCCCCATGCCTTGAATGTTCTCCTTCCTCCGTTCTTGACTACTGACCTCCCTTGCTTCCTGTGAGTCCTAACTAAAGTCCTACCTTTTACAGGAAGCCTTTCCCAACCCCTCTTAATTCTAGTGCTTTCCCTCTGTTCATTATTTTGTATTTATTTTGTATGTAGCTTGCTTTGTATATATTTATTTGCATGTTGTTTCTACCACTTGACTGTCAGCTCCTTGAGGGCAGGAACTCTTTTTTGCCTCTTTTTGTATCCCCAATGCTTAGTACAGTGCCTGGCATATAGCAGGTGCTTAATAAATGTTTACTGATTGTTTGACTGATAGTGATCATGAATAGCTAGCATGGGTTTATCAAGAACACTGCATTCCCGTTCCCAAAGAAGTTTCATTGGCTTTCTATTGTCTCTAGCATTAAAAAAAAAAAAAACCTCATCAGTTTACAGTTTAAAACTCTTGACAATTTATTTTCTTTTTTTAATTATTATTTTCTTTTTTTATTAATTTATTTTGATTTATCAATAATCACTTCCATATGTTTCTGAGTTTAAATTTTTTCTTCCCCACCACCTTCCCCAAGATGGCACATAATCTGATATAGGTTACACATTTACATTCATATTAAACATATTTTCATATTAGTGATGTTGTAAGTAAAAATCAAAACCAATAGGAGGAACCATCAGAAAGAGGAAACAAAACTCAACAGAAGAGAAAAAAATTAGCAATTCGACTTCCATAATTCTTTCTTTGGATGTGAATAGCATTTTCCATCACAAGGCCTCTGAAAGCCTCTCTTTCCCGGTTGATTTTTCCTTTCTCCCCTTAGGCACTTTATGCTCTAGCCAGACTGGCCTACGTAATATTCCCCATAGAAGATATTCTACCTCCTACTTTTTTGCTTTTGGACGGGCCTAGTATGCTCTTTCTCCTTATCTCTTTCTCTTAGACTCTGTTATTCCAGTAGAGGTCCACTCACCTCCAGTGAACCTCCTATGTCCTTTCTTAATTCCACAAGTAATTGGTGCTCACCCTCAAATTCCTTTATTATTGTTTACATATTTTATATTTACTTATCTGTTGTAGATGTTGTTTTCCTCCAATAGAATATAAGGTCCTTGAGGGGAGGACCTGTTCTGCTTTTGTCTTTGTATTTCTAGACCCCAGAAAGGCACTCAGTAAAGGCTTGTTGATTTGAATTGCATAACAAGGCATCGTAGACTAGTTGCATTTCTTCTTTTCACAAGAGTATTAAATTGGTAGATTAGGAGAATGATGCAGATATAACTTATTTAAATTTTAGCAAAGGTTTTTGTGCTATCCACATGGAAAAGAGGGAGATGTGAAATAAATTAGGCTTATTTGGAATTGGTTGAATGAACAGATATAACAGTTGGTATCAATGATAGTTTCAAGTAAATCTATGGCTTGCCCAGTGTTGTTTAATATTTTTTAAAAGTATCGATGTAACTAGACTCCCACCCAAGCAAGGTAGGATAGGAAGTACCCTGAGATGCATGTTGCATACTAAGGAAGATATGACTCCTGATTGATTGAGTGCTGGGAATGATGCTGTGTATCTACCTTAGGGACTTACTGCGTTAGTTTCAGACACTCTTCTAGAGAGACAACTAACAGAGGACATGCTAGTGAGTAATAGAGACAGACTTTTTATTGGTAGACATGCATGGAAACTTGTTGTTATTATGTCTCTGGACTTGCTCAAAATATTAGAGATTACTGAAAATGGACTTCTGGGTGAAATTACTCTCTCTCTCCTGGTTTGAGCTTAGAATTTATCTTGCTCACCTCTGAAGAGCTCATTCACGCTAATGTATTCTTTGGTATATTCTGTTATGGGAGAAATATATCTTTGAGGAGTTCATGTGGTATGTGACTACTGCCAAAATAAATCTATGACAATGCAAAAATTATAGAGGTAAAAACCTAGGTTTTATTATGCTTAATTACAGGTTCAGAAGGGTAGAAAAATAATCCTTGAACCATGGTTAAGATTCTAGTAAGGCTTCTTATAGACACAATTATGTCAGAGTGACAAAAAAATAATTCTTTTACATATTGCAATCTCATACATTCTACAAAAGTTAAAAAAAAGATATTCATAATCCCATACTTCCTTCAATGCCATAAAAGTTCAACAAATCTAGTTAAGCAGACTCTAAGTAAACTAAATCAGGTTATAGATTAAATACTGACTTTGCAAAATCATACACTTACAAAACTACAAGCTTACATTTTAAAGAAATCACAATGGGTTAATTGAGAGGAAGGGATTTACATGTCACAAAGACTTGGCATCAGGGAAATTTTTCCACAAATAAAATATTTGGGGGAGGTTTTAAAGATGCTGTATTCTCTTCTTCTCTCATTTGGCTTATTTTAGGAATAACCAAAGTCTTCCCTTAATACTATTATTACAGGGGTCAGGTTTTGGTTAGGTAAGGTTAATATTAATGGAAGACAGGCTTTTACTTAACCAAAAGTTTCAGGAGGAATGGTCCTGAGCCCCAAATTAAAAAAAAAATTAGTAAAAACAAATAAAATTCCCATAACAATTCTAATCTGTAATTTGTTTGCTGCTTTGCTTGTATAAAAAATTTACTTAATAGTATTAACAAATTAATAAATAGTTACAATAGTAACTACTTGTGAAGGTCTTTTGAGTGTTTGGTGGGAAGGACCTAAGCTGTTGAGTGTTAGGGAAGAACTACTCCCCCTTAAGAGTGATCAGGGAAGTGACTTTTGTTCTGAACCTATTATCCTCTAGACTACCAATATTGGGGAGGGATGGAGGGAGGAAGGTATCATTCTAGCCCAATACCCCTCTTTGGGACTAGAGAAAAGAATACTCAGTCTCAGTTAGGCTCCCGGAGTCTACCTGATCCTACCCACCTCAAACCTCAAACCCCAAACCCAGCTAGCTTGCTGGCATTGCAGACATGGACCTTGGCTCTCTTCCTCTCTGCACAAGTGACACAGACCTTAGGTCGTATATACTGGCAAGTCAAATCTTTTTTAGACAACCCATATAGGCATATATATTACATGTGGGAACCTGTACACAGACAAATTATACTACTTCTTGGTTGCTTGAGAATAGGGACACAGAAAGGTCTATGGACACTGAGGACAGGGTCTGACACATTCCATAGAGCATTCCAGGGACCAGGGACTAAAAGGAGAACAGATCGTGCAGTGAAGCAGAAGAGATCCCAAGGGGTCCCTGAATGAGTACACAATATGGAAACCAATGTCATCTGGCAGTTCTGTCTCTCACTATGCAATTGTGAGCCACAGATATAGGGCAGATTGAGGAGAGGACCTGTGAGTATGGTGGCAGAGAGGAGTGGTTGAAGTTTCTGTCGCAAGTGTAACCATATGGCTCTGACCACAGGAGAAGAGCAAGGACTCAGTTCTAGCCTCCAACCTAGGCTAAAATATGCAATGGAATAAACAGGGCAGGAAATCCAGACCAAAGGTAAGCCTATAATTCAGCTCCCCATAACTTGCAGAGACTCCCAGTGGTCTAATAGTGGTTGATTCCAGCAGGAATCTACTGAAGCTTCTAACCAGGGATAAGCCTACAGAAGTCTTCGTCAGACCCAAACCTAGGCCCCTTTGTAAAGCTCAGACTAGATGGAAGTGAGTAGACAACCCCAGATCACACTACTTTGGCGGTACCTAACGCTTAGTTTCCCTGCATGAACTGTCACTGAGATCCTATAATAACACAATACTCAATAGTTCAAAAAAGTGACAGAAGGATGCAAGAGGACAAGAACTCAGACCAGATATTCTCCGCAAAAGTACAAAGAGCTCAGCATCAATAGAAAATCCAAAGTCAAGAAGCAGGTTGAAAGAATAAGCGAAGAACAACAGCAACAAAAAAAAAGAATCCCACCATAAAGTCCTTTGATGGCAACACTGAAATTCAAGACATAAACCTAGATAAAGAGAATGACACCGAGACATCTGCAAAGTCTTCAGTAAAAACACAGCTTGGGAATAAATCCAACTAGAATTCCCAGAAGAGAAAAAGCAAAACTTTTTAAAAAGCTAAAAAGTGATTTTAAAAACCAAATGAGAATAGCCATATTAAAAATATCACTAATAATTAGAGAAATGAAAATTAAAACATCTTTGAGGTATTACCTCATACCCAACAGATTGGCTAAGATGACAAATGTTGAAAGGAATATGGGAAAATAATGATATGAACTTGTCCAACCATTATAGAGAACAATTTAGAACTGTATCTAAAGGGCTGAAAAACTGTGCCTAACCTTTGACTCAGCAATACTAGGTCTATTCTCCAGAAAGATCAAAGAAAGAGGAAAGGATCCATGTTATAACAGTAATTTTGGGGGAGTAAACAATTGGAAACTGAGGGGATGCCAACTGGGGAATGGATGAAGAAGTTATGGTATATGAATGCAATGAAATACTATTATGTCCTGCAAGAAATGATGATAATAGATGTATTCAGAAAAACCTAGAACACACGAAATGACGCAGAATGAAGTGAGCAGAACTAGGAGAACAATTTATACAACAAGATATTGTAAGGACAATCAACTCTGAAAGACTTAGGAACTCTGATCAATACAATGATCAACCACAATTCCAAAGGATTCATGATGAAACATGCTACCAACTTCCAGAGAGAGATAAGTGATGACCTCAGAGTGCACCTTGAAACATATTTTTTTTCTTCTTTTCTTTCTTTCTTTTGGTTTTGGACATAACTAATGTAGAAATTTGTTTTGCATAACTACACATGGGCTTTGCTTTTCTTGTGAGAAGGGGGAGGGAAAGAATTTGGAACTGAAAATAAAATAAAACTGAATTAAAAAAAACAAATGAGAGCAGTAGAAGAATAATGGGAAAAGAAATGAGAGCTATAGAAGAAAAAAATAGGAAATGAATTAACAAATTGGAAAACATACAAAACCTTACCTATCAAAATAACTTCATGAAAATTAGAATGGATCAAATGAAACCTAATGATTCTACCAGACATCAAGAAATATTAAATGATGAAAAAAGAAGAAAATGTAAAATATATACATACCAAAACAACTGATCTGGAAAACAAATAGAGAAGAAATAATTTAAGAATCACTGGACTGCTTGAAAGACTTGGTCAAAATAGGAGCCTAGACATTGTACTTCAAGAAGTCATAATAAAAACTATCCACATGTCTTAGAGCTAAAGGGCAAAATAGAAATTAAAAAAATCCACTGGTTACCTTATCAAATCAACAAACAAAACTCCTAGGAATAATACGGTCAAAATCCAGAGCTTCCAGTACAAAGAAAAAAATACTGCAAGTAGCTAAAAAGAAAGAATTCAAGTACCAACGAGCCAGAGTCAGGGTCACACAAGATATAGCAGCTACCACTACAAAGGAGTGGAAAATTTGGAATATGTATTCCAGAAGGCAAAATATCTAGGCTTGGAATAAAGAATAAATAAAGAAAAACAGTAAAATCTTATAGGAGAAAAAAATTGACAAACAGGACTGAATAGAAAATCTGACATACAAACACAGAAGGCAAGAGGAGCATGAAAATGTGAATATGAGCAAGCAATTATAATGGATTAAACAAGAAAAAACTGTTTTCATTCTAATATGAAGGTGGGGATGGATCCCCTTAGAACTCTATTATCACCATCAAGGGTCATAGAGGCAGTCTAATTATAAAAGGGGCCTGGGAATGATTCTTTCATGTTTTGATGATCTTAAAAGAAGAACGGTAATGACATGTAGTTAATAGGATGGAAGACTAGACATTTTCTCTTATCCCCATGACCTCTCAAACCTCTCCAAAACAATAAGTTTGTGCCAAAGATAAAGCAACTTCAGCTGTCTCCATGGTCTAGGACATGCAGAAACCAAAAGAAGGGAACCTCTCCCTCCCCTCCCCCCACCAACCTTGCTGCCAGCAGGAGGGCTTTGTTAGCCAAACCAAGGACCTGACAAATGGCCTTTCAACAAAACCCAACCCCAAATTCCAGTTCCTCCCTCCCTCTTTCCAATGTTATGGAGATCTGAGTTCCAGGCTATGGAAATTTGCTTGGCCCATGTTAGCACCATGGCAGCAGAATTCTGTGCTGCAAAAGATCTTAGCCAAGAATAGAGGTAGAAAAGGAAAAAGGTAGGTCACTCATCTAGACTTGATATAGAGCTCAACCCTAAACCATAGCCCCTCCTTTCTTCCATAGCCAAACTACAGAAATCAACCCTGAAACATTAGCATGGCTCTTGCTGAACATCTGGTCCTGGACCAGAGAACTGAAAAACAAGGGAAGCAGGACACCAGTATGGCACATGATGTGCAGGGAGCACTGTGTGACATTCCACAAAGTCAGAGTAAAAGAGCTTAGCATCCAATTGGGGCCAGTTCTGTCCCACCAAAAGTCACTTGGGGCAGAGACCTAGGTTAATGAACCCCAAACTACCCAGTGTGAAAGAATGATAAGGGGGGCAGCTAGGTGGCGCAGTGGATAGAGCACCGGCCCTGGAGTCAGGAGGACCTGAGTTCAAATCCGATCTCAGACCAGAGACTTGACACTTACCAGCTGTGTGACTAGCTGTGGGCAAGTCACTTAACCCCAATTGCCTTGCCAAAAGAAAGAAAGAAAGAAAGAATGCTCAGAACATTTTAAGATCTAGCCCCAAAAGAAACCACCATCAGAGGGGAAGAAGTCAGAAAGTGAGAGGTGGGGAGGTGGGGGAGGGGAACCAAAATTACCAGAGATGTCAGCAAGAAGAAAACTTAAAGACTTTGAACATAAACAAAAAAGTCAACAGGGAAAACATTAACAGCATACTAGAAAACAAAGGAAAATGATCCAACACTTGATGAGACAAAGGACCCTGAGGAATGTAAGGAAAACATGGAATCACAACATGCTGTCCCTGAGTGGTTTAAGAGAGAAATGAAAACTACTGGAGCAGAATTTGTGGCTCGCACAGCAAAAATAATGGGCACAATAGGAAACCTTGAATCAATAGTGTCAAGTGTCACCAAAGAAACAAAAGAGAGAACAATAGATTGGGAATGCAAACACACAGAAATGAAGTATAATCTGGGAGAAGAGAAGTAAAAAGCAATAACACTTAAAAAATTATGCTCCCTATCTAAGCAAAATATACTGATCTTGAAGACAGGATATATACAGATAAGCTAAGTATCACAGATCTCCCAGAAGAACACAATAAGAAAAAAAACCTGAATACCATAATGAAGGAAATGATAGAACTCCCCAGAAACCCTGAACATAGAAAAGGAAAACAAACAAAAAAGAATCAAGGTGGCAAACTCAAAGACACACAGTGGTTAAATATAATACTCCAATTCAGAAAGACAAATTCTTCAAGCAATCAGGAGAAAGATCTTTAAATACAAAGGAAAGGAAATGTGAATAACACAAGACTATTTTGTATCCACCAAAAGGCATAGGAGTGAATGGAATACTTTGTTCTAAAAAGCAACTGAGCACAGAATGCAGTCCACGGTGACTTACCCTGCAAATCTGAGTTTAACCATAAACGAAGAGCTAAAAAATTTATAATACCTTTTAAATGGGACTGCAAAAGAATCTGCATTTTAAAAGTACCACATGGAACTTTTACAAGAACTGACCATGTATTAGGGCACAGAGATATTGCAAACAAATGTAAAAATGCAAAAATAATAAATATATCCTTTTTGGCCACAGTGTAATAAAAAAATAGTCATTGGTTCAGGGACCACAAAGGAAAGACACAGACCCAAATGGAGAATTAACAACGAAATCCTAAATAATGAGTGGGTCAAAAAATAAATCACAATAACAACTAATAGGAGAGTATTCTAGGAAAATGGTAGAGTAGGTCAGAAAACTTAGGCTCTCCAAACTTCCTCCAAGAAAAATAGACAGAACATTACCTCAAAGTGAGTGTGAGTGTGGAGTGGCAGAAATAAACAAAAGTTGGGGTAAAGACAATTTGAGAAGATCCCAGGAAAGATTCGACCTCCAGGAGTGGAGGTTTGGCCTGAGAGAAGCACAAACACCTCTAGGCCCACTCAGCAGAATCAACAAACGAGCCCCAGGGGCAGCTGGGTTGGGAGGCAGATTCAGCCTCAGCAACTTTCACTTCACAACACTGTAGGGGTTGGAAGGCTGAGTAGGAGAGGATTGAAGACCTTTTGCTGTTGACAGACAGGACACCAAGCACCAAGCACAGCTGGGCTGACCAGACTCAGTCCTGGGCTATGGCTGTGGGGGAGATGGAGCTAGCACATGCCTGATGAATGCAGGAGCAGAGGGGCAGGGACCCTGTGGGCTGTGGGTACCTGCAGGAGAGCAGAGTCCTTGTTTTCAGTTCCAGGGCAGAAAGGAGAGGTGAAAAACAGGGACTACAGGGAGCAAGAGCGTTTGTGGGACAGCATGGCTGGGGGCCCTAGCCATAGCCTACTGGTGGAGAGGAGTGCCCAACTTTGGACCCAGGGGCTTCAAGAGACAAGATGGAAGAGGCCAATTCCACTTCAGGTCGATGAAGGAAAAGATTCTAGGAGGACATGAGAGGAGCCAGCAGCCTCTGTCATGTCCTTATCTCCAGCTCGCTTTACTAGACACTTTGGGGAGTTTGTCCTAGGATGACATCAAAGACACTCTCCCTTGATTGAGTTGAGTTACCTCACTTTTCAATGGGAGAGCTCTTCTCTGTATTATCTGACACATATTCTCCTATGTATGTATACCCTCTTTGATTTCTGCTTTGCTACGATTTAGATAAATGGGATATTCGTATTCACCTGATAAAAATTTTTGGTTTAAGATTATTGGAAAAAAAAAAAAGTTTGTACCCAGGGACAAAGCTCAGAAAATAACAGTAAGAAGGACCTGAAGCTTAGGGCATCATTCCCATACCTCAAGACTAGAATCTTTATAATAATAAACTGCTAAAAATTAAAAAAATAAAAATAAAAATGAGTAAGCAAAGGAGAAAGAACCCAACCATAGCTAGCTACTATGGGGATAGGAAAATCTGGATTCATATTCAGGGGAAGTAGGAGAGCTAAAAAAGCCACTCCGTGTTCAGTGAGAAATGTCAAATGGTCCCTAGATAGACCTAAATCTATAGGTCTATAGAATAGAGGGAGCAATGGGGCTTGTGAAACAGATGGTGGCAGAACACATCTCAATGATGTGAGACGAGAAACAGGAAAGATGGCCTTCAACAATCCAGATACTGGCTGCACCTTCTCGTTCCACTTAACACTCTGATCCGGCAAGGAAAAGATGAACACTCCTCGTTTCCCATTGCCACTGCCAGAATCTACCTCGATTGCCACCACTGCAACCTCTCCTTCGAGGTTGACTCGAGCCAAATTCATCACACAATTCAAGTGGTCGAACTGGCCATCATACTATACATTGATGTTGCCTCAAACATTCTAACTTCCTACTATCCCAAATGTACTTAACTGCCGTGATCTATTCCTCCACTCTCCCTCAGCTACACCATCAAAAGGTCATTCTCTTCCTCATTTCTTATCTAGTCTTAATCGCTGAATGGGTGTTGTCTCAGTTCAACTGAGACCTGGGAAAGACCTTAACTTAAAAAGGCCTAGGTCTCACTGATGTGAAATGATGCAAAGTGAGCAATACATTGTACACAGTAACAGTCATATTATTCAATGACTAACTTCGATAGACTTAGCTCTTCTCAGCAACGCAAGGATTTAAGACACCTCCAAAATACTCACGATGGAAATTGCTATCCATATCCAAAGAACTATGGAGTACGAATGCAGATGGAAGTATACTATTTGCTCTCCTTTTCCTTTGCTGTTTTGTTTTATTGCTTCACTCTCATGGTTCCTACCACTAGTTCTAATTGTTTTTTTTAATGACAAATGGGAAAATACGCTTAACATGAATGTGCAAGTACAGCCTACATCAGATTGTACGCTGCCATCTTCTGTGGGGAGGGGGGAAGAGGAGTTGGAAAGGAAGAAAATGTAAAATTCAAAATCTTATGGAAACTAAACTTACTGAAAACTAAAATTAAATTAAAAAAAAAAGGCCAAGGTCTCCCACTGCATGGAGGGTCAGAGCCATCTCCAGTCATCCTGATCTGTATCTTGCCACTGAAGCCAGATGGCTCCCGAGGAGAAAGTGAAGCTGCTGACTTTGCACAGCCCTTCCTTACTTAAATCCAATTCACTTTCACGTCACGGCATCACCTCTCTTATGTCACGATAATCTTCGGGAATGAAAGACAACCAACCTCTGTAATAGTAGGAGCTGCCCCACTGGGGCCCCAAATGCAACCAGCCAACTGGGCTCTTCCTTTCTTTGCCTTCCCTTCCCTTTGTCTACACAGGTATCAACCCCATACCTGTGAGTGCTCTGCCCAAAGGAATGGGTGTTGCCTCAAACTAAGACCTGGGAAAGACCTTAGCTTAAAAAGGTCAAGGTCTCCCACAGCATCCAGGACCATCTCTAGCCATCCTGATCTAGTTTGCCACTGGATCCAGATGGCTCTGAAGGACAGAGTGAGGCTGGTGACTGCACTTACATCCAACTCATTTGTGTATGTCATGGCATCATGGTCCTCTTCTAGAACAAAGGACAACCACCTGCTTAACAAGGCTGCTTCAAACTGTCTCTCCTCAAGCCTCCCATATGACCACCTTCCTCCAACTCTCAGCTGAGAAACTGCCCTCATCCTTTACTGAAAACAAGAGACTATTCACTTTAAAATCTCTCTCACCTTTAAAAATCACTTTTCACTTTAAAAGCCCTTCCCAACCTCTCAACATTGCAAAACTTAATATTAGCCCCCTTTCCCTCCTTTATTCTGGTTTCCAATGGAAACCTTACTAAAGTTCCCTTACTAAAGTTAACCCTTCCACACATGCCCTTGATCAAACCTTTTCTGTTCAGCAAATTGCCTCCAAATTGTCTCCTCTAGTCAATTTCTCTCCCAACTAATTAATTCCTTGCAGCTTACAAATGGGCCCAAACCTGCCCTTTCTTTTAAAAAAAACCTTCCCTTGGGGCAGCTAGGCATGCAGTTGACAATGCTCTGGCCTTGGAATCAGGAGTACCTGAGTTCAAATCCAGCCTCAGACACATGATACTAGCGGTGTGACCCTGGCCAAGTCATTTAACCCTGATTGCCTCACGAAAAAAATCTTCCCTAAACCCTATGATTTTCAAGTTGTCCATATGATATCTCTTTTTCAAAGTCAAACTCCTAGAAAAAGCCACCTACAGTTACAGACTCCACAAAACCTCATCTCACTCACTTTTCTAACTTCTACAATCTGGTATCTGACTTCATTAACCAACTCAAACAGCCCTTTCCAAAGTCACCAAGTCTCTTAATTGCCAAACCCAAAAGCTTTTCTGAATTCTCATCTTTGGTCTCTGTTGTGTTTGGCACTGTTGACTACATTTTCCTCCTGAATACTTTCCTTTCTGGATTTTCATACCACTTCTCATTTGCCCTACCTGCCTCAAGTCTTCTTCACTGGTTCAGATACCCACATCATACCCCATCTCTCTCCTGGATACCTTCCTTTCTGGGTTTTCATACCACTTCTCATCTGCCCTACCTGCCTCAGTCTCCTTTGCTGGCTCATTACCCACATCACGTCCCATGTCTCCCAAGGCTGTCTTGGGCCACCTTCTCTCTTTACACCTTCACTTGGTGACCTCATAAATTTCCATGGGTTTGTCACCCCATATGCAGATGACTACTAGTTCTATACATCTGGGCCTAGTCTCTCTCCTAAGTTCAAATCCACCAACTGTTAGGCATTTCACAATCTATGTCACACCTCAAAGTCAACATGCGCCAAATAAAAAATAATTCTTTCAATCCAAAGCCACTCATTTTCTAAACCTTCCTATTTCTTTGAGCCACCACCATCATTCCAAATACCCAGGCTTACAATCTGAGTCATCCACAATTGCTCATTTTCACTCACCTCCCCTATCTAATCAGATGCCAAATCTTGTCTTTTCTACCACATCTCTCACGTCCATTCTCTTCTCTTTACTCACACATCTACCAACCTAGATGTGCAAATGTAAACACAGGCTCCTCTAAGAATATCAGTTGCCTACTCAATTACCTCTAGACTCAAATTTGGCCTTTGAAGCTCTTTATAATCTCCAACCTTACACATTCCTATGCTCCTCTGCAGTCCTGCCAAATTGTGTTCCACACGTATTTGTCCATCTGCCCTGTGCAAACTATTCCCCAATCTTTCAATCTTGACCTTGCAGACCAACTTCCACAGATTCAGTTGAAGTGCCCTCTTTCATGCCTTTCTTGATCCCAGCTGTCTGCTACACGGCAGGTGCTTAAATGTTTGTGTGAGCCACCTGATTCAAGCCAATTAGCATCTTCTTTCCCAAAATTACCTTATATTTCATGCATGCATGTAGGACTGTGTGCAAATGTGTTCCATGACTGATATAACAGGGAATGATAAAGCAAATTTTGTGATTGCTTATTTAATGATTTTCACTGAAAAGCAGCCAAAGTACAGAAAACTACAACACTTCATAATAATTCACAAAGCTACAACTCTTCTGACATTCACTTTCACAAGTAAACATCTGGTCCTTTTCAAGGTAAAATGAAATATTCACTGTATGTTTTCTGGTGCAGAAGAAGCTATAGGTAGAGGAAGGAGGGTTACTCTACCAAACCCATCTTCCACCATGGCTTTCAGCTCTGAGGCCTGGAGTTGCAGCCTGCCCAACTTTGCCAGCACAGTCCTTAAGAGACCATTTAACATCAGTGAAATTATGCTATTTTGATTAGGTTCCTATCTTCTTTTGAGCACTCTTTGGACTCCATTTTTCCTCTAAGTCCTATTTAGGAAAGCAGGTGCTGTGTTACAGCAAAACTAGACAGACTGAGAGATACAAAGACTCATACACAGTTTTCCCTGAGGGCAAAGACCATTTCACTCTTGTCTTTTGTTGGATTGGCAGGACAGAATGTGATGATGGCATAGTAAAAAAAAAAAAAAATTATTTATATAGGCTTTCCTCACAGTTAAAGCATATGGTCCCCAAACTGTTGAAATGTTCATGTGTGCTTATTACCACTATTGGATGTTCTATCATATATTGTTATTAAGGTTGAAAGAGGAGTATTTTTTTTGGGTCACTTCAGTCATGTTCAACTTTTTGTGAACCCATTTTAGCGTTTTCTTGGCAATGATACTGGATTGGTTTGCCATCTCCTTCTCCAGCTCATTTTACAGATGAAGAGCTGAGGCCAACAGGGTTAACTGACTTGCCCAAGGTCACACAGCTAGTAAGTGTTTGAGGCCAGTTTTGAAGTCAGGAAGATGAGTCTTCCTGATTCCAAGACCAGTGTTCTATCCACTGTGCCACTGGTCTTGTATTTTTTTCCAATTCTAACCAGTGTGCCCTACAATTGTTTTCTCCATTTTGCTCCCCTCCACTTCTCACATGACCCACCCATATTTTTCTGGAATGAAAAACTCACCTTCAGGCTCAGAGCTTTTCAAGGCTAGCTATACAATTTTAATCTTTGAAAGTGACTCACACAAAGAATTGATGGAATCTGAATGCAGATAGAAGCGTATTATTTTCACTTTTTTGGGGTGGTTTTTTCTTTTGTTCTGTTTCTTCTTTCACAACAACATGAGTAATGTGGAAATATGTGTAACATAATTGCACACATATAACATACCAGACTGCTTGCTGTCTTGGGGATGGGATGGGAGGAGGGAGAAAAATTTCGAATTCAAAATCTTATAAAAAATTAATGTTATAAACTATCTTTACATGTAATTGGAAATAATAAAATACTATTTACATTTAAAAAAGAAAAAAAAAGTGACTCAGTTACAAGAAACCCAGGACAACTAACATATTTCATGAGCTGATTCCAAATTGTAAACACACTTACGAAATACTGCAAGGTCAAAAAATTCATGTTTTCAAGGTCTAGTCCCTTCTATGGTCATTTTCATTAGAGGTCTTTCCATTTCTTTCCAACACTACGAATTTCTTACCAGGGCCCTTTATCAAATAAAAAGAAATTTGGTTCTTGTGCCACAACTCAGTTTTTATTGCTGAAAAAAAATAATATTTTTAATGTGATTCCTTGCAAATGAAGGAATGCTTATTTGCCTTGGGATAGAAAACATTTCTTTTGCCCACTCTTTTTTGGAAGTTGTACTCCTCAAAGATCACCCAGAAAACCAGTCCTAACACTTAGAAAGCATTAAAGATCTTTCTTTGTGTTTCTTTTCACTCTTCTACCCGGAGATCTGAAAAGCATCCTTGGTCCTAGAGACCAAAAAATTAGTTTATTTTTCCTTTTTAAAGAATCTGTTGATCTACTGACACTCCTGTTTGGCCTTTTTGGAGGGGGAAGAAAATCACAATCTGTTGGATTTTCTGTACTCTCTGCCAACTCCCTTTTGGATAACTTGGCCTTGTCTTTCTGGGGAGGAACAACGCTGTTTCTGCTAACCCGCTTATGTTTCTTTTTTATCATTTTAGTGGTAGCTACATCCTGATACTCTGTCTCTAAGTCACTGGTTCTACTTAACTGTAACTCTTTCACATTAACTGTTTCTGAAGAAACCTTTGAGGCTACCTGGGGAATAATGTGGTTGCTTCCATTAACAACTTGCTTCCTTTGCTTTGTGACCAATTTAGGAGTTCCTATGTCATTACTTTCTGGCTTTGAGGAAATAATAGGATGTGCTGGCAATCCTTTCACAGAAGGAGTTTCTGTATAAGCCTTCTGAAGTGTGGTGCACAAGTTTTTCTTTTGTTGTTCCTCCGTCTCTATCTTCTTACAAGCATCTTCTTTCCTGCTTTTGCCAATGGCTGGCATCACCTCAAGGTCTGTCAGTTTTTCTTCATTCTTTTGGGTCTCTGTTTCATCATTCTTATTTGGGTCTTGGAAGCCGCCATCTATTACTTTAAAGGCTTTTGGTCCTTGACCCTTTGTTCTTTTACATGCTCTTCTTGAGCTGTTGTTTTGAGGATTTAAGGAAACAACTGTATCAGACATGCCTATGTCACTTGGAAAAGAAGAATCAGTACTCATATTCTTCCTTTTATTTATCTCCCTTCTCTTCGTAGCTCTTGACCTATCTTTCTCAAAAGTCAGAGCTGTCTCCATATTCTGCTTTTCATCTTTTTTCCCTATAAAAATGACAAGAAAGAAGACAAAAATATATCTAGCAGTTATATCCCATTGCAAATCAACAACTATTTATAGATTGGCTACATATCACATGTGGGAGTATGACTGGATGAAAAAGCATTTATTAAGCACTTAGTATGTGCTAAGCACTATGCTAAGCATTGAGAATATAAATGGCAAACACTTCCTGTTCTCAAAGAGCTCACACTCTAATTAGGGGAGACAACAGCTGCAGGACAGATGGAAAGGCCCATGATTCCTAAGGGGGCAGTTGTGGGGCAGACATCAAGGATTTAAGATTCCTTAGGTTACAAAAGTAGAGCAAATGACAATGCTAGGGCTGGTGCTCCTCCATCTTATCAGATGGAACAGATCTGTTAACTCCCATTTTCATCCAAACCCTGTGGGCAGCCAGTAGGTTTTGGGCGAAAAGGAATAACAAAGGAAGAAGGATGTCTCCAGTGGTGGTAGGTCTTTTTACCACCCAGCTCTCCAAGAGGTGCTGAGATAGCAAGGTCAGTAATAACAGTATTACTATCTCCATTTCACAGGTGAAAGACCTGGAGCATTGAGGCTAAATGATAGCATGAGAAACAGGATTCAAGGCCAGATCTTCTTGACTCCAAGAAGAATATTCTATAAACTACAGAGGTGTCAAACATGAGACCCTTGGGACCTATAACAGCCTACACCTCCTGAGTGGGCCCAAATCAGGTTAAAATGTAACTGGGAAATATGTGACAAATAAAAACACAACAAAACATAAATATCACATTTTAAAACTAAGTCAATATGTGGCCCACAGAGACTCATATGTATAGTTCAGTAGCCCTCATTTCTACTTGAGTTTGCATCACTGTACTATACCAAGTTCAACTTGAATAGGAAGTCTGTTAGTGATCAAGTTAGAGTTTCTGGGGTCACAATAAAAAGATGATGGCAAAAGAAGACTGAAAAGTGAAGCTGAGCTGGATAGGATGAAAGCACAGGGAAAGGGAACACGGGAATAGTACAGGGTAAAGAGGATTTCTGCATCAATGTAACATTGAACTACCATATGAATTATATTTTGAAAAGACTACATAATCGTGACTATAAAAATTTAAGTCACCACGGCTTTGAGGATGCTATTTTGTCAAGAAAAGGGACCTGGCTTAGAATCAGTTAAATCATTAATTTAACAAGCATTTTATTAAGAGCTTACCTACTAAGTAAAAAGCAATGAGAGGTATAAAGAGATAAGAGTTTATCAGGGACTAGTGCTAAGAGCAGTTTTGTTTAAAATCTTCATAAGTGATATCAAGGATCTAGAAAAGGTGATGTGACGTGTATTAATTCGTTAGTATCTAGTATTAAGAGGGATGCAAGTACTCAGTTGGCTTAGAAGGAATATCACTATAGTGGGGGACAGGAAACATTCATCAGGCTAATATATTTTAATATCCTAAAAACTATTCTTGCTATTATTCTATAAACCAAACAACCTTCTTTTAATTAGGTTTCCCAGGTATCATGATGGGGAAAGAGTTTTCTATCAGTTTTATTGTCTGTGTGACAAACATAATTTTAAACTCTAATAGCTTAAAACTGCACTGAGACTCTGGGGATACCCTGTATATCTATCAATGTTCACCTTTCTAGGTTAGGCTAGTGTGAATTTGGTTACTTAAGAATTTCTTGTTCACAGAGATAAGTGTACTGCTAATTTAAAAATCAAGGTCATGGACCTTCAATTCAAAACTAAGGGCCTGGAAGCACAGTGGTAATCAACTATCCCAGAAGGCCAGGCTTAATCACAACTTTCTAATCCACATTACTATATCTATAACCAATTAAACCAACTTTGTAATCCACATTACCATACCTATGAGAATAAGAAATGAGATGAGAAAGTTTTACAATATCAGTCACCTTAATCCTCATCTGCTACTTTTCTACACCTTGATAGTTATTACAATCTTCCTGCAGCATCCCCCTATAAACTTAATATTTCACTACCCAATGAGAAGTTTTTTTTTTTTTTTAAAGGCAATTAGGGTTAAGTGACTTGCCCAGGGTCACAGAGCTAGTAAGTGTCAAGGGTCTGAGGCTGGATTTGAACTCAGGTCCTCCTGACTCCAGGGCCAGTGCTCTATCCACTGCACCACGTAGCTGCCTCTCTAGAGTTTTAATCACATCTATAAATTTGATGATTTTGGTGAGCAATCCTTCCTCCACGTCAGCTGCCAATATTATGAAAATGAAAATTAAGGTATAACTCTCCAAATATACAAGAGTTTCACAGGCTAAGAATGACCTTGACATCAAAATCTCAGATTTCCCTATCTTTGACGGCCCAAGAACTTATGACAGCTTGCAGCTTTACTAACCCAGAAGCTTAAGGCCTCCCCTAAGCACAAATTGCACAGGTTATTTCCAAACTTTAAGTTGGCCTCCTACCTTTCTCTTTTTGCAATTTTGATTTTGGCAAACAAGTCTTCTTTTGCTGAAGCCTGTTCCGGTTTGACTTTTTACGCTGAGGAAGGCCATCTTGAGGGAATATGCCTGTTGGACCAAAAGTCAAGTTCAATGCATTGCTTTTTATCTGACTATTCACCTTAACCTAAAACTTACCTTCTACATAATTATTTCCTATAACGAAAAGAAGGAACCTCTCTATTAAAAGACACTATTCTAAGATTCAATAACAAAGACCATTACCATCTATATGACATCACAGCTGAAAGAAACCAGTTTGTTGTAGCTTTTCAAGTACAACCTTTTAAGTCCCTAGGTGGGATATTTACTGCATAGAAAACATTTATACTCAAGTCTCCAAAATCTAGGGCAAGATATGTCTATTAGAATTGGGACTATATTATTCACAAATTGGCATTTCTGAGGCATTGAAAAAAATTTATCTCTAACGCATTAGATTTTTAAAAGCTCAGTGTTTTGAAAAATAATCCAGAGATACCTTTACCCAGAAATTCCAAATTAAACTACTGAGAAAACAATTAGGTCTTCTTTTCTAATATAGAAAAACTTCATATTCACAGCAGTATTTTAAAAATTTATTACATGCTTAATGATTATAAAAAATAATCAAATACCTAATAAACAAGGGGCAAACCTTATATAAAACCCTAAGCCTTGAAAGGCAGAACCAAGCTAACAAACAAGTAAAAAAAAATTGCTTTGTTCACCATCTCATTCAAGGACTGTTCAAAATTTTAACACTTCTGGCATCTTCTTTGTATAGCGGCATGAAATATGCTTATAGTTATGGGTATCGCTATTACCACATATAGATTTTTCCTTATTTCATTTTGATTTCTTTTCAGCTTTACAGTACTCCAATTCAATAATAAATCTTAGCTCTTTTAGCCACTGTCTTAGCAAGTACAGGCTGCTTCCAAGAAGCAACTATGAATATTTTTATAGTAGACTGTTTTCATTTTTGTTTGTTTTTTGGGGGGAGGAGTCTCAAAATTCCTATCAATGAAATCACTGAGTTTGAAAAAAAGTATGACAGGTTTTGTGACTTATTGCATCAATGCTATATTGACCACCAAAATGTTGACATCAGTCAGTGGCTGCACCAACTGCAGTTTGCATGATATTTTACTCATTATATAGTTAAGTTAGCCAGTCACCAAGCACTTATTAAATAAATACTTACTTTGCCCCAGGCAGGCAGTGGGGTAAGTGCAAAAAACACAAAGAAAGACAAAAACCAGTCCCTGTCTTCATGGATTATATGTAGTAACGGGAGAAACAACACATAATTAAGAAGGTATATACAAAGACATGCACAGAGAGAGAGAGAGAAAGAGAGAAAGAGACAGACAGACAGATGAAGGTAATCTGAAAGTGAAAGGAATTGGCAGCTAGGGGAACTTAAGAAGGCCTCTTAAAGAAGGTAAGATGAGATGAGTCAAGGTAACTAAGAGTTGGGAGGTGAAGGGGCAGAGTATTCCAAGCCTAGGGCATAACAAGTGTCAAAACATGGAGATGTGAGTTGTAATGTCATTTTGAAGGAATAGGAAGGTCAGGTGTGACTGGTAGCTCTGACTCAGGCCAGTACCCTATGAGTTCAGTTTCAAGCCCAAAATGAGGTACTTCTTGGTCATTCAATAGTCAATTAAAGGAGGTTTATTTAGCCATAGCATAACAAAGATAATAAATTAGTACAAGGTGCCTCTCAATTCCATATAGAAATCACTGAGTCTGCATGGTAGACTGTGGGGACTTGTATGAATGGTTTTGAACATCCACCAAACACGAAATGTTCTGACTCCATGATGGTAGGCCTTTTTATATCCTTAGGTAACCAAAAAGCCGTATCAATATAGCCAGAGGTTATCAAGAAGCTGCGGCAAGGGAGGTACCAATTGAGCCTTGGCCCTTGGACCAATCCAGTTCCAGGGATGGCCTCGTCTCCTTTCAGGAAAAAAAAAAACTGGCCTAACCCATGCTAAGGAAGGAGAAGAAGGGGGGAGGAATCCTGATAGTAGTGACTGAATCAAGCCAACGTAGTTAGAAAGTCTGTGTGGAGAGTAATGTTTAAGAGGATTGGGAAAGGTAGCAAGGAGCCAGCAGTGTAGAACTTTCAAGGTCAAAAGGAAAATTTTATATTTGATAACGTGCTTTGGCAGTTAAGTGGAAGATGGCTTAGAGTGGGGAGAAATTTGAGGCAAGGAGACCAGCCAGAAGGTGAATGGAGGTGTCCAAGTGAAAAGTGACAAAGGCCAAAATCATGGTTGTGACTATATGAGTGGGCAAGTCACTTAATCTCTCTCAACCTCAGTTTCTCATCTGTAAAATAGCATCCATCTCACAGGATTGTTGTATCAAAGGAGATAACATGTAAAGCACTTTGCAAACCCTGAAGCACTATTATGAGTAAAAAGAAGGGGATACCCTTTCTTTCTACTTTACTTTCACATACTCTACTTTTCACCTAAGTGAAAAGAACTTAAACCAGGTTTTTCTCTAGGATTAAATTAATTAATATTTTGTTTTTAAAACAAATTCTGGACAGATATTCAAGCCTAAAACAATACAAATACACACACCCATACCAACCTCTATAGGCCCCAGAGAAGTAAGTGGCAAAGAAATTCTAAAAACTAAACAGGTAGTAAGATGTGACAGGCAAACTCTAACACTCACTCTTACCCCTCAAAAAACCTAAACCCAGTAATTTTCTCAGTACCAATGGATTCCAGATTATATTGTATCTTGATCTAGAAATGAGAACTAAGTACGCAAGTGCTGTGCCATGAAATGCCTACCTAAAGGACAAGTCCAAAACATTCTTTATCATCCTCCTTCCACTTCCAATTTAACTTTACTTGAAGACACCTTGTCTTTCTTTCCTGATTCTGACCAACTGCCTTGCACATATGTTGTCTTATACAAGAGGCAGAGTGAAAGGAAGTGCAATCCCACAAACTTAAAAATAATTCAACTCGTTGTCACCTTTATTTACAAAGGGTTAGTAGCATCATCCATGAAGGACAACACTAAGATACAAGGAATATGCCTCCTTTTCCACATGAAGTATTGCTAGACACTTTTGCAAAGACAAAGTACATATTGTTTTCCACAAAGGATTAATCTACTTAAATAGTAGCAGCAATCCTTTTCTTTTCTTTTTTTTTGTGAGGCAATCGGGGTTAAGTGACTTGCCCAGAGTCACACAGCTAGTGAGTGTTATGTGTCTGAGGCAGCATTTGAACTCAGGTCCTCCTGACTCCAGGGCCAGTGCTCTAATCCACTGAGACAACTAGCTGCCTCTAGCAGTAGTCCTCTTCAAAGAAGGAAGCTGCTACCTCTGTACCAATTAATCCTTACCTTCAGCAAGGCTCTGGAATCTGAAAAGAAAAAAAAAAGGCATTACTTCAGAATACTGAAAAGATACTACATTCTCACACAAGACAGCATTTCAAACCTCTAGCCAGGTAGACTTTCCTAGAAGCCTCATTATTTAACTATTACTGCATATGGAAAAATAGCCAAAAATATAGAAGTTTTGTTTCAATAGCAATTTTTAAAAAATTTTAAGAGACTGCATCTCCCTAACTTACCCAGCTTAGAAATGCAATGGCCTGACCCAATCCCACTGCTATCAGCATGGATGTTTTGACCTGCTTTTCAACCTGGGTCAGTTCACCCACCCTGCTCTCAGAGGCTTTACCATACTGATTCAAGACTTAGTGCAGATACTCAAATTGGCTTTAGCCCTAGCTCACAACTTCCAAAGGATCCACCAACCTGCCTCTTCCTCCCCCAGGAGCAGCGATTACAGGTACGTGCCAATATAGGTAGCCCTCACTAAGCACTAAGCTCTACCCAGTCAAAGTGGCCTACATACTGTTCCCTATTCCATCTACTATCTCCATGCCTTTGAACAAATTAGCCAGCATAGCTGAAATTTTCTCCCCTCTCTTATTTGTTCAAATTCTAACTCCATGCAAGGCTCAATTCAAGTGCTATCTGCTTCAACACACCTTTCCTGACTCCTCCAATTGTAACTTTTTCCCCCCAATTCACTGTGTATTTATTATATAACCTGTATTTTTTTAAATCTGTAACTATATTTTAAAGGCTAGACAGAATGTCTACTTATATATTTATATAAATGCTTCTGACTGAGAAAGGTAGACAGACAAACTGATCAATCTAGGAGTCATCAATACAGTGATGATGGTTGAATGAATTCCTGGGAATTGATGAGAGAGGATATATAGAGAAAAGTGCTAAGGACATAGATCTGGGATAAACCCACACATAGGGGATGGACAGAGAGGACGATCCAGGAAGAAGACTAAGAAGGAGCAGCAGGACAAAGAAAAAATAGTGTCAAGAATGGCAAAAGCTGTTGCGAGTATGAGAAGGATAAGAACTAAAAAGAGTTTCTCAGCAAACATACTAGCCTTGGTGCAAGTTAATTTGCAAAAGAACACCACTATAAGTATAATTTCTAAAAACTGTGCATGCTGAATGAAATCCTTTCTCTGCCATCTAGCAAGTAAGAGTCATCTCAGAGAAGGGGGTTCACTATAGAGACAAAGAAGCTTTTCACAAATAAGGATAAAGGTAATGGCCCCAAAGTACCAAAGTATCAGAAGGTAAGAGCAATGCCAACCTGTTTCCAAAAAGTACTTACTTTCTGACCAGCTTGTAGAGACGCTTCCTATTTAAGGAAGGAGTGCTTTGCCTGCTGGCCATTTCAAACAGTCTATTGGCAATTTCCTCATAGTTAAACTATTAAAAAAAAAAAAGATTTCACTTAAAACAAGTCAATTACTTTTTTCTGGACCCCTCTGGTGTGAAACTACTTAACGTGAAAGAACTATTCACAGCACAACGGCAGCTTTCCTACTGTGCATACCAATATGATCCAGAAATACCACTAGTAGGCCTGTACCCCAAAATAAAAAAGAACAAAAAAGACCCTTATGTATAAAAATATGTACAGGAGTTCTTTTTGTAGTAGCAAAAAACTAAAACAAAAGGGTTATCCATCTACCAGGGAATGGCTAAACAAATAAGATATATAAATATAATGGGATATTAGGCACCGTAAGAAAGGAGAAACAGACATTTTCAGAGAAAATGGGCAAGATTGTATTTCAACTAATATAGAATGAAACAAGTAGAAACAGGAGAATAGTTTTATAACAACATTATATAGAAAAACAACTACCTTCTAACAGAAAGGTGACAAAATCAAGATGAAAAAGGAGACATATATTTCTGGACAGGGTCAATGTGGGAATTTGCTTGCTAGACTACATACATATGTTAACAGGGGTTTTCTTTTTTCTTTTTTTTAGTTGGGGGGTGGGGAATGTGGGAGAGAGAAAATCAAAGGTAACTAAAAAATAACAATTTTTTTTAAAACAATGAACACTCAATTTTCTGAATCTGGTTTGGTCAGGAATGCTAACTTCTCTGGAAAAGCATGTGCATAGATAGCTAAGTCATTTCAGAGGGTATGTGTACCTACTTCCTGTTGAGTAGCAAATCTGCTTTCTCCCATTATCTTACTTGGTGGAAGGGCAAACAATGCCTTCTTCCATACAAGAAACAAAAGTTTTATTGGACCTACTTAGAGTATTCTCCCTTTTCTTCCATTCATTCACTGAAAATAGTTGCAACTGAGCCGTCCTTTTCCTAACCAAAACATCTCAGTGAGTTTATTTCTAAAAAGAGTAATTCCTTTTTTAACTAGACAAACATTAAAGAGGGATCCAAAGCATGTGGCTAAGTCCTAGCTATGTCCACTCCGCAAAAAGAAGTAGGCAGAAGTGTGCTAATATCTATGGCCTAGAAAGTTCTATAGAGACTTAATTTCTGTCAAGGGAGTCCTATTTTATGTGATTCCACACTAAAGACCTCCTATAAGGAAGTCTTTTAATGTAAGGATTCTCTGCTTGTACAAAAATAACTACCAAATACCGCTCTTTGGTGTGGGAAGAACTGGAAAGGGCGGGAAGCAGCCATAGACAAATATAACAAGGTACTCATATAGAGATTCGTTTCATTAAAAGAGACCCTGTTTCAAGAAACAAGTAACACAGGGAGGGGGTAAGCCAAATTCCTCCAGGGTGTGAACTACTTTGATCATAGTTTTCTTCCAAATACCAAGACATGATCAGCTTAGGGAATCAGAGGGAATGAGATTTTTTAATTTGGATCACAGAAATAAAGATGAAAAGCACTTGAGAGTCCATCTAGTTCAAATTCTCATTTTCCATGAGGAAACTAAGAACCAGGAAGCTTGTCTCTTGTCCAAAGTCACACAGGTGATAATCATGACACGCTGAATTTGAATCTAGGTCCTCTGGTTTCACAGGGTCTCTTTACACATCAGATCCTTTTGGAACATGACCCTCAGGTGGCTCCTGGGAGAAAAGTGAGGGTGGTAGGAAGAGGAACCACTACCCTGAAGGTAGCCTCAAGAGCCCAAGGCAAGAGAATGGAGTACAGAAAGGTGATAGGAAAGGATAAAAAAAACAAGCAAATCTTTTCTGATTTTTAATTTTGTCTTAAGTTAAGCCCTGATCAATCTCAGGAGCCACTGAAAATTACATATACTAGATTACATATACTAGTCCCATGTTATTATTTCCAACCTGTTCTAATTAATTTGCTTTGTCTTAAGCATGAATAAACAAAAACCGAAACTCAAAAATAACACACACACACACACCCCTTCCCTCAATAGTGTCCAGAGAAACAAACAGTAGGGAAATCTTGAAAACCAAACAGATAATGAAATGTGAAGAGCTGATTCTCCTCTTGACATTCCATCACTTGCCAAGGTGACGCAAAGGGCTCTGTCCTTGGCGCCTGCCTGGGTAACGAGACCTCAGTGCACAAATGCTGACCCTCTGAACACATACCTGAAGGAAAAGCCCAATGTGTCCCTTGCCACCACTCTGCTTTTTCACTTTTGGTTTATCTTCGCTTAGAGAGGAATCCTTTCCTTTCGTTCCTGCAAATATAGATACGTATGTCCTCAACAATGGTTTATTGATTGATAGACTTGGCTATTCTCAGCAATACAATGATCGAAAACAATTCCAAAAGACTCGTGATGGAAAATACTATCCACATCCAGAGAAAGAACTATAGAGTCTGAATGTGGATTAAAGCATACTATTTTCACCTTTTTGTTGTTTTTTCTTTCTCTTGGTTTTCCCCTTTAGTTCTTATTCTTCTTTCACAACATGACTAATGTAGAAATAGGTTTAACATGATTGTACATGTATAACCTATATCAAATTGCTTGCAAAGGGAGGAGGGAGAAGGAGGGAGAAAAAAGTATGGAACTCAAAATCTTATAAACGTTGAAAACTTTCTTTACATGTAATTGGAAAAAATAAAATACTATTAAAAACACAATGGCTTATTGAAAGGCTATTAACTACAGCACACCACCTGTAAGAACACGCAATAAAAACTATACAAAGGCAGCAGATAAAGCCAAAGACAAATGGTAAAGGCTATGAGACTTTCAAAGGAGAAAGAACACTAGCAACTAGGATGGTAAAGGAAGGCTTTATGGACATGCAAATTGACCTAAGACTTTTTTCAAGTTATATTCATGTAGGAGTGTAAGGGGGAAATAAGGAATTAGGACAAGGCAGGTAAGGGAAAAGGTTGGGAACCTGATTGAGGAGAGATCAAAAACAGCATGTTCAAGGAAAGAGGAATTCAGGCAATACTTCTGGATCAAAAGCTGCACATTGGGGATGGATGGACAATAAAGTTGAAAAGATAAGCTTTGTGAATGGGATTGACAAGGGCCATTAATACTAGGTGAAGGATTTTTAGATTTTATCCTCTGAGCCACAAGCTCAGTTTCTGAATGAGTAAATGACATGGCTAAAAAAATGTTTTGAGAAGACAATTTTGAGGTTGGACTAACAGCTAGCAATAACATAGAGCTTTAAGGTTTGCAAAATACTTTACATGTTATCTCTTTTGACTCCCACAACAACTCTGTGAGGTGGGCACTGTTATTCTTGTTTTACAAATAAAGAAACTGAGGCTGAGGTCAAGTGACTTATCCGGCATCACACAATTTGAAACTGTCTGAGGCTGGATTGAAATTCAGGTCCTCCTAACTACAAGTGTAATACTCTATCCCAGGTCTGCACAACCTTTGGTGTGCATGTGGACCATAAGCAGCCCAAGGGCCACAGGTTGTGCAGGCCTGCTCTGTCCCCAACATCACCTCAAAGCCCGTCTATCCCTTGTCTCTAGCCTTACTTAATTTTCGTACTCCAGAGCTTATTGGACATCTCTATGTGAATGACCCACAGGCACTCAGACTCAACATATCCAAATTTAAATCTGTAATAAGCTCAGTCACCTAGTTTCAAAGTTTTATCATTTTTGACTCTTCACCCTTCCTCACACCCAGCGTCTAGTCAGTTGCCAAGTTGTCCAGATTTTGTTTCAACATCTCACAGCTATGCCCTTCCTTCCATTTACATCACCTTCACTCTAATTCAGGCCCTTAACATTTCTTAACTGGCATATTGTAAGAGCTTCTTGGTCTTACTTCCTTAAGTCTTTCCTCTCTCCAATACATCCTTTTGCACAGCTGCCAAAATAATCCTCCTAAGTCAAAAGGGCTGATCATGTCACTGCCCTGCCCAGATTTAAAAAGAAAATCAATAGCTCCTTCTACAGCCTAGCATTTAAGGCCTTCTACAATCTGTCTCTAACCTACTTTTCCAAACTTATTTCATTTTATTACCCCCTTCATAAACTCTGTATTTTAACCCAGTTTGATCAATTCCCTTGCCTTTTTATTATACATAAGGGAGCATATCATCTTGGTGATTCAAAAGTCTCACCGAACAATCATTAAGTACTATACAACAATCAACAACATTGCCAGTTTGCTGTTGTCTAGGCAAGGGGTCTTTAATTCTTCTATGTCATGGACCACTTTGGCAGTATGCTGAAGCCCACATATCCGTTCTCAGAATGTTTTGAAATGCATACTGTAAAATAAATAAGATAACGAGGGAAATAAATTATATTGAAGTACAATAATACAGTACAATAAACATTTATTAAGTGTCTGCTATGTGCCTGGCACTGGAAATGCAAGGCTAACTAGGTATAGATTTGCTACAATCTAGTCCAAAGCAAAGCATAAGTAGTTAAGGCAGGGAGGCCTTTCCACTACAGTAAGAGAATTCAACTGAAAGCCAGGTTATGTGGTCTCACTAACAGTGTATCCAAATGTGCAGCTGCTGGACAAGCCTTATCAAGGCAAGCCAAACTAAGCCGGAAGTCCTTGATTAATGTTCCAGCCTCAAGAGGCCTCCCTCCAGTAGTAGGGATCGTAATAAGGGGCAAAACACTTAAAAATAAAGTTTGATACACATAATAATAATCAATGTTGGATGGGTTGTAGGCCCCTAAGCACATTAGTATAATGTTGGTGGGGCTGTCAATCAGTACAGGCATTTTAGAAAGCAATTTGCAATTACATAAATTAATAAACACAAATGTGATAAATGCAGAGAAGCATAAAAAGAATATGAGCTGCTGCAGAATGAAGTTATCAGAGCCAAGAAAGCACAATGCCCATACCAATACAAAATGGAAGGAACAACCACCAAAAAACAACTGAAGGTGAACGTTGCAAAATTACAAAGAACAAGTGCATTCCTAAAGAAAAAATGTAAGAAAACACCACCACTGTCACCACCTCCTCCTATGCAGAGGGGGGAGATCCACAGGTGTAGAATATTGCATGTATTTTCATATTTTTGGATATACTGATCAGTTTTGCTGATTGTTTTTCTCTTCTTTCTCTTTTTCTTTTAAAAAAATATTCTAGGTCATATGGTACGGCTCTGTGGGAGGGGAAACGGAAAGTTAAGCAATGTAAAAACAAAAGATAGCAATGAAAAGGTATTTTAAAATGTATCTGTATTTATTTACATAAAGAAAGATTGAGAGCCAGACAGAGTGTTTAAATTCATTCCAGTGCTTACCTTTCTTTTGCTTCCTAGGTAATCTTATCGATGTCATATCATCTGATTCGGCTTCAAATAGTTCACTGTCCTCTTCGTTTGCATTTAATTCTCTTATTAAATCTTCAATGGCAAAGGGAGCTTGCTCCAAAATTGCTTCAAAGATACCTCCGACTATATTATACAGCAAAGTAGAACTAAAGAGGAGAAACATGAACTATAAATGTGAAGTTTAAATATGGTTAAATTAGCATAAACTTTAAAACCCCAACTAACCACTAGAGAGAACTCAACGGAGTTGTGGTTATTTTCTACATTAGTGCATTCTTTCACAAATGATCATTACTCTTTTTTTCTCCCTAAAATGAACAATTATTTCAGAAAAAGTCATTCTGAATGGCTCAAAAACAACTAAAAGAATAGTTAAGCCCAACAAAGACAATATATAAACTTACTCCTTTGTCTTAGCTGCAATTTTGCAGAATGGAACAATAAACTTCAGGTTTTGATCTGCTGTAAGCTATTTAAGAAAGATAATAAAAGTTGTTTAAGTGAAGCTTCAAAGACAGAAGAAATTATTCCCTAAGCCCAAGGTTCATGTCTAGATTCTCCTTACCTCTTCTGCTCCTACTTTAGTCAGTTCTTCTAAGTAGATGTCAATAAAGTGGGACTTCACTCCACAAGGTGCCTGACTGTCTGGGTTCAAAATTTCTTTCACTAGGATATCCACAAGTAGTTCAACCTGACTGAGGGAACCAGAGGGAGGGTGGTAGAAAAGGCAACCAGTTATTAAAATAAAAAATTAATTATTCTTTCCTTGCATTCAAGTCATTAAGTCAGTTGACCAAGAAAAAATTATTCAAATAAAGTCAAAGACAGGTTTTTAAAAATGCTACAAAAATAGCAAAAATTCTAAAGACCAAAAAAGCAAGACTAATTAAAAGACTCATGAATCAAATTTCTTATTTCCACTCTATTGTAAAGAATCCTATTAATTTAACATCTTACTTAATGATTATAGGTAGCAGGGTAACATATTTATACTATGAAGTACAAAATGATGGTACTATCCATTTGATTTTCCATCAACTCACACTTACAGCACTTTTTCCTGACAATAACCCTGAGGCAGACAACTCATACGCATTTAAGAAAATAAAATTCTATAGATCCACCTATGTTCTAAGATTTATTTATAAATTTAGAAAATGCAAAAATAACACTTATCCATCGATACTTATCTAAACCATTGCTAGTACTTTTTTCATTCTAGACTTGAAATACAAACAGCCAAAGTATAAATATTAACTGTGGCAATGAGCAATTGACTAAATGCATAAAAATATGCCATTTCTTCTATGAAGCATTCCCTGATTCCCTAAGCTGAAAATGTTTAGTTTCTCCTCAAATTTTCCCAGAGTACTTTGTCTGGTAGGGCAGCTAGGCCAGCGGATAGAATGTCAGTTCTGAAGTCAGGAAAACTTATCTTCCTGAATTAAAATCTGGCCTAAGACACTTACTAGCTATGTGACCCAGATCTAGTCACTTAACCCTGTTTGCCTCAGTTTCCTCATCGGTAAAATGAGCCAGAGAAAGAAATGGCAAACCACTCCAGTATCTTTCCCAAGAAAACCCCAAAATGAGGTCAGAGTCAGACATGACTAAAAAAATGACTAAACACACCGTTTCTCTCCTTTGACTCTATCACAACCAACCTTGTACAAAATGGTGCATTAATTACTTCAAATGATCATAACAATGAATGTTTGTATAAGTGTGATTTTACCAATACCAGGCTGACTCTGAAGTCTGAACACTGACCAAATGAATCTTGATTGAGCTAGTATCCCCACCATTAGTTAATTAAGTCAGTTCAGTGCCAGATTTTGTGCCATAAAGAAGTGCTTTATTATACCCCTTTATTCTACTTTTCATTCTGTGGTTTTTAAGAAAGGGAATGTGGGGGCAGCTAGGTGGCACAGTGAATACAGCACTGGCCCTGAAGTCAGGAGGACCTGAGTTCAAATCCGGCCTCCAACCAAACACTTGACACTTACTAGCCAAAAAAAAAAAAAGAGAGAAAGGGAGTGTGTAAAACTTGTAGCTCTTAAAGAGGGCATTTCAAAAACTGTTAGAGATATTGTAGTAGCTGTTAGTATATAGAAGTCAAGCTTTTCAAAGATTATTCAATCCTAAGATGAAATAGGCAGGTGGATCAAAATACAAATGAAAGTTTGGTTGAAAAAGAGAAATATAAAAAAGTGAAAAACTATTGTACAACAGACTGATTAAATCCTCAAAAAAAAAAAGTGGGTTATGGATTCTTTTAGAGTGTGGAGTAGACTTTCTGAAGTTCAAAGCAAGAATATCAACAGCAGTAAAAAAAAAAAATCTGCTAATCATTGCTATGAAACAACGGGCAAGACAATATAAATACTTTTTTCATTCCAGGCTACACCAAAACCATTGTCAGAAGTCCAAGGGAGTGTCTATGATCTAGGCATCTTCATCAGACTATAAAACATTCACCCCAAAAAAGGAATGGGGGATTTAACTCCCAGTGGAGCTGGAATTCTTGTCTCAACTGAAGGAAAGATGAAGTTAGATAAGTATACTGATATACTGAGAAGGAGAATTGTTTTGGAATTATAAAAATTCCAAAAGAAGCCTGAATACTCCAACATGATATGACACCATGCTATATACTGTATCTTCTGGAAGATAAACCAAAGCTAAAGATAAACATGTTTCAATAGCCTGGGAACTCATTTAATTTAAACCTCACTGAAAACCTGTGCACTATAATCAAGGCTACACTTAGAAAAGTGGATTCTTCAACAAACAGTCCATTTATTCCACTTAATAGCCAAGTGTGGTTTCATGATGAAAAACTCAAGACATATCAAAATCTTATAAATTCAACACCAGAATTGTATAAAAACAAGTGACTACAGCAAAAAAGGAATCCTTTTAAGAGTTTTTCTTAATATCTAAACTTCTATGGTTTATTATATGTCCAAAAATGTAATTATTTTCTTTTGTTCCAGTTAATTTGCATATCATTGTGGCATACTTATCAGTATTTATGTCATATCCCTTCCTCCACTCCCAACAGAAGGTAAGCTCTTTGAGGGCAAAGAGTGCTGTCTTTTCTTCTTTGTATGTCCAATGCCTGGCACAGTGTCTTTGATACAAATGCTCACTGTCTTAAGTCAATATAAATTTAAAAATCTCTTCCTAACCCAATGAGACTTTTCCAAGTATGACAAAAACCAGGCATATGAACTCATCAGGAGAGATGTGGCTTTGAATCCTCTAACACTTAGTTAGATAAAGCAAGTAATTTCATCTTTTGGAATCCCAGTTTCTCAATCTTCAAAACAGGAGTAATATTTTTTACTAACTGACTTAACTGGTTGTATGAAATAAAATATATTCTTAGTTCCTTACTGTGTAACATTAAAGAATGACAAATCACTTAGCACCTTTCCTTACTTGCACCATACTGTTATTCACTGGCATGTAAGTAAAAAATTTAAAAATTATTTACTTAGTCTACTGTTAGATACTGTGGGAGATACAAAAATGAATTCAATATATTCCTCATCCTCAAATAATTAAAAATAAGACTCAGCTATATATCTAAGGCTCTTTCCAGTTCTATAACTTCAAAGGAAAAACAGATCTACATACAAATAATACTGTAACGCCTTCCACTTAATTATTGGAAGTGTAGATTACCCAGAACTTTTCATTCCTTCCCTTCAACAGCCTGTTTACTGCTACCTCACTGCTCTTTATCGCCCCCATGCGGAGAATAGCAGAGATGGAAGATTTAATTTAGCTAATTTCCTTCTGCTGGGGTCAATTCATATTGTTGTTGTTGCACCTCAGGGCAGTGGCTATAGACACCAGGAAGCCTTCCAATCCAAAATTCCAACACCACCAAGCAAATATGGGGAGTAAGGTGATTAACAGCTGCTTAAGATGAGAGATAGACTATAAAAAGACAAACAGTCAATCACTTAGGTTGAGTATATGAAAATTTTAATTTTTACAAATAAAATTTGAGGTAGGCTCATAATAAGATTAGCTAACATTTATATAGCACTTAAGGTCTGCAAAGTGTTTTACATATATTATACCTCATTTGATCCTCAAAAAAAACCCTATAAGGTAGACATTATTATCTCCATTTTATAGATGAGGAAAATGTGACTCAGAAAGGTTAATTTATCATAATTTAGATTTGACTGATCCACGGTTTCCTAAAAATATTTCAGATCTTCCAACCCAAAATTCCAAACCCAACCATTTTGTGATCCCGTCTACCTTTAAATACATAAATAAATTGTACTTTAACAAAAAACAAACAAACAAACAGAAAACCTTTTAATCGCTGAACTAGTCGGTTATAAAATGAGTGCTTTGCTCTGGGGATTTCATTGTCTGACAGTATGAATCATTCTATAATAGAATTCACTGACCTTTCCTCCCATCCATTTCTTTTTAATGCCTCGAAGGACTGGTTCAGAAGCAGGCGCATTAGCTTTGATACAAAAGAAGAATTAGTAAATGAGAAATAAAAATATAAGCTTTACCACAAAGATAAAAAAAGGCAGGGTAGTTATCACCATGTGATTAGGATATCTATCTGATAGCTCCAACCTTCCCAGTGTTAAAAGTTTTAAGCTCATGGTCAGATATGAAAATTTTCCTTGTAACTAACATTGTAACTAAAGCAACAAGTATCAGTTTTCTTTCTGGAGGGAGGCTGGCTCCTCTTAAAACCTGGGAAAGAAACTTCTCATAAGCCTTTTTACTTAGCACCTAAACTCAACTGAGATTCTTCGGCAACTTTTTTCCTGACCAGGCCTCATATCTGGTAGCAGGATACTTAAGCTGCTTCCACAATTGCCTTTTACAATGAATTTTGTGCATTCACCTTTTCCATTTCACGCTATGTGGTCAACCACCAGAGGCTCCTAGATTAGGGCAGAATGCATCAATTTTGGCCACCTCACCCCAGCAAGAAGCATTCAATTTCTTTTCCCTTTTTTTTAAACTTTTTATTCATTTTAAACTTAAATACAAAATGAGAAAAGAAAAAAAAAACATTTCCATGTACACAGCAGAACACAAGAGAAGATTCAATACAAAACAATACATTTCCATTTCAAGAAAACCTATACATTAAATACTATACATTGTTTACAAAGCTACCCAGCTTTTCTCTGCTTCCTTCTAGGTTTTCTTTTGTTTTCTGCTGTACACTTTTTGCTTTTTTTCCCCTCCTCTCTCCCTTCCCCAAAGAAGGATACAATTAAAAGCAGACAGACACACACACACACACCCTATAAACATACACATATATACACTTCTACACATATATGTAAACTCATACTACACATATTTCTTTCTCTGGAGGTGGACAGTATATTCCTTCATAGGTCCTAGTCTTTCCATGTTTTTCTAAATAAACCAGCTCCTCATTTCCTACACCACAGCAGTATTTCAACATCAATCACAACCCAGCTGAGAGATTGTCTATGAAAGTTTTCCCCCTTTCTGCATTCTTTATATTCTTGGCTACACTGGTTTTATTTATACAAGAAATTTTTAATTTAAAATAACCAAAATTATCCATTTCATACTTCAACAATGATCTTGACTTATAATAAAATAGTTTATGGTCTGATACTGCTGAATCTCCTTCCTTTACATCTTTTTTCCCTGGTGTCTTTGAAATTCTGGACCTTTTGTTCTTCCAAATGAACTTTGTTATTATTTTTTCTAACTCAGTAAAATATTTTTTTTAGTAATTTAATTTGGATGGCATTGAATAAAGAGATTAACCAAGTAAGAAACATTCAGCTTCAAAGCACAGGTTATACTTCCCTAGAGGCAGAACAGCTATAGGCCATACCCCATTCCTCTTCTCAGCAATCACTATTAAAACGAAATAACAACTACGAGGCAGCCAACTAGGAAACTGAACCTCTCCCTAACACAAATACAGCCCGCCCCACTTTGCATGGGGAATGCGCGTGAGCCCATCTCTCACCGTGTAGAACTTATCCAAGCGCAATCGGTCTATTCCAATCCACTCACGGCTCATGGTTTGCCAAAAAGTCTGAACAAACAGGTGCTCTACAGCAGAACAAAGGAGAACACCAAGGATTATCAATAATCTGTAAAACAACTGATAGAAAATACTTTGATAATGAATGCACTGACCAATCATGACTTCAGAAGACTGATGGTGACGCATGACTGAGACACAGAACAATGAACACATTTTCAAACATGGCCAATGTGTTGATTTGTTTTGCTTGACTAGACTGATCTGTTACAAGAGAAGGAAGGGAGCAAGGGAGAGAATCCCTTGGAAGTAACAGCTATATAAAGAAGAGCATTAAAAAACCAATTTTTATAAAAAGGTGAACATAGTCTGCAATCTTGATTTATTCATTTTTTATTATCCTGTGACTTTTGATGTGTTTTCCTAAACAAGAAATAATCTTATAATAAAGGAGTAATATGAGGGAAAGTAGGAAAGAAAACAATGAATTTTATCAATGATAAAACCTCCCTGTGATACATGTAATTTCTTTATTTGTAGGCCACAGACAAGGAGTACAATGCTTCCCACTAACCATTCTTCAATACAACAAACTCACCGGGGCAAAGGATCTTATCAAGAAATTGAGTCATCGGGCAGCTAGTTGGCGCAGTGGATAGAGCACCAGCCCTGGAGTTGGGAGGACTCAAGTTCAAATACGGCCTCAGACACTAACACTCATTAGCTATGTGACTCTAGGCAAGTCACTTAACCCCAACTGCTTCACAAAAAAAGAAAAAGAAAAGAAAAAAAGAAATTGGGTCATCAACCTCCAACACCTTAAGGAATGAAAACAGATAAGCACATATTAACTGCCAAACTGGGGATACAAATATGTCCCCAAGGAGCTTATACTCTAATGGAGGAGACAACATATACAGGGGAATGGTAGCCAGAGAAGGGTGTTGTGGTCCGAGGGGATCCAACAAGGTTGATGAATAGAATAATCAGGAAGTTAATTCATAAGCCCTTTTTAGAGGCAAGGTTAAAGTTCTGAGATGGCCAATGGAAAGGTATAAATTTGGGATTTGGTGAGGGGGAAGGGATGAAGAAATAGTTGGCAACAGGGCAGAAAATGGCTAGGATACAGGTCAAATTGCCTGATCATGGAGTTTAGAGCTGAGTGTCTTAGCTTGTTACCTGTGTGACCCCAGAGGAAGAAGTCACTTCTCTGTAGGTCTCAGTTTCCTCAGTTATAAAATGAAGGGGTTAGACCAAAATGAATTCCAAGTTCCCCTCCACCTATAAGTATATGATATCACAATCTATCCACCTACATCTGGTATATACAAACCAGTTATCAATCTATCCAACAGGCCAAGAGCAGTCGTTAGACCTAGGTTATAAGAACGGGCACTCGTGAAAAGCACAGGAGTTTCCCTGTATCTATGTATAAGACAGTATTTGGGGGAGGAGGAAGTGAAGGGAAGAAGCTCATGTATAGAAGCAATCAAAATTTCAAAGATTGATAACTTCTCCATTAAAATTCTTTAAAATGTCTGCTTTGGGTGATGACTGACTAGGACAGAAGCTAAAAAAAAAACACAAAACACCTGAATAATGGAATATTCTGTCCTTCCAATAATAAAACTGACTAGGGCTTACATTAGTATCTCTAGTTCACCTTGTCTGTTACTTATGCTTCATGCTTTTATGTATGTATACCTGAAGCCATGGGTTTTATTGGCGGCTTCTTTCTTAGATTTTGTCTCCTATAAATTACTTGATATCTCTACTGTTACAAGCTTTCCCTACACTGTTGTTAGTCTCAATGGCATCTAGTTTGGTAGACAGATAAAGCAGTTTTAATTTTGCCTTTCTCTTATCTTTTTAGTTGAAAGCATTCTTGATTAGATTTTTAAAATATCAAGCAAATACATTTTTTTAACTAGCCCTTATAACAGTACATTATTCCTATACTGTAAGCGATGATCCAGAAAATGAAACTTCATCTGGACACACCATCTTGTTAACCAGGCATTCATTCCCCAAATTTACCTCTCTCTTCCTAAGTCTGTATTTAACTGATAGCAACAATGAAAACACCAAGTGGTTCCTTAAGATGACCTTCAGTTTCTTGCCCAGACCTCCAAAATCGTTAGCAACACTTTCTGGATTCCTTCCGCAGGGTCATAGGATTATAAATCTAGAGCTGGGGGTTCTCAACCCTTTCTTTGTCACCGCCAGTCTGGTGAAACTTTTGGAGCCCATCTCAAAATAATGTTTTTAAATGCACAGGTTTACAAATTTAAAAATTATACTGAAATAAATATGTAATTTTTTTAAGCATTTAAATTCCCAGACCCTAAAATCCATCCACAGGCCATGGACCCCCAGTTAAGAACCCCTGATGTAGAGCCAGCAGGGACCTCAGAGGACATCTTATCCAACTCACTTATTTTACAGTTGAAAAAACTGAAGCCCAGGGAAGTTAGATGACTTGCCAATATTATTCAGCCTCACGTAACAATAAAAAACAAATTGTAGTTATACTTGTTAAGTCTTGAGAGGTATCTGATCGTGTTTTGAATGCTTATCCCAGGAAAATGGTAGTATTACTACTAATATCAAGCTGGATTAAAAAAAAAAACAACACAAAAGCAAAACTCCTACATCAAATACTAACTACCACTGTTCACTTTAATTTATGATATCTTATTTTTACAAAAAAAAAAATTTTCTCAAAAATATTTTACCCACATCCCCTGTAATAAAGAAAGAAAGATAAAAAACAGTTTACATACTACTCCCAACACAATTCCACTGATTCTCACAGGACAGTATGAGGTCACCAAAAAAGCAGAGACAAAGCATCTGGGAGGCCTAGGCAAAGTTTCAAAATTATCTCCCTTGTGTTACTGTCTGCTGGAAATTTTAAGCCTTCATTATAAATGCATGCAACTTGACACACTACAATATACTTACATCCTACAGAGAACCTAATATTGCATGATGATCAACTATAAATGACTTAACTCTTCTCAGCAATACAATGATGCAAGACATTTTCAAAGGACTAATTAGAGAAAAGGCTCTCCATATCCAGAGAAATAACTGATGGAGTCTGAACACAGACCAAAGCATACCATTTTCACAGTTTGTTTTTTTTTTTTTTTGGTCTGTTCCTTCTTTCACAACACGACTAATATGAAAATATTTTACATGACTGAACATATATAACCTATATAAAACTGCTTACTACTTTAGGAAGGGGGAAAGGGTGGAGGGAGAAAATCTAGAACTCTAAATTTAAAAAAAAAAATGAATGTCAAGGGGCAGCTAGGTGATGAAAGTAGATAGCGCACCAGTCCTGGAGTCAAGAAGACCTGAGTTCAAATCTGGTCTCAGACATTTGACATTTACTAGCTGTGTGTCCCTGGGCAACTCATTTAACCCTTGATGGCCTTGCCGAAACAAAAACAAAAAAATGAGTGTTAAAAATTGTCTTTACATGTAATTGGAAAAAATGAAATAGTATTTCTAAAAATTATGTAAGAGGCAATATTAAAAACTGTCTCTCACTGCCAAGTCACTGGTTTCAAACTCAAATGCTAACAGAGCCACTAAACCTTACATTAGGATCCCTGCAGGCTGCATATTGACTTAGAAAAACATTTTAACACTATCTATATTCTGTTATATTTTTATTTTGTTAAACGTTTCTCAATTACATTTTAATCTGGAGTGTTGCTAGCTGAATACCCTAGGTAATCAATTACCTTGATTACACTTAAGTCCTGCTTCTAGTTATCAGTAGCTATGGTTTTTGACTACTATACCTACCTAAGGAGAACTGATGTAAAATCAGTATTTCCTGTGGCAAGAGTATCACCTGTTAATACCTTACTAAAAAGGAATATTATTCTTTTATAGTATTAATGCTTAAACAACAGACCAAGGCAACAAAGGTGTCAGGATTTCAATGGCAATTAGCCACATATAAATTAACCAGGAAAAAGAAGCAGTACAAACAAACAGAATTTAATCACATACTAAAATTCCACTGGCCTCTGAGAAATTCCACAGGTTCTGGCTGAGTCTTTCAAGTAGGAGGGAATCTATGAAATAGTTGTATTGATTGGCATAAATTTGAGAAGCTAGTTATTGATTGATTGATTAGTTCTGATCTACAAAGGTCTAAACTCAGCATTTAAAATACATCTTAAATAAGGTCACAATATACTTACGGGATTCTGTGTTCTGAAAAACATGAATGAGCTGGGAAATTGTATTTCCAAGTTCCTCCTGTGCAGGAAACAAACAAAAAAAAATTCCCCTGGTCACTACATGAATGTGGCTCTAATGAATGGGGGAAAAAAAAAGTAATTGTTTACTATATGACAAGCATTGTGCACAGAGCTAGTTCCTGTTCTCAAGAAGCTTACACTCTAAGTGAGGGAGACAACATATCAAAAAAGAACTCAGCTACGGGGAAAACAGAAAGGCCCAGCAGTCCTAAGGAGTCCTTGGGTTGCATTAGTACGTCAGATGACAGTGTCTGGGGGTCTGCAGGAAGAGAGGGAGAAGAGGGATGGTGACAGGGGGATAGGAAGGAAAGAATGGAGAAAGGAAGGAAGGAGTGAGAGAGGGAAAGAGGGAGGGAGGGAAGGAGTAAGGAAGAGAGATAAGAATTTTTAAAGAGCCTACTATGTAACCTATACATACAAAAACATTTACAGCAGCTCTTTGCAGTGGCAAAGAATTGGAAACTGAGGGGATGCCCATTAATTGGGGAATGGCTGAACAAGTTGTGGTATATGAATGTATTATAGTGCTATAAAAAAACGATGAAAGGGATTGTTTCAGAAAAACCTGAGAAAGCTTAAATGAACTGATGCAGAGTAAAGTGAACAGAACCAGGAGAGTATCATACATAGTAACAGCAATATTGTAATGACTATCAACTATGAAAGACTTACCTATCAATACAATGATTCTTGACAATTCCAAAGGAGTCATGACAAAAAATGCTATCTACCTCCAAAGAGAGAAACTAATGAACTCTGAATACAGACTGAAGCAGTTTTTAAATTTTATTTTTCCTGCCTTTTTTCTTTGCAACCTGGCTAATGTGGATATAGATTTTGCATGATATGTTTTCATATGCATGAAGGGCACCATATTTCTTGTCTTCTCAATGGGCTGAGGAGGGGGCGGAGTGAGAGAATTTCGAACTGATAATAAAAATTTTTTTTAAGGGCTTATGATGTATCAGGCACTGTGCTAAGCACTTTATATATATCTCACTTAATATACACAACAACCTCAGAAGGAAGGTGATGTTATAAGTCTCATTTTACAGTTGAGGAAAATGAGGCAAAGAAAGGTGTTTTTTTAAGTGATTTGCTCGAGGTCACACAGCTATCTAAGTGTCTGAGGCCTGATTTGAACCCCAGCCTTCCTGACTATAGGTCCAATGCTGTTACCTATTTACACCACTTAGCTAGCAGACTGTAGAGGTACCTAAACCTGGGACAGCAATAACAGAGAAAGAAAAGTATAGCCCAGTTAATGTATATTGATGCAAAAATTTTAAATAAAATGTTAGCAAGGAGATTACTGTAATATATCACAAAGATCATACACTATGACCATGTCAGATTTATGCCAGAAATGAAGGGCTGATTCAATATAAGGAAAACTAAAAGCATAAGTGACCATATCAATAATGATAACAAAAATTATATTATTATCTCAACATAGGCAGAAGAAGCTTTTGACAAAATACAACATTCATACCTTTAAAAACACTAGAAGGCATTGGAATCAATGAAGACTTTCTTAAAAATAATAATTACTATCTATCTAAAACCAAGAGCAAGCATTATCTGTAATGGGGATAAACTAGAAGCCTTCTCAACAAGATCAGTAGTGAAGCAAGAACGTCCATTATCACTACTATTATTCGATACTGTTCTAGAAATGATAGCTATAGCAATAAAACAAGATAGAAATTAAAGGAATAAAAACAGTCAATGAGGGAACAAAGTTATCATTCTTTGAAGATGATATGATGTCATACTTAAAGAACCCTAGAGAATCAACTAAAAATCTAGTTGAAACAATGAACAACTTTAGCAATGTTGCAGGATAGAAAATAAATCCACATAAATTGTTAGCATTTCTATATACTACCAACAAAACCCAGCAGCAAGAGATAGAAAGAGAAATTCTATTTAAAATAACTGCAGCCAACATAAAATATTTGAGTCTACCTGTCAAGACAAACCTAAGGATTATATGAACACAATTATAAAACACTTTTTACACAAATAAAGACAGTTCTAAACAAGTGGAGGAAAACAACAGTTCTACTTAAGTTAATTTACTTATTCAGTGCCATACCAATCAAACTACCAAAGAATTATTTTGTAGAGCTAGAAAAAAAAGTAATAAAATTCATCTGGAAGAACAAAAGGTCAATATCAAGGGAATCGACGAAAAAAAAATGTTAAGAAAAGCAGCCTATAAGTTCCAGATTTCAAACTATTCTACAAAGTAATAATCCTCAAAACAATCCGGTACTGGCTAAGTGGATCACTGGAATTGATAAGTGGTGGTGGATCACTGGAATAGATTAGGTACACAATACATAGTAGTAAAAAGACCACAGTAATCTAGTGTTTTATGAACACAAAGATCTATACTTTTGGGGTAAGAACTCAATATTTGACAAAAATTTCTGGGAAAACTGGAAAGCAATTTGGAAGAAGTTATGCATAGATCAACATCTCACACCACATACCAAGATAAGGTTCAAACGATAAATGATTTAGACATCAAGAGTGATATCATAAGTAAATTAGGGGAGCATGGAAAAAAATACCTTTCAGATCTATGAATAAGAGAGGAGTTTATGATCAAACAAGAGATAGTGGAGATTATGGGAAGTAAAACAGATAATTTTGATTACATGAAATTAAAAAACTTGCACAAACAAAATGAATACAGACAAAATTAGAAGGAAAACAAGAAAAAATGTGTGTGGGGGGCGGGTTTCCAGCAAGTTTCTCTGATAAAGGTCTCATTTCTCAACTATATAGGGAACTGAGCCAAATGTATAAAAATAAGAGCCATTCCCCAGTTGATAAATGGTCAAAATATATGAAAAGGCAGCTTTCAAAAAAAATCAAAGCTATTAATAGTCACATGAAAAAATACTCTAAATCACTGATAAGAGAAATGCAAATTAAAATGATTCTGAAATATTACCCTACACCTATCAGATTGGCTAATACAACAGAAAAGGAAAATGACAAAAGCTGGAGGAAATGTGGCAAAACTGGGACACTAATGCACTGCTGGAGTTGTGAAGGAGTCCAATCACTCTGGAGAACAATTTGGAATTATAGCAAAAGTGCTATAAAATTGTGCATATCCTTTGTCCAAGGGCTTCCTAGTCAAAGAAAAAATACTGCAAGCAGCTAGAAAGAATTCAAATATAGCTCATAGCCAGGATCACACACAATTAAGAAGTCACTGCTATAAAAGGAACAAAGAACTTGGAATACTATATTCCAGAAGGCAAAAGATACACGTTTACGGTAAAAAATTAATTAACCAGTAAAACAGAATATAATCCTACAGGGGGAGACAAATGGACCCTTAATGAAGTAAGAGCATTTCCAAATATTCCTGATGAAAATACCAGAATTTTGAAGTTCAAACACAGGAGTGAAGAGAAACATAAAAAGGTAAATATGCATGAACAAGGACTAAATAAGGATAAAATGCTTACATTGAAATATGAGGATATGACTTTCCACCAGCGCCACCATATTCCAGTGAGTTGCCAAAATGATGAACACAAAAGGAAAAAGGAGAGGGACATGATACATGTTTTCGAGGCCCTTTTGAATACATGGTGTTGTCCCTCTGGCTACGTATATGCAAATATACAAGAAAGGTGATATTGTAGATATGAAGGGCATGAGCACAGTTCAGCAAGGAATGCCCCACAAATGTTACCATGGCAAGACTGGATGGGTCTATAATGTTACTCAACATGCTGTAGGCATTGGTGTAAACAAACAGGTTAAGGGCAAGATTCCAGCCAAGAGAATTAATGTGTGTATTGAGCATAAGCATTCTAAGAGCAGAGATAGCTTCCTGAAGCGGGTAAAGGAAAATGACCAGAAGAAGGAAGCCAAAGAAAAAGGTACTTGGGTTCAACTGAAGCGCCAACCTGCTCCACCCAGAGAAGCACAACTTGTGAGAACCAATGGCAAGGAACCTGAGCTGCTGGAACCAATCCCCTACGAGTTCATGACATAAATGGTGTAAACTAAAAACAATAAAAAAATTCTTGGGTTAAAAAAAGAAAGACATGAGGATATGAAATGTGTCACCTCTAAACTCATTATCATCAGGGATCACAGAGAGAGTCTAATTAGACAACCATCGTAAGTGGTTCAATTATATGATTATATTTCTTTCTGACAATTGGGGTTAAGTGACTTGCCCAGGGTCACACACCTAGTAAGTGTCAAGTGTTTGGTCTTAGGCCAGATTTGATCTCAGGTCCTCCTGACTTCAGGGCCAGTGCTCTATCTACTGCACCACCTAGCTACCCTTAATTATATGACAATCTTAAGAAGAGAAAGAGTGAAACAGGTATATACTGGGGAGGAAGGGTAGGATGGAAGGAACATTACAGAAAATCATATCATGTTATCAGAGTGCATAAATAAATATTTATACAAACAAGGAAGAGGGAATGGGACAGAAGGTGGGGGTGGGAATCGCTGACACTTGTACCTCACTCTCATCTGAACTGGTCAAAGGAGGAAAAAATAAACCCACTCAAACAGAGTTGGGTATAAGGATACATTTTGCTCAAAAGAAAAACAAGAGAGAAAGCGAAGAGGAAATTATAGGGAGAGTATATTAAGGATTAATCCTAAACAAAATAATTCCTAAGGACATACAAAATTATTTATAACTCTTTTTGCAGTAGCATAGTATGGGAATCCCAGGAGGTACTCATGAATTGAGGAATGGTTAAACAAGCGGTGGTGTACAAATGTGATGGAATATTCTCGTGCTGTAAGAAATGATGAAGGGGATGGTTTCAAAGAGACCTAGAAAAAGTTTTATGAACTGATGCTGAGTGAAGTAACAGAACCAGGAATGTATACAACAATGTTGAAAATATAACAGTTAAAGAATTAGGAACTCTGATCAATGTAATGACCAAATTAAGATTCCAGAGGTCTAATGCTATCCATCTCTTGATAGAGAGTTAAGACCCAGAGCACAGAATGACATGGACACAGAATGGCCAACATGGACATTTGTTTTTCTTGACTTCACATTTGTAACGAGATCTTATTTTTCCTTCCTTCTCAAGGGAAGGGTTGGGGGGAGGCAGATAAGGCAGATTTTTGCTGATTGAAAAAATATATGTAATTTTTAAATGCCTAGAAGAGAATGAAAGGAAGTTCAAAAGAAATACAAGGAAGCAGAGAAGCATAAAACAGAATGAATTTATTATAGACTTTAAACAAATTCAAGCTGTACCCAAGATATTTGCAGTTTCATGTACAATCTTTTTTCTTTTTCATATTCATTTGCTGGTGTTTGCTGAGTTCAGAACAACTGTGTGTGTGTGTGTGTGTGTGTGTGTGTGTGTGTGAGAGAGAGAGAGAGAGAGAGAGAGAATGAGTGAGTGAGACCAAACAAAGCATATTAATTAGTGTAAGCTGAAGATAAACATTTGTGGACCTGGAATAAGAATGGTTTCAGTGGCACCTTGAGGGAGGCTATTTATATCAGGGCTCAAGGCAATACTGAAAAGCAGAAGATATTTCTTTGTACTTTTCCATCTCCCTTTCTGATTCTTGTCCCCTACTTTGGGCTCAACACTAACTACACCTTTCCCCTAAAGTGTTAAATGTTCCAAAATCATCTATGACATAATGGAAAGGATTTAATCTAAATCTAAGAGGTTTAAATCTAAGCTCTAATATTTATTACCTATGTGACCTTGGACAAGTGACTTAACCTTCCTGGGCGCCTCAGTTCCTTCTTCTACAAAACAAGAAAGTTGAACTAATTCTATAAGAATATTCTAAAATACCAGTCATTCCAGATGTATAGAAAACTAATGATGCTGGCAATTATGACCCAATTTCTCTCCCTGCACTAACATAAGTATTGATCACCCTGGAAACTACTGGCAGACTGCTTCCAAATGTCCCTAATTCAACCCAAACTAAGAAATAGGATCTCACCTGTAGGAGAGGTTTGTCCTGCATCCACATACAGTAGAAAAGCCCTTTCCATATTTTTAGCAATTCTTCATGATTGAAACCACCTAAACAAAAACAAAAATGACATTTAAATTTCATTGGTCCAACCTTTCATATCTCTATATCTATATGTATATATAAAAATCAAAATTAAGAAGTTACCATAACATAATGAGGAATCACACAAACACCACAAAAGCAACACTTAATGAATAAATGCTGTCTTCACAAAAGAAAACATCAAGATTTTAAAATGTCAGTTTCGTAGGCATCTAGATGGTACAGTGAATTGAGTGTTAAGACTTGGAGTCAGGAAGATTTAAATTTGAACCTGACTTTAGCTGCTTACTATCTCTCTGTTACCCTAGGCAAGTCACTTAACCTCTTAGCCCTCAGTTTCTTCCTTTGTAAAATGAAATAACATCACCTACACCACACAATCAAACGAGATAATACATCTAGAGGTATCTGAAAACCTTAAGCAATATAAAGTTTTACTACTATTTCCTGTTTACAAATGAATAGAACTCATTAGAGAACGATTTTCATACTCCTCACTCCAAGCTGATCCCAAATTCATTCAGAGTAAAAATTGAAGGTTTTTTTCCTAATCTTGGAACATATAATCAGCAATATGACTCTACATTAAATATAGCAAAATGGCCTTAACACTAGAATGGCAGAATAGCCCTTCTGCATTTGGTGGTAATTCAAATTCAACTGAATTCAAGTTCAATGCAAACATTAAGTATTTATTACTTGCAAAGCACTTTGCTAGGTACTGCAATACGAAGACAAAATGTTCCCGAAGACAGATTATAGCCTTCTGATGAGGACACAATATGTACACAGATAAACATAATATAAAGCAGGAAAAGGCTGGCTAGTACTGTAGGAAAATTTGATGAGGGACTGAACACTCATGGTTGGGAAAAAACAGGAAAGACTTCACAGAAGAGGTGGCATCTAAGCTAAGACTTGGTAGAGACTTAAAAAATACATCAGTGATACTCTTCTGTATCACTATCACTATCCTCCCTCTTCACACCAATTCAGAAAGACAGAATTGATGAGAGAGCGAATTCCATATATAAGGAAATACGATAGAGACAGAGAGCTACAGACGGAGAGATAAAGCATTTGTTAAGTGCTTACTATGCACAGTATACCATGTTAAGCTTGTAGATAAAAACACAACTAAGACATTCTCTGACGCTTACATTTTAATGCAGGCATGTAACACACAAAAGGAAGCAAAAGTGGGAAGTAAGAGACCAGCAGCATAGTTTGGAGCTGATGGTTAGGAAGTGAGGTAAAAAGGTTTGGTTCCGGGCAAGATAAATTGAAAACCTAGCTATCAGGGTGCAGGGTGCCATATGAAAAAAAAAAGTTCCAAAAAATTAATGATTAGAGAAATGTAAATTAAAATAACTCTGAGGTTTGATTCACACCCATTGGTTGGCAAAAATAACAAAAAAGGAAAATGATAATTGTTGGAAGGGCCATGGGAAGGCAGGGACACTAATGTACTGATGGTTAAACAGTAAACTGATTAATTCCACCATTCTGGAAAGCAATTTAGACTTATATCCTCAAAGTGCCCTTTGATCCAGGGATAGCACCACTAGATCAAGGACAAGGGGAATATTGTTATGAATTATGAAGAACTGGAAACCAAGGTGGGTTCACATCAACTGGGGAATGGCTAAACAAAATTATGGTTTTGAATGAAATGAATTACTTCAATGGAAGCAATGACCTCTTGAAGTAGGTGACAGCTGAGCTGAGTTGAGGAAGCTACGCAGTTGAACAGACAGAGGTGAGAAGGAAGGTAAAGTATTCTAGGTATTGAGACTTAGCCTATGGAAAGAAAAAGACTATTTCTAAGAAACTCTAGTCTCTGATCTGTTTTCCAAAAAGGAAACAAAAAGGTAGAAGGCAGCAGCTAGGAAATAAAGCAGAAACCACTCCCCCTACACTCTATCCCACCCCTGGGCTTGTCAAGGCAAACATAGCTTATCCACCACGTACTTCTGAAAGTCATCATTTTCTGCTCCTTCAGAGACAGGGAGTGAAGGAACTGCTACCCCTCCCAAACCCTTCCCTTCAGTCTGAAAGTCCAAGACAGAAAAAGAGAAAAAGGAAAAACCAAGGAAGACTCGGTTCATATTCCCTGATGGACTGAAGAGGCAGCATGGTACAAGGCATGTATCAAATGGCTCTGAAATCAGAGAATGTGGTTTCAAAACCTGCCTCTGCAGCATACTACTTTTTGTGTGACCCGGAAAAGCCACAATCTTCTTGTTCAACTTGCTCTATAAAAAATTAGGCCTACATAGCTTCTGAGAAACCTTTTCAAAGCTTGGAGCTATGAAGATATGATCACATTGCCAAGTATGTTGGGAAAAGCTCATCTGCAGGGGACCAGAGGAATTCCCCTGTCCTTTCAGCAAAGGCTAGGACTATAGCCTCATCTCCCTCCACAGCAAATCCCTGAACTGTAGTCTCAACAAACTGATTGGCCAGGAAGGATGGAGAAGTGTCTCATTAAATTTATTAGGGGATTTCCCTAATCACCCCTCTAATTGTTTTCTGGGGCATCAAATAAAAATGAGGTGTAGAACACATTGTTCCCTATCCCCAATTCTGTAGTTACCTGGGGATCTTGGGGGACGGGTATCAAACAGCTGTCCAGTTCTTGAATTCTATTTTGTCCTAAAGGTCATTAGCTTTAAGATATATGGTACCTTAATAATACTATAAGCAGCCCCTTCCCTCTTCTGACATTGCCACCATCCTGAAGTCTGAATTACTATAATAGTTAGTCAGTTGGCCAGTCAACAAACATTTATTAAGCACTTATGTGTAGGACACAAATGCAAAGACAGATCACCTTCAAGGAACTCACATTCCTAATGGAAGAGATAACATGCATAACAACTATGTATCATACAAAACATATGAAATGAAAAGGGACAGCCTTCTCCCTCCTCCTCCTCTCACCTATCAAAGTGATCTTTCAGGAGTACAGGTCTCACCTGCACATCAGACACCCCTAAGTGAATAAAATCCAGTGGCTCCCTATTAGCTTTAAGATCAAATAAAAAATCCTCTCTGGTTCTTAAAGTCCCCTGACCCCTTAGTATCTTTCAGGTACTCCACAATCCAGTAACAATGGCTTCTCTGCTGTTACTCTCTCCCCACTGGCATTTTAAAAGACTGTGTCTCATGCATGAAATTTTCTTACTCCTTATGTCTGTTTCCTGGCCTGCCTCTTTAAGTCCTAGCTCAAAAAAAAAAAAAATCCCTGCTGTGTGATCCCGCGCAAGTCACTTAACCTGTCTCAGTCTCTTCATCTGTAAAATGGGGATAACAGCACCGACCTCCCTGAGTTATTGAGAGGATAAAAAAGAGATATTTGTAAAGAATTTTGCAAACCTTCAAGTGCTATATAAATGCTAGCTTTTATCATTATTATCTTCAACATCAACACCATCACAGGAAACTTATCTTGAATACTCTAAATGCTTTGTGCCCCTCTGGATTTTGTTTGATTTGCCTTTCTTTAAATCTGCAGCACTTAGTACACCACCTGGCACATAGTAGGCACTTAATATGATGGCTATTTCCAATTTATCTTTATAGGCGTTTGTACATGGCTGCTTCCATGTTGTGTCCTCTGCCCCAACTTAGACTGAAAGTTTCTTGAGATCAGGGACAGTTTTTTTGACATCCACTGTATTCTGAAGAACAGCACCTGGCACATAGTAGGGGCTTAATAAATGCTTGTTGATTGTCTGACTCATAACTGCCATTTTATGATCTTTGTTTAGGAAATCACATATTTTCCCCATTAGAAAGCTAACCAAAAAACAATAACGCATTTTTTATGTTGCTAGCCCGTGACTCCACCACCTCTATTTTGGAAAATGGGCACCAGTGCCATGAGATAAAACGCCCCCAGACTCTATCGATGGCATCCTCATCGCAGACTTGGGGGTGAAAGAACAATGACTTGAAAGGGAATTCAGAAGACGCGAGTTCTAATCCCCACTCAGCTGCTCAGTAACTAAAGACTTCGGAAAAGTCATTTAGCCCTGCGAGGTCTACGGAAGCAACCAGAGAGGGAGAGACTAAATCTTTATAATAAGAGCCTAAGGATGAGCCTCCCTAACCAACAGTCACATCCGTCGGAAAGACCCCAAACCTGGTCTGGGATGGTGACCTCAGAGGCCGCCCCGAAGAAGCCCCGGGGCCCCCCGCCCGCCCCCGCAGGCCCCCCCCCCCCCCCCCGCCTCCCGCTCCGACCACAGACCCCCCCCGGCTCCCTTCGGCCCCCCCCACTCCCTCCTCCTTCCCCGCGGCGGCCCCGGCCCACGTGCCGCCGCCGCTCAGCCCTCCGGAGGCCCCACCTGAGGCGGCTCCGGTCTTGGCGCGGATGTATCTCCGGAGCTTCCTCACCGCACGGTCTCGGGTCGTCTTCTCGTTGCCGGCCAGCCGCTGCGCTAGCTGGATTTCCGAGGGAAGCGCCGGGGCCGGAGACATGATGGCGAATAGCTCACGCAGCGCCTGGGAAACGAAGCGCGATGAAGAGATGTCAGCGCCGTTTTATGACGTCACAGCGTCCCCGGCGCGACGTCGCGTTGGGAAGCGAGGGCGCCACCTGCAGGGTAGCCTCCGGAACGTGGAACTGCTGTGCCTGGGAGGAGGGCGACCTCCGAAGGCCGATTCCACATTCAGTCTACAAGTAGACTCGTGCTAATTTGCTACATTTGGGCAGTTAGAGAGGATTGCGGTCTGTATTTCTGACCGTTATTCTCACTTTTCCTACTGCAGAAGCTTCGTAAATCCAAGGCAGACACAATGTTGGGTTAGCAAAAATGGAGCACATGACTTAAGAAAAACCTGGAAAGACTTGTATGGTCTGATGCTGAGTGAAGTGAGGAGAACCAAGAGAACGTTGTACACAACAACAGCCACGTTGTGCGATGACTAATATTGATAGACTGAGCCCTTCTCAGCAATGCAAGGACCTGAGACATCTCCAAAGGCCTCGTGATGGAGGCTGCTATCCACATCCAAAGAAAGAACTATGGAGTTTGAATGCAGATCGAAACATACTATTTGCTATTTTTTTTCTTCTGTTGAGTTTTGTTTCCTCTTTCTAGTGGTTCCTCCTATTGGTTCTAATTCTTACTTGCAACATCACTAATGTTAAAATAGGTCTAATAGGAATGTATATGTATAGCCTATATCAGATTGTGCGCTGTCCTGGGGAGGGAGGTGGGGAGGAAGGGGGAGAAGAAAGAAAAAAAAAATGGAGCACAGCTTCTCCCACAATACTATGTTGGCCGGAGAATCTTAATTCATGTTGATTGAATTGAATTGGCCAATAAATCCACACTAAAGGCCTCCTCTCAGAAAGTCTTAGTGCCGTTGCCAGCTCAGTGAAATCCTCCATTATCAACTGCTACTAATTTCAGAGGAGTTATTAAATCAAATCTCTCAGAGACCCTTGTGATCACTGATCATAGGATCATAAATTTTGAAATACTAATTCATTTATGTCCCTTCTTCAAGTCACACTTATCTATTGGCAAATAACTTTGGTATATATATACATGTACATATGTATATACGTATACCTTGTGCATGGCAGATAGGTGGTTCAGTGGTTAGAAGTAGACTGGTGGAAGTCAGGGCCTTGGAGTCAGGAAGACTCATCTTCATGAGTTCACATGTGGTCTCAGATACTTAATTTCTATGTGACCCTGAGCAAGTCACTTAACCCTGTTTGCCTTAGTTTTCTCCTCTGTAAAATGAGCTGGAGAAAGAAATGGCAAACCATTCCAGTATCTTTGCCAACAAAATCCCAAATCGCATCACAAAGAATCGCATATGACTGAAACAACTACATATACATAAATACATGTATATACAGTTTTCAAAATAATTGCAAACTATTAACAACCCTATGAAACAATACTCGAAATCACTAATAATAAGAGAAATACAGTTCCCATGAGAGCCAAGATAGCAGAGTACAGGCAGCAACCCAGTTGAACTCCCTCAACATTACCCTTCCAACCACTTTAAGAAAATGCATCCAATCAAATTTTGGGGCAGCAGAGCCAACAAAAGGTCATGATGAGACTTTTTTCTTGCCTAAGACAACTTATGAGGTTAGCAGGAGAGGTTTGTGACTCCAGAGTGGAGGCCTATCTTGAGGGAATACAGAAGCTGCCTTCAGAAGCTCTCGGCCCAGAAGTGATAAAGAGATTGGACAAATGGTCAGAAAGAAATTACAGGAAACCCTTTGTGGATACTGGGTGCAGCTGGCACTGATTGGCAATTCTATTGCCCATATGCAGTTCTGGGTTACATTTCCTGGGTGGTGAGGAGCACTTGTGGTCTGTCATAAGGAAACTGATCACAATTCCAGGGCCAAGAGGAGCACTAGCACTTGTGGCTACAGAAGAAGAAGTAGGGGATCTGGTGGTCACAGTCCCAGGGCCAAGACGAACATTAGCACTTATGGCTGCAGGGGAGCAGGGACTCTTCCTAGGTAAAGATCAGAACCTGAACCAGGAGAACTGTGATCACACCTCTCCTCACATCATACCACCACAGAAGCATTGAAAACTTGCATACCTCCAGAACTAGTTCTGAAAACAGCAGCACAAAAAAAGCCTGCTTGGGACAGTGCTTCCCCACCCCTATGTAAGCAAAGCCCAACATTAACATAAAGTTCAAAGTCAAGAAATATAATGAAAAAAAATGAGCTAACAGAAAAAAAAAAATCAACCCACAAACCTTGACCATGAAAAGCTATTACAGTGGCAGGGAAAACCAAGACACAAACTCAGAAGACAACAATGTGAAAACAGCTACAACCAGAGCCTCAAAGAAAAATGCTAATTGGACCAAAGCCCAATAAGAATTCCTGGAAGAGTTTTAAAAAAGAGCTAAGAGTGATAGAGGAAAAATTGAGGAAAGAAATGAGAATGATGCAAGAAAATTATGAAAGGAGAATTTACTTCATAAAAGAGGCCAAAAAAAATACTGAAAAAAATACTAAAAAATATAATTGGCCTAATGGTAAAAGACACAAAATTTCACTAAAGAAAAGAACTGCTTTAAAAGCAGAATAGGCCAAATGGAAGAGGATGTACAAAAGCTTACTGAAGAACATAATTCTTTAGACATTAGAATTAGGCAAGTAGAGCTAATGAATCCATGAGACATCAAGAAACAATAAAGCAAAGTCAAACTAATGGAAAAAAATAGAAGAAAATGTGAAATATCTCAATGGGAAAACAATTGACCTGGAAAATAGATCCAGGAGAAATAATTTAAGAATCATTGAACTACCTGAAAGCCATGATCAAAAAAATAGCCTAGACATCATATTTCAATAAATGATAAAGGAAAACTGCCCTTAGGTGCAGAGGGAAAATAGAAATGAAAAGAATCCAACAATCACCTCCTGAAAGAGATCCCAAAAAGAAAACTCCCAGGACTATTATGGTCAAATATAAGACCAGAGCTCTCAGGTCAAGAAGAAAATATTGCAAGCAGCCAGAAAGAAACCATTCAGATATCATGGGACCACAATCAGGTTCGCACAAAATTTAGCAGCTACCATGTTGGAGGAGCACAGGGCTTGGAATATGATATTCCAGAGGGCAAAGAAGCTAGGATTATAACCAAGAATAATTTACCTAGCAAAACTGAGTATAATCCTTCAGGAGGGAAAATTGATATTTAATGAAATAGAAGACTTTCAAACATTACTGATGAAAAGACCAGAATTGAATAAAAAATTTGACATTCAAACACAGGACTCAAGTGGAGCATAAAAAGGTAAACATGAATGAGTAGTTATAAGGGAATCAGTAAAGTTGAACTGTTTACATTCCTATATGGAAGATGATACATGTGAGTCCTAAAAATTTTATCATTATTAAGACAGTTAGAAGGAGTGTACATCGATACAGGTATGAGTCAATTATGTTGAGATGATCTCAAAAAAATTTTCTTTAAAGAATTGGAAAGAGAAATGCACCAGAACGGGGAAGGGGAAGTAGCATGGAGACGTTTTTGTTGCATAAAAGAGGCATGCAAGGAAAGGTTTGGGGGCGGGGCAGGAGATGGCAGGCAACGCTTGAATCTCACTCTCATCAGAATTGCTTCAGAGGGAAGTATATACACACTCAGTTGGGTATAGAAATCTATCTGACTCAATAGAGAAGTAGGAGGGAATGGGGATAAGAGATATTGGGGGGCATGATATAAGAGAGGGCAGATTAAAAGAGGCAATACTCAAAACAAAAAAAAACAAAACAAAACAAAACAAAGGGGCAGCTAGGTGGCACAGTGGATAGAGCACCAGCCCTGAAGTCAGGAGGACCTGAGTTCAAATTCGGCCTCAGACCAAACACTTGACACTTACTAGCTGTGGGACCCTGGGCAAGTCACTTAACCCCAATTGCCTAAAAAACAAACAAAACAAAAAAAAAACAAAAAAAAGAGGCAATACTCAAGAGCAAAAAAGACTGTTGAGGAGGGATAGGATAAAAAGAGAGAAAGAAGGAAAAGAGAAAGAAAATAGGATGGAGGGCAACATATAGTTAGTAATCATAACTAACATTAATTGGGATAATAGTGAATATATAGATTAATTTTGGTAAAATTGTCATTTTTATTATATTGGCCCTGCCCACTCATGAACAATTAATATTTCTCTGTTTATTTAAATCTGATTTTATTTGTATAAAAAGTTTTTTATGATTTTCTTCACATAGTTCCTAGGTTTATTTTGGCAGATGTACTCCCAGGTATTTTATACTGTCTGATGGTTTTGTTTTTTTTTTTTTTTTTTGGTTAGGCATTGGGATTAAGTGATTTGCACAGGGTCACATAGCTAGTAAGTGTTATGTGCCTGAGGCCGGATTTGAACTCAGGTCCATCCTGAATCCAGAGCTGGTGCTGTATCCATCGCACCACTTAGTTGCCCCTGTCTAATGTTATTTTAAATAGAGTATCTCTAGCCTATCTCTTTCTGCAGAATCCTGTTGGTGATATGTGGGAATGCTGAAGATTTATGTGAATTTACTTTATATCCTGCTACTTTGCTAAAATTATTAATGATTTCAATTAACTTTTTAGTTGAGTCCTTAGGATTTTCGAAGTATATCATCATATTATCTACAAAAAAAGATAGTTTTATTACCTCATTGCCCATTATGATTCCTTCTGTTTCCTTTTCTTCTCTTATTGCTGTTGTTAGGATTTCCAATACAATATTGAATAACACTGTTGACAGTGGGCATCCTTGTTTCACACTGGAGCTTACTGGAAAGGCTTCTAGCTTATCCCCAATACAAATAATACTTGCTGATGGTTTTAGGTAAATGCATCTTATCAATTTAAGGAAAAGTCCTTTTATACCTAAACTTTCAAGTGTTTTTAATAGAAATGAGTGTTATACTTTATCAAATGCTTTTTCTGTATCTATTGATATAATCATATGATTTTTGTTACAATTCTAGTTTTCAAGGTGTTGTTTTTTTCTTAAGATTTTGGATTTCTTTTTCTAGTTGGTTAACTTTCTTTTCATAATTTTCTTGATTTTACTGTATTGCTCTTATTTTTCTTCCTAATTTTTCCTCAATCTCTCTTATTTGATTTTTGAAGACCTTTTTAAGTTCTTCCAAGAACTCTTTTTAGGCTTGTGACCATTTGACATTGCTCTTTGGGGTAGGAGTGGCTTTTTTTACTTCACTGTCATTGTCTGAATATGAACCCAGATCTTCTCTATCCCCACAGTAGCTATCTATGGATTCTTTCTCTTTTGCTTACTCATTTCAGTTTTATTTGTAGTAGCTTATTATTATAGTCAGCTCTAGTCCCTTGGTGTGGGGAATGGTGTGCCTGGCCTCAGGTCTTTCTTACTGTTATTTTCTGAACTCTGTCAGGGGCCCAACCTCAGGCACTCCTCTGCACCACCAAGCCAAGACTAGGACCCCCAGCCATGCTGTGCTGCAAATGCTCTTGCTCTCTGCAGACTGCAACCTTTAGCTCTCCCCAATGGCTTGGAACCAAAACCAGGTACTTCCCTCCTCATTTTGACTGCATTGGTCTTATTTGTGCAAAAACTTTTTACTTTTATATAAGCAAAATTATCTAATTTACCTCACATGATACTCTCTATCTCTTGTATGGTCATAAACTCTTCTCTTATCCAGAGATCTGACAGGTAATTTTTTTTCATCCCTAATTTGTTTATGATATCACCTTTTATGTCTAAAGCATGTGCCCATTTTGACGTTATCTTGGTATACGGTGTTAGATATTGGTCTAAGCCTGGTTTATGCCTATTTTCTAGTTTTCCCAGAAATTTTTGTTGAATAAAGAGTTTATGCCCCATTAGCTTGGATCTTTGGATCAAACACTAGAGTTACTGTGGTTAATATATCGTGGTCAATGTATTGTGTGTCAATATATGGACAGTTGTCAATACTGTGTGCCCAATCTATTCCATTCAGCAACCACTCTTAGCTAGTACCAGATTATTTTGGTTTCCACTTTGTAGTATATTTTGAGACCTGGTACCACTAAGTAGTGTTAACAAATGACAAGAAAATGAAGACGCTCATTTTGTAAATTGTAAAATATGATTTTAAGGCAATTATATACCCTGCTTATCAAGACAATATAATGTTATAGAAGTGAAAAAAATAAGGATAGAAAAATTTGAAGAAGTATTAAATGAAAATATGTAAATGTCATAGAATATTTTGATTTCTTGTTGAAGTTACAGTTGGTTCAGGTGTGAAAGAATTCACCTGGACCTTCTCTGTAGCCATTGGTGATGAGTTCAGGGTGGATCCCAAGAATGTTGGGGTGCTACATGAAATGATGAGGAATAGATGTTCAGGTCCTAGTGTCCTGAAAGAATTCACTGTGACAGTCTCCCAAAGAAAGGCATTTATTGGGGTGATGTACGCAAGTGGGCCTGCTCCCTGTGAGGCAGAGCCCCAGTGGGCTCTACTCCACGTAGGAGGCAGAGCATAAGCCACAGGCCCTGCTCTCCTAAGGGAGCCCAGCTGCCTCTGCTTCCTGTAGGAGGCAAAGGCTAGCTAGGTCAAAGATATGGTTTAAATACAATTTTACAGAATAGGGGGAAGGAGAAAGAGAATAGGAGGAGCAAGCATAGCTCCAAAATGCCTAGGGAGGGGAAGAGTTTTTCTGGAATTGAGGGTGCTTTGTGAAAGCACACAATGAAGTCCACAGTGGGGGCTTCAATGCAGAGTCCTCTTTGATCTCTTTTCTGGCTGGTCACATCCTGCGTCTTATGTCCTATCTCAGGTCCTGCTTGCTCTATCTGCCTCAAGCACTCTTTTTTACCTCATCATTGTCACAAATTTTCAAATCATTTTGTAAATGGGGCAATAAATGACACGTTCCAGGCAATGATTTCCTTATGTACATTTCATTAAGCTAATTTTGCCTTTGGCTAGTACGAGGAGATCTAAGAGAAATCCTTTTTAACGATGTGTTTATGGCAAGATGAAGAGTTTTGGGTTTTTGGGTTTTTTTTTGCAAATGTAAAAAAAAAAGTCAAATAACCCCCAAGTCCAATTAAATGTATTTATGGTCTGAGAAAGGACTTGTAGGGGAGAGAGTTCTTCAGCTGCTCAAAGGGGTGAGATAATACAGTTTCTAGAGGCTGGGGACAACTAGGTGGTGCATTGACTAGAGAACTGTGCCTGGAGTCAGGAAGATCTGGGTTCAAATTTGACCTCAGACACTTACTAGCTGTGTAACCCTGGGCAAGTCACTTAATCCCTATTTGCCTCAGTTCCTCATCTGTAAAATGAGGACACACAGGAGAAGGAAATGGCAAACCACTCCACTATCTGTGCCAAGAAAATTCCATGGACAAGTTCACGAAGTCATGAAGAATCAGTTACACATGACCAAATGACAACATTACTATTAAGAGGAAATAGGTTTTATGCCATTTCAGTTTTTCCACTTATCTCAGTACACTTGCACAAGAGTATTTCCAGACTGCCATTTCCTGCAGGCTGGTTATGCACATACCCAAAGATCAAGCAAGGTTTAAGCATGGAGCCCATTTGGGTAACTTTGCACACCAGGATATAGCACGATTATAAATGAATCATTCAACAAGTATTTAATTACCTACGATGAGGTTCCAGGAGAGGCAGGTAGGTGGCAGAGTGGATTGATCACTGCGTTTGGAACCAGACTCATGTTGCTGAGTTCAGATATGACTAACCTCAGACACTTACTAGTTGTATGACCTTGGGCAAGTCACTTAACCCTGTTTGCCTTAGTTCCTCATCTGTAAAATAAGGTGAAGGAAATAGCAAACCACTCTAGTATCTCTGACAAAAAACCCCAAAATGGGGACATTGACAGTTGGACACGACTGAAAAAGACAACTCAACAACAAATGTTAGAGACACAGTAGTGTAAGGGAGTCACACGGTCAAATTTACACTTAAGTAAAATTACTTTGGAGCATAGGAGGCAGTGGTGAGAGACTAGAGGCAGGAAGAGCAATTAAGAGGTTAATGGAATAATCTAGGTGAGAAATGATAAGGCCTAGAACTAAACTGGTAGCTCTGAGTGACAACAAAGGGTCCAAAACAAGAAATGCTATGAAGATACAGAGGGAAATGTTTGGTTTGACTATTTGGGGTGAAGTAGAGTCCATGAAAATGTGAAGATTAGAAGTTTAGGATATTTGGAACGAGGGAGAGTGAGGAGTCCACGATGATGCTTTGTGGAACTGGAAAGATGGTGAAACCTTGCAAAAACTGGGAAGTTTGTAATTCTGGGGTGCTTGGGCCAACCATCAATTCCTTATGTCTGTGCCTTAACTTAGTTTTCAAATGTGTTGTCACCTATGTTTTACTGTATTTTTATTGTTTAAATATTCCCCATCACATCGTAATGAGGTTCCCCCGTCCCAGAGAAGCAGAGCAGGTCAGCCTCCTGGGGCAGAAGGGCCAGGCGGTGTGGGGGGAGCTGAGGCGAGGCAGGGGGGCGCCCCAGCCCCCCAGGAGCTCCTGGGGCGCTCAGGGTGGGAACGGGGGGGGGCTGCCCCGGGGCGGCCCCGCCGGCGCAGAGCCCGGTCCACACAGTTCCTTAAAACCAACTAATAAATTTCGGGGTCAGTGGGGTGGAGGGGTCCCGGAGGGATTCCAGGTCCGGGGCTTCGGGTCCGGGCCCCCCCTCCTTGAGACTCTTCACAACTTCAGCTCCTCTCGCAGGTAAAGGTACTCTCACTGCCTTCCTCCCAGGGAGTTCGGAAGCGCTTTGTTAGCCTCTGGTGGCGCCACAGGAATGTAAGCCGTCCAAGAAGCCCGGTTTTCACGAACTTTCCCAAAAGCGCCTCCGAAGCGCAAAGCAGAACAATCGGAACCAGAGACTTCCTCATTCTTGCTCTTGACTGCGAGGCAGCGGGAGAAACCAACGGCTGAAGTTTCGGGGGGTGGGAGGGCGAGGGAAGCGACGACGCCTCCGCTTCGGGTGAACACAGAGCACACAGCCCGTTAATTCCTGCCTCGGCTTCTTCTCCCTCTGTCCTGTCCCTGGGAGCTTCTCCTGGGGCTTCTTGATTCTTCTCTGCAGCCCTCGCAACCTTTCCCCCCCTCACCCTCTTGGAGGCAATGGACCCGGCGGATCACGTGGCGGGACGGAGCTCGTGACCGCGTCCCCTCCCAGGTGTTGTCACTCGGTCCAGCTCTCGGTCCCTCACTCCGTCTCTGCCGCCGGACTTGCAAGGATGCTGTGCGGGGGAGTGTCGGCCGCCAAGCCGGCCACGGCCGAGACGCAGCAGATCGCGGACCAGGTAAGAGCTGCGTCGGAGCCTGTGGGGCCTCGCTGCCCGGGAGGCACGGCCGCCGCCCGCCTGCCCCGCCTGCCACGCCTTCCCCTCCGTCCGTGGGAGGCTTTCGGGTGGGCAAGGCACCGCCGGGGTCTCTTCCGTCTCTGAATCTGAGACCCCTCCCGTAGGTAGGGACCAGAAAGAGCCCGACTCAGTGTTTACTGAGCGCCTACTGTGTGCGACCCTGGGAATCCCGAAAGGAGAAATGAAGCTTCCAGCTTTGTCTGTAGCAGCACCTTGTTCACGGGCCACACCTGGAACTCGGCTTTAGCGCTGGAAGCGACTCCGGAGTTAGCGTCCTCCGGGCCCGTCGTGCCCACAAAGTCCCCCAAGTCTAAGGGCAGCCTAAGCTGCAGTAACTTAAGTGTAAATGCTTCAGACTTACAGAAAGCCTCATTCGAATGCTTATTAACTTAAATTTATGTTCACTTATTTTTGTGGGCGTCCGGTTATGCGTTGTGTGTGCGACCTTCTTTGGATTTCACTTTCTTAGACCGATGGATGATCGTCACATCCATCCCCTTGGGCTGTTTCTTGTATGTTCGAATCCAAACCTTGTTGGGGGAAGTCTTTATAAGACTAAGGTGAGAAATGAGGATTAATGAGCAGCAGATGATTAAAGTTTTTACAAAGTTCAGAAATCTAGGGTGATGTATATAGGTATGTATATATAAATAACACAATGAATGGGATTATAGTGTTATATGTAGCCCTTGAGTTTTGATAAGAAAAAATTAATATTTAAAAATTTAATTAACCTTTCAAATGTTTTTGGAAGTTTGTAGCTTTATTAAAACTTAAAACTCAGGCAGCTAGATGGCGCAGTGGATAAAGCACCTGCCCTGCAGTCAGGAGGACCAGAGTTCAAATTCAGCCTCAGACCAAACACTAGACCCTTACTAGCTGTGTGATCCTGGGCAAGTCACTTAACCCCAATTGCCATAAAACAACAACAACTTAAAACTGCTCTAAGCTTTGGGACATGGTGTACTTGTTCCTTGGAAGGTGGGGTTCTTTGAAGGAAGAAGGAAGTAATCATTTTAAAGTTATGGCATTTAACTAGCGAAATGAGAGGCTACTCATCTTGACTCATAAACCAGAAGTTTCCAAGCTATTTTTGGTTCTTATGGGAAGTGTTAGTAATGACTAGATCTTAAGATAACTAGATTACAGGGAATAACCATACAACTTCTGTAAAATAAAACTTACTAAAAGTCTTTTTTTTCTTCTCTTCTCTCACCAGTAGAGAACAGGAGAAAACACCATTGGTATCACTGTTGTTTTCTTTTTTAAAATATATTTTTTGGTTCCTTCAGTCTTTACATCACGGTCATTTTCCACCTCCACTCTCTTGTGGCAAAGAAAAACCATCAAAAGCATAATGACTGTACCTCACCATGTACACAAAAATCTGTTTTAGTAGTTCCCTTCATCTCTGTCATGAGGAAAAAAGCTTTATTCTTTGGGACCTTCTTTTCTTTGTTTTTTCTATTATTTTGAATTCAATTTCTTTGTGAAGACTTTTTTCACTTAATTGTTGTAGCCATTGTGTATATTCTTTTCTGCTTATTTCACTCCACATCAGTTCATATATGTCTTGCCATGTTTCTCTGGATTCCTTGTCATTTTATGTTCTATAATTCACAAACCATCATTTTTTCTGCCATACCTCAGTTGATGGGCATGCACTTCTTTTCTAGCTCTTTGCAAAGAATACTGCTATGAATTTTGATTACAGACTGAACCTGCCTCTAACTTCTGGGTGGCCTGAGCAAAACAGAGCAGGCTAGAGACAGGAGAGTCTGGAATCAAACAGGGATGTATGTGCCAGGGCCCCACCCCTGGTGGGGGGGACCCAAGGTAGTAGGGTTGAACTTTGATTTATTTACTTGTGGCTCAACAAAGAGTCAAACAGTGTAGTGTAGTAATAGTGGTGAGGCAAGGTTGTCTACTGACAGAAAGTCTGTTCATAGCAGGGCTTCATGTCTGGGCCTATTGGTGCTTGCTTGAGCTCAAAATCAGTTCTAGAAGGTGAGTGCAAAGGATTGTTGTTATGTCAAGCTCAGGGCAGAGCTTGTTTGCTGGGCCTTAACTCTGCAAAACAGGGTGTCTCCTAATAGTATCTTGACAATATTTTGGTATTTATTGGGACTTTGTTGCTATCTTTGACTTCCCTGGTATATATGCTGGGTCAGAGGGAAGTTTTGTCCCTTTTCTTGCATAATTACCAAGTAGTATTCCAAACAGATAAACCACTTCCCATCTATCAATATGTCTCTCTAACCATGACCATTAGATGTTTTCTAATATCTATTAGATATTAGATAATTAATTAAAATGTATGAAAATAGATAATTTCTAATTTGCATAGTGTAAATGAAACCTCAGAGCTGTTTTGATGTGCATTTCTCTTACATTTGGAACAAACATGGTGTCAAACTCAAATAGAAATGGGCCACTGAAGGGTGCATTATGTATTTTTTTTAATCTGTTAACTAGTTTCTTACTACATTCTAGTAATTGTTATTGTCCACTGTAATACCTCTGGTGTAGTGGATCAGCCTGAAAGCCTTATTTTGAAAATATTTTGTTCATATATTTTGACCACTTATGTATTGAGGAATGGCTTTTAGTGTAATAAATTTTTATCCATTTTCTGTGACTTTTGAATGTCAGACCTTTATTGGTGTTAATTGTGTAAAAGCTTTTTAAATTGTATATACTTAAAGTTGTCAATTTTCTCTTTTATGATCTGTATTCCTTGTTTGGTTAGGAATTCTCCCCCCACTAATCACAATTGTAAAAAATGCTCTTTCCTAGAGTTACCAGTTTTATTTTTAAGATATGTCACTACTCCACATACACTTAAAGGTTAAGATTAAGATGATTACTGTAATCGGCTCCAAATCTCGTCATCAGAACAATCATTATATACATTTATCACTTGGATTCAAGTTGTGTTTTTCCTTCTGTTCTAATTATTCATATACTTTTTTTGATTTGTTCTTTATTCCTCAGGTAAAGGCACAGCTTGAAGAGAAAGAAAATAGGAAGTTTCCAGTCTTTAAGACTATGGAATTTAAAAGTCAAGTGGTTGCTGGAACAAACTACTTTATTAAGGTACCATGCAGAAGTACAGTGGTTCTCTAATCTGAAACTGTGTTACTTTAGGTGCCTTCATGAATACTTTTTAGTTAATTGTTTGTGGAGGACTCTAGTAAACTTTAAGGGGCAAGCAGAGGTGATGGTATTTTTTGTTTCATTAACTAAATTAAATACTCCATAAGTACTAGACACCGAAAGCAACAAAAGCATTGAAGGAGGTGAGGAGAGAGAATTGGGACATAAACTAATCCTACCCCATGCAAAAAACCTGGGGGATGGAGAAGAGTTTTGAGGCAGGATGTGAAGATCAATCCTTGCCTTTGAAGCAAAGAAGTAAAAGGAAGAGTGGTGGGAATGATCCCTGCCCTTCAAACTCCCTCTCTCTCCCTCCCCCTAAAAAAAAAAAAAGTAGGAAAAATCTTGGGATTTTTCTAATTGTAAATTGGGTAATTTCTGATCCTCTGGTACCAATACAGTAACTAACCTGTAAATTACTGTCATGTACATCTTGTTTGTTTACTTTTATGTGTGGTGTTCAGCCATTTCAATTGTGTCCAACTCTTCATGACCCCTTTAGAGGTCCTCTTGGCAAAGATACTGGAGATGTTTGCCATCTGCCTCATCACTTGTCTCTATACTAGTCATATAAAGTGAACCTTTTCTTAATATTCAATCTAAATAGAATAAAATCTGTTGTTTAATCTACAACTGTTATTTATTTTTGCTTCTTAGGTTCATGTTGGTGAAGAGGAATTTATACATATTCGAGTGTTCGAAAGTCTCCCTCATGAAAACAAACCATTGGTTCTATCCAGTTATCAAACCAAGAAAACCAAGAATGATGAATTAGTCTATTTTTAATGCACTATTTTGAATAGTGGCCCTTTGTTCTTTTATGTGGGTACATTAGATACATCATATGGGCAGGTATTAAAATTTGGGACAATAAAAGAAATCTGATATTTAATAAGTAGCTTTCTGTTTTCTAACTCTGATATATGACCACAGATCATTTCATTATTCATCCATGATTTTCAAGTACACTGAACTTATGTAGCAATACAGCTAGGCCTTCTCTGGGCCTCAGTATCTATAGTTCAACCTTTCAGTTTGTAAAAGATTGATGATATCATTCCTTAGAAGAACATGCTGGAGACCTAATTTTTACCTTTTGGCTGGGGTGGTCATGAAGTTTATAGATTTAGAGATAATCTAGTTAACCCCTTCATTTTCAAATGAGGAATCTGAGGCCTGGAGAAATTAAACAACTTGAATAATTTCATACAGATAATAAGTAGCAGTATTCGGACTCATCTGGTTCTAAATCCAGTGCTCTTCCCACCAGGTCGCTGTGTGCTGATGTTTTAATCCAGCAGGTGGCCACCCTGCAGGGGACCTGCAAATCTCTTGGCATTAATTATATCCACACCTAATTGGTTTCTTTTAGTCGCCCACGTTGAAATTTTCATTTGTAACAGAGTAAGGCTTTTGTGGGCTGTAATTTGTGAATGACCACTTAATTCATCATCACTTTCCTGCTTGCTGAAATGCTGTGATAAGACTTTCCTTCTTTCCCTCTACCCCACAACCCGGCCCAGGCCCCTTCCCTTCTCTTGTACCATGGATTAGCAAAGTTGCTTCCTGTACATGATTGGCCCCAGCTTTGCTAACACGTCTTGTTAGCCACATAAGACATAAAAAGTTTTAGTCACACATAGTAGAGGCCACTTGGACGTGGTGGATTTCTGAAAACCACACAAGTCACTATATCCTTCCTTATATTCTGTCCTGATGACCAGACATTTCTATATGGTCATGCAGTCAGAAGAACGAAGTGCCCTAGTATCTTTGTTGTATATTCCTGCTGTGTTAGGGCAAAGTAAACCTCCGTTTTCAAACTGTTCAATGACAAGTGCCTCATTTTGTTTCAGTATCAAACCCTAAACTCGGAGTGCTGGCATAAGAGCCACATCCAACAGATGGGCTAGTGGGTTGTCAAAATATTAGGAGAGACCCTGTTTCCAGAGCTAAGGCCCAGTAAGTAAGCTGTGTCCTAAGCTTGGCATAACATCAGTCCTTTGCACTCACCCTCTGGCAAAATCATACAATTATCGTATTGCTCTGACCAGCACCAGGTGTTCTACAAACACTTGCTGTATCAGTGTTCCGGTCCTGAAGTCCTTCAATGAATCACACTTGTCTCATTGTTGGTGTTACCCCTCATTGTTAGGGCTGCAGTTCACTGTGTAGCCATTGGTATAAGTATCAAGGTTTAGCTGCACTAAGGTGGATCTCCCCACTAAAAGTGGAGCCCTGGCATGTGTCTAATTTGGCTCCTTGCTTGCAAGTCATTTTCCAAACATTGAGATTAAACTTGGTTGATTCCTGACTCCTGTTTCTAGCCTGCTCTGTTTGACTCCAGCCATCCACAGGTTAGAGGCCAGTTTGGTCCAGTTTGACAGAGTTTTGATATTTTCTCATTGGGTCTACCATGGTACTGTCAGGCAGCTATGATCTTATGCCCTTTGTGAGCATGGACCAAAACATACATTAAATAATGCTTAAAATCTCACGTACTAGTGGAAAAAGTCACGAAATTGCAACCTGCTTCTAGAGGATGACATCATCCCTGACAAATTGTCATATTGAATATATTTGAAATTCCATTTATGGGTCTTTCTGCCTTCCCAGGAAACTAATTTATTAAGTTTTTCTTTATGCAAGGGAACATTTACTATCTGTAATTTCTACCCATTGATAAAATGTAAGCTCTCTGAGGGAAAGGGTTGTCTCACTTCAATATTTGGTTGGGTTTTTTTTTTTGCTCACTTCAGTATTTGTATCTCCAAAGTTTAGCATAAAGTACAGGCTTAATAAATCATCGATTGATTGATCCCAGTTCTGCCATCTAGGTCCAAACAAAATAAAGCTGTCTTCTACATGCCAGCCCTTCCAAGTATTTGAAGCCCCTCGATGCATTGAATGCTGGACTTGAAATCAGGAAGACTCGGGTCCTCCTTCACTTATTAGCTGTAATTCTGGAAAAGTCATTTAACCTGCTTGTCTCATTTATAATAGCACCCACCTCCCAGGGTTGTTGTGAGGTCATATAAACTTTCAATGTAAAATGCTTTACAAATCTATATAAATGTTATCTATTATACCTTAATAATAAAGAGATCTAGACTTGGAGAAATTGGAGTAATGTCTTTTTTTAAATTTAATAACAAAAGTATTTTCCCCCTTCCATTGAAAAAAGGAAAATGAAAACAAAAAAACTTGTTAGAAATTCTTGCATTTGGCTATGTCCAATCATATGTCTGTCTCTTCACTTCTGTTGAGTCCATCACTTCTGTTAGGAGGTGGGTATCTTGCTTCATCATTATCTCTGGAATCATGGCTGGTCTAAGTTTTTCAAATTACTTGTCTTTACAGTGTGTAGTGTATTGTTTTAGCGTTGTATGATTTATAGTGTTGTTTTAGTTCTCACTTCCCTCTGTCATAATTTTTGAAAATTGTCCCTTTCATCATTTAACCATATAGCATATTAATACATTAATATAATTTGTTCAGCCATTCCCCAATTGATGGACATCTCCTAGGTTTTCTTTTCTAGTATAAAAAAAACTTAAGACATATTTTTGTGTATATGAGCTCTCTTTTGCTGGTTCCAAGGGTAGTTTAGTAATAACATTTAGGGCCAGATTGTTTCCAGAATGGCTGGTTCACAGCTCCACCAACAGTTCATACCAGCTAGCTTACAACTTTTTCCGTATTTGTCATTTTCCATTTTTGTCATCTCTGCCAATATGATAGATGTGAAGTAAAACATTGGAGTTTTAATTTGCATTTCTGTATTAGTGATTTGGAGCTGTTTTTATATGGCTGTTGATAATTTAGTACTTTGAAAACCACCTGTCCATATCTTTTGACTGTTTATGAACTGGAGAATGGATTTTCTTCTTATAAATTTGTTCGGTTCCTTATGTATCTTGAAAATGAGACTCTTATCAGAGCAACTTGGCTGCAAAGACCTTTCCTCAGTTAATGGTTCCCTTCTAACTTTAGCTGGATTGGTATTTTTTATATAAGTAAAATTGTATACTTTATAATCTGATCCTAACTTGTTTGGTCATGAACTCTTCCTTTATCTGAGGTCTTAAAGTTAATTTTCTTTCTCTTCTGAATTATTTATAATGTCATTATGTCTAAAGCTTATCTTCATATACAGTATGAAATAAATGTTGGTGTCTGGCGTTTTTCTGCCATATTATCCAGTTTCCCTAGTAGTTTCTGTTAGAGAAGTGGGGTTTGTTTCTTTTTTTGGGGGATGAGCCATGTCTTTTTTAACACATGTTTTGTGTCCCATGGCCAAGTCCCTTAAAACTCTGAGTTTCAGTGTCCTTTGTTAATTAAGATAATAATGCTTGTAGTATTATTAACTCAACCCTACTGCATAGTTATGAGAGTGAAATAAGTACACACACAAACACATACACATAATAACAATTATATTATGTACAGTAGAGAATATATAAATGTTTTGCAAACCACTTGAAAGTAATACATAAATGTAGCCATTATTACTTGTAAGTTATTATTTATTACTTGATATGTAGTCAAAAGAATAAAATACTTATCTGGATCTTGGTGGCTGGCTGCAACTGATTCTTAATTCACATCATGGATGAAATGCACCACTTTGTCAATGCTATCTCTAAAATGTGCACAGAGCTGAACACAATCTGCTGCACTTTGTACTTGTCAAGCCCCGGCCATGGTATTAACATTTTTCTTTGCTGGACACTTTGTGGTTTGAAAAAATGATATTTTATTTTCCCCCAATTACATGTAAAAACAATTTTTAATTAAAGTTTTGAGTTCCAAATTCTATCCCTCCCTCTTTTCCCCTCTCCCTGAGAGGTAAGTAATCTCATACAGGTTATACATGGGCAATTGTGTAAAATATTTCCATATTAATCATTTTGTGCAAGAAGACTACAACAAAATGGAATAAAGAGAGAAATATAGTTATCCCTTCCACTTTGTGGGGATAGGGGGGCCGGTGCCTTCACGATCTGGAAAAATGGGTAAAATTTTTTGGTCCTCCCTTTGTACCAGAAAAGAAGTCTGAACTTTTTTCTTTTTCTTTTATGGGGTGTTTACAAAACCTTATTGTAAAATTTGGGTTAAGTATTTGGTCCTCGGCTCTGTGTTATCTGCTGACCTTTGTGTGTCATCTGCAGCTTCTGCAAAACTCCCCCCAAAATTCCCATTTAATATTTTATGCCAACCTGTGATATATCAAAACTGTGTTGGGGAAAGTAGCAAAGTGGGAGGGATAACTGTAGTATCCTTCAGTCTGTCTTCAAACATAAATTCTCCCTCTGGAGGCAGATAGTATTTTTCATTGTAAGTCCTTTAGGATTGTCTTGGAGCATTGTATTGCTGAGAATAGCTAAGTCATTCACAGTTCATCATGCAATAGTTTTGTTATTGGGTATGATGTTCTCCTGGTTCTGCTCACTTCACTTGCTATCAGTTCATGTAAATCTTTATAGGTTTTTTCTGAAATCATCCTGCTTTTCATTTCTTATAGCACAATAATATTCCATTACAATCATATATCACAACTTTTTTCAGCCATTCTCCAGTTGATGGGCATTCTCTTAATTTCCAATTCTTAGCTACCACAAAAAGAGCAGCCATAAATATTTTTGTACAAATAGATCCTTCCCTTCCCCATCCCCCCCTTTAAAAATCTCTTTGGGATACAAAACTATTGCGGGATCAAAGGGTTGTATAGCCCTTTGAGCAGTTCTAAATTGCTCTCCAAAATGACTGGGTCAGTTCACTACTCCACCAACAATGCATTAGTGTCCCAGTTTTCCCACATCCCCTCCAATATTTATCATTTTCCTTTTTTGTCATATTAGCCAATCTCATAGGTATGAAGTGAGTTGTTTTAATTTTGTATTTCTCTAATCAATAGTGATTCAGAGCATTTTTTCATAAAACTATAGGTAACTGATTTTTGTCTGAAAACTGCCTATTCATATCCTTTGACTATCAATTGGGGAATGACTTGTATTCCTATTTGACTCAATTCTCTACATATAATTTTTCTCCAGAAATAAGTCTTTTATCAGCGATACTTGCTGTAAAATTTTTTTTCTCAGTTTTCTGCTTTCCTTCTAATTTTGGTTGAATTGGTTTTGTGCAAAAACTTTTATAATAATCAAAATGATCCATTTTATATTTTATAATGCTTTCCATATCTCATTTAGTCCTAAATTCTTCCCTTATCCATAGATTTGACAGGTAAACTATTCCATGCTCTTCTAATTTGCTTATGGTATCACCTTTTATGTGTAAATCTATTTTATATGTACCCATTTTGACCTTATCTTGGTATACATATTGTAATATGTTTTTCTATACCTAGTTTCCACCATGATGCTTTCCAGTTTTCCCAGAAGTTTTTATCGAATAATGAGTTTTTGTCTCAAAAGCTTGGATCTTTGGGTTTATCAAACACTAGATTACTATAATTGTTTACTACGATGTATTGTGTACCTAATCTATTCCACTGATCCCTGCCACTTTTTTCTTAGCCAGAACCAGACTGGCTTTTTTTCTCCCATTTAAAAGGCTTTTAAGTACATAAAAGTGCAAACTAGCTAGCAGCTTTATATTGAATGGTTATTACTACACAATACAGTTATTGTATAATTCACAACTTTTTGATAAGTATCTGGGCCCTACCTGATATATTACACAGGCCCTTTTTGCTACTAATTTCAAAGTTACTAACTCCCTGGGGACATGCCACCTTAGTATTGTTTTCTTAAGGCAAGAGACCAAACCATCTTCCCTAGCCTTAGTTCCAGTGATACCCTGTTAGACCCAGAGGTCAGGGCAGAACTGAGGGATTGTGAATGATGTTAGGTGCTATGAACAAACTCCAACGATAATGACATTTAGTCTTTTGCAAATGGTTATATCCAACGTGGTGCAAATTTCAGGGAGAAAGCCCAAATGCAGAAATACTTGTCTGTATTTTACAGTTTGGATCAAATACGGGTGCTAGCCCAGCTCTCTGGACCATCTGGGGTGAGAAGTATCAATTGCATGTTACCCCTCTCAAGTCAAATAACATAATTTACAAATGTTAACCATTAATGAAACAGGACATGGGCTCCTACCCAAATAGAATAGGGCTATTTTGTGCAACAAAGAATTACCATTGGCCTAGCTCAGCTCCACTCCACAGAACTTTGGGTAGGGCACAGGATTCAGGGTCCGGTGTGTTAAGGATTCAGAATCCAGGTTGTTGAGGCCACCCACACCATGACTAGAAAAGAGCTTTAAGGCCTAAGCTTTTATCCTACCTCACATCAAGCCGTCAGGGAGCCTCTAATCACCATATAACTATCCATGTATTTGTCACATCTGAATATAGCTCCATGTAGTTTGGGAGAAAAGGAGCCATCATTTCACAATGGAGCCATAGCTTCAAAATAATCACAAACAATTCAGTTTTTGAACTGTGAAAATTCATAAATACCTATAGATTTTTCAGGACCTATGAGCAAATGCAGCAGCTGACTGTATTTATTCAGTAACAAGAAAGCCATCCATTATACATGTGTCCATGTGGGTGGTATGCTGCCTTTGTGGTTGTATACAATGTAACAGCAAGGTAACTTTTTTCCTTGGAAAGTCTTTCAAAGAGAAATTTTTTCTGGTGTGATTCAGCAGGACCTACTCATCCATGGGATGGAGGAGTTACAGAAGCAAACAAAATAATTCTGTAGTTCAAAAACAACTTGGAATAAAATGACTATAAGTAGCTCTCAATTAAATATAACACTCCAGACAATTCCTTCCAGTGGTTTTGCTTTTACCATCTGGAGAAAATGAGATCTGGAAAGACTGAGAAATTTTTTTTTTACAAGCCAGAAGTCGGAGGAGCAGATTGCACAAGATCCTGGTCTTGGGGGCCCTTAAAGCTCCCTGGTTCCAAAGAACTTCCTAGAGCTTTAGTCATTGGAGGCATGGGACATGGGTACTAGACCTGTGTCAGTGACAAGAACTTCTGGTAGTAGCTCTTGGTGACATCAATCATCAGTTCCGGGGCACACTCTGGGAGCTCCCCAGAGAAGAGTCCTGGACAGTCCTGGACAGCCTGAGAAGATAGTGAATGGTGGGACTACAGTTTCAGGAAGTAATACTGTATTGTCTAGAATTTTGCAACAGTCTTTCAACACATAGCGTCAGCCAATTACACAGTTTTTCCCTGTGTGGACATAGGAACCAATTTGGGCTTCACTGACCACACAATCCTCTTTAATAAAGACATGATCACCAATGTGTAGAGGAAAGAATATAACTCCTTTGCTGAATTTCTTATATGGTGGCTTTATGATGCTATGGCTTTTCACAACACAGTGGTGCCCAATTCTTACATTTGCCAGATCCCCTTGAATAATACAGTCATTCATTATGATTGTCTTTCCATTTAGGACAGTTTTGGCTTCCACACAGAACTGACTGGTGACTAACTTTGTTTCCAGATGCCGTCTCAATGTACTCGGAATTATCGTAGAGTAGCTTGCTCAACTCTATCTCTGAAACCTTTGTCTCCAAAGCTCGTCTCTTTTCCTCTTGCTTCCAGTCTCCCCAGATTGTTTTAATAATTACCACTTTGCAATACAATTTGAGATCTGGCCAACTTCCTTCACATTTTTTCACTGAGTCCTTTGATATTCTTAAGTTCTTCCAGATGAATTTTATAATTTTTTCTAACTCTATGGTAGATTTATTGGTATGGCACTGAATAAGATTAATTTAGGTAGAATTGTCATTTTTATTATATTGGCTCAGGCTCCCTATGAGCAATTTTTCTTCTACTTTTCTTATTTGCTTTTTAAGCTTTTCTAGGAGTTCTTTTTGAACCAGAGACAAATTTACATTTTTCTTTGAGGCTTTGCAGGTAGCCATTTTGACACTGTTGTGGTCTAAGTTTGTGTCTTGATCCTCCCTGTCACCACAGTAACTTTTTTTAATTAAACAATTTATTTTTAGTTTACAACATTAACTTCCATAAGATTTTGAGTTTCAAATTTTCTCCCCCTTCCTCTCCTGCCCCCTCTCCAAGATGGCATGCAATCTGATATAGGCTCTACTTATACATATATATTAAGCATATTTTCACATTATTCATGATATAAAGAAGAATTAGAAATTATGGGAGGAACCACAAGAAAGAAGAATCAAAACAAAATAACAAAAGAAAAGGAGAGCAAATAGTATGCTTCCATCTGCATTCAGATTCCATAGTTCTTTCTCTGGATACGGGTAGCTTTCGTCATCATGAGTCTTTTTGAGTTCTTAGATCCTTGCATTGCTGAGAAGAGCCAAGTCATAGTAACTCTCTATAGTCAACTTTATTTTTTTGTTTGTTTTTTGGAGTTTTTTTGCTCATGTTCTCTGCCTATTTTGTGACTGTGCTTTTATGTAAGAGTTAGGCTGCTGCCACACTGTTCTAAGCTTCTTGTTTCTGGGCTTGTGGCCTTGCTACTGGCTTTCACTGGGCCTCAGAGCCTAACTGCCCAGTGGCTTACACTGGTGAGGGCTTCCCTATTGGCTTGTACTGGCCTCCCCAGGGGTGGGATCCTGCTGCTGGCTGGCTTCAGGAGCAGGGTCTTGCTGTCAGTCAGCAATGGGGGTTGGATCTTGATGGTGGGGCCTTGTTCTGCTGCTGGTCTGGAACTCCTGGCTTGCATGTGGGGCTACTGCGGGGCGAGAGGCTCACTAGGGGATTGCCCTGAGGATCAGAGCCTTTGTGCAATGTTACTGCATGAGACAGACCTCTCTTGGTAAGATGCTTCTCCAATCCTAAATTGGTTTTGAGGCATTTTTCAAGATTGTTTGGAGGGCAATTTTGGGAGGGCTCCAGGGAGTTCCTTCCCCACTCTGCCATCTTGGCACCAGAAATTCATTTTATGCTTCTTGATATAAGTCGTTCCTTGTTGAGTTTTTTTTTTAGCTGCCCTATCCTTGCTGATACACACTGACCTTGCAGTTTACTAGAACCCCTAGAAATGCTTCACGGGAACTATTTTCTAGGTTGGATTTTTTAAAATATGTAAGTATAGGATTTTAGTAAGATGAAATTAAAAATGATTATTCTAGCTGCAAATCAATTTAAAGTATTTATTAGACACCTACTATTGGGAATATAAATTAAAAAGTTAAGGAGATTACATTCTAATAGAGGTATATAACATTATGGAGGAGTGTTGACTAGGTGTTGACCAGGTCTGATTCAGATAGGTGTAGTGGTTCAGGTTCAGAACAAAATGAGACACTTGTAGACTACTTAGCCATCGCATAGAAAGGGTAGAATATTGATTCTATAGAGCACAACATAGCTTCCGTGCTTCTGCGCAAACTTGTTGGCAAACTGGGCAGAAACCTGAGTGAACACAGGAGATGCCCTCCCTTGTGCCTAGACCTTTGGTAGGCCTTGGCCTCCTATGCTGGGCCCTGCACTGGGTTGACTCCACCCCCTCCCCTATAATACTGGAAGTGCTAGAGAGTTACTTGTTTAGCCATTCCCCATGATGGCCATCCCCTCAGTTTCCAATTCTTTGCCACCACAAAAAGATGATACAAATATGCTAAAAATATAACTAGGCTAAATTTTTTGGACATGGTTCCAAATCCCTCTCCAGAATGGTTGGAGTAGCTCACAGTTCCACAAATAGTATATTAATGTACCTATTTTCCCACATCCCCTCCATAATTTATCATTTTCCTTTTGTCATCTTTGCCAATCTGATGGGTGTGAGGTAGTACTTCAGTTTGTTTTAATTTGAATTTCTTTAATTACTAGTGATTTAGAAAAATTTTTTCATGACTATTGATTACTTTGATTTTTTTCTTCAGAAAACTCCTATTTACATCCTTTGACCATTTATCAGTTGGGGATTTATAAATTGGCTCAGCTCTCATGAGATGTAATCTTTATCAGGGAAACTTGTTGCCAAGATCTCCACCCCTCCCTCTGAGGCTGCTTCTGGTTATTTTGGAATTACTCTATTTTCTTGGGCTTCTCAACCCACAGTGTTCTCCCCCCTCCCCAGGCAATCAGGGTTAAGTGACTTGCCCAGGGTCACACAGCTACTGAGTATCAAGTGTCTGAGGCTGGATTTGAACTCAGGTCCTCCTGACTCTGGGGTTGGTGCTCTATCTACTGCGCCACCTAGCTGTCCCTCACAGTGTTTCTTCATTATGTTTATTTATTTATTTTTTTCTTCTCTTTACTTCACATTTTTAGTCTCAGTTCTTGATTAGGAACTTTGTGCTCAGGACAATCTTCTCTTAGGCTGCACCCAGTCTCCTTGGTAACCATCTATTGTGGTTGATTCTGTCTCCGCTTCTGTCCTGACAGGCAAGGGTCAAGATCTGACTTCAGGTACCTGAATACTGGAGTTCACCTTGGCTTGGGATTCTGATTCTTGGTTGGCTTCCAGTCTGTTTTCCTGGAACAGCTTCTCTCCTCACTTCATAACCTGTTTGCCTACACTCACAATACCTTCCTTGGCAAGGCTCTTCTCCCCACCTCTGCTGGTTTTAATCTGGTTTACTAGAATTTATGTTGGATTCCTCAGCACAACCCATCTCCCTGCCATTTCTGCTTTCCACGTTTACTTGAGTTGGCTCTGGCTTACCAAGTGAAAACCATCCATCTTTGCCACTTCTGGACATATTACTGCACAGTTCTAAACTATAAGATTTCGATTCCATTTCTTTTTAGTTGTCTTTATTGTTGATATTTCTCAGATTCTTTACAGATATTTCCTGGGATTTTTGTGGAATGTGTTCAGCCATACTAGTATCTGCATTTTGCATACAGCTCAGCATCAATGTCAGAAAGAATAAGGAGAAATCTTCAGAAATGACCTTTGGGATCCAAACCAACAGCAGCTGAGCCAAGGACTCATCACACAGTGATGCTGCCTTTTAATGTGAACTTGAGAGGAATAATGCCATGTAGGAAATGAGCTAAGAGTGAGCCCACTCTCTCCAGAGATTGGGATGGGATAGGGGAGAGTATACCCCCCAGGATGTTGGAAGAAATGTTTGTATTTTTGTTATTGCTAAATGTTTGAAGTAAATTTGTTGTCGTGGTTTAGTTGTTTGACTCTTTGTGACCCCATTTGGGGTTTTCTTGGCAGAGATATTGGAGTGGTTTGCCATTTCCTTCTCCAGCTCATTTTACAGATGAGGAAACTGAGGCAAACAGGGTTAAGTGACTTGCCCAGGGTAAAACAGTTAAGTAAGTGTTTGAAGCTAGATTTGAACTCAGGTCCTCCTGACTCCAGGCCCTGCACTGTATCATAGACTGAGCTGCCCTTAAAGTAAATATCCCTTTGTAAAAGCTAACTGATGTTAAGTGGTTAAATGGAATTGGGACAACACTCACTGGCAACTGACAGTGGGGAGAAAACAGCCAAAAGGGACTTAAGTTGATGGCATTAGAGGAGAAAAACCCCAAATCTCTTTCCTCAGGGGGAGATATAGACAGCCAGACTCTAACAGAATACTCACTACATAATGACTGCTCTGATTGCTGGACAAAATGTGAACAAAACATGTGTGCTACTTCAGTTAGGGTGGCTTGCACAATTCCAAATGGATAAAACTCTCGTCTTACATTCTTTGTATTTGACCTAACATTCAATTTAAGTTTTCTGAGGTTAAAAAAAAATCAAAATACAGGCTGAGGTCCTATTCTATTAAAAGTAAAAAAATGGGGGCAGCTAGGTGGTGCAGTGGATAGAGCACTGACCCTGAAGTCAGGAGGACCTGAGTTCAAATGTGACCTCAAACCAAATACTTTACACTAGCTGTGTGACCCTGAGCAAGTCACTTAACCCCAATTGCCTAAAAATAAAAAATAAAAGTAAAAAACCAAAAACAACAAAAACAAAACAAAACAAACCAAAAAAAAAAAAAAACCAAAAAACTTCCTGATCAGCAGCCCAGAAACTTGCAATCAACTTCTTTAGTCAAGAGCATCAAATGACTTCATTCTAGGTGAAATTTTTCTTTAAATAATAAATCTCATAAAACAAACCTAAACACACAAATAAATATATATATTTATTATAATCATGTGCTATTAATAATTATTATTATTTTACATCAGGGCACTTCAGGAGTCACAATGTAGGCTTTCCCTTTGCCTATTTTACCCAACACTAAGAGAACCTTAATTAAAACTGACTCATGTATCAGTGTAATTAAAGCAATACTGGTTTAGTCTGCTGAAATTGCCAACAATGTATTTAAAAATAGGCTCTAATAATTCTGTTATGAGTAGTATAATAAACAATCATTTTATAAAAATCTAGTGACATAAATTGCAAATTAAAGTAGACTATTACAATCACCAGAGTAGTACCAGATAATGAATTAAAACAAGCTAATAAAAATGGACCATAGTTTTACAACCTTCTGTAAAGCCATACTTTAGTAACATCTTAACAGAGAAAGGACTGAAAAATGTAATCAATAATAGCTGACCTTTAAATAACACTTTAAAGTTTACAATGCACTGAGAAACAATTCAGATGCTCTAATGTTAACAAGTAATTCTGTTCCAACAAATCTCCCACAGCTTCTGATCACTTATTAGATCTCTTTGCAAGTACAAATCTGAGACTTTCTCATATTACTATTAAGTTATACCAGAGATATTTATATTTCCACTGAAAGATCTTTGAATTTGAAACTACAACTGCCACCTTTCCTCATATCAAAGGTTGATTGGGGATGTGTTCCACACATAAATCATATAAAAATCACTTTTGATTTTTATTGTATTCATGATGAAAAATAAATTTCATTTAAAATAAGTAGGATAATAAATGAAGCGATGAAGATACAACAATACAAACTTGTTTTCTTATGGAACTAAAATGATTTCTGTGTAATGATCTCATGTTAACACACAGATCTCTGCTATCAAACTGTACTTTTAAAGTATATATGTATGTATATATAGAATTAAAAAACCATATATGTATATGTACATACATATATGTGTATGGCATTGGGACTACTTTTGGCACAAAGTCCTTGCCCCTGAAAACTGTTTAAGGTCATGCTTCCAAGGACAAATGAATCATAAAGTGATAGCATTTCAGATTATTTCACAAATCCAGAAGAATTTACAGGAGGCCCTTAGTAGTAAAACATTTCTGGTTGTTCTGAGACAAGATACTAAATAAGCAAAACCTAATACAATACTGAATTTTACCATTTAAATGATATTTAAAACAATTTTAAAATTAGTGTTTGTCAAACCAAAATGTGCATTTTTTTTAAAGTCAAAGCAGTATATACCATAATTTCAAATCACAGATCAAGGATATATTCCCACCCCTTCAAATTTTAATACATTCATTGCATTTTCAGTTTTGTATTTCTACATCCTTCTTTCTCCTGCCCCAAAGTGCATACAGCCTCTAAGGTTAAAAACAATGCCTTGGATTTTCTGACATATTGCTATCTTGCTTTGATTCAAATTTGGTAATAGTTTATATACTAAGACTTTGTAAAGCCCCAAAGTTCACACTGATTTTAGACACTGCTCCTTCTGTTCTAATTTCTCTGGGGGGAGGGGAGGTCCTATGTCAGAATGTTGCAATCTTTTCACTTTGAAGTAACATCAACTAGGTCTCTTCTAAGAGACCTTGCTCTTTACCTCTGATTTGACAAAACATTCTAAGTCTCAAGAAGCACTATTTATTATCTATATATGTGTGGACTTGATGTAAAAAAACTGAACTGTCAACATGATGCAGGAAGTGATATTAGTGACTTCATTGACCAAGAGGAGTTAAACCACAAAGAAATGATCTACAATTGTTTATGTCTAACTATGACATTCATCAGTAGATTCAACTGTTAAAGAATAAATAGATTTTTTTTAATGAACATAAAATTATAAAGTGAAATGGTATAGCTAGCTTAACAGAGAGCAAAAATTACTCTTTGTTTTACCATAAGAAAAAAGTTAATAAATTTTCATTTCTGGAAGACAAAAGATTAAAAACATAGTTTGATAACCATAGTTAGCTACTAAGCTCTGCTTTGCTAACATAACTTAAATGGTATTTTTATTTGTGGGAGGGGAGGTGATGTGAAGAGAAAACATTTGGTTCTCCTTTCACCAACAACCATATCCCAAAACACCACTCATTAAAATATACCCAAATACGGTGCTGACAGTAGCTCGGCTTCTTTTCATTGTAGACTAGAGGGTTTCTCCAGAAGTCAAGTGATAAGAATCAGCCAATAAATTCTACAAAGATCACTCTACAGACAAATGGAGAGGGGAGTGATTTGCAACAAGTAGGTAGTGAAAGCTAAGCTGGAAGGACAGGTCGAAGGTGTTCAGAATAAATAATTCACCTAGTTATCCTACTCACTATAACTCTAATATTACCTTCTAAACCTAGGCAAGACAATGGGAGCAATCACCCTTCTCAGGTGAGAGGATTAGGGAGGGCAGAGCTACTCTCCAGTAAGTTCCTAGGTATGACCCGAACCAAGAAGGAAGGAGATCTGTGGATGGCTTTTCTGGAGCCAGCGGTGACGTCGGTACGAGGGAGGAACAAGCTGCAGAAAGCTTCTGTTGCTGGCTTTGAGAAGAGACCCTTTGCCTAAGGGAAGATATGAGAACTGGCCTTAAGGCCTCCTGGTTTTGAACTCTTTTGACAGGAATGTGGAAAGTAGAACAAAGACTTGTGACTATCGGGCAGTAGTGCTACATTGTAATTATAGAGTGTTTGACATCATACTATGAAATGTTCATATAAGTTAACTAAGAAAAACTAGTTTTCCAGGGGGAAAAAAACTACAAAGGAAATATTTCAATACTTTGCGTTCCTTGTTATGCCCTTCAGTGCTCTATATCCCCCATCCTAGTGTTCTTAGATCATCAGGTTCCTGATAAAAATGCTCATGGATTAACAAGTTCAAACACTACAAATTCTCTCTTCCTTAAATAAAGAGGATTTGCTTTCATGTATTGACAAAGAAACCAACAAATCAGGCATCAGCAAGGGAACTGTAATTGTGGGTGGGCAGTTACTTAATGGGTCCTGGCCTAACAGTTAGCTGGCTTCTTTTCTTTTAGTCTTGGAAAATTATCTGAGGTTACCAGAAATTTCAGAGAAGAAAGATTTGCTTTTATTCTTAGGGCAGAAACAAAGGAAAGGGTAAGGGGCATTTACTAGAGAAGTACAAAACTGCCACTCCAATGCTTTGGCTTCTGTGAAGACCAAGATAAGTTGTGGAAGGAAAAAAAAATAATGTATTACTAGAATTTTTAAAAAATTGAATGTATCCAAGGACCTTAAATTGTTCAGGTCAAGAAACAGTAGGTAGTCAACTCCATTGGCACTGCAAATGACTAACTGATAATATTGCATATGCTACTTTCCTTTCCCCAAGGAGTTCCAATCTCCCAGTACTCACCCTCCAGACTAATTCCATGAACAAATCTGGATGCTAAGGATTCTGAAAGAGACATCCTTGTGATATTGTCCAGGGCAGTATACAGAGTTGGATAAATTGAGGGGAGAGGCCTCTCCTTCTCTGAACAAGGAAATAAAATCCAAACATAGCTACCACATATTTTCACAACAAAAGATCTGCTGATACTTGACACTATTTTGTGAGAGAAAAAATATCAAGTTTAAGTCACATCTCTCAGGCAGACATTACATTTTTTACAGGAAGGGAAACAAAGACATCAATACATTGTGCGTTATTGGGTGACGTGTTCACATTCTTTATAACACAGTGGCTTCCACTATGATCTCTGGATTTTCTATATCCATTTTGCTTTGGACCATTCTCAGTTCCAGTTGGGCTGGACAAGGCTTCTTCCCTTTTCCAGCTTGTGCTGAAAGAATAAATCAGAATGTCAACTGAAAGGAAATGAAGCAGTGAAGAAAAATAGTTTCTTATTGCTTCCATTAGGAAGGAAGGAAACCTCTGCCTCACTGAGAAGGTGAAAGCTGCCAATAGTCAGGTTACTTTTATACTAAAGGCTAAGGTCGAGAAAGGGGCAACTGTTCTATGCAGATGATAATTTCCCCTCTAAAGGGCTAGGAAGAGATTCTTAGGATCGGATTACCTGGGGAAATTAGGGTTTGAATGACTGGTTTAGCTTTCTCATTCTCTAGAGGCATAAAAAGCCCAGTCAATGTAGAAATGGTGGCCTGGAGGTTTCAGTAGAACTTCCAATATATTTCAAGTGAAACAATCAGATGGATTCTCTTTTTTTTCCAAGTGATCCTACTTACAGTTAATTGATTTTGTCCTGCAACTGCCTAAGTCATGGTTCTTTGTCTATGAACTTAGTTCAAAAATTCAGCTGGCCTGTAATGACATAAGTTTAGAAATCCAGTTCTCTTGTTAATTACTGTCCTACTCTTGTGTCAAGGAAATCTGTTACCCTTGAAGGTGGCAGGTGGACATCAGGGAGTCTGGTCTAATATTTTTACACCACCAAGCTATCCTTCAAGCATGTCTGGTTTGTTAGAAGTCTAGATTCACATAATGAACATTTCTTAGTCACAGGAGGGAAGAAAGGGGTTATTGCTAGCCCTTATTCCCCATCTCCATCCAATCATATTTTCTTCCATCTATGATGCTAGTCTTCCTATTTTCTGTACTTCCCAAAACTATAAAGGATAGTTATCCCCCTCATTCAGGGTCTTAGCTTTGCTGAGGAAGCCGAGACCCTATTTATTGGTATATTTGCATTTTACTAATTGGACATGCTCAGAACTTTGTGCCTCAGTCTACCTTAATTTTAACTGTTACACAGGGATGATTTCTTGACTAAATGTTGTCAATTGTTGTGGTGAACATGAGGACTCTGGGGAGTTACATATTACTTGAATTCATTTACAAATTTGTTTTTATTGCATCTTATGATCCCTAGATGCCTAGAAGACAGGGGTCTTCTAATCCAGAGCCTTAATCTCTGGACTGGCCTCAGCCATGATATTTGGTATGGCTGGCAGGGACTGTTTGCAAAAACTACAAGGTTAAATTAATTGCTAAAGTAGGGAAGGGTGGGTGGTGTGAAAGAAAGAGAGCTTTGGTGACTGGATGGCCAGAGACAGAACCCAGGTATCTTGTGTTATTGGGTTCAGATGGGAAGCCTTATTACTGGGATAAAGATATTACTGGGATAAAGAGGAAACTCCCATTTATCACACTGGATAATGGGTATGATGAATGCTTGAGGAGTTTGATGAGGAATATAGGAAAATGGCAAATTTAAGTGTCCTTGGATCTTATTAACAGTTTTAGAAAAGCTAGGTTGCCAGTAAGGATAATGAAGAAAAATGGCCCTTGAATACTCAGCCTAAGAGGCACAGATGAATGATCTTTTGATCTTTAAGAATCTGTGTTCAAGAAGACAGAGAAGTAGCTTATTGATCTAGTAACAGCACAGGGGAAAAAGACAATGCTAACTGGAGTGGAGACTGAAAAGGCTACAAATGATGAACATCTCTGACTTAGAGGTTTCCTTTCCAATTATGTTAAAGCCTAGAATGGTTATGACTGTAAGAAGAGAATAAGAACAGGAAGGAATAATAAAAATTGGGAACTAGAGCCTATATGGTGGGAGCCAGAGCTTGTACGACTCCATCGAGAATGTAAACTACCTTGCATAAAAGTAAACAGGAAAAGAAGCTCCAACTATCCCATGGGAGAACTTGAACACAACCCTGGGCCATCCCTGGCATTATGCCTTCTCTGTTCCATTTCTATATAACATCTGGCCTGCTCTGGGGTTGGCAAGGGAATCCATTTTACTTTGTTCTACTGCCACCCAGGACAACTGGCCACTTGTGAGTAAGCTCCCAAATTAACCCAATTAACCTTAATAAAACCTTTTAATAACCAAGCTGGCATGGGCCCTTCTTTCTTTGGTATCTCAATTTTCTCTTGGAGGCTATGCTAACCTACAATTGGCATAATTAGGGCAGAACAGATCTGCCCCCTTTCAGAGACATAAGTAAGAAAGCCTTGGCTTTGTCCCATTACTTCTACTACTTCTTAGGGAGTGACTTTGAGGGAAGTCAAAAAGATGGACAGGCTTTTACCACCTTAGAACTTAACAGTCAGAGGGGAAATTTATAATGCAAGGTAATGAATCATTAGAATAATGGTGAATGAGGGTGTGGTCTAACCGGGGCTATTCAGTTTTTGTCAGTTTCAGACTTGTATCAGCTTGAAAAGTATGATAGGGAACCATGTTTAAATCCCTGCTCTCATGTAGGTAAGGCTAGATTTTGTCAGTACCTTAAAAGGTACTGATTCATTCCACCAGCCTTGTTTGGTTCAGGGGACTAAGGCCTCAGATTGCTGATGTCATTTCCTCATTGCCTGAGTGTCAACGGTGGCTCATGATGGGAAAAATTTAGATGAGGGAGCTTCACTCAGCTGAAGCAATTCAAAATGTTCTCAATGTCTATGTTGAATAATTTTTTTTTTTTGGCCTGCTATAAATTTTACAAGTTTATCCTTGAAATGTAAATCTTTACCTTTTTTGGGGGGGGGGGGGGGAAAGGCCAATGTAAATCCTAATAGTATCTTTTTTTTCCTCTGAGGTAACTTGAAACTATACAAGCCTTAGGAAAAACTTTGTCTAATACTTATGAATTAATCAAGAACTCTGAGTCTGTGCTCTAAGCATAATAAAATCTGGTTTTCAAATGTCTCTACATATTGATAAATATGATTGGCAGCAATACCTATTAAGGAATCATTTAATATTTCCCTAATAGTCCTCTTAGGGTGAGAGCTAACATTCTTTTGAGGCTAGTCTGTTCTACCTGCCTGAGTTATTGTGACTTGGAAAGGAAGAAGTGCCAATAGTCAGGTTACTGTTATACTAGGGGACCCTCAGGAGGGCCATAGGGCAGCCTAGTTTCTACTAAGGGTTTTGGTGGGCAAGACCACTAAGAGAAGGAGCACACTTGCTCAGATAGAGTTAGATGGAAGACCCTGTGTTTGGGTCTCAGTTGCATAGCCTCATCAGGGAGAGTGTACTGAAGGCACAGCTATTATGAGTTCTTGGGAGGAAGTACTTATATAGGGACTTACGGTAGATACTGTACTGATTATTGTAGATAAGGCTAAATGGAAGCCTTGGACCTGCTTGAACCATTCCATGAAGTGAAGATTAAACAACTTTAAAGAACTGAAAATTGTTAGTCTAGAAGAGACTACCTTTAGCACTTTCAATAGTCCTCTGGAGAACATGGTGCATGGCTGACACCGTCTTTTCACAGGCCACCTGTAATAAAGGGAGCGAAAACAATTGACATACAACTCCTTCTGTGACCCATGAACAGGTTATGTAATATTTAAAGATTAACATGGAAGTTTTGTTAATGAGAATTTAATTTTCCTTTCATCAGACACCAAGGAGATAGCAGCTGGGTCCAACATAGTGTATAAAATTACATTTCTTTCATACTATAATTAAGGACAAAGGATAAAATCAAGAACAGTATGTCTAAAAACAAGAGGCCATAAGTTACTTACTGCTATTTTTTTTTTTTTTGTGAAGCAATCGGGGTTAAGTGACTTGCCCAGGGTCACACAGCAAGTTAAGTGTCAAGTGTCCGAGGTCACATTTGAACTCAGGTCCTCCTGACTCCAAGGCTGGAGCTCTATGTACTGCGCCACCTAGCTGCCCCATATATTTTCAATAAAAAGTTTTTCTTTAGGGGTAGCTAGGTGGCACAGTGGATAGAGCTCTGGCCTTGGAGTCAGGAGGACCCAAGTTCAAATTCAGCCTCAGACACTTGACATTTAGCAGCTGTGTAACCCTGGGCAAGTCACTTAACCCAGAGTTCTACTTTGCTTGGAGGAAATTAATTCCCTACAGTTTCCTTTCTACACGGTTCCTGTCAAATGGGAGCCCCTTTCAAATTCTTTGTGAGGAGATGTCAAATGCCTCTGCTACAAAGGGGAAAAACCATTGGATTTAATTTCTGAAAAGTTTCTCTAATCCAGAGAGACTGAGTGAGCAGCAAGTGCTCTAGGGGAAAAGATTCTGCAAAGCAAAAGCCCTGGTGCGGTGGGCTGGGTCCCACTGCAGGCTCCTTTCAGAACCCTCTCCTCTTTAACATCCTTGCTCTTCCCTGTCAGCCAGTCTCAAACTCAGCCTACTGGCACATTTCAGTAGATCTCTAAAAGTTTTTCTTTCACTAAACATGAAGAAAGAAAAAAAATGAGTATTTCCCTTTACACAACAGAACACAAAAAAGATCATTCTTAAAATATAGACATATGAATCCCAAATACCTATCATACAATCTTCCTTTTTAAAAAAGCTCTATAAATTCAATATGCCACTTTCAAAGCTTTCCTGCTTGTCTGTTTCCTTTTCAATTTGCTCCTGTTCTCTTCTGTGCACTTTTCCCTTTATCCAGAACTTAAATTTCCCAAAAATAACATTTTCATATTAAAAACAAAACACAAATAATAGGATTGTACTGAGAATCTTCATTTTATATCATTTGCTTTTAAAAAAAAACTCCTTTAAATTCCACATTACTTTCACAACTGCCCTATTCATCTGTGCTTATCTTCTATTGTTTTCTATACAATTAAGATTGTTTTAATGGCCCTCTTTTTATGGTATTACTATTTATTCTTCTTACCTCCCCTCCCATTAAAAAAAATTGAAAGAAAAAAATCCTCATTAAAAAATAAGCACGGTCAAGGAAAACAAATCCACACAATGACCATTTCCAAAAATGTATTTCTCCTTCTGAAGTGAGTTCACTTCTCTGTTAAGAGAAGGGGAACATGTTTCATCACAAGTCCTCTGGAGGCATGGCTGATGCTTCTATTGATTAGAGTTCTTAAGACTTTCAAAGTTGTTTTTCTTTACAATTGCTGTACAATGTTTGATAATTATAACTCACTTCCCTTTGCATCATTTATTAAGCACCTGCTATGTGCCAGGGACCGTGACAAGGACTAGGGATGGCAAAAATGAACCAGTCCCTGCCTTTAAGGAACTTCTGTTTTATTGGGGGAAAGATGTGCACATGTAAGAAAATACAAATACATATACAATACAAACAACACATATAGAAATAGAATGTAATTGGGGAAGTGGATCGGGAAAGGCATCATGAAGGAGATGCCTTTTCAGAGAGATTCTAAGAGGCAGAAATGAGGAGGGAAAAAAGAACTTCGCAACAGAAGGACAGTCCAATTTGACTGGAATGTAGAGTGTATAAAGGGGAATGGGTTGAAGCCAGATTGTGAAGTGCTTTAAATATAAAACAGGGGAGTTCATATTTGTATAGAATTAGCAACTGAACAGATGAGAGCTGAAAACTTCACCAAGAGTGACTGTAGAGAGAAAAGAAGAGGCCCAGAATAGAGCTTCGAGAAACATCCAGAGTTAGGGAGCCTGATATGAAAAGGAAACTGAGGCTAGACAAGACAGGCAGAAGGAAACTCAAGAGAGGTAATGTCACAAAAACCAAGGAAAGACAGTAGTTAGGGTCAAATGTTAGAGAAACATTAAGAAGGACAAGGACTGGGAAAGTCCTTGTTTTGTAATGATCAATTAAGAGATCATTGGTAACATTGGAAAAGAGTAGTTTTAGATCAGTAAGAATGTCGGAAGCTAAATTGCAAGGATATCAGAAGTGAGAGGAGAGTAAGTAGAGAAAATGAGCACAGATAGTTTTTCTAGGAGTTTGGCTGTGAAAGCGAAGACACATTGGGAGCAACTAGGTGGCGAAGTGGACAGAGCACTGGCCCTAGCGGCAGAAGGACCTGAGTTCAAATCTGGCCTCAGACCCTTGACACTAGCTGTGTGACCCTGGGCAAGTCACTTAACCCCACTGCCTAGCACACAAAAAAAAAAAAAAGAGAAAAGGAAGACACATATCCAATAGCTTGAGGAAATGTTAATAATAAAGAAATTTTCAGGATGAGGGAAACCTTGGAACAGTAGGCAACAGTGAAAGTGCCAACCAAGAGAATGAAGATTAGAGGTAGGGGATGGGGGATGATCGTAGGAGAAATTTGCTAGAGAAATAGGAGGGACAAGGGTACAAGCAGAGGTGCTTCACAAATATTATCTCATTTGATCATCTCAGTAATCCTGTGAGGTAGGTGGTATTATTATCAACATTGGAAATTGAAGTATTAGCCTTGGAACAAGGGACTACTCTTCATCAGAGCCTGGAGCAAAGGAAGAGAAAACGGAAGATGATGTCAAAGGGTTCTGAGAAACAGAATTGGGGAGAAGAGGGAGCTCACAAAAAAGGACATCTATTTTCTCAGTAAAGTACAGGGCAAGGTCATCTCTTGATGACCTTCCTCAGGGCCTTGAGGAAAGAAGAGGAGATCTGAAATAGTCACTGTAGGAAATATAATAGAACGAAATGATTTATTTATGGTAGTAAGGACCCAGTCGAAATGAGAAAACACATGTAATTAACCTATGCAGGTGATATCAGCCTGTCATGACCTCATTTGGAGGGAAGGAAGCTCTCCAGTATTCCATCATCATCTTTTTTTTGGGGGGGGGGGGAGGCAATTGGGGTTAAGTGACTTGCCCACAGTCACACAGCTAGTAAGTGTCAAGTGTCTGGTCTGAGACCAGATTTGAACTCAGGTCCTTCTGAGTCCAAGGCCAGGGCTCTATCTACTGCACCACCAAGCTGCCTCCCCGACATCATCTTGTTCCTGCTCTCCTTTCATCATATTTGAGCATTGGTTAAATCTTTTGCAGAGGATTTATGGAAGGATTTGAACAAGAACTATACAAGACAAGAAGGCAGGGATTTTCACCAGACTGGTGAAAAGAGTATAGCCGCCCTGAGGAGATTACAATTCACTGACCATCAAATTTATTTAAGTGCTGTTGATGTAAACTCCCAAGCAAATTGCACAGGCAAAGTTTCAAATTCTTTGTGTAGAACCAACAATTCTGGCTGAAATTTTCATGACATCTACTTGATTATTCTTGGCATTTTACCCTTTTTTTTGGTCCCCCCGCAAAGGACTGCTTTCAAATAGCCTTTTTTTCCTTCCACCTTTCTTTTCTTTTGAAGGAAGATTGTCATGTAATTGCTGTAATTTCAGTTTAGAACTCTGACTAGTATTCAAAGTCACAAAAGCTGTTCCAGGTTGCCTAGGATACAGTGAGATCATGTATCGTCTCTCCTCTGGCTCTTAAACTAAAATTACATACTGTTTTTAAAAAATCCAAGTGAAGATTATTCCAGAACTTCAAAGAGCTACTATTTCACTGGTGTGGGGTTCATAGTCTCCTCTATACCTTAACAGGAATACTAATAAGTTACCGTGACCCAATTTACTTAAAAATTTCTTTCAGATTTGTTGTGTATTATATTCCTTAGCTTCATCAATTCATTTGAAGAAGGCAGGGGAGGGGAGACAAAGAGTAGTCAATAAATCAACTAAGAAGCAGGGCTGTGCTAACTGCTGGGAATACAAGGATGACAATGAAACAACCCCTGTCCTCAAGGGTTCTAATGGGGGGCAGAGAAAGGAAAAGACACTATATGTGTATTCTGTATAAATGTAATATTTATAAAACAGATCCAAGATAATTTTGTGGAGGGATAGAGGCACTTGTAGCTGTGAGGATCAGGAAAGGTCTAAAGCTGGGGTGGGGAACCTTCGGCCACATGTGGCCCTCTAGGTCCTCAAGTGCTGCCACTTTGACTGAATCCTTCAAATTCGTACACCAAACCACATGTAGCCTCGAGGCTGCAGATTCCCCACCCCTGGCCTAAAGTGCTGGCTCTGGAGCAGACAGTTTGAAGGAGACAGGACTCAGAGAGGTGGAAGTGAGAAGAGAGGTGCTTCAGACATGGGGGACAACCTGTGCAGAGACTGGAGGAAGAGGAAAGTGGAAAAATGGATTAAGGTAGAATAGCATGGAAAGGTAGGCTGGAGCCAGGCTGTGAAAGGCTTTAAAGGACAAACACAGAAGTTTGCATTTGACCCCAGAGGGAACAGGAAACCACCGAAGTCTCTGGAACGGGAGAATGACATAGTGAGAATTGCCTTTAGGAGCACCAACGGCAACGGTGTGGAGGATAGACCAAAGAGGGGAGAGACTTGAGCAGGAAAACCAATTAGGAGGTGAAATGTGATGATGGTAGTCCTGAGAGCTAGAGAGGAAGGGACAAACAGGAAAGGCATTATGCTGCTAAATTCAAGGCTTGGCAATTGAACGGATAGATGAGGTGAGGGGAGAGTGAGAAGCTGAAGATGCCTCCAAGGTTATGAATCCAGGCGACTGGAAGGTTAGTAATGTCTTCAAAAGAAACAAGGAAGTTTGCAAGAAAGGTGAGTTTGAGGGGCAGAGGGGACGTGGGAAGATGATGAGGTCTGTTTGGGACATGTTCAGTCTGAGGACATTCATTTCAAATGTCAAATAATGAGGTGGTGATAAAGACCTGGAGATCTGCATGGAGAAGAAGTACACCCATGTAAATCAATGAAGTTCCCAAGGGAGAGAAAATGTAGAGTGGGCAGAAAGTGCCCAGAGCAGAGGTTTCTGGTGTACCCACAGGGCACGTGCTATGGATGATGACACAGCAAAGGAAGCTGAGAAGGAAAGGATAGGTAGAGAACAAGAGAAAGCAGTAAAAATCCAGAGAGGAGAGATTATGCAGGAGAAGATGGTAAATAGCATCAAAAATTGCAGAGGGCAAAAAGGATAAGAACTGAGAAAAGGCCTTTGGATTTTGGCATCCTTGGCAACTTTGGCTACAGCAGTTTTATTTCAGTGATGAAGTCTGAAGCCAGAATACAAAGGATACAAAAATGAGTGAGGACAAGAAATAGATAATCAAGGAGTACTCCAAGGAAATGAACCTGGGTGCTAAAAGGACCACAAGGGTGGTCAAAAGAAAACGGAAATTTGGAGGTTGGACATACTGAGTTTGAGATGCTTATGGTGATATCTAGGAGGCCACAGATGATGTGGGCCTAGAGTTCAACAGATTGGAGCTATATATGTAGAAAAGGGAGCCAGGGGCAGCTAGGTGGCACAGTGGATAGAGCACCTGCCCTGGAGTCAGGAGGACTTGAGTTCAAATCTGACCTCAGGCACATAACACTCTCTAGCTGTGTGACTCTGGGCAAGTCACTTAACCCCAATTGCCTTGCCAACAACAACAACAACAACAAAAGGGAGCCAAGTACACACAGTGGGATGACACCAAGCGGCTGTGGTTGATTGATGATCTAGCAAGGAGACTGAGGATGTGCCAGGAAGGGAGAACTGGGAAAGCACTGTGTGATGGAAGTCAAGAGATGAGAGCACTGTCAGTGGTGTTATGAGCTGCAGATGAGTCAAGAGGCATGAGAATGGAAGGGAATTTATTCTTATCATTTCTTGACAAAGAAAAAAAAAACAAATTTTCTCTTAAGCTCACCTTGAAATTATTTGGGTGCTTGTGTGTCCAAGCCAGGAGCATGGCAGCAAACAAGTCTCCTGTTCCCACAAAGACAGCATCCACTTTCTGAATTTCCATTTTGATTCTTTCTGTCACTTTTGTGCCATCTGGTTTTTCTGTACAAAGAGAACAAATGAGACTAGGATAGTAGTGCCTTTATGGAAAAAAAACATTCTTAGACATAAGAGGATAATTAAGTATAACTCACTGGATGCATTAACAGCACCTTCATTCAACAGATTCTGAATATATCAAATGTACTAAAGCAAAAGGACTCAGAATGTTGGCTCCTCACTTTTCAAAAGCAAGGTGGGGCGGCTTGGGATTCTCGATCTAGTCCATAGAACACAGAGTGGGGACTTCATTCAGGCAGCACTGTAACATAGTTCAGGAATCAGGGATTTAGCTAGTGGAAACTCCCAGGCAGGGCAACTTCCTCTACCAACCCATATTGAACTTATAGTCGTGCTCCTGTTTATTACCCATAGGTCCATCAGCAAGTCATGAACCTAACTAAGCTTCAGTCTCCTCGTCAGTAACAGGAGGGAGTTGGGTCAGATGATCTCTACAGCCCTTTCCAGCTGTGGATCCTATGATCTGACTCTATGGGGACCAATGGTTTCCCTCACATCTGCAACTGCTCTTAGCAATTTTGTTTTCTTTTATTTTTCTTTAGTTTTTAGGCAATTGGGGTTAAGTGACTTGCCCAGGGTCACACAGCTAGTAAGTGTCAAGTGTTTGGTCTGAGGTCAGATTTGAACTCAGGCTCTCCTGACTTCAGGGCTGGTGCTCTATCCACTGGGCCACCTAGCTGCCCCTTGCTCTTAGCAATTTTGGAAATGGGTTTAAATCCTTCTTGAGCTGATTTTCAGCCTACACTTCTTCTTGGAATAATAAGTTCCATAAAATTAGTACTTTCTGTATAAAATGCTCTTTACTTTTTAACCTGTCCTAAAATTCTTCTTGGCATTTGATGGTCACCATAGCCATACCCCTAATGATTACACAGAGGAAATCATATATCCTTCCCTCAACCTGTTTTCCTTCCCAAACTAAAGTCTGAAGTTTATAAATCAGTCTTCATATACTGTATAAGTCCATTCATTCCCTTTACAATCTTAGTTTTCCTTATTTTTGATACTCCTTCATGATACTCAGAATTTTGTTGGCCTTTCTGGCCACAGCTGCATCTTATACCCTGAATAAAGGAAAGAAGAGAGCAAGCTTTATAGAGTGCCTACTATGTGCCAGGTCCTGTGCTAAGTACTTTACAAATCTGGAGCATTTATACTTCTGAAATTATTAAACCTTAAAACTGCACTAAGACTTTGGGGATAGCACATACAGTTAGGATTATGCTTTCTTTCAATTGTTCATTTTAGATATGTCCACACTGACAAGCAAACTAGAAGAGCCATATTAGGTTAGAGAGTAGGTGAAGAACATGACTTACGCTTCCTCTGGCTTCCCAAAGCAATCAGGTAGTTGTTGCCTGAAGAAGCTGGTAAGTCAGAACTGGTGATAACTACAGTCTCTGGTCCCATAGAATGAAGTATATCCATTACCTACCCAAGCACAGAAAAACAGGATCTTAGTAACAATCATTATCATCTTATTAAGACTAATTAAATTAAATATTATTCCAGAATGGCAAATTAGAATTCTCTGCCATAAGGTCACAACATTCTAACCATCTTCTTTCACATCCAAAATAAGTCAGATTCACAAGTCATAATTCACCATGATGACATAAGTTCCCTTAAGACAGGAACTGCATTTTTTACATTTAAAAAATATTTTTATTGATATCTTGTTAATTTTCAAATATATTCTTCCATCATCCAGAGAGGCATCCCTTTTCAAAAGAGGAGGGGAGGGGGAAAGAAGAGAAACAAAATGTAGTTCAGTAAAACAAACCAACATATCAACTAGGTCCAACATTTTATGCAATGATCCACTGCCAGGATCTCCTCCTTTTTTTTTCTTTTAATTGCTGATTTTTTTTATTGACCAACTTTCTTTCTTTCTTCTTTTTTATTAATTTATTTTGATTTATCAATAATCACTTCCATATGCTTTTGAGTTTAAAATTTTTCTCCCCCTTCCTCCCCGCACCCTCCCCAAGACGGCACATAATCTGATATAGGCTATACATTTACATTCATATTAAACATATTTCACATTAGTGATGTTGTAAGTAGAGATTAAAACCAATAGGAGGAACCATCAGAAAGAGGAAACAAAACTCAACAGAAGAGAAAAAAAATAACAATTCGGCCTCCATAGTTCTTTCTTTAGGTGTGGATAGCATTTTAAAACACAAGGCCTCTGGAGATGTCTTAGATCCTTGTATTGCCAGGAAGGGTTAAGTTTATCAATATTAGTCCTCACACAACGTGGCTGTTATTGTGTACAACGTTCTCTTGGTTTTGCTCACTTCACTCTGCATCAGACCATACAAGTCTTTACAGGTTTTTCTGAAGTCAGCCTGTTCATCATTTCTTATAGCACAATAGTATTCCATTATATTCATATACCACAACTTGCTCAGCCATTCCCCAATTGATGGGCATCCTTTCAATTTCCAATTCTTTGCCACCACAAAAAGAGCTGCTATGAATATTTTTGTACATGTAGGTCCTTTTCCCATTTGTGTGATCTCTTTGGGATATAGCCCGAGAAGTGCTATTGCTGGGTCAAAGGGTATGCACACTTTTATAGCCCTTTGGGCATAGTTCCACATTGCTCTCCAAAATGGTTGGATCATTTCACAACTCCACCAACAATGCATTAGTGTTCCAATTTTCCCACATCTTCTCCAACATTTATCATTTTCCTGTTTTGTCATGTTGGCCATTCTGATGGGTGTGATGTGGTACCTCAGAGTTGTTTTGATTTGCATTTCTCTAATCAATAGTGATTTAGAGCATTTTTTCATATGACTATAGATGGCTTTAATTTCTTCATCTGAGAACTGTCTGTTCATATCCTTTGACCATTTATCAACTGGGGAATGGCTTGCATTCTTATAAATTTGACTTAATTCTCTATATATTTTAGAAATGAGACCCTTATCAGAGACACTGGTTGTAAAAATTCTTTCCCAATTTTCTTTTTTTCTTCTTCTTCTTCTTTTTTTAGTGAGGGAATTGGGGTTAAGTGACTTGCCCAAGGTCACACAGCTAGTACGTGTCAAGTGTTTGGTCTGAGGCCGGATTTGAACTCAGGTCCTCCTGACTTCAAGGCTGATGCTCTATCCACTGCGCCACCAAGCTGACCCCTTCCTTCTAATCTTAGTTGCATTGGCTTTGTTTGTGCAAAAACTTTTCAATTTAATGTAATCAAAATTATCTATTTTGTTTTTTGTAATGTTCTCTATCTCCTGTTTGGTCACGAATTCTTCTGTTCTCCATAGATCTGACAGGTAAACTATTCCTTGCTCTCTCGGTTTGCTTATAGTATCAGCCTTTACATCTAAATCATGGACCCATTTTGATTTTATTTTGGTATATGGTGTGAGATTTTGGTCTATGCCTAGTTTCTGCCATACTCTTTTCCAGTTTTCCCAGCAATTTTTTTTCAAAGAGTGGGTTCTTATCCCAGAAGTTGGGGTCTTTGGGTTTATCAAATAATAGATTACTATAGTCATTGCCTACTGTGTCTTGTATACTTAACCTATTCCACTGATCCACTACTCAATTTCTTAGCCAGTACCAAGCAGTTTTGATGATTGCTGCTTTATAATACAATTTAAGATCTGGAATGGCTAGGCCACCTTCCCCTGCATTTCTTTTCATTAGTTCGCTTGATATTCTGGACTTTTTGTTCTTCCAAATGAATCTTGTTATTATTTTTTCTAACTCTATAAAATAATTTTTTTGTAGTTTGATTGGTACGGCATTGAATCTCCTCCTTTTTAAAGGGGGCAAACACATATTCTCTCTAACTGATGGGCATCTACTTTGTTTCCACTTCTATGCTTCCACAACAAGAGCTGCTACAAATATTCTGGAGCATATGGATATTTCTAACTGTCTTTGATTCTCTTAGGGGTAAATGCCTAGCAGTATGAACTTTGGTCCAAAGGATATAGATATTTTAGTCTCTTTCTTAGCATAACTTCAAATTTTTTTTTCCTGTCCCCACTCCACCCTACCTCAGACCACATATACAATCTCTGTTTGGAACAGCTCTGGACAAAGAAAAAGGCAGGTTAGTCACTCTCCAAAGAATAATGATGCATTTAACTTTCACCAAAAGAAAAGCAAAAAGAAAAATTCATTTGAAACTTCTGACTCATTCCTTTTTCAGGAATATCAAAACTGTAGCAGGCAAAAGGAAGCATTTTTGTCTTTCATTAGGAGATTTCCACAGGCTAGCTAATCTAATGAGGAAAGCTGGACCAATGCTCCTACCTCTTACTTCCCTACTAGGCTTCCAGACAGATCACAATACCACTGAGCTTTCTGGCCTCATCCACGAAGATCAGGAGCTGCCTGCTTCCTCATCCCATCTACCCCAACCCTACACCAACGAAATGCTAATACAGATTTGTCTGCCAATTCCTGCAACCAACACTGGGCCCTCTGAAACTCCTATTTCACAATTAACAACCTTCTTGTCATTTTATATAATTTTTCTTCTTGTACCACCCATCTTCTATCATGCACATCTTCTTGGCTCCTTCCCAGTGACACTGCCAACTTCCCAACTGCACTAACTGTCCACCAGAGGCATCAGGCATATATCACTAGGCCTGGAATCGGGAAGACCTGAGTTCAAATCCAGCTGTATGAACCTTGGCAAGTCAAATAACTTCTTCCTGCCTCAGTTTCCTCACTAGCAACTACCATACAGGGTTGTTGTGAGGATCAAAGAGATAATATTTGTAAAAAGCATTTATCATAGTGCCTAGCACATAGTAGGTACTATATAAATGCTTATTCCCTTCCCTATCTCCCATGACTGGAATGTTCTCCTTCTGCCTCCTAGAATACCTGACTTCTTTCAAGACTCAGCTAAGCTGGCTTCCATAGCAGCATTAGGATTAATACAGAGCATCCATTTTTTAAAAAGTTATAAATAAATGAATCCTTGTATTTCACCCCAAATGTTTCTATAATGTATGTAATTTACTAAGGCAGCACTTCTGGAAAGTCATGCATTTCCATGGTCAAGAACTTTTCTTTTGTTTGTAAACTTCCATCAATAAATGAAAGAATCCAGGGGAAAACACTGTATTTTCTAATGTCTATATCAACATTCAAGATTTAATATCTAAATAATTATTGAAAGTTTGGTTTAATAAGGTTTGTTTCAATAATTTGCCTTATACATACTACATGGGTTATTCCATATTTCTGTATCATAGCTTGCTTTTCATAGCTGGAGTTCAAAACCAATACAAATAAGATTTTCCTCATCTCTCATTCCATGAGATAGTTCCAATCTTCAGTGTTTTCATTAGACTGTGGGGAAGATCATATCTCCATCTTCATGTTTTCCATTTCTCCAGCTGATTTCTCCAGATTGACTGGCTGATGTGTTAACTGAGAGGAATGATTACCTATCGTGCTGGTTACTGATGCACAAAGGCTGTTGGTTCCTGGTGACTCTGATGGCATTGCTAGAACCTTTGCAATATCAAGCCACCCCATTCCCAATCCCCTTCAGCTGCTCTGATTCTTTCAAAGCACCTTAAATTGCTTTGGATCAATTTTGGATCAATCAAACTTTAAAAAGAAAGAAAAAGGAAAAGGAGGTATATGTACAAAAATACCTATAGCAGCTCTTTTTGTGGTGACAAAGAACTGGAAATTTAGGGGATGCCCATCAATTGCTAAATGGCTGAACAAGCTGTGGTATATGATTGTGACAGAATACTATAAGAAATGCTATAAGAAATGATGAGCAGGATGCTTTCAGCAAAACCTGGAACAACTTAGATGAACTGTTGCAAAGTGAAGTGAGCAGAACCAGGAGAACATTATATACAGTAACAGCAATACTGTATAACGATCAACAGTGAATGATTTAGCTATCCTCAATAATACAATGATCCAAGACAATTCTGAAGGACTCGATAAAAAATGCTATTGACTTCTAAAGAAAGAATAGAGAGACTCTGAATGCATATCGAAGTATGCTTTTTTTTTTTACTTTCTTTTTCTTTTCTTTTTTTTTGGTCTGTGTTTTCTTCTGCCATATGGCTAATATGGAAATCTTTTGTGTGACTGCACATGTATTATATATATCAAATTGTTTGACTTCTCAAGAGGGGGGGGACGAGGATGGGGGGAAGGGAAAAAATTTGGAACTCAAAATTTTAAAAAAACAAATGTTAAAAATAATTTTTAGATGTAACTGGAAAAAAATCAAATACAAAAATTTCCACATACACACAAAAAACCCAAACTAACTTCAAGAAGAATATCCCTTTTGATTTCATATGAAAACACTTTTGACTTACCAAATGATCCCCAAATTTAGAGCTTTATATTCCTTCCCATGCATGAAGGTGTTGTCTTTAGGAATACCGGTATGAATCTAACCTCGTATCAGACAGTTCTCACTAAGATTATTGTTCCCTTTTTTTTTTTTCCAATACATACATCAACACAAGTTCTGGAAAATCACTTGATATAAAGGAAACCTGATTAGGCCTTGGTCTGAGGGCAGCATTGTTAGCATTAAGAAACTTATGCTAATATACCTCAGACTAGAATTCTGAATAAATTCTAGTAACCCTACTCCTTTTCTATTCTAATTCTATTCCTATTCTAATAATCCTACTTCTTTTATCATGCTGTTCTAGTGGAAAGACCCAGGATTACCAGAATCTGCCTCCCATAGGAACTAGTTTCACCGTAATGAGCGAGAACTCCCTTTTACTGTTGAGATATTAGCTGCATCACATATATTACACTACATGCATAAATTCACTTGCTCTAACTCTTGTGCCTATAGAGGACACTATTTGCCACATAAGGGAGACATGGGGTAGAACCCACCTTCAGAGGAATCCATGGGATCCAGTGTATTTTGTCTTTATTTCTACAGCACATGAAGACAAATTGATCTCCAGGGCAGTCACAAAATTAAAAAGACTAGGGCACTAGTTACAATAAACAAGTACAATTACGGTAACAAGTTACTGTCTCTATCATCTCTCTCTTCCCTCTGTATTTCTCAGAAGCGTGGCATAGTGGAAAGAGTACTGGACTTGGAGTCAGGATATCTGAGTTCAAATCCCTCAGAACAGCTGCGTGGCTGTAAACAAAATCACTTCACCTCTCAGTCTCAGCTTCCTCATATGCAAAACAGAGAATGTGAACTATTATTACTGTCCAGAGATGTGCTGGATGAAGGTGATATAATGGATATCCAGGAAGGTTTGGAGTCAGGAAGACCTGAATTTATCTAGCTGGGTGACCCAACACACTCGTTTCCTCATATCTAAACTGGAGAAAATACTAGTATCTACCTCATAGGACTGTTGTGAGGTTCAAATGAAGTATATATACACTATGTAGCGCTTTGCAAACCTAAAAGCTCTATGTAAATGCTAGCTATTATAACTGTCATGTTAGAAACATATTTTCAAAAAGCTTACACAAATTAAACAAACTTGAGTTCGCACAAATTACAACATGGACTTCAGTATTTTAACTGGGCATCTAGGTCTTTGGGAGCCTAAATATATCTTTACAGTGTGGGTCGGAATTGAACAGGTTTTCCAGCTTGTCTAAGATTTGTCCTGACATACTCGGCAAAGACAGTAGAGATCATAATGGGGGATTTTGTCCTTTGTATTGTCCCACTGTCATTACAGAGGCTGAGGGATTTGAAACAGATGGATGCAGTGCTGACATTTCTATGTGCCCCTATTTTCTGAACTAACTTTATGATCATGTTGTTCTAGTTCTGCTTGAAAAAGGCAGGAAGAAAAAGTGAACATTCATATCATGTGACCCAGGAAGGGGACACTATATCAGCTTCCAGCAGGCAGCAGGGAGGGGGCAGCAGCACAGGACCAAAGGGGTCAGAGATGGAGATCTGTAAGGGACTTAGAGGTCAGGTGATTCAACTCTCTCATTTTATAGATGATAAAATTGGTAAAGTGAAATCTATCTTTATCCTGGGTAACAGTTTCATAAAATCCACAAGACCTTTTACAATGCATTATGTGAAAATAAATAATAAATGAAATATGCCATGGGCAGAATACTTCTCTCCATAGCATTGCCTGAAATTCATTTGCCTTGAAATCTATTTGCCTTAAAGAGAATTTCCTTTCCTTCTCTCTTCTTTCCCACCTCATCAATTAAAGACAGTCTTGAATATAAAAGGTGCTGAAATCCACAGGATATAACAAAGTTGATTCTTAAATTATTTTGAGGTAGTATGCAGTTAAAATGAATTATAAATTCAAAGGTAGCTATGCCTACCTCTAATGCTTCTTCTTGTGTACAAATCTTTTTTCCAGTGAGTAACCTAAAGGACAAACAAAAAGAACAGGGGAAGGAAACAGGAAGAAGAAAAACTAATAAGGTTTATCAAGTTTTTGGTTCTATGGATTAGGTTCTCAGAGACATGTTTCATGTATGCTTTAAGCCATAACCTACGATAATGAATGTCAATCTAAAAACACAAAGGCAATAAAGTAGTATATAGAAATGCATAAGAATATAATGTTATCTGTTACATACTATCAGGAAGAATTTACCTTTGAAAATAAAAATATTACAAGTTTTTAAACTAATGAGTTTATATATTCTGTTCAAAAGCTTGATTAAGGTTTATACAGAGCAAAGTAGAGATTATTATACAATACCAAACTACCATCCAGGTATCTCTCAGTTATCTAAATAAATAGGGAAATACTCTATAATTACAACTTCATTAATTAAAAATTTTTTTCCCCCTTGTCTTACTTATCTGAAATTAATGATGTATTGCCAGACAATTTTTTGGGGGGAAAACATTTTACAATCATGGCTTGTCATTGCTAAAAAAAAAATTCACGCCCAAACAGTAATGAGACTTCTCTTCCTTCCCTACTTGGTTGCCAGGGCAGGCCTAATCTGTTGGCATAGACTCAGAAAACCCAGTGTCATCTATACCATAATGAGGCAGGTATTACAATAATGTATTAATATGTATTTTAAAATTTTAAAATTTAAAAAAAAAAAAAAGAAAAAGAAAGCATTTAAAAATCAGTGAGTTAAAAATCTGTTCTCCAATATGGGTACCCTGAAGCATTCTTTTCAGCCATCAAGACACACATTTTTACTGGAATCTTAAAATTTTGGGTAAGTTTTTCTAAGGCGTACTACATACACATGTCTTTTGGGATTGGCATGCATGAGTTTTCAGGTCCTTAGCTTGCTGGAGCACAGTTTTCCAAATAGTTATCTTGATGTTATGACATCCAGTTTCATCAACTACCCAAATTTCTACATGGAATAGGATGGCTAAAAAAAAAAATTTTTTTTCTTTGCTTCCTAAAGACTACACATGTCAAGGAAACCCTGAAAGAAGTGAAAATACCACCTGCTTCTCTTTGCATACACATAGGTGAAAAATTCAATCAAAATAACTTGTCACCAAACGGTTACTGTTAAAAACTATAGTTTTGGGGTAGCTAGGTGGCACAATGGATAAAGCACCGGCCGTGGAGTCAGGAGGACCTGAGTTCAAATCCGGTTGCATACCAGACAGTTGACACTTACTAGCTGTGTGACCCTGAGCAAGTCACTTATCCCCAACTGCCTCACCAAAAAACAAAACAAAATTAAAAAAAACCATAGTTTTGTCAATTTAGCTAAATTCTGCTTGTGAATGGCAAGTAACTTGCTTACCTTCTAGAAATGAATTAACCCTTTCAGACAGGTAATCTACTGGGGCAGAAAATTTTCTAAAATGGTACCTCAGTAATCTGAAAGAACTCATATCTCCAGCACCAAGCCCATCAGAGAGAAGATTCCTACATGATCTCAGTGTTACCCTCAGTAACCTTACATTTAGAATTGTGTACTTAACAAGAAATCTTTAAAAAAAAAAAGTTAATTTACTCAGCCTCAAACTGATTTGGAGTTATTATATCTGCTACAGGCACAACTTTTTCCTTGTAAACTGGAAGGAGATCTGCTGGAACATACTATGAAAAAGAAAAAGAGAAAAGTTATACATTAAGCAAGAAGTAATAATTGAGAAACTACTAGGTATTCAGGACAGTGCTTAGCATATTCACAGAATACAAAACAGTACAACACTCAGTATTACCCTCAAAACATTTATATTTTAACTAGATATAGGGCAAACACGTGGAAAGATATTCAACAAATTATGACAGTGTATGCTAAATGCCAAATGAGTGGTTCAGATAATAAGTGCTATAGGAGCTGAAAAGAGAGAGAGATCACTATGGGCTTTGAGGGAGGACTTTACTTTGGACTTTATGAATAGGTAGGGTTCCAAATGTCAGACATAGAGGGAAGGGCATTCCAGACAAGGAAACTGCATGTTATAAGGGATAATGAGTAGATCAATCCTTTTTCAATCAGAATTCTTATAAGGAAATAATGCAAAGAAGGGAAAAATCATAGGATGAGATAAAAGAAATGGGAGAGGCTACATGGAGATGTGTCAAACTTTCTAGTTTTAATTACAAAATGCACAGAATAGAGAAAATTTGCTTACTTTTAATTTTGGCTAAAGTGATTAAAATGTACCCCCTGGTCTACTAGAATATTGTTTTCTTTTAGGATGTCGGATTAGTAGTTCAATATGACAATTTTCATTAGATTTCAGAGCTCATCAGATTTCTCTAAAAAAAAAAAAAAATCAGGGGGCAGCTAGGTGGTATAGTGGAGAGAGCACCAGCCCTGGAGTCAGGAGGACCTGCGTTCAAATCTGGCCTCAGACACATAATACTCACCACCTGTGTGACTCTGGGCAAGTCACTTAACCCCAATTACCTCACCAAAAAAAAAAAAAAAAATCAGATTGAAACATACAGTATGTGAGCATCTGATAGAAAACTCATGGACTTTACAGTATACTTCAGATTACCAAGGAAGTTTTTAGATGCCTATTAATTAGCTAAAATTTCCTAGCACTGGTTTATCATAAGGTTACTTCTCTGGAGTAGAGGTACTGAAACATATTTGACAAGTGAGCTGGTCATGCAACATTTACCACTCACACTCTGAATAAAGGTAAACTCTGGACACATTAATCATGATACGGTGACTGAACAAAATCTAAATCCTGAATGATCACTTTACTTGGTTTAAGTCCGATAGCTTTACTCATACTGATTGGACTTAAGAATTTTTTAAACGATAAGTACAAAATTGCTCCCACCTAACCAACAGTCCTAACTACTTAGAAATGAAATAAAAGCATCTTTGGAAAATGACATTTCACTATTGACTTCATGTATTTTAGCTAGGTCTTAATGGAAAGGTTTTACTAGCTGACTTTTTTGTTTTTTTTAATGATGGCGTAAATGAAAAACAAGGGAATAGCAAAAAAATACATAACCATGAGGTTATGTAAATTAAAATGAAAAGATAAACTGGAAAACTATTAAGTAAAAAAAAAGTCCAAAACAAAACAGAAGAACAGATTTATGTGGCAGAAATGTGGTTTTCCAATATTAGATGAGATAATATGGGTGATGGAAAGACTTGCATGAACTGATGCTGAGTGAAATGAGCAGAACCAGCAGAACACTGTACACAGTAATAGCAACATCGTGCAATTGACCGACTTTGTTAGACTTAGCTCTCCTGAGCAATGCAAGGATCTAAGACAATTCCAAAAGTCTCATGATGGAAAATGCTATCCACATCCAGAGAAAGAACTATGGAGGCTGAATGCAGATTGAAGCATACTCTTTTCACTTCTTTTGTGTGTTTTCTTTCTTGTGGTTTTACCCTTTTGTTCTGATTCTTCTTTCACATCATGACTACTGTGGAAACATGTTTAATATGATCATATACGTATAGCCTATATCAAATTTGCATGCTGTCTTGGGGAGGAGGAAAAATTTAGAACTCCAAAACTTATAAAAGCGAATACTGAAAACAAAAAATAAATACATAAAATTATTTTTAAAATTCATAAGGGTGAGGCAAATCTGTGAATTGTTTCTAGTGTCCTTTGTGGCAACTGATGTCTAAGCCAGGGAAGAAGATGGAAGTTTTAATGACCCCAATTTTGTTCTTAACACTGGAAGACCAGTCAAAAGATGTCATAGCCAAGGATCCAGATACTTACCAGAGCAGAAAGTTTTGAGAAAAAGTATAAAGTTAAGGACGAGTACAGAAGTAAATGCCTTCCCTAATAGTACAGCCCCACCCCTCCATCCTCGACCCTTTGTGGGGTTAAGGGGAAAGCAGCTAGAAACTATCAGGCTCTATTTCTCAGAAAGTGACCAATTTCTCACTGAGCTTAAATGGCAAGAAAAGGTAGGAATGGGTCAGAAGTCTGCTTTTTAATGTTTTTGCAAACAAAAATGGAACAAATCAAGTCTAATGTATCTTAATTGTATTTGCTAACAAAAAAGAAACTGAATGAAAAGCATTGGATTTTAAGAGTCATGAAACCTGGGTAACAAATCCTAGCTCTGCTATTAGGTGACTGTGGCCAAATTATTTCACCTCTCTGTCCCCAGTTTCTTCTGTAATATGATAGGGGTGGAGGCATGATTTCCTGGGTCTAAATGCCATAACCCATGATGCTAAATCAACAAGAAGCAGGGAGGCTACATGGCAATCTGAGTAGGAACATAGTTACTGTAGCTTTCAGCAGGGCAGCAACAAAATCATCTATCTAGCTTCCCACAGGAGATGGAAGAAGGAAGGAAAGGAGGAGCACAGGAGCAAAGGATCAGAGATTTAGAGCTGGAAGGGGCCTCAGAAATCATTTAGTCCAACTCCTTTATTTTACAGATGATGAACCCGGGATGACAGATCTTTGCTCTGGGTAATGGTCTCAGAAGATCTAAGGGGCCTTTTATAATGTAATATATAAATACATTTGGATTTTATAGATAATAAATCAGAAAGTTTACTTCTCGTACTGAACAAAGCTGATAGCGTTTTCTTTCAAGAAAGATAATTTAGCATTGTATATAATACTCTGCACTTGACTTTTGGCAGGAAAATTCTAAATCAAAGACTGTGAGTGAGGTAGAAGGAGAGGGAGAGAGAAAGAAATAGTGAGGAGGAAAGTAAGAGGAAGAAGAGACAGAATGAACAGTAACAACACAGTTTTAATCATTGGGCTAACGAAAATAGCCTCTTCTATCACCAAACATCAAATGAGCAAAGCCTGAAACGCTGGTTCCCTACCCACCCATGAATTTGGCCAACATCACCACCTTCTTCCTTCACCCTGTTTAAAAGGTGTGAAGGATGAGGTGAGGAGAAGCAAATATAGTTTGGGAATTAGTACTTTAGAGTGTGATATAACTCTGCTTGAATCTGAGTAAGTTTTTGGGCAGCGCAAAGTGTGCGTGCTTTGTGTTCAGAACCCAGGCTGCAGTGAAGTTGTGCCATGCAACACCCTGGATTCATTACATGTTTGATTTTGAATTAATTTTTGGTCATTGCGCATACAGAAACTTTATACTGTTGCCAAATTTTTTGCGACCTCATGTAGGGTCATGACCCACAGTTTAAGAAGCGCTGTAGAGTCTAAAGAACCTCCAGGAGTCAGGGAGCAGGTCACTTAGGGCTTCAGCAAGTTCGCTCAAGGAAAAAGAGGGAAAGGTAGAGTGACAATATTTTGTGAGCCAAAAATTGGGACATTTGATCTGATCAAGGAGCATCCTGTTAGGGGCAGCTAGGTGTCGCAGCGGATAGAGCTCTGGCCTTGGAGTCAGGAGGATATGAGTTTAAATCCAGCCTCAGACACTTGACAGTTACCAGCTATGTGACCCTGGGCAAGTCACTGAACCCCTGATTGCCTCACCAAAAGCAAAAAAAAAAAAAGGGGGGGGGATAGCATCTTGTTACACATAAACAGATTTCCTTTTCTTTAAAGTGGGATTGTCCCAGAAAATCCAGGATGCATGGTTGGTGTAAATACAAGGAACCCCTGGGACCTCAGTCCACTAGGATAGAAAGAAAGAAATAGAACAGAAATTATACAGTTAACATAAGTCAACTATGACATGATTCTTGGGAAATGAAGCACTATAGACAGGAGACTAGGGAGAAGAAAAAAAAAGACACTAACTAATGCAATGGTTCCCCATAATTTTTTTTTACTCCTAGCATAATAACCTCTGCTGAGAAGAATCTGTACACATTGAATGTTTTAGCTGGTAACACTATATGGGTGTGGAGTTCACGTAGTTGTCTTTAAATTAGAAGAGCTGTTTTTGTTGAATTCTTTGTGAGTTCAAAATCTGACATGCTGAGGTCAGTGCTTATGTGTAACAGACAAATTTTGTTTACTTTGCAAATACTATACTTACCATACAATATACGCTGGGTAAGTAAAATTTAAATGAAACTAAATTATTTATAAATTTTTTTCTGCATTAATTTTGAAGTATAGATTTCCAAGAGGCAGCTACGTAGCTCAGTGACAGACTTCCAGGCCTGGAGTCAGAAAGATCTGAGTTCAAATATGACCTCAGACTAGCTGTGTGACTCTGGGCAAGTCACTTAACTTGCCTTAACTTAAAACGCCTCAGTTTCCTCATCTGGAAAATAAGGTGGAAAAGGATATGGCAAACCACTCCAGTATCTTTGCCAAGATAATCCGAAATGGGGTCACAAGGAATCAGACACAACTGAAATGACTGAACAAACAGCTCCCCAAACTACCAGTACCAGAGCTCATCCTATACAGTGTTACATAATCTTATTTAGATTAGGATTAGAAGAGTTCTGTAGCAAATTATGGGTATTTCTCCAGATACTTCCAAGCTTTCATCTGCTCCTTAAGTTCAATTATTTCAAGTTCCCCAGCCATGTTTCATAGTGGAGAGAGTGTTGTTAATAGTGATGGAGTCTGGAAAAACCTTGATTCATATCCGGCTTCTGGTGCTTTCTGGTCATGTGACCACTGGCAAAAAAATCTCAGTTTTCTCTTCTGTAAAACCTGAAGTACCTATACCTCACAGAATTGCTGTGGGTCTCAAATTCCACAATGTATTTAAGCTGGCCTCAATTAGCATGCCATACAAATGTTACATTATCATTACAAAATACTGAGCAATATATTGGCACCCTTTCAGTTACTTTTAGAAGTGAACCAGCTTCATCATTCAAGCAGTCAGGGAATTACTAACCATGGAGCCTTCTCCATTCCACTTGTCACCCATCACCGGATCACACACTGCAAAATGAAAAAGTACTTTAGGAAAAGACCCTTTTCATGTCATGACAGAGAGAAATAGGATGTAACATATTCTTCAATGTTATAAGAATCTTAATTATTAAAAACAAGATTAAAAATACAAGAAAATATGATAAAGGATCTTGCTTCTTTTCCACCATGCATCTTGTTACATGGCCTTCTACATTTCACTGTCCAAAGCTGCCTTGTTAATTTCTTTTTAATTTATAATCAGTTTCATTTTCTACTGAGACTATATGACCGTAGAAAACCAGCCTAGAAGCCATAGTGACCCTAGATTCAAGTACAGCTTCTGATACTAGCTGTGTGAGTATAGGCAAGTTATTTAATGTCTCTGTGCTCTAGGTAACTGCAGCAGAAAAAGTGTTGACCTATGCTGGCAAAGAGACTTTCTTCATCCAGGAGCTTCTTGCACTAATGAATGGGTCCAGGCCCCATTCCTCTCTCTTCATATTCTTTGTGAGTAGAAATATTATTATTATGGAAATAACAGTGACCATTTCAAATTTTACTAAGTAAGCCCCAGCTTAATAGCTCATAGATAGCATTTAAATGTTTATAAAGAACTTTCCTCAGAACAAGACAGGATCAGAAAAGGTACGTGATTTTCAGGTTGAGTGCTGGAGAACTGGGTTTGAAGCTGGGTGAGAACTCCGGTTTTTTTTTTTCTTTTTTTTTATTATAATTAACAATTATCCACACATAAAAACATTTCAATATAGCTGCCATAAAAAGGACTGTACAAGGTGTCCCAAAAATTTAGTGCAGTTTTAAAGGTTTAAACAAATAGCAGTTTTAAGGTTTAATAACTTCAGAAGTATAAATACTACAAACTTACAAAGAAAAGTATTTGAAATGTTATCTGAAATTTTAAAATACTGATGATTCAACATAACCCCATCTTGTGCTATCTACTGCTCTCGACAATTTTGAACTTTGTAAAAACTTTTATCAACTGCTGATTAGTGAATCAATGGAACACATTTGTAATCATAGCCTTAGGATCATCCAAAGAACAAAGCATACGTGATGGTTTTGATATAGCCTCAAGAGAAAAAAGTCTAATGGAGGTAGAAGAGGAGACCAAGGCAGCCAAGCAAGAAGACCTCCTCCATTTATCCACTGGTTTGAAAGTATCCAGGATGTTATACACACAATACATAATGACAGTATGCCCCATCTTGTTAAGATTTAAAATGGTATTACTCAAAATTCATAAAACTAAATAAGTTTAAAAAATTACATAAACTTTCAAATGTTTTTGTAGGTTTGTAGTATTTATACCTCTGAAAAAAAGGTTTTTTTGGTCGAGGCAATGGGGTGAAGTGACTTGCCCAGGGTCACACAGCTAGTGAGTATCATGTGTCTGAGGCTGGATTTGAACTCAGGTCCTCCTGACTCCAGGATCGGTGCTCTATCCACTGCGCCACCTAGTTGCCCCCTACCTCTGAAATTTTTAAAGGTTAAAACTGTACCAAGACTTTTGGGACATATGGCATATGAAACTGAAATTGTTGTGCATAGCTTGTTTTGAAAATTTTACAAGGTAGTAACTTGTCCCATTTTTGTCTCCTAAAATTATTTTTCATTTGTCCTAGGTATTTAAAATGTTTTGCTGACACTCTTTTTTTGTGTTTCCATCACTACCCACTAATTCTCCCCACTCTCAGCCCACAAAAGAATTCTTAACAAGTAAGTATTGTCAAGGAAAACAAATCAACACATTAGCCACATCAATTCAGGACTTTTTCCTACCACACCTAAGAAATGTCTCTCATGATGCCCTCTTTTTCTCTCTGCTCTCTATCTCTATGATCCTTTCTTCCTATTTGATTCTGAGTTATATGAATCAAAACTCCCAGTTCTATCTGTCCTCAAGTTCTTTTGATATTTTGGTCTTTTTCTTCTATTTACCAGCACTCATTTTTTGACTCTTCCCTCCTTACTGGTATTATAGACCCCACAGCTGGGCTGAACAGTCCTCCTCAGTTCCAAGATACAGATTTATCAGCCTGGGTCCCTGACTTGTATAACCTCTTGGATACAATGGGTTCCTGCTCACTGTCAGTCACTTTTCCCTCAGGGATGAAGTAGCCCCCTGGATGGGTTTTTTTCTCTGTGATCCTTTCCTCTTTGTGACTGCACAGAGTCATCACCTGTTTTTTGTGGGGGATTGTGCGGGGGTATTTGGGCAGAATTACTGAAGCTACCTACAGCTACCCTACTGCTGCCCACACAAGCTTTTCACTTAAGATTACACTTGCAATCCTGGGCATGTGGTGATGGTTAGGAATAGCACTGAGTATTCTGAGCATTAAAGTGCTCCTGTTAACACATGCTCTCGGGAGCACCCAATACCTCGCACGCCCTAAGGCAAGGCGGCCAACTTGCCTCCTTTTCTATCACTGTGAACATGTTGTCATTTTAAACATTTGCATACCTATACTCTTATTCTCTCAAGACTAATTTGAAAACCTCACTGAAAGAAAAGCATTGGTTTGTCATCTAATGTGATCTTGCCTGGAGTCTGGAAATAGAGGAATAAGAAAAACAGCTTCCTACCGTACACCAAGCTGGAATTCTGCTGCTTCAGCTCTCGGATTATGTCAACTACCATTGCAAGGAATGATTTATCTCTTGTGTAACCTTTAGGAAGAAAAACAACAAAGTGCACATGAGCTAGTTTGACTAAAAGAGAACGCTCATGACCTGGAGAAAGAAAGGATGGCAACTGCTATGAATCAGACATTTCTGAACTAAAGTGTTCTATGACTATTCAGCAGAACTGAGAGGAAGCAAGAACTCATGGAGCCAACTCACTAAAAAAAAAACACCCCACCATGGAAGAAATGTTGAAAAGTAAACAGTACCCACTGAATGGTAGATTCCTAGAATTCCATATTAAGTATTAACTATTTTCTTGTTAGTTTGGTTTAAAAAAAAAACCCCAACACTTTTCTAGCCTTATTAGAGGCATTAGCATGGAGCTAAATCCTCAAAAGTACTTGTAATATGACTGGAGCAATATAAGGCACTGCTTAATCCAAAAAAAATTTTGGATTTTGCTGTTTGAGAGGTCTCCATATTTAAGAAAATCTCCAGTTTTAAAATGGAATGTCCTACATTGCCATTTTGGATGTTTAAATTACCATTAATGAAGAATGAATTCTACTAGTCAAAATAAAGATATCTAAGAATAATCCTGTAAAGTAAGAAAACAGTGAAATCTTAGGATAAAATAGTACCAAACTATTAGAACAGCATCCTAATACCATTGAAATTTACTAAATAATAACATTATCATACTAAAAACAAGATCCTTAGAGCACAGGAATCTGTTCGTTCCCCTAAAATTTACACAGGATAAGAATCAGGCCAGGTAAGAGGAGTCACAGACAGGAAAAAGAAAGTGAACTACAGTATAGATTACTAGAATTAGGAGAGCTAAGGAGGCTATATAGCAGGTTCACCATAATATGTTAGATAAGCCATTTCACATCACTGTGTCATAGATATCCCCAATGTGCATATTGTTACTGTTTTTAGCTTTGATAAGTACCGAATGAATAGAGTTTAACTTAATACAACTAACTTATTAGCATCTGAACTAATGAAAGACAAGGGAGATCAGAGATTCACAGAAAATCCCCCAATCTCATTTTAACCAATAATTTCAAATTCTTTTATCAACCTTTAAGAAAGAAAACCAACCACCAGCACTCCTGTTAATAAAATGGATGATTTTCTTCTTCTCTCCATTTCTTAAATACTAAAACCCAAATGTCATTCTTTATGTGGATGAAATAAAGACAGGGTTGGTAACACATATGGCCCTGCTACGCTACAATGAATAAGACAATAATCATATACTGCCTTGTATTATTAGTTAACTTTTCTCCTGAAGTAGACTTGAAACTTCTTGAGAGTAGTGCCAGAGTTATATACTTCTGCGTCCATTATAAGACCTAGCAGCAGTTCTCATACACAATTTTTGATTGCTTATGATTTAATTTAAATGAAGGGGACAATGAAATATTCCGAAGATAGGCAGCAGAAGCAAAGGGGAAAAGCAAGTACAGTATTATAAAAGCTATTAGAGAAATCAGTCAATGACTAATAAGAATAAAAACTGCTTTATTCCATAAAATGCTACAAAGATATTGTTGGTAAAGGGGAAAATACCATCCGGTGCTATTGTAACTCCTGCCCAACAAGTAAAATACTTATAAAATAGAATAAAACACTCCCAAGGCTTCTTACTGACTTTAATGAGAAAGAATTACAGACGTATTTTTTGTGAGAAGGCAGTCCTTACTGGGACTATTTTCTCTAAAAAAATCACTCCTGTGCTTCATAATAAATGTTAATATTTTGCTGAGCCAAAAACCAATTGTTAATTCTAGTTTTAGAGGTCATGCTATAAATACGTGGGATCTTCATTATAGTATTAGGACAATTCATGGAGCCTAGGGGTATGCAACCATACAAAAAAAGCCTTGGTATCAAAGAGGCCCTTGGGATAATTTTTTAAATTAATTAAAAAATTTTTCAGTGTAATAGATTAGGTACACAAGACACAATAGTAAATGATCATGGTAATCTAGTGTTTGATAAACCCAAAAACCCCAACTTTTGGGACAAGAACTCTATATGACAAAAACTGGTAGGAAAACTGGAAAACAGTATGGCAGAAACTAGGTGTAGACTAACATCTCACACGATATACCAAGATAAGGTCAAAATGGGTACATGATTTAAACATAAAGAGTGATACCATAAGCAAATTAGGAGTGCAAGGAATAGTTTACCTGTCAGATCTACAGATAAGGAAAGAATTTATAATCAAACAAGAGACAAGAGAGCATTACTAGATGTAAAATTGATGTATTTTTATTATATTAAACTCAAAAGAGTTTATACAAGTAAAACCAATGCAACCAAGAGGATTAGAAGGAAAATAGAAAACTGGGAAACAATCTTTACAGCACATATCTCTAAGGCCTCATTTGTCAACTATATAGAGAACTGAGTCAAATTTGTAAGAAAACAAGTCATTCTCCAAATGATAAATGGTCAAAAGATATGAACAGGCAATTTTTAGTGAAAAAATTTAGCTACCTATAATCACGTTAAAAAATGGCCTAAATCACTATTGATTAGAGAAATGCAAGTTAAAACAACTCTAAGGTACCACCTCACACATATCAGATTGGCTAATCTGACAGAAAAGAAAAATGATAAATGTTAGAGAAGATGTGGGAAAATTGGTGGAGTTGTGAACAGATCCAACCATTCTGGAAAGCAAACTATGCAATCAAATTGTACACACCTTTGATCCAGCAATACCATTTTAGGGAAAAGGACCTACATGTACAAAAATATTTATAGCAGCTCTTTTTGTGGTGGCAAAGAAGTGGAAATTGAGGGGATGCCTATCAATTGGGGAATGGTTGAACAACTTGTATATGGCTCTAATGGAATACTATTGTGCTTTAAGAAATAATGAGCAGGTGAATTTCAGAAAAATTTACATGAACTGATGCAAAGTGAAGTGAGTAGAACCAAAAGGACATTGCACACAGTAACAGCAATATTTTACAATGATCAACTGTGAATAAATCAGCTATCTTCAGCAATACAACGACCCAAGACAATTCCAAAGGACTCATGAAAAATGCTACCTGACTGCCTCACCAAAAAGAAAAAAAAAGAAAGAAAAATGCTATCCATCTCCAGAGAAAGAACTGATAAGAGTCTGAATGCAGATGGAAGCATACTATTTTTCACTTTATTTTATTCACTTTTTTTTTCTTTTTTGGGTCTGTGTCTTCTTTCACAACATGGACTAATATGGAAATATGTTTTGAATGATTACATATGTATAACCTATATCAAATTGCTTACTGTTTCAGGGAGGGGACAGGTGAGGAAAGGAGAAAATTTAGACCTCAAAAAAATTTTTTAAAAAATGAATGTTAGGGGCAGCTAGGTGGTACAGTGGATAGATCATTGGCCTTGGAGTCAGGAGGACCTGAGTTCAAATCCAGCCTCAGACACTTACTAGCTGTGTGATGCTGTGCAGGTCATTTAACCCTAATTGCCTCCTCCACCTCCCCAAAAATGAATGTTAAAAATTGTCTTTACATGCAATTGGGAGGAAAACAAAATATTATTTTAAAAAATTCTTCATAATCTCTAGAGAAAAGGCTGATTTGTAATATAAATCTACTATGACGAGGGAAAAAAATGTTTTCCTCCATTAATAGAAATAGTAAATCAGAGCTGAGTGCTTATACTACATAAACTACAAATAAAAGACTAAATAAAACTGAGCTGCTGAATGAGGCTGGAAGAAGTTATAAAACTGAACTGACTAGGTCCACTACAAATTTATGTTATTTAATTTTAACTGAGTCATTAGAAGAGCAAAGCAAACTTTCTCTTCTCTCCTCAAGCTTCTCTCCACTCTCAGGTAAAAACCTTCCCTAACACTTTTCTCAATCAACAAAGTGTGGAATTCCTGTTCCATAGTCAATACATTTTCTTTCATCTTATTCCTCTCTCATTCCTCTCCTTCCACCTACGAGCTGTCCCAGAGATCTGGCTCCCTCCTGATGACACTATATCCTTGGCCATCCTATCCAACACTGACCATTCACTTACAGCTCCCCACCCTTTAACCATTTCTAGACTATCTCTACCACAATCACTCAACTCCTTTGAAATTCACTCAATTACAATTTTATGCCAGTCTAGATCATGGTGACTATTGCCTATTTAGTGGCCCCTAAAGCCTCCCCTTATATCAGGGAACTTTAACACCCATATTCATGTTATCTTCCTCTCCCTAACATACAAATTCCTCCATCTCCTTAAATCCCATGATCTAATCCTTCACTCCACTTCAGGGAGAGGGAATTCGTCCAGTCTTTACTATGTGTCAGACACTATGTTAAGCGCTGGGAATACAAATCAAAAATAAAGCTCCTCCTTAAGGAGCTTACATTCTAATAGGGGAAGACAGTGTATGGTCACAAACTGGATCTCATCATTACCTACAAGTGTTCTGCTTTCACAATGAAAAACTCTGACATTCCTCTATCTGATCATAACCATTTCTCCCTTGCCTCATTCCTCCTAAATCTATTCTCTGTTCTCATTTAGATCTCGAATCCCTCCAACCCCTCAGTATTTTCTCAGGCTATTTTCCCCTGTTTTGATTTCAGCATCTTCTATTTCCAATCATGATCTCCTTCTCATCTCCCCAGCTCCCATGTGGTATGGGGTTGTGGATCTCAATAATGTCCTTTTCTCTATTCTTGTGACCAAGAATAGTCAGGAACAGTTTTGCTTTCACCTGGGAAGGACCCCAGTATATCTTCACCATCCTTCCCTTGGGCAAGGGACTCTCCATAATACAACAATCTAAGAAGCAGAGATGCCTCACTTTCTAAGGACACTGATGCCCCGTACTACAATGATGACCCAATAAGAGTAGCCTAGAGAAGTCCACAGTGACAAAGACCTTGGATTGCATGGCAGCCCATATAATGGACAAGGGGGTGTGAAGTCAACCCTAAGAAAATCCAGTATCCAACTCACTCTGTCAAGTTTTGAGTAATACAGTAGATGGGGAGAACCCAAACACTTCTGGACATAGTCCACAGTGAACTACTGACATTCATTTTCCTACAGTTCAAAAGGGAAATCCAAAAATCTGCTGGATGCTTTGAGTTATGAAAAACCCAAATTCCCTATCTTGATAAGCCCCAATTGCCAAGTCACATGCCAGTTTGCCTCTTTTGAATGGGAACCTAGAACAGGCTACAGCTTGGGAAGGCCTAAAGTGGGCCATTCAGCATTCTCTTCCCCTAAGCATTTATGACCCCATGGAGACCACGTTTTGGTTTCAAGCCTGAGCTGAGTTCAGTAAAACCCTAGTTGCTATTGAATGAATGATGCAAGATCAAATAATTACATTTCACAGAGAACTATTATAAGTTGGGCAATACAAGATGGTCCCTGTAATAAGATATACAGGGAATAAAAGACTTCTATTGTTAAATGGAAATGGTACATTCAAAATCACACTTACGTAGGTCTTTGAGGTATTAGTATTCTTAACAAACAGGCTGCAACTCTACCACACGTTGATGCCTTCAGTCCCAATCTGCCTCCTTGACTAGTCCAATAGGCCCTGACCTATGAGGACCCTGCTCCTTACAATGGTGTTTTGCATGGTTCACCAAATTATGTGCACTACAAGAGAGTCATGAGCACCTAGATTCTGGTGTCCATTAATTTGTTAATAGGATATGAGAGATGGGGATTTTGGCAAGTCCTCCCAGTGTGCCAAGCTAAGGAACTGCATTTCTGGTATGTGAGAGAGCCTTGAGGGATGGGCTAGATAAGATCTTCATTTCCACTGATTCGTTGGTAATGGACATGACATGGTTCTGGTTGACTAATCAGGGGTCTGGAGAGAATGGGACTAGGCAATCAAAGGCTCTTCCATCTAGGGTTAAGGCCAGTGGAAGAATTATGCCAATGAACTCTTCCATATACAGTGGTTGGCAGGTATGTCAGCAAATATGAGAGACATATATGACTTCTGCCCTCATGAGCAATCAACTAAGGTTGATGAGGGCCATGATGCCAAGTTGTAAAAAGGTCACATGAGCCCTTAAGGATAATATTTCTCTTAAAGATAATATTTCTCTCCAACAGGACTCTTCATAACAATCAAAGCACCCACTTGTCCTATAGCATCTTCAGCCTACTTTCAAATGGCAAACTGAGCTCCTCCAGAACTGCCCAATTCAGGGCAAGAAGTTTGCTTCTACTAAAGAAAAACTTAGTCAATATGCCCTAATTATCAAGGTAAGGTATTCTACCTCATCTACACCCAACTGATGCCATCTTAGGAAGAAGGCAGTCTTGGAATACAGTTTTCCAATAAAGTAGGCTTACAACCAAGAATAATTTACCCTACAAAGCTAACTGTATCCTACAGGGGGAAAAAAACAACCTTTAATGGAATAGAAGACTTTCACATATTCTTTATGAAAAGACCAGAACTTTGAAGAATAAATATAAGAATCCAGAGAAACCTGGAAAGGTAAATTTATTTGAGGAACTGGGAAGAGCTATATGTTGATGTCTTGCTACTATTCTAAATGGGGAGAAGAAACAAGAAACAACCTTTAGAAACTTAAAATGTCTTCAGAGGGTATTGAGGAAGGTAAATAAGAAAAACAGGCACTGGGGTCTGATTGCTTATAATCTGGGCTTTTAAGAGAGGGTAAAAGGAGGACTATATTAGTGTAGAAAGGAAGGAGGATTAACTTGCAATTTATTGTAAACAGAGTATGTAAGAAGGATATAAAAACATGGAGGAAGGGGTCAGGGAAGCAGGCATCAGATGAATCTCACTCTTCTGAAAGTCAAAGATTGAGGGAAATACACACACACACACACTCACATACCCAGGGTGATGATAGTCATGTGGAAAAGAAACTTCCTGATCCTGAAGGGGGATTAAAAAAGGGGGGAGGGGGTGCATGCAGCAGGAAAAGAACTAGAATCTAAGGGGGTACCTTAGGTTACCTTAGACAATTGGGGAACAGCTGAACAAACTGTGGCATATGAATGTAATGGGATATTACTGTGTCATAAGCAATGACAAAAGATGATTTTAGAGAAACTTAAATAATATGAACTGACATCTAATGAAATTAGCAAAACCAGGAGAATAATTTATACAAGGACAACTATACCATAAAGAAAAACAACTTTGAAACACTTCACTTTGAAAGATCTCTGTAATGAAATGTGATACTCACTCCTACTGACAAGAGTTAATGCACACAAAGTACAGATATACATTTTTAGATATGGTCATTTTGTGGATTCATTTTGCTTGACTTTACTTTTTTCTCATTTATTTTTCTTGATTATTTGGGGACAGGAGTATGGGGCACAGAGATAGTAATAATGAGGCAAAAAAAAAAAGATTTTTAAACATTTTTTAACAATTTTAACATTTTTTTTTAGGCAATTGGGATTAAGTGACTCGCCCAGGGTCACACAGCTAATAAGTGTCAAGTGTTTGGTCTGAGGCCGGATTTGAACTCAGGTCCTCCTGACTTCAGGGCTGGTGCTCTATCCACTGTACCACCTAGCTGTCCCAACATTTTTTTTAAATGCACAAGGAAGTTGTGGCTGGTGGGTTGTATGAGCTTGGGAGCTACAGGAGGGGAAAGTCAACTGAGTAACTGTACTAAGTCAGACACACTCCTCCTGGGAGTGGAGGGCCACCAGGCCCTAAAAACAGGTAAACTTGACCAGGTTGGAAAAATGCAGCAGATACTTCTAGCCTGGGAAAGATGGGGAGACCCAGTCCTTTAAAAAAAAAAAATACACAGAAGACAACAGTGCAGAACGAAGGATAATTTTGAAAGTACATGCTGAACTTAAGATACTTTCTTTTAACGCAAGTGATATGAAATGGAGATTCACAATTTCATAAAGAATTATAATTTTGTGTTCTGCTGTGTGTATGGAAATATTCTTTTTAGTTGTTTCACATGGGAGAGGGTTAAGCTATAGTAAGGATAAGTTCTAGAGATGTGACACAACTATAGCAAAAGGACAAGATGGCAGAAGGTAGGCTGGAAGGCAGATGGTAATGCCCAAGGGGCTGTGGGTTCATCTCTTTGCCTACCAGAAAGTATAAAAAAAGACATAAACAGTTATAAGGTGAAAATCACCAGGTAAATTTACTTCCTCTCCTAATCACGCATACTAACACTCTACTAAGAGGCAACTAGTCCTTTTAAGGAAAAGAGAAGGGTTATATTTTCTTACCTGTGAGAACATAGTCATACTTATTCACACTGTTCAGCTTAAGACCTTCATACAGCTCATGGAGTTCATTTGAATTTAATACCTGACCTTTCCAGTATGGATAACCTAAAAGAAAAATAAAAGTACTGAAGCCTTTACTTACAGTTATAGACATGACCAATATCAATATTAAAACAATACTTGCTTCCCTAAAATAGCATTTTGGTTACAAACCACCATCTTTTCAACATCTTTTTATTATATTTTTAAAATTTTATTTCTTTATTCTAAACTGAAACATACAAAACTCATAATGCACATGAGTTAAGCTGTTGATTCAGCTTATAATTTTCCTGAAGAATGGGCAGTGTCTCTAGTGAAATCCTAAAATCACAAAATTGGTTACTTTAGCTTGGGGTTTTTCTAGAGTAATTCCTTTTTTAGACTATCAGTAACCATTTTCACCTCCATGTGATAAGTTTCAGATAATTTCCTCAGGGCAATTTTGGATAAGAAGAAGATGGAAACACCTAAGGGCAAAAATGGAAGGTTGTAGGGGATCTTTTTAGAAATTTTAGAGATAAGAGGGAAGAGCAACAAGCAATTATTAGCTCACTAGATGCTGGAGGAGACTGCAAGGAATGTAAAGAAAATACCAAGACCAACATTCCTTAGTTGTTGGCTACATTCTGCAGAAGTTTGCCTGCCAGCATTATAAATAAGAATGAAAGTAAACTGGCCCAGCATATTTAGTATAAAAGACATCACTCTTGGCCTTTAAGGTCCATTTTATGAAGGCTGACAGAGCTTGATGTGACTGTTTTAAGTGATGGTGGTAGCGGCAAGATAGGTCACAACTAGGAACCCAAAGGCCTGGGAATGGAAGTAGTCTCCAACCCCGAAGTTTTGCTGCATTCCAAAAGAGATCATAGACAGGGAGACAGGAGAATGAGAGAAGTGAGAGAGAGAGATATAACTTTCACAGGGGGCAAGAAAGCCCCAAGCTTATACTGTTACTGCTCCAAGAAGGAAAGTTATTCCTTCCACTGAAGGAGCAAAGGTTGGGTGGGCTTTCACCTGGGGAAGTTGCAAGAGAAGTTCAAACACAAATCTCATGAGTCTCTAATTGCTCCTGAGGGTATGGCTTAATGAAGCCAATGCTGAAATGGTCTCCCCAGTAGTAAAGACATTGTTACAGATTCAGCTACATGTAGGGGCTGCCCTTCGTTCCTTTTTCTGTGGCTGAGATGGGGAGCTATTTCCACTAGAACACAAAATATTTCCCTTAGGGATCTTCAAGGGAGAAAGAAAAAGAAAATTGTTTTCATAGATGAGATCTGTTCTACTCCACTGCACTCCTTCTCACAGCTCACCATGTACCCCCTGAATAGCCAGCCTCAGGGGAATCAGATCTCATCTTCTGAGTGGAGTCCTACCATAACGATAATATCTTCAGAATTTAGCTATGTATCTCCCTGCCAGGGGAAACTGTACAGGTATGGGCTGATAAAATGGGAAAATCGGAGAAAGATATAAGGAGAGCTGCAGCTATGCCTTGGGGCACTCTGGGAGAGGAGGGGGGTGGAAAGGAAGCACAAAACCCACTATCTTGCTATCAGAGGGTGAGGACACCAGGTTGATATAAGAGAGCACCTGATGACTATAGTGTCCATGGAGTATAGGGAAATTCAGAACTCATTCCTTCAGCTCCACCTAAGCCCTACCCCATTTGGATCATTCCAAAACGGTTATAGAAGGTATACCGCAGAGGGAAGAGATTTGAGTCATCAGTATCTGTGCAAGTCCTTTTGGCAACCTCTGTGTGGATTAATGTGAGTAGGGTCACATGGAAACCCTTGAAATTGCAAGGCAGATGACACCTGGAAGTTTATAGTGAATTATAGGGACCTACAGTCTTCATTTTACTATAGCTAATCTGACTTCATTAATGTTATAGACCAAGGAGCCCAGGCCCGGGATGAGTATTATGTGGCTACTGACTTCATCAATACCTTTTTTCACTTTTCCTTTGTCTGAGACAAGTCAGGAGAAGTTTGCTTTTGTCTGGGAATGAGTTCCGTATATTTTCACTGTCCTTTTCCCAGGATCACCTGAACTCTCCCTCATGCTGCCACATTATAATGGGCCTGGAAACCTGAAAGACTCATCTCTTCGTGGGGGTACTGATGTACAGCACTACAATGATGACAAAATGTTGACCAAGCCAGGTGAGCCACGGTGTCAGAATCCTTATATAAGATGGTAGAGGCACAAGGAGTAAGAAATCACCTATGAAAATCCATGGTCCAGTCTATTCAGTCAAGTTTGGATGAATTCAGTAAGTGGGGAAATTCTAGGATTCAGAGGATTCTAGGAACAGTCTGGAATAAGCTACTGACACAATCTAAGAAGAAAACCTGGAGACATGCAAGTTTTGGACAACCCTCTTTCCCAACCTGAGTAACCTAGCTTTCCATTTACCAAGTCACCCACAGGCACACCTCTTTGAAATAGGGTCCAGAACATGCTACAGCATGGAAGATATAAAAGCAGGCTATCCAGCAATCTCTCCCCTTGGGCCCTCACAGGACTCATGCTGCTGGAGGTCTCTGTCTTGAAAAAAATAAGCTGGCAAGCATTTGGCAGAAAGACTGTTGGACTTGTAGAGATACATGTTTGCCAAAGGGAAAACTCCCTACTACCTCTTTTAAAAAGCAGTTGTTCACCTATTTCTCGGTCCTACCTGCTCTTTAACAGATAACATGGGGTCATAATCATCCTTTTCATCCAGAGTTGCCTCTTAGGAGTTGGGTGATACAAGATGCGCAGGGTACACAAGACTTCTACTGCTAAACGGAAATGCTTCATTCAAAATCATACTTGCCTGGATCTCAGCAGGACTAGTGCCTTTCAAGCATGGACCTGCCACTGAGATCTGAGATTTAGTTCTTTCAAATGGAGGTAGGGGGAGGGAAAGGAAGGGAAGAAGTCTAGAATTTTTAGCTTTTGTTTTGCACTATTTTTTCTTTTTTCTTTGCCTTTACTGGTGATGCCTTCAGAGATAAGGGAAAGTGAGCTGTAACTTTTTTCTTCTTCTTTTTTTTTTCCCCTTAGTACTGCCTATGCCAGGAACACTGTCTAATAAAAGCCCAAAAGCATTCATATGGTAGAAGGTCCTCTAGTAGATCCTTAAGATTTGCGATTATGGGATGGTAAGTAATAGGACCAATACTGACCAGGGTTCCCCGCTACTCTCCCACTTGGATATAGTTAGTTTTTTCACAAAAAGTCAACAAAGCTGGGTCATGATTGGCCCTGGGAATGGGCCAAGGCTCAAGCTGTTCCCTCTTGGACATAACTTTTCCTGGTAGCATCTGGCCATGCAGTCATAGCTTCCTCCTGGTCATCTAACATAAAAAGACCCATCTCCATGGGGCTGGGTCCTTCAGACTTGGTGAATGCCCTGAAACCACTGGAGTCACTACATCCAACCCTGCTGACCAGACAAATTTCTTTATGGAGAAAAGGGGCAGGGGATACGTCTACCCAAGCTAAGTTCTGGAGCATCCTCATTGTATACCTTTCTATGTCAAGGCTAAGTAAATGGACCCATGAGTACCTCATTTTGTTCTGATATTAAGCCTGAACTGACTGACAACCTAAATCAGGTCTGCCCTTAACAAATGGTCAGAAGTGAGGGAACCATGAACAGTGTCACAGAAAACAATGAACATTACTTCAGTTATTACTGAAAAAAAGAAGACCTATTGGTCTTCTGAAGGGAGGGTCTACCTGGAAGGACATTTAGTCCTCATGGAAAGATCATTTAATATAAGAAAATGACAACATGCCCCCAAATAATTTATATATTTAATGCAATACTGATCAAAATGCCAAGGGATTTCTTCATAAAGCTGGATAGAATCATATTGAAATTTACCTGGAAAAAACAAACAGGAAAGAATGTAAAGGGCTGTTGAAGGAAGTCTTGCACTATCGGGCTTTAAATCATATTGTGAAGTGGTTATCATCAAAACTATCTAGTACTATATAAAAAATACAGAAAAAGCATTATGGTACTCAATAGAAGATATCAAAGATACCACCACATACATATAAAAGATTAGGGGAAGGGATAAGAATTGGGCCTGTGATTTCCCAGATTTCCTTCCAAATGAGGAAACTACAGCTCTCTACCAGTAAAGGTGGTGTCTTGTCTGCAAGTTGCACAGTCAGTGTATGTCAATGGTAAGACTTGAACCCAGTACTTCCTGGCCCTAAGGCCAGCCCTTTTACTCAAAAGGCCACAATGCTGCTATAAAAGATTAGTGTTTCCAGGGCAGCTAGGTGGCACAGTGGATAGAGCACCGGCCCTGAAGTCAGGAGGACCTGAGTTCAAATCCAGCCTCAGACCAAACACTTGACACGTACTAGCTGTTTGACTTTGGGCAAGTCACTTAACCCTGACTGCCTCACTTAAAAAAAAAAAAAAAAGAAAGAAAAGATTAGTGTTTCCCAAAACTACAGAAAATAAATTGAGGAAATGTATAGCACTGATTCTGGAGTCAGAGGACCTGGGTTCAAATCCTGCTTCTAATGCTTATTCCCTCAAACCATCTATCCAATCATTTGCCAGATATTATCATTTCTACCTATACAGCAACAGTCACATCAGACCGCTTCTCTCTACTCAACTATTTCTCATTAGGTTCTTATCACTTCTCACCTAGAATACTATGACTGCTTACAACTGCCGGTGCCCTCCCTCCCAAACTGCCTCATATTTAGCTGCTTGGTATATATTTTTATTTATGTCTTATGTACTTACACGTGTCTTTGTTGTCTCTCCATTAGAATTAACCTCTTTGAGAGCAGAGATTCTTTTATTTTTTGTATTTGTATCTCTAACACTTAGCACAAAGACCAGCACATAGTAAATATTTTTAAAAAAAGTTTGTTGATTTATTAATTAATCTCTATGGTCCCTTCCATTTACAAAATGTGTTAATTCTAGGTGAAATTCCAAAAGTCAAAGAAGTGCAAAAAGAAAAGAAACATAAAAATTACTCCACATTAAACAAAGCAAGTTTTCTCTTCAATTATACTCTTATTCTAGCTAAATAATAACCAGCTACATAATAAGTATTTTTGTATAGGTAGCTCTAAAGTTAATTATTATCACACACTGATTCCTAAACCTTCCAATAAAAAGCACCACACCGGGATTTAACAATGTAGTACTACACCAGGCTGAAAAAAACTCTTTTATCCTGCCTACATGAGAGTTCACTTGTCTCTGGTTTCAGGAACAGTATGCACCTTCCTGTGTCACTTTGCTCTTGGTTCAAAGTGATGCCTAAATATTTGGACTTACAAAGTACCTGATCGTGTCTTTCAATTTTACATATGTGCTGTATTACAAATCTATAAACTACTGCCACCCTTAATGCATCCATAACCAGTCATATGGAGCAGAAATCTCAACATATATTGTTTCAACTCGAAGACAAATGGCATCACTAGGAATGATGATTATGGGACCTCCCATAATCAAAATCCAAAATCTGGTTCTTCAGGGATAATCCCTTCAAAACAATTTGAGAGCTTTTAAGTATTAGTGATTCTGATATCATCATTGTTCCTTCTTCTGTACAACAAAAAATACAATTTAAATGAAAATAAAAATAACAGATTTTACGAGTGGCAGTGTAGTGTAGTGGGCAGAGAGATGGCTGTAAATTCAAGAAGACCTGAGTTCACGTCCTACCTGTGACACTCTAAGTCAGTGTGACTGTGGGTAAGTCACTTAACTTCTCAATGCCCCAGGTACTTGTCACTTAATAAAAGTTACTATAGATGTAACTAATGTGGGACATTTTTTTGAAGCCCATTTCCAAATAAAATAAATTACCTGTATGATTTGAAAATTGGACAGAATTCACTGTGTCAATTTCGAATCCCAAAACCTGCAACAGAAATAGAACAAAATTTAGAGGCATAAAATGAAGTCTTAAAAGTCTGGAACACGCTTAAAAATAAAGGAAATGATAAAAATTAGGATATACTTCAATGACTACATACCTACCTCAAAGCTTAGGATTCTGTTTTAACAAAAACCAACCCCATAAACAGATGCCATGGAAATATGGTTTAGAATTTATAATCAGATGATAGAATAGATCATACTAATACAAAAGACCCAAAATAGAAATATAGGTTTACCAGTCTTCAGGTAGAGTATAACTACTGCCACGATACATATGGGCAAGACCTAATTTAATACCTAGATTTTTAGTGTTCCTTTTGCCTAGTAAAAGGCTCTCCTGCTTCACTTTAGCAATGATGTCTGTCAGAAGAATACTACACATTCCAGGGCCTACAGGATCCAATGAGTCATAATCTCAGAAAACAGTAAATGAAAACCACTTACATAAGAACTCAAATAAAAAACAAATACATTGATTGATGCCTACTTTATATAGCATGTTCCTGAAAAGGCCAACAATTGATCAATCAATCAAAAACTATACTATTCAATGCACACAAATGAGAGAGAGAGAGAGAGAGAAATTACAAAATAAATACAAAGTAGCTATGGAGATAAGACACTACAGACAGAGGGAACAATAAATAAATAAATACTTTGGGTAGAAGCCAGTGTTTGAGCTGCTTCTTAAAGGAAAAGAGGGTATCTACTGATATAAGTTGAGATAAGGAGAGGTTACATTACAGGAATAGGGATGGGCACGGCAAAGATAAAGAGATGGAGTACTGACAGGTACAGGCCCTGGGAACACCCTGCACCTCCCTCCCCCCAACTCTCCTGGAGTTTTCTCCTTTTCCCACATGGTCAAGTCTCTGGCATTTGCCTGAGGCATCATCCCAGTAATCCTCTCAACTGGCCTTTCACTGTGGCTGTGCCCAATCTCCCAATTCAGTCCAGTTACCTCCCCATGGTGCCCGTCAATTTCCACTCTTCAATTCTATCTAGACTCCAGTCTCCCTTGGTCACCTGGTCCAGGTCCCTGACTTTGAGGTCCTTCTCTGTTACCTCACAGTCACCTCACCTACTTGGCCATTCCTAGATCCCTCCCACAGTCTTTCTGTATATAAGATCCATCTTGGCCTCCATTTAAGTGCTCAGATTCTTAAAATCTAGCCAATAGCTAGAACTCACTAGAAATCTCACTCACCCCAATCAGTGTTCCAATAAAACTTGTCTTGTTTGGGTCGAATTCATTCAGGCAGAACCAACGTGTCACTATTTTGGGTTCCCAGTACCCCTAAACCTGTAAACCTCAACAGGAAGATGTGTTAAAATACAGAGATGGCCAATTTTGGTTGGATCATAGAGTCCAGAGACTCTATGGGACCAGGTTATGAATGGCTTTAAATGACAAAAAGAAGAGTTTATACATACAAATCCTAGAGGACAAAGAGAGTTCACTGAGCAGGAGTGACATGGTCAGATTTGTGTTTTAGGAAAATTATTCTGGCAACAGTGAGTAGAATGGAGGGAAAGATGAAATAGGTGCATCAATTTAGGATGCTACTGCAATAGTTTGGGTGAAAGGCAATAAGGGCCAAAACTAGGTGGAAGTGGCTATTTTAGGAGAAAAGGAGTCAGATGCTAGAGATACTAGGGAATTGAATGAAGTGAAAAGCCTGAGAGACAGAGTTTCTGGGTAATTAATAATTACTCCTGACTGGTAAACAATTAATGAGGGGTTGACATCTTATCGAGGAAGTAGGCTAAGAGTCTTCAGCTCTTCCTGCTAAGAAGTGGCAGAAGGAGACTCAGCTGCCTCCAGCAGTCTGGACAAAGGAATCCACTTCTACCCAGACCACTTGGATTGGTCTTCTCCAGATACTTGCCCATTCTTGTTAATCTTAACTACACATCTTTCCCATTCACCCTCTTCTGTCCACTCTAATGGACACCACCCTAATTTAGGCAGACACACACACACACACACACACACACACACACACACACACACAAAATGAGACAGGAACAGAGATAAAAAGAGAGAGAGACAGAGTGACAGAGAGAATGCTTACTATATGCCAGGTACTGTGCTAAGCACTGGGAAGAAATAAATAAGCAAAATAGTCCTTGCCCTCAAGGAGCTTAAAGTCTAACGGAGGAAAGGCAACAAATAAAGGGAAGCCGGAAGGGGAGGCGGTATACACTCAGCAGAATAGTGTAGAAATGGCTAGGAAGCGGCCCTGATTCCTGGCAAGTTAGGGTGAAAGCTCATTTATCAGATTCTACTTTGGTGGAATCCAAAAGTTCCTGTAAGAAGGAGGTAGAAATGATAGCCAAAATGGAGGCAGGATAGTCTGCAGATAAACAGGAATTGAAGTCAAACTTATAAACCTATAGTTTGAAGAATCTGTACCGGCCGCGCCGAACACTCCTCCTATAAGGAGCAGGCTGCCAGAGTCATATTCATTCATCAGTCTTCGGTCCTCAACCGGATAAACACACAGAGACGAGCCATCGGGAGGCGCCAACACCAGAGCTTTATTCAGAGGCCATCACAGCAAGCCATCACAGCAAGGCCAAGCAGGAAGGCCAGAGCAACAGAGCAGGAGCCAAGAGAGAGCGCGATCTGACCACGCTCCGTTCCTAAGTACCTACTTAGCCCCTCCTCCCCAGCCAGCTTACTAGCCAATGATTGTAGGGTCAGATACTGGAAGGGGCTGTCTGAGTTTAGCACACCAAGGAAGAGGGAGTGACGTAAGAGGCTAGGACCGGATACAGGAAGGAGGCGTCTGGGATTAGTGCATAGACAGAGTACGTGACCTAGGAAGTCAGACTCAGGAGGGGTCTGGGGTCAGTGCTGCACAAAGGGACCCAGGGAGTCAGGAAGGTCACAGGAAGGAGGCGTCTGGGGTTGACGTTGCATATAGGGAGGGGACTAAGCAAAGGGAACTCGTTCTCTGCCGTCCCTCTCCCACGTGGCACCGCCCCTTGCCTCAGGAGCACAAGCTCCGGCTACTTCCTTGCACCCAGCTTATCTCACATAGCACTGCCCACTGCCTCAGGGCTTCTCCGTACCCAGCCCATCCCAGTCCACCACGACTCCGCCTACCACAGCCCCTGCCTCGACTTCCAAATACCCAGATCTTACCCTAATCTTGCCACAGCGCCCACCTGGTAGTTGCCAACATAGACAGTCCCTCACAAGAATCTATTTTTTTCTCTTTTTTGAAAATATGGATACTATCAGGGAAAATGAAAAAAAATGCAAAAGAAGGTGGCCTATCCATACCAGATCTCAAATTATATTATAAAGTGGCAATCATCAAAACTATCTGGTACTGGATAAGAAATAGAGTGGTAGAACAGGGGAATGGATTAGGTACATAAGACATAGTAGTAAACGACCATAGTAATTTAGTGCCTGATAAAACCAAAGATACCAGCTTATGGGACAAAATCTCATTATTTGACAAAAACTATTGGGAAAACTGGAAAACAGTATGGCAGAAACTAGGTATATACCAACATCTTACACCATATACTAAGAGAAGGTCAAAATGGGAACACAACTGAGACATAAAGGGTGATACCATAAGCAAATTAGGAGAGCAAGGAATAGTTTGCCTGTCAGATCTATGGAGAAAGGAAGAATTTATCACCAAACAAGAGATAGAAGTATTATGAGATGTAAAATAGATAATTTTGATTATATTAAATTTAAAAGTTTTTGCACAAATAAAACTAACTCAAGCGAAATTAGAAGAAAAGCAGAAAGCTGGGAAATAATTTTTACAGCAGGTGTTTCCTGATAAATGCCTTATTTCTCAAATATATAGAATACTGAATCAAATTTATAAGAATACAAGTCATCCCCCAATTGATAAATGGTCAAAGGATATGAACAGATAGTTTTCAGATAAAGAAATCAAAGCTATTTATAGTCAAATAAAAAAATGGTCTAAATCACTATGGATTAGAAAAATGCAAGTTAAAACAAGTCTGATACCACCTCACACCTATCCAATTGGTTAATATGCCAGAAAAGGCAAATGATGAATGCTGGAGAGGATGTGGGAAAATGAGGACACTAATGCATTGCTGGTGGAGTTATGAACTGATCTAATCATTCTGGAGAGCAATTCGGAACCATGCTCAAAGGGTAATCAAACTGTGCATACTCTTTGACTTAGCAATATCATTACTTGGTCTATATTCCAAAGACACTAAGCAATCACATTCAACAGTTTTTCAGTACTTCAGGATATAGTGTGTCTGGATCAGATGACTAGAACTCATCAAGAGGAAGTAGGTATTATTTTATTTCTCTTGGGTATGACACCTGCATAAGGATGGTCAATGGTTTCAATTTACTGATTATTAGCTAGCCTAATTAATAATCATACAGTTCATACCCAAGAGATTATCTGGAAACTGTCTTTCAGAGGTTTTATTCGCTACAATATAAAACAAAATATCTAATGTTTGTAACAGTAATACTGGAAAATGGAGAAAAAAATATGAAGAAAATGCAAAAAATGATTCCCATATAAATTCCCATTTCTAGCAGTGGCATGGGGGTATCATGTTGATATGTTGCTCCTGAAGCCAGGAAAGTACAGAACAAAAATGGTTAATATTATGCCCAGGTAGATGCCTTGGGGGTAGGAGAAAATCACCCAACTGTTAACACCCTTCTAAAACTGTCCAACCTTTTCAGGAGTTGAGCCTTAACAGAAATAGGCAGGAAAAGGATGGATTATAAATTAATAATTAGTTATTAATACTAGTACAATATTAATTTCCCTCAATATCATTTCAATTTTCCTTTGATGTTGAGTTGCAAATTTTATCTAGTTCAACTTTCTTGCTATTTTAGGAAAAAACATTGGTTGTTGAATTGTATAATTTTGATAAGTAATTTAAAGACTTTGCTCCCTTCTCACTGAAATTTTACATGAAGCCAAATTTTTAAAAATCTTGTTTCTATTTTAGGTTTCCTTTTATTTTTGTTCTGTATTAATTTTTTTCTAGTTCCCATGCATATTTTTCTCCATTGTACTAAATCTACTGCATTCCTAGGTTGAATTTACATATGAAAGACTATTATTGAATGCTAATTAGAGAATTAGGAATGATTCAGTGCCACTGATGGTGTATACACAGCATGCTGTTACTGTCACACTGCTCCCCATGTGCACACTTGCTTCCATTTTTATTTGTTACGTCACTTGCTCATAGTTCTGCTTTACTTTATCACTGTGATATAATCACATTTTCACATTTATACTGTAGTTTGTTTACTGCCATTATGGATCAATCCATGACCAACCAGACATGCTGTGAGTTGTTTGAAAAGTTTTTCTTGTTATTTTTACCCCAAAATATATGGATTTCATGATTTTGGTAGTGAACAGAGAATAAAAATAAGGATTTTTTTTTTTTGGCAAGGCAATTGGGGTTAAGTGACTTGCCTATGGTCACACAGCTAGTGAGTGTCAAGTGTCTGGTCTGAGGCTGAATTTGAACTCAGGTCCTCCTGACTCCAAGGCAGGAGCTGTATCCACTGTGCCACCTAGCTGCCCCCAAGGATATTTTTTAAAATGTCAAAAAAAAAAATTACAAGATCTTTCCAATAAGATCTAGAGTAAGGCAAGGATGGTCATTTTCACTACTACTATTTGAGCACTACTAGAAATACACTTATAGCCATAAGTCAAGAAAAAGAAATTAAGGGAATAAGTATAGGCAAAGAAAAAAATTATGACTTTTTACAAATGATATGATATGAAGACCCTTTAAAAATTAATTGAAACAATAATAACAAAGGGGGTGGAGCCAAGATGGCAGAGGGAAAGCTGTGACTTGCTAGAGCTCTCCCCCAAACCCCTCCAAATACCTACAAAAAATGGCTCTAAACAAATTCTGAAGCAGCAGAATCCACAAAAAAACAGAGTAAAACAAATTTCCAGCCCAAGAAAACCTGGATGGCTGATCGGAAAGGAATATCACGCCGTGAGGGGAGAGGAGCTTAGTTCAGTGTGGGCGCGCAGGCCGCAGTGACCCTGGAGCAGGCCTCAGAGGACTGAATCGTGGGCAGCTGTGGCGGTTTCCAGACTTCTCAACCCCTGAACGCCAAAGACAACTTAGAAGGTCAGTGGGAAAAGTCTATTACTGCAGTGAGAGAAGGTGTTAGGTCTCAGCCGCCCCAACGGCAGTGGCTGGCTTTTGAGCTTCCGGCCCACAGACTGAGGGGGAATTGAGTGGCTGATCAGAGGGGGATTGCAAGGATGTCTTTGCCAGTGCTGAGGCAGGAATCTCTTGCTTTACCGGTGCTTGGATCTGGGTCACAGTTCTGAGGGGCAGTCCTGGGGCGAGGAGGAGCGCTGGCCTGGTGGAGCTTGTTGTGGCTGTGGAAAGGAAACACCTCGCCCCTTATCAGAGCACCTTGGAAGAACTAACACTTTTCAGGTCCCTAGAAGTATCTCTGAAAATGGCTGTACAAACCCCCAAAGCTTGGGACAGTACATCCTCCACATTGGAAATAGACTCTTACCTTAACAAAGAGTTTAAAACTCAAGTAATTGGTTGAGCAAGGAGCGCAAAAAGAGTCAGACTATATTATCTTACTTTGGTGACAAAGAAGATCAAAACATACAACCAGAAGAAGAAAACAAAGTCAAAGCTCCTACATCCAAAACTTCCAAGAAAAATATGTATCAGTCCCAGGCCTTGGAAGAGCTCAAAAGGGATTTTGAGAAGCAAGTAAGAGAAGTAGAGGAAAAACTGGGAAGAGAAATGAGAGTGATGCAAGGAAATCATGAAAAGCAAGTTAACAGCTTGCTAAAGGAGACCCAAAAAAATACTGAAGAAAATAACACCTTAAAAAATAGCCTAACCCAAATGGCAAAAGAGGTCCAAAAAGCCAATGAAGAAAAGAATGCCCTAAAGAGCAAAATTGGACAAATGGAAAAGGAAGTCCAAAAGATTACTGAAGAAAATACTTCCTTAAAAATTAGAATAGAGCAATTGGAAGCTAGTGACTTTATGAGAAATCAAGACACTGTAAAACAAATCCAAAAGAATGAAAAATTTGAAAACAATGTGAAATATCTCACTGGAAAAACAACTGACCTGGAAAATAGATCCAGGGAGAGATTTTAAAATTTATTGGACTATCTAAAAGCCATGATCAAAAAAAGAGCCTAGACATCATCTTTCAAGAAATGATCAAGGAAAACTGCCCTGATATTTTAGAACCAGAGGGCAAAATAGAAATTGAAAGAATCCACCAATCTCCTCCTGAAAGAGATCCCCAAAGGAAAACTCCTAGGAATATTGTAGCCATATTCCAGAGTTCCCAGGTCAAGGAGAAAATATTACAAGCAACCAGAAAGAAACAATTCAAGTATTGTGGAAACACAATCAGGATAACACAAGATTTAGCAGCTTCTACATTAAAGGACTGCAGGGCATGGAATATAATATTCCCTAGGGCAAAGGAGATAGGATTACAACCAAGAATCACCTACCCAGCAAAACTGAGTATAATTCTTCAGGGGAAAAAAATGGTCATTCAGTGAAATAGAGGACTTTCAAGCATTCTTGATGAAAAGACCAGAGCTGAATAGAAAATATGACCTTCCAATACAAGACTCAAGTGGAAAATGAAGAGTTAAACAGGAAAGAGAAATCATAAGAGACTTATTAAGGTTGAACTGTTTACATTCCTGCATGGAAAGATGATATTTGTAACTCATGAGACCTTTGTCAGTATTAGGGTAGCTGGAGGGTAAAATTATATGTATGTGTGTGTGTGTGTGTATATATATGTATATATATATATATATATATATATAGGTAGATAGATAGATAAGATAGAGGGCACAGGGTGAGTTGAAAATGAAGGGGTCATATCTGGAGAATAAAATTAAGGGGTGAGAGAGGATTATACTAGGAGAAAAAGAAAGGGAAAGGTAGAACAGGTTAAATTATCTTACAAAAAAACAGAAAAGAAAAGGCTCTTACAGTGGAGGGGAACTGGGGGAAGGTGAGAGGAAATGAATGAATCTTAGTCTCATAGGATTTGACTTAAGGAGGGTATGACATACACACTCAATTGGGTATGGAAATCTGTCTTACCCTACAGGAAAATAGGAGGGGAAGGGGACAAGAGAGTGGGGGTATGATAGAGAGGAGGGCAGAATGGGAAAGGGGGTAATCAGAAGCAAAAACTTCTGAGGAGGGACAGGGACAAAAGAAAGAATAGAATAAATGGGGGGACAGGATAGGATTAAGGGAAATAGAGTTAGTTTTTCACAGCATGTCTACTATGGAAGTGTTTTGCATAACTGTACAAGTATAGCCTATATTGAGTTGCTTGCCTTTTCAATGAGGGTGGGTGGGGAGGGAGGAAGGGAGAAAATTTGGAACTCAAAGTTTAAAAAAACACATTTAAAAAAAAATGTTTTCACATGCAACTGGGAAATAAGAAATACAGGAAATGGGGTACAGAAATCTATCCTGCCCTACAGGAAAATAGAAGGGGAAGGGGGTAGAGATAGCAGTGAAAGCAGACTAGGGGAAGGGGTATTCAGAATGCATGCCATCTTGGGGTGGGGCGAGATGGAGTGAAAATTTGGAACTTAAAATCTTGTGGAAGTAAATGTTGAAAACTAAAAATAAAAAAAATTAATTAAAAAAAACAAAAACAACAACAAAAAAAACAAAAACAAAAATAAAAGAAATTAAGAGCTTGATCAGTGGAATAAATTAGGTATATAACTTACAAATAAGTACAGTAGCCTAATACTTGTTCAATCTAAAGATTCCATTTATTGGGGTAAGAACTCACTATTTGACAAAAACTTCTGGGAAAACTGAAAAGCCCCTCTAGCAGAAATTAGATATAGATCAACAACATCTCACACTACATACTAAAACAAATTCCGAAAGTATACAAAATTACCTTTTAGATCTACCTACTGGGGAAGAGCTGATGATCAAAACATTGAAGCAAAGAGGATAAAATGTACAATTTTGATCATATAAAATTCAAATTTTTGCACAAAACTGCTAACATGTAGCTAAAGTTAGAAGGAAAGGAGGTAATTGGGGAGAAAAATCTTTGTAGCAAGTTTCTCTAATAAAATTTTCATTTTGGATTGATTCAAATTTGTAGGAATAAAAGCTATTCCCCAACTGACAAGCGAACAGACAGTTTTCAGAGGAAAAGTTTAAATGATTCATCAAGGGGTCTAGATGGGAAAAGGAGGCCAGTATAGTTAGTGCAGGGATGATTAAGCAAAATGGGGGGTTGCATTTGGAAATTTTGTTAAGTTGTTTTTCAGTTGTGTCTGATTCTCCATAACCACATTTGGGGGCTTTCTGGGAGAGATACTAGGTTAGTTTGCCATTTTCTTCTCCAGCTCATTTTACAGATGAGGAAACTGAGGCAAACAGGGTTAAGTGACTTGCCAGAGTCTCACAGTTGGTAAGTGTCATAGGCTAGATTTCAACTCAGGCCTTCCTGACTCCAGGCCTGGTGCTCTATTCACTGTGCCACCTAGCTGCCCATAAGTGGTTTATACCAGTTTGGAAATTTTCCTCTCTCAGGTAGAAGGCTTAGATTTAGAAGGAAAGGAATAAGCATGTTATATAGTACCTACTATGTGCCAGTATTTTACACTTATTGTCTCATTTGAGCCTCACAACAACTTTGGGAAATAGGTGCTGTTATTATCACATTTTACAGTTGAAGAAACTGAGGCAAATGGGTTAAGTGACTTGCCCAGGTTCACACAACTAGTAAATGTCTAAGGCTAGATTTGAATTCAGTTCTTCCTGACTTCAGGCTCTGTTCCCACTGGGCTGCTACTCTGGCTTCCCTTTCCTCCCTCTCATGATTCTTAGTGAACCAGTTCAATTTTATACCAAATCCCTTGTGTTCCTTTGATTTACTGCCAGTCAGACCTTGCCAAACCCTAACCCTAGATTACTCCCACCACCCACATCCTCCACTTCTGTTCACATACTACTGAACTAAGCTGTAAGTCACGCAGCCACGCTGAGTGGGTCCACTACAAATTAATATTGTCTAATGGCAACCGGGGCCTACTGCAGCAAAGAAATTTTTTTACTCTTCTCTAACTGATTTTCTATCCCATTCAACAAAATGTTCCAAAACCTTCTCTTACATAGCATCTTGTCAAAGAGGGTGTTTTGCCTTCACGAGCAACATCCCACGCCCCAGAGAATGGACATTCTCTGTTTTTAGAGACAACTGGCACCCATTCTCTTGAATGGATGGAGGACACAAAGATAAAGAAGAGGTAGCATGACATTTAAGAAAGAAAGGTTTACACAGTGGATAGAGCACTGGCTCTGGAGTCAGGAGGACCTGAGTTCAAATCCAGCCTCAGACACTTGATACTTACTAGCTGTGTGACCCTGGGCAAGTCATTTAACCCCAATTGCCTTACCAAAAAACAAAAAACAAAACAAAACAAAAAAAAAGAATGAAAGAAAGAAAGAAAGAATAGTTTGGCCTTACTTTGTATCCCCCTAGTGCATGGGACCTAGGATGTGCTTGAAAAATGATAGGTGATTTGACAGTTTTGGATACAGGTAACTTTTAGGACGGCATATAACTGACATATGATTCTTTCCTTACCAACAGATATTTCCAAGAATAAAGGCACAGCAGAAAGAAAGGGAGGAAGGATGGGACAAAATCTATAAAGGCAATAATAACATAAAAAATGATTCCCAGAAGGAAGGACCTCAGACCTAGTTCTTCAGAGATTCAGTAAGAGAGGAATAAAAGGATTGCCTTGCTATATAGTAAGGGCCCAGCTGAGATTAGATAATACAGAATGGATTTCCTATGGTTTAAGTCTAATCATATCACCCTCCTGAAAAATCTTTAATCCTGCCTTACTGTCTATGGGATAAAATGCAAACTTCTCAGGGTGGTTGGAGTTTAGAAGTCTTGTAACCTGGTCCCAACCGATTTTTCCATATATATTTCCTAATATTTCCCCTCACGTATTCTTTGTTCCAATCAAACTGGCCTACTGGCTATTCTCCTGCCTCCTTGCCTTCATACAGCCTGTCTCTCCAGAATCCTTATCCCTCTTCAATTTATCAACAAGCAACTATTAAATACTTAAGTACTGTATTAGGTGCTGGGGCTATAAAAACAAAAATGAAAGTCTCTGCCCTTAAGGATCTTACATTTTATCACAAGGGACAACATGTATACAAATACACATATACAAAACGAATATAAGACAAATTTTAAGTGAGAAAGCACTAGGAGCTGCTAGGGAGGAGTGGTGGTGATCAGAAATGGCTTCATGTGCCTTGAGCAGAGTTCCAAAGGAAACATGGGATTCAAGGAGGTGGGAGCACATGAGGAACATTCCTAGCATGAGGCACAGAAAAACCAATACACCAGAGACCAAGAATGGAGGTCCATATGTGAGGAACAGCAAGACAGTCAGTCTGGACTATAGAGTACAGGAAGGCAAGTAATATATAATAAGGTAGAAAAGGTAGGTTAAGTCCAAGTTGTGAAGGGCTTTTATGTACAAAAATGTTTATAACAGCTCTTTGTGTGGTAGTGAAAAAACAAACAAACCGGAAAATTAAATGATGCCCTTCAATTGAGGAATGGTTGAGTAAGTTGTGATATATAAATGTGATGGATTTCTTAGGTTTTGATCACTTGTCCTTTGTCTCTTCCAAAACTGATTGAGGTTCAGTTCTACAAAAAGAAAACCCTAAAAGTCAATAGTCACCAACTATATATAACTGTCCCTACTAGTACAGCTACAGTAACAGTAACTAAGAGATCTAATTTGCCTGGGGAATACACATGTAAACAAAATTGGATTCCTGAAATGCCAGAGCAGAGATGTAAATATTAGCTTTTAAAGTATTTTTCTTTTAAAAAATATCCATGTATGCCTTTTATTGTTCTATTACATTTATTTCCATGGCCTGCTTACTTGGTAAGCCATCCTTTATAACAAAGGTTAAAAACTAAACAGGAAAAAGCAATTCAGCAAAACCAACATATTAACCATGTCTGACAGTCAACAAACATTTATTATGCATCTATCATAACCAGGGACTGTGCTAAGTGCTTGAAATACAAAAAAAAAAAGTCCCTGCTCTCAAGGAACTCAGTCTAACTGAGGAAACATCTAAACAATTATGTGCAAAACACATATACAAAACATACTGGAGATAATCAATAGATATAAGGCACTAGTATTAAAGAGGGATTGGGAAAAGCTTCTAATACAAGGTCAGATTTTTATCTGGGACTTGAAGGAAGCCAGGGAAGGTCAGGAAGCAAAAATGAGGAGGGAGGGGTAGCTAGGTGGTGCAGTGGATAGAGCTCTGTCTGGCCATGGAGTCAGGAGGACCTGAGTTCAAATATGGCCTCAGACACTTACTAGCTGTGCAATCCTGGTCAAGTCACTTAACCCTGATTGCCTAACCAAAAAGCAAAAACAAACAAACCAAAAAAAAGTGAGGAGGGAAAAAAATCCCAGCCATGGGAGTGAAAATGCTCTGAACCTGTAAATAGAACGTCTTGGGCTAAGAACAGCAAGGAGGCCAGTGTCACTGGATCATAGAGAACACCAGGAGAAGTAAGATATAGGAAGACTGGAAAGGTAGGAAGGAACCAGGTCAGGAAAGGCTTTGAAAGCCAGAGGATTTTATATTTGATCCTAGAGGTGAAAGAGAGACATTGAAGTCTACTGAATAGGGTCAGTATGACATGGCCAGAGCTGTTCTTCAGGAAGATCAATTTGATGTCTGAGTGGAAGACGGACAGGAATGTGGGAAAACCAGACAAAGAGATCAACTTCTGGAGATCAATTAAAGCTACTACAATATACTAAGTGTGAGAGGATGAGGTCCTGGACCACAGCTGGGGCAGTGTCAAAGGAAAGAAAGGGCAAATCAGATTTGTTACAAAGGTAGAAGTGACAGGCAGGACTTGGCAACAGATTGGTTATGTGAAGAGACAACAGGGAGGCAAAGATGACCCCTAAGTTTCCTCAGTAAGGAAGCTCAGAAGAAGCAAACTCCTGGAGTGAGAGGTAATGAGTTCAGTTTTAGGCATGCTGACTTTAAGGTGGAGAAGTGAGAGATCAGGAGACAAGCTGGGTCTGGATAAGTAGATGTGAGAATCATTTGCATAGATATGATAATTGAATCCATGGGAACTGATGAATTCACCAAGCAAAATAGTAAGTATAGTCTAGAGAGAAGAGCACTGCGGGACTGTCATGGTTAGTGAGCATGACCTGGATGAGGAATCAGCTCCAGAGTCTGAGAAGCAGCAATCAGACAAGTAGAAGAAGAACTAGGATAGACAGAGCAATGTCATGGAAATCCACAGAGAAGAGAATATCAAGAAGAGGGTGAACAAGAGTGTCAAAGGATGCAGAGAACAAGCATAAGGACTGAGAAAAGGCCACTAGATTTGACAATTAAGAGATCATTGGTAATATTAGATTGAATGGCTTCAGTTGAATGATGAGGACAGAAGCCAGATGGCAGAAAGGTAAGAAGAGAGTGAGAGGAAGTAAAGGCACCAATGATAGACGACCTTCTCAAGTTTAACCACAAAAGGGAGGCTTAATAAACAGCTAACATATAGTGCTGCTACATACAAATATCACATTTAATCCTCCCAACAATCCTGGGAGGTCAGTGCTGTTATTTTTTTACAGTTGAAGAAACTAGGTTGGACAGAGTTTAAGTGACATACCCAGGGTCACACAGTTAATGGCTGAGGCTGGATTTGAACTTGGGACTTTCTGACTCCAGACTTACTTGTGCCACCTAGCTGGAATAATAACTAGTAGGGATAGCACAAACAAGTGACGGATTTTGGAGGCTAGGGGAAACATAGGCATGTTTGTGGGCAATAGGGAAGATCAATAGTATCTCACCTCTACAATGAAGGGAGAAAGGTACATTTTCTCAACTATCTTCAAGGGGGTCAAGACTGGTCATTGTAATTAGAGTGTTCAGATTCATTTTATTATTCTTTCCATTTACATTAATATAGTCATGTACATGGCTTCCTTGGGTTTGCTTCCTCCACTCAGTTCTAATCCCATGTATTTTCACTTTTTATGGCACGATGATATTCCATTGTACCCATGTACTACAATTTGTTTAGCCATTTCCATCGGATTAGTATCTACTCTGTATTAGTATTCCTATCCTTCTACAACTCCTCTATCATTAGTTATTCCCATTTTTCTGGGTATGAAGTTAAACCTGAGTTGTTTTGATCTGCATTTCTCCTATTATTAGTAATTTGAGAAGTTTTAAATACAGTTGTCGGTAGTTTGGAGAACTGTTTGTTCATATCCTTTGATCACTTATCCATTGGGGAATGGCTCTTGGCCTTGTATTTTTATACTAAATTCCTAGACTTGTTCTTCTATAAGACCTATAATATTAAGTTATTTTTGCACATTCTGTCTTCAAGGCCTCTCCCTCTCCCTCTCTCTCTGCTCTAAACCCCATCTTCAACCTCTCCCCATCTACTTGTCCTTCTAATATGGCCAAGTCTCTTCCAACTTGCCATCCACTCAAGTGATTGTTCAAGGTTTCTTTCCTTTCTCAATTAAACTCCTTTAAAAACTCCCTCCATTCATTGCATCTGCTTCTTCTCTAACACAATCTTCAGCCCACCTATTCTGGCTCCTGACCTCATCGCTAAATTGACACTGCTTTCTCCAAAGGTACAATCTCTCACCTAACAAATTTGATGGTCTTCGTTCAATCCTCATTCTTTTGAACCTATTTGTTGTACTTGATACTGATGACCACCTTCTCCTCTTGGATGCTAAGGATTCTATGACACTACTCTCTCCTAGTTTTCTTTCTGCTTGTCTGCCTGCCCCCTTTCCAACCCATATCATCTTCCATAACTGAGTGTTCCCCAAGTTTCTGACCTAGGCCTTCTGCTCTTTTCCTGCTACACATTTCTTTTAGTCAATTCATCAGCTCGCATTGGTTCAAGAATCATCTCTATGCAGATGACTCACAAACCCATATATCTAGATCTAGTCTCTGACCTGTAGTGCTACATTACCAATTGCCTTGCCTATCAGACATCTGAAATGGAATGTGTAAGAGACATCTCAAACTCAACATTTCCAGAATTGAACTAATTTCATCCACCACCACCCTCATTCCAAACTTCTCTATGCCAAAGGTACCATGACCTTTCCAGGCTCCAAGATTTATAACATTCACATTATCCTGTACTTCTCACTATCCTTTGTAAAACATAACCAGTCAGCTGCCAAATTTCTACCTCCATAATATTTCCTGCATCTGACCCCTTCTCCCTCCTCATAAAGACAGCTGTTGTCCTAGGTCAGTTCCTCATAATCTCAAACCAAGAGTAATGCAACAGCTACTCAAGCTACTGGGGCTTCAGCTAATTAGCCTCCCTGCATCAATTCTCTCACCACTCTAGGCCATCCTATACACTGTTGCCAAAGCAATTTCCTTAAGAGTAGAAGTGACTATGACACTCTCTACTCAATAAAATTCAGTGTATATTATTGTTTTCAAGATAAAATAGAATGTCCTCTATTTAGTTTTTAAAGCCTTTACAACCTAGCCACAATGTGCCCTTCCAAATAAATTTAGTTTTCTTTCAATTAAAAAAAAATATATATATATATACATGTGTGTGTATATATATATATACTCTCCCTTCTATCTCCCTACCCATTGTGGAAAAAAGAAAAATGAAAACAAAACCCTGTTTTGAGCATACATACTCAAGCAAAATACATTCCCGAACTGGCCATGTCCAAAAATATGCATCTGAAACTAAACTCTATGTCAGTCACCTTTCTATCTGGAGGTTGGGTAGCATGCTTACTTCATTGTGGTTTCTTTGGACCAGTCATTATATTGACCAGAGTACTTAAATCTTTCAAAGTTCTTTATAACTTTACTCTTATGTAATTTTTTTTCTTGCTTCTCTTCACTTCATTCTGCATCAGTTTATACAAATCACCCAAGGTTTTTCTGAAACCACCCTTTCATCATTCTTTATGACATAATAGTATTCTATTACATTTATATACCATAATTTGTTCAGCCATTCTCCAAAGATGGCTATCCCCTTGGTTTCCAATTCTTTGCTACCATAAAAAGAACTGCTATAAATGTTTTTGTACATATGGTCCTCTTCCTCTTCCTCTTTCTCCTCTCTCTGGAGTATAGGCTAAGCGGTAAGCATGCCAGTTGAGCAATTTTTTGGATATAATGATAATAACAGCATTTATTCACCAAGTGCTAAAATCCCATCTTTTACTGGAAACCTCCCCCAATCCCTCAAAATTCTACTACCTGCCTTTATTGATTATATCTTATTTATCTTATGCATAGCTAGCTTTTCACATATTTATTTGCATGTTGTCTTCTTTGGGGCTAGGGTCTATCTTTTGCTTCTTTTTGTATCCCCAAGACTCAGCACAGTACGTGGCACACAGGAGGTTGATAAATGTTCTTGACTTATCAATTGACATATAGCACCTTCTATGTTCTAGGCACTAGGCTCTGCAAATATTATCTCATCTGAGCCTCATAACAACTATGGGGTAGGTGTTGTTATCCTCCCCATTTTACAGATGAGGAAACTAAGGTAAAGAGAGATTAAATTACTTACCCAAGATCACACAGCTAGTGAGGCTAGTATCTGACGCCAGTTGTGAACTCAGGCCCAGCACCCTATCACAATATCTATCTGCTTTACACTCTATTTGCTTTAAATATATTTAATATATATGTATATTTATATAGCTCAAAATTGCTTTTCACAATGACTAGAATAATTCATAGCTTCAACAATAATGCATTAATATGCCTCTTTTCCCATTGAACCTCCTGGGGCAGCTAGGTGGCACAGTGGATAGCACACTCCGATCACCTCACCAAAAGAAAAAAAAAACAAACCACTGAACCTCCAAACTTTGTCATTATTCATTTTTGTCATCTTTGCCAATCTGATCTGTGTGATGTGGAACCTCAGAGATGCTTTAATTGTCACTTCTCCACTATACGGGATTAATGAACAATTCACAGCTCCAAAAACAGCGCAGTAATGTATCCCTTTTCAGACAATCCCTCAAAGATTTGTCATTGTCCTTTTATATCATCTGAATTTTGTTATTTTTTCTAGCTCTATAAAATAATTTTTGGTAGTTTGATTTGTGTGGCACTGAATAAATGAATCAATTTAGGTAGAATTGTCATTTTTATTATATTGGTTCAATCTACTCAAGAGCAATTAACATTTCTCCAACTGTTTAGATCTGACTTTGTGTGAAGTGTTTTGTAATTGTTTTCATATCATTCTTGGGTTTGTCTTGGCAGGTAGGCTCCCCAAATATTTCATACTGTCTACTGTCATTTTAAATGGAATTTCTCTTCCTGTCTCTTGCTGTTGGACTTTGTCGGTAGTATATAGAAATGCTGATGATTTATTTTGGGTTTGTTTTATGTCTTGCAACTTTGTTGAAGTTAATTATTTCAACTAGTTTCTTTAGTTGATTCTCTAGGATTCTCTAAGTATACCATCATATCATCTGCAAAAAGTGATAATTTTGTTTCTTCATTGCCTATTTTAATTTCTTCAATTTCTTTTTCTAGTCTTACTGCTATAGTTGGCAGTTCTAGAACAATACTGAATTACAGTGGTGATGATGGGCATCCTTGCTTTACCCCTGATCTTACTGGAAAGGCTCATAGCATATTACATTTACTGATAGTTTTAGATAGATAATACTTATCATTTTAAGGAAAACTTTACTTACTCTATGTTTTCCAGTGTTTTTAATAGGAATAAGTGTTGTATTTTGTCAAGAAGTTTTTTCTGCACCTATAATTATATGATTTTGTTGGTCTTGTTATTGATATGGTCAATTATGATGATAGTTTTCCTCATACTGAACCAGCCCTGCATTCCTGGTATAAATCCCACCTGGTTACTGTGTATGACCTTTGCAATATACTGCTGTAATTTCCTTGCTAGTATTTTATTTAAAATTTCTACATCAATATTCATTAGGGAAATTGGTCTATAATTTTTTTCTCTGTTTTTGCTCTTCCTGGTTTAGGTATCAGCACCATATTTATGTTGTAAAAGGAATATGGTGGAACTCTGCCTATTTTTCCAAATAGTTTATATGGTATTGGAATTAATTGTTCTTTACATGTTTGGTAGAATTCACTTGTGAATCCTTCTGGTCCTGGGTATTTTTTCTTAGGGAGCTCAATGATGGCTTATTCAATTTCTTTTTCTAAGGTGGGATTATTTAAGTATTCTATTTCCTCTTCAGTTAATCTGGGCAACTTATATTTTTTAAAATAATCATCCATTTCACTTAGATTGTCAGATTGAGTGGCATATAATTAGACAAAATATTTCCTAATAATTGCTTTAATTTCATCTTCATTGGTGATGAATTTGCCCTTTTCATTTTTGACACTGATACTCTGGTTTTCTTTCTTTTTTACATCAAATTAGTCAATAGTTTATTTTATTTTTCATAAAACCAGCTCCTAGTTTTATTTATTAGTTCAATGATTTTCTGACTTTCAATTTTATAAATCACTCCTTTGATTTTCAGGATTTCCAAATTGATGTTTAAGTGGGGATTTTTAATTTGTTCTCTTCTTAGTTTTTTTTCAGTTGTACACCCAATTTATATTTCTGCTCTTTATTTTATTGATGTTAACATTTAGAGATATAATTTTTTTCCTAAGAATGGCATTGGCTGTATCCCACAAATTCTGGTACATTGTATCATTGTTGTCGTTCTCTTTAATAAAATTGATTTTCTATGATTTGTTCTTTGACCCAGTCATTCTTTAGAATTAGATTAGTTTCCAATTAATTTATAATTTATTTCCTCAAACCCCTTACTGAATGTAATTTTTATTGCATTGTGGTCTGAAAAGGACACATTTGATATTTCTCCTTTCTTGCATTTGATTGTGAAGTTTTTACGTCCTAATACATGGTAAACTTTTGTGTAGGTGCCATGTACTGCTAAGAAAAAAGATAAATTTCTTTCAATTCCCATTCATTTTATCCAGAGGTCTATCACATCTAACTTTTCTAAAATTCTATTCATCTCCTTAACTTCTTTCTTGTTTATTTATTTATTTTGGTTAGATTTATCTAGTTCTGAGAGGGGAAAGTTAAGGTCCCCCACTAGCATAGTTTTATCTCCTCCTGTAACTCATTTAACTTTTCCTTTAAGAATTTGCATGCTACATATATGACACATCAAGTAGCTCACTGTTTTATGAATAAGGGAGAAAAATTTGGAACTCAAAATTTTATAAAAACGAATGCTAAAATTGTCTTTACATAAAATTGGGGAAAAATAAAATACTATTAAAGAAAAAATTTTTTTAAAGAATTTGGATGCTATACTATTTGGTGCATATGTTCAATTGCTATTGCTTCACTGTCTATGTCTATTATCTTTTGGCAAAATGTAGTTGCCCTGCTTATCTCTTTTAATTAGATCTATTTTTGCTTTTTCTTTGAGATCATGATTGTGTGAAGAGAGTTATGATTTTCATATTAATTGATGTATGTGTAATGAATATAGTAATAATTTAGATTTTTCAGAATTGCCTCATCTGGCTCATGAGTCAGAAGCTCACAATGCAGTTGAATCAATCAAATCTTGAAAATACTCACAATCACTGCATTCTTGTGCCTGTGTACCTTTGGTGAAGTGAATCAAAGATTGTAGAACCTGTTGTTGTCACAGAACTCTGGTCCTGTGACCACCAAGTAATGACCCCTAAAGATCTAAAATAATAAGGTTCCCACAGAACTCCAGAACACCTGTATTGTGGGCTTCTCATGGGAAACCACTCAGACCCTGAGAAACAGTTGTTTGTAATCCACCTTCCCCGTCCTTTCCGACTTGTGATCTATGTATATAATCTCTGCCTTCACTACAGCAAAGTGGAATTCTGATCAGGAGAATTTCCAATTTGCACATCTGTTCTTCATAATAAAACTAATTAAACCGCTATCTGATTACTGGCACTTTGTTTCTGGCCTGCTGTTTCGTCATTCCCGGGTTAGACACTGGCTCAGTAAAAATCTTAACAATTGCTATTCCTCCTTTTTTATCCTTCAGCTGAAGCATAATAATTTTAACTTTGTGCATGTGCCTCTTTACTTCAAGTGTGTTTCTTATAAACAACATATTACTGGATTCTGGTTTTTAATACACTCTGCTATCCACTTCTGTTTCATGGGTGAGTTCCTACCATTCACATTCACAGTTATGATTACTGTGTATTTCCCTCCATCCTATTTTTCCCCATTTACCCTTCTCTCTCCTTTCATCCTGTCCTTCCTCAAAAGTGTTTTGCTTCTTAAGCTCCAGCCTTGGAGTCAGGAGGACCTCAGTTCAAATTCAGCCTCAGACACATGACACTTTACTAGCTGTGTGACCCTGGGCAAGTCACTTAACCCCAATTGCCTCACCAAAAAAACAAAAACAAAAAAAAGGTGTTTTGCTTCTGACCACTGTCTCCCCCAATATGCCCTCTCTTTTATTAGCCTCCCACCCCTCCTACTTCTCTGAGTGTGTATATTATTCCCCCTTTGAACCAATTCCAATGAGAGTATGGTACAAGCATTGCCTACGAACCCCATTTTCCCTCCACTGTAAAAGTTCTTCCTTTCTCATCCTTTTTATGTGAACTAATTTACCCCATTCTACCTCTCTCTTCCCCTTTTCCCAGTCCATCCTTTTTTCTTACCCTTAATTTTATTTTTTTGAAATCATTCCATCATAGTCAAGTCATACTCATGACCTCTGTCTATGTATACTCCTCCTAACTGCCCTCATAATGGTAGTTTTGAGGAGTTACAAGTATCATCTTCCCCTGTAGGAATATAAACAGTAATCATATTGAATCCCTTATGATTTATCTTTCCTGTTTATACCTTATTTTTTTCTTTTCTTGAGTCATGTATTTGAAAGTCAAATGTTCTATTAATTAGGAATGCCTGAAAGCCCTCTTATCTCATTAAATATCCATTTTCCCCCCTGAAGGATTATATTCAGTTTTGCTGGGTAGTTTATCCTTGGTTGTGATCCTCACTCTTTTGCCCTCCAGAATATCACATTCCAAGCCCTCTGATCCTTTAATGTAGATGCTGCTAAATCTTGTGTCACCCTGACTGTGACTCCATGACATTTGAATCATTTCTTTTCTTTCTTTCTCTCTCTCTTTTTTTTTTTTTGGCTAGGCAATGGGGTTAAGCGACTTGCCCAGGCTCATACAGCTAGTAAGTGTCAAGTATCTGTGGACAGATTTGAACTCAGGTACTCCTGTATCCAGGGCCGATGCTCTATCCACTGCACCACCTAGCTACCCCTGAATTATTTCTTTTCTGGTTGCTTGCAATATTTTCTCCTTGACCTGGGAATTCTGAAATATAACTATAGTATTCCTGGGAGTTCTGAAATACAACTATAATATTCCTGGGAGTTTTCATTTTGAGATCTCTTTCAGGAAGTGATCAGTGGATTCTTTAAATTTCTATTCTATCCTTATTCTAGGCTGTCAGGACAGTTTTCTTTCACAATTTCTTGAAATACAATGTTTAGGCTATTTTTTTTCTTATCATGACATTCAGGTAGTCTAATAATTTTTAAAGTTTCTCTCCTGGATCTATTTTCCAGGTCAACTGTTTTTCCAATGTGATATTTTACATTTTCTTCTTTTTTTTATCCTTTTGATTTTGTTTGATTATTTGATGTCTCATGTAGTCATTAGCTTCCATTTGCCCAATTCTAATTTTTAAGGAATTATTTTCTTCAAGGGGCTTTTGTACCTCTTTTCCATTTGGACAATCCTACTTTTTTTTGGTTTTTGTTTTTGGCTAGGCAATGGGGTTAAGTGACTTTACCAGGGTCACACAGCCAGTAAATATTATGTGTCTGAGGCCAGATTTGAACTCAGGTTTTTCCTGAATCCAGGACTGGTGCGCTATCCACTGCATTACCTAGCTGCTCCCTGGACAATCCTACTTTTTAAGGAGTTCTTTTCTTCAGTGAATTTTTGTACATCTTTTTTCCACTTAGCTTTTGATTTTTAGAACATTCTTCTCTTCAATGGATTTTTGTGTATCGTTTAACATTTGGTCAATTTTGTTTTTCAAGGTATTTTCAGTATTTTTCCTGCCTCTTTACCAAGTTGCCAACTCTCTTTTCAAAATTTTCTTTTCTCAATTTTTCTTCTACCTTACTTGATTTTTTAAATTATTTTTGAGCTCTTTCAAGAATCATTATTTTTTGGGGGGAGGAGGAAGCGTTGTGACCAATCACCTTTTTTTTTTTTTCTTTTTGGTGAGGCTATTGGGCTTAAGTAACTTGCCCAGAGTCACACAGCTACTGAGTGTTATGTGTCTGAGGCTGGATTTGAACTCAGGTCCTCCTGACTCCAGGGCCAGTGCTCTGTCCACTGCGCCACCTGCCCCCCAATCACATTTTTCTTTGAGGCTTTGCATGTAGCAATTTTGTCTTCCGAGTTTTTGTCTCTTGAAAGTCACCATAGTAATTTTTTATAGTCAGGATCTTTTTCTGCTGTTTTCTCGTTTTTCCAGCCTAATTCTTTATTTTTTCCTTTATGTTAAAGTTGGGCTCCTAGTGTAGAGGAGGTACTGTCCGAAGCTTTGGGCCTTTCTTGCCGCTTTCAAAGCTAAGCCTGTGGGTCTATAGGATTTTGGAACTTCCAAGGTAGTATGATCCAAGGCAGGCCTACATAACATATGACCCATGGGCCACCTGTAGCCCACCAAAGCAGCCCGCAGGCAGTATGTTGTACAGGTCTATTTTACATCCTCTACATTTTTCATGGGCTGCCCAAAATCCTTTCATGGACCTAATGATGTGCAGACCTGATCCAAGGAGAAGTGAACTTTCCAGACAGGGACACAGCCTCACTGTAGATGACCTTTGTATCCTGAAAAGAAGGGGTAGGGTAGCACAAGCAGCCTAAGTAGTAACTTCTCCCTCATCAATGACAGTTGCCCTGGAGCAACTGCGAGCTTCCCCTGCAAATCTGGGGACCCAAGTGTGACAGCAGCACAGACATAGGCAACTTGAAGGAAGAGTCACATATCTTCTCCCCAGATTGTGCCCTGAAGCCATCCCAGTAATCAGAAGACAGACAGCCTTCCTATCAAGGCATTGTAGAAGCCAAGTTTTCTAGTTTCTCATTCTTTAACCATTCTGGTAACTTTTTCCAAACAGGAAGCAGTCCCTTGGAGTTTCCCAAAACCAGTTCAAAAGACCACTCTTTGCCTGGATCCTCCATCTCTAAAGGTTCTGGCAACTGGCAGATGGTGATGGGCTGTGGCATGAATGGGTAGTCCTGACCACAGACTTCTCTTTACCTTTCAGCTTCTCAGATGAGCTCCCTAACAGCTGTCTATTCACAGCACTGACCAAACAGGAATCCGAGCTGGAAAAGGTCCATTCAACTCAAGTCCATGACACCCAGCCCCTCAGGAGCTAGTGGGGGTCTCCTTGAACAGTTTCCATGAGGAGTAAAATTCAGTATTAAGCAGCACTCTGTGAACCACTGCAGGTTCATACAATCTCCTGTTCCACCTCCTCCTCATCCCCAGTTAAGCCACTAGAGGAATCAAGGCCACTCGAGCCCTGAAATAGTGGCATTTCCCCCAGACCTTCTCTTAGGGAGTCTCCTGACACCATTTGGCAGCCCATAGAAATGTGCCTCTGCAGAACTGTAAACCTCTGTGACCACTAGCATTTATCGCCTTTTTGGGTCTTCTTTGCCTTGTCTTCAAGGCCTTCCCTGCACCCACAACACACACTTCCAGTTCTGTGCAACCTCAGCCTGGCTGATCCCTCACCCTGGAAACTGAGTGCTCTGAGAAGCCCCGTCCAGGCAGCATTTCTGAGAGGTGTCCCTTTGTTTTTATCACTGTAGGGGGAAGGGTGACCTGTACCTAAGATGAAATGACTGTGACACAAACAACTAAAAATGCTGGAAATCAAAGCAAACAAACAAAAAAACCACGACTCCCTCAACTCTCTCCCAAGCCCATTACCCCTGAACTTTCCTGCTGCGGCTCTTCCTTCCTCACCCTCTCAGCTGAGAACTTGGCCTCATATTTCACTGAAAAAACTGAGACCATTTGCCCGTTTTCCTTCTTTCTCATCTCACATTGCTCAGATTCCTTCTGCTACTATTCCCTCCTTCACCCACCTAACATGAAGAAGTGGTCCTTCTTGGTTAAGGCAAACCCCTCTCTATATGCACAAGTGATCCTGTTCCAACCCACAATCTCCAGCAGACTTCTCCTATATCACTGTTGTTCACTCACTAATCTTCCATCTCTTCTTGTCTATTGCCTGCTTCCCTAATGCCTAAAACAGGCTTATATCTCCCCCATTCTCACTTGATACATCAATCACCACTAATTATCATCCTATATCTCTTCTCTCTATCCTGGCTAAACTTGAAAAGACAATTGGTGTTTCCACTAGCTTTCCTGTCATTCTCTTCTTAAATCTCTGCAGTCTGGCTTCTGATCATTCAACTGAAACTTCTTGCTTTCTCCAAAGCTATCAATGATCTCTTTATTGCTAAATCTGATGGTCTTCTCGATTTTCATCCTTTTTTAAAATTTTAAATATTTTTCCCAATTACATGTAAAAATAATTCATTTTTTATAAAATTTTGAGTTCCAAATTTTCTCCGTCTTCTCCCTCTCTTCCCTAAGTGGGTAAGCAATTTGATATAGGTTATACATATGCAATCATATCAGACATATTTCCATATTAGTCATGTTGTATAAGAAGAAACAGAATAAAAGGAAAAAAAAACAAAAAAATTTAAAAACTGAAAATAGTATGCTTTGAACTGCATTCAGAATCCATCAGTTCTTTCTCTGGATATGGATAGCATTTTCCAACATGAATCTTTTGGAATTGTCTTGGATAATTGTATTGCTGAGAAGAGCTAAGTCAATCATAGTTGATTATCAAACAATGTCACTGTTACAGCGTACAATGTTCTCCTGGTTCTGTTCATTTCATTTTGAATCAGTTCATGTAAGTCCTTCTAAGTTTTTCTTAAATTCATTGCTCATCATTTCTTATAGCTCAACAGTATTCCATCACATTCATATACCACAACTTGTTCAGCCATTCCCCAATTGATAGGCATCCCCTCAATTTCCAATTCTTTGCCACCACAAAAAGAGCTGCTATAAATATTTTTGCACATGTAGGTCCTTTTCCCTTTTTCATGATCTCTTTGGGATACAAATCTAGTGGTGGTATTACTGGATCAAAAGGTATGCACAGCTGATTGCTCTTTGGGCATAGTTCCAAATTGCTCTCCAGAATGTCTGGATCCATTCACAACTCTACCCATGTGCATTAGTGTCCCAATTTTCCCACACCTTCTCCAACATTTATCATTTTTCTGTCAATCTGATAGGTGTGAGGTGGTACTTCAGAGTTTTTTAAATTTGCATTTCTCTCATCAATAGTGATTTAGAGCATTTTTTATATGACTACAGATAGATTTGATTTTTTTTACTGAAAACTGCCTGTTCATATCCTTTGACCATTTATCAACTGGGGAACGACTTGTACTCTTATAAATTTGACTGAATTCTCCATATATTTGAGAAATAAGGCCTTTATCAGAGATACTTGCTATAAAAATTGTTTCCTAGCTTCCTGCTTTCCTTCTAATCTTGGTTGCATAATTTTCACCCTTCTTGCTTTTGATGCACCCTCTTCCTGATGCTTTCTTTTCTCTGTTTTCTCCTACCTGTTGGACCACTCTCAGTCTCCTTTGTTGGGTCTTCATTCAGGTCAAGCCCACTTAGGAAATGGGTGTTCCCCAAGGCTCTATCCAGGGCCCTCTTCTCTTTTCCCTCTATTATTTTTCTTAGTGATCTCCTCAAGTCACATGCATTCAATTAACCTCTTTATACAGATGATTTTCAGATCCATTTGTCCAGCTCTTAACTCTCTGCTGACCTACAGTCTCATTCTCCCCAATCACCAGGCTTGTAATGCAGGTTTTATCCTCCACTCCTCCAATCAGTTTGCCAAGTCCTATCATTTCTACCTTTGTAACAACTCTCAGACATTGCCATTGACCTACTGTATTCATCACCTCATAATCCTAGTCAATAGACATTAAGCATCTACTATATGCCAAGCACTATGCTAAGTGACAGAAGAAAACCACAAATTAACATGATCTAGACTTTATTATATTTTATTAAACATGTCCCAATTACATTTCAATCTGGTTCAGTAGTCAGGTGTTCAAGTAATTTCAGCCTAATTCATCAAACCTTTTTATCAGTACTCTACGTTTGATACAGTTACTAACATTAAGAACTGTATCTAGCATGGGACCACTAGGCTTTTATCCCGGGGCTTTGTCATATGAGGTTGGTGCTTTTTTCCTACAGCAGATGGCACAGGGCCAGTGGAGGACCATGAGACACAGAGGACTACCTCAAGGAACAAATACAGTATCCCTCCATCCACCTGATTTTAGTACCCTGACAGATAGAAACGTGCTGCCCAAGACACACACCATCCTCTTCTCAAGGTACTTTTTCCTACCACCACAATGGCACAATTGCACTCAGTCTCTGCACTGCTGGGATCCATAACACATGGCATCATTGACAATGACTGTGGGGCATGTACTGGCTTGGAGTATCCTAGAATCTCTTTCTCCCTCCTGTTCCCCTCTCTAACTAAATCTGCTCCAGGTGCCAGAATTCCCAGTTAAAACATTACTAACAAAAAAATGAAGCACCCATAATGTGGGCTATTGAAGGAATGAGGAAAAACACAAGGTTAGTTATTACAAATGAAAAATTTGACTTTGAACAACTAGGCAGTACAGTGGATAGAATGTCTGGCCTGGAGTCAGGAAGAGTTGAGTTCAGATCCAGCCTCACACACTTATTAGCTGTGTGATCCTGGGCAAGTCACTTAACCCTGCTTGCCTCAGTTTCCTTATCTATAAAATGAGCTGGAGAAGGAAATGGCAAACCACTCCAGTACCTTTGCCAAGAAAACCCCAAAAGAGGTCACAAAGCGTCAGACACAACTGAAATAATTCAACAACAGCAACAAATTTTTCTACATGACACTGGTATTGGACATGACTGAAAAATGACAGAGCAACTGAAATTCAGATTGAGCTACAAGCCTTTTTTTCTCCTTATGCCCTCTATCCTTTCAGGGTTTAAACATATTTGTTACTATCTAGCTTTTCATCTAGGAATTTCCTACATGAATATAATTACAGGTTCAATTCTTATCTCCCTTAACCAAAACTTGATTAAATGCCTTCTATGTACCAGATACTATGCCAGGCACTGGAGGTACTATTACAAAGTTACTATCTGAGTGACTTTAGCCATGTCACTTAACCTCCCTTGAGTTTTCTCACCTGCAAAATGAAGGGGTTTCACTAAACGACCCTGAGGTCCTGCCCAGCTCTATATCTACAATCCCATGCCTGTCCTATCAGGGCAGATGACCGGGTGGTCTTCTTGGGCAGAGACAGATGGGGCGATTGTTTTATCTTCCATGGGCAGCTCTACACAAGGGAAAAATCCCATAACTAAGTGGATTAATTGGGGGGGGTACAAGGGAAAGTGGAGATGAGGAGTGATAAAGTCACTGCTTTACAAAATTAATACATCTGTTGCTAAATTAGTACTATATAGTATTAAATAAGTGCTATAAACAAGTTCATGTGACCTTGGGCAAGGCACTTAACCCTGATTTCCTCACCAAAAACAAACAAAAAAAAAGTTCAATCGTTCACAGCACTTGCCTATTATAGCGTGAAGCTCTAGTATCAGGTGGTTTGCACACCCAATTTTTCTTCTTTCTTTGTCTTGCTTTTTTTTTTCTTAAATTTTGCAAAACGGCTAACATGAAAATGTTTTGCATGACTTCATATGTATAATGGGTATTCCTTGCTTTCTCAAAGGATGGGAGAGGGGTGGAGAGAATTCAGAATTGAAAATGAAAACAACTTTTAAAAATAGAACAAAATTGTCTACTATTAAAAATATACACAATTATAGAAAGCTTACCTTATTGCACTGCCAATGCATTCCATTCTAGGCATCTACCTGACTTGCCTACCCCCTAGTCTAGGTTCTGCATGAAGTTCATCTCTAATCTCAATTGTACCATGAAGCTTTTCCACAAGTGCTTCAGCCGTCACCAATTTCTCTCTTCTTCAAATTCCTTTGACTTTATGCCAGCACTCTACAAGAAAAGTGGCCTTTTGGATGGCATATTCTAACCTTTTTGTTTGAATAGGCAGAAAGGTAATTCAATTTTAATTTAACAATCATTTAATTTTTTAATTGTACGATATATTTTGTTTTCCTTAATCCGGCCTCAGACACCAACTAGCTATGTGACCCTGGGCAAGTCTCTTAACTCTGTTTGCCACAGTTCCTCATCTGTCAAAAAATGAGCTGGAGAAGGAAATAGCAAACCATTCTAGTATCTTTTCGAAGAAAACTCCAAAATGGGATCCCAGAAGAGCGGGACATAACTGAAATGACCAAACAACAACAAATGCTTATGGGGACAGCTAGGTGTCAAAGTGGATAGAGCACTGGGCTTGGAATCAAGAAGACTAATCTTCATGAGTTCAAATCCAGCCCCAGACACTTATTAGCTATGTGACCTTGGGCAAGTCACTTAACTCTGTTTGCCTCAGTTTCCTCATCTGTGAAATGAGCTGGAGAAGGAAATGGCAAACCACTTCAGTATCTCTGCAAAAAAACCCCAAATGCGGACGTAGAGAGTTGGACATAACTGAAAAATGACTTAACAAAATTTCCAAATATATGCACCCCGACTGAATCCTCTCTTGTAACAAAGAATAAAGGAGAGAGAGTGAAAAGATAGCAATTCAGCAAAAATACCCTAACATTTGAATCTGATAGCATATTCAATATTCCACATCTATAAGGACTTCTCCCCCTTCCACCTCTGCAAAACAGGGAGAAAGGTGCATTTTCTCATCTTCAAGAATAAGCTTGGTCATTAAAATTATGCTACTCAACACTTATTAAGTTCCTACTATATACACAGAATAGTGTAAAGTGATATTGCAAAGGGACTTCAATACCTGGTGAAGGACACTCAACTTGGTAGGCAACAGGAAATTACTGAAGATATCTGAGCAAAGGAATGACAGGACCAGACCTTTGCACAAGAAAGGTTATTCTGACATATCGTGCATGAAGGATAGACTGGGGAGGGGATGCAAAAGAGGCTACTGAAATAACTTTTCTAATCATTGTATCCTAAATATTTCACTGGTAAATTATGCCAAATTGAGCTGATTTATCTCTGATTCTGGTCCTCATCCTGCATAGACCGTATCACTAAGCCCCAGGATCTCTTTTACCTCTTTTTTTTTTCTTTCTTCTCTTGCTGTAATCATCATGATGAACAATATGGTTTTCAAATACCTCCTGAATATAAACCTTTAGTTATCCATGGTAATGGAGTGCTCTCACGACCTCTAAGATATGCCCTAGCAATATGGCAATTTAAAAGTATTACTGAAAACAATTAGCAAACCCACAAGTTATAAGAAGAGCAAAAGAAAGAAATTATTTTGAAATCAACCACAGAGTCAAAATTAAGATCCCTGAAAATATATGGATTCAATATGTTGACTTTGGTACCATCTATGCAATGTACCTAAAATTAAATTCATGAAAACAAACCAAATGCAACTCTAGAATTGTCCTCTGGTTTTCTATTCCAAAGGTTTAAAAAAAAAAAAAAAGGATGTATTTGCAACCAAAAGCAATAAACCATGCCCCTCATTTCGATCTATTCTTTAATCTACAAAGGGAAGTAATTAATAAAATCTAGAATTTTTTTTTTTGCACAGGCCACTGGGGTAAATCAACAACCAGCACCAACACAAGCTATCTGCACCATCTCACCCTCAATCTATGCCTGACTTTATGCTGCCTTCTTTCCCATCCTCGTGAAAAGACAAAAAACAAAAACCCAAATCTTAGAGACTTTGATGTTTATACCAAATACATGATTTGAACTTTCCTCTTGTCCCTTTTTTTCCTTCAAAATCCCTAGATTATTTTTTCTTCAAAATCCCTAGATTGTACAGCAGCTTCACAGAGACTGAGTCTCTAGACAGAACATGGTAAAGTAAGGCCTATGTACCCAATTTCTTTTCACTTTTTAACATTTCTTTCTGATTTATCCTATGGAAAATCCAAACAATCCAGGGCACTTTTTTGTTTTGTTTTAATTTGCATTTTTTTTTATAAATAAGCCTTTTCTGTATTTCATCTAAGGAGAAGGAACAAAATAGAAACTATTGATCTACTATAAAATTAGTAAAGAAAACCTCCATCTAACAAAAAGCTGTTTAGAATCTCTAAATACCTAAGGCAAATGATGACTACTACTTTAAGAAAAGGAACCTTTTCACAAAGGTAAAAAGAATAGGTAACAATCTCTATTTACTAAGGTTTTCACTCTGCAAGAATCTTGGAAACATGTTCTAATTTGGGGCTGCTAAGTGGTGCAGTGGATAGAGACCTGGCTCTGGAGTCAGGAGGACCTGAGTTCAAATATGACCTTAAACACTTACTAACTGTGTGACCCTAGGCAAGTCACTTAACCCTGATTGTCTCAAAAAAAAAAAAAAAAAAAAAAGACAAGAAACCTGTCTTAATTCAATCAACACCTAGTGGGTTTTTATTTTTAAAAAATACTTAAATTCTACCTTGTCCCCCACACCAAGAAAAGTGCTTATAGTAAGTTGCTTAGCAGACCATTTTTACTACAGTACTACTACTGTTCTCCCACCAAAATTAAAAAGTTCCAACATCCTATCTCCCAAACATCTTATTATCCTTTTCTGCACAACTCTGGTCTGCAAGCATGCTTCCATAATAGGCTCATTATACAGAGGCATTATATACATATCTTACAATGTTTAATTTACATTGCTTGTTCAATGACAGCTTTTTTCCCCCCTTCACAGCTAGTACCTTCCCAATCCTTAATCTGTTTCACTGAGTGCTCCTTGACAACTAAAGACAGGGAAGATAATACTAGTCTTGGCCCGCCCCAACCTCCTAGATATGTATGTATGTATGTGTGTGTGTATGTATATAATAGGGGTCTTCTAAGTGTCTGTTTGGGGCAACTAGGTGGTGCAATGGACAGAGGAAGAAGGCCTGAGTTCAAACCTAGCCTCAGACAGGGTGTGACCCTGGGCAAGTTACTTAACCTTGTCTGCCTCATTTCCTCATCTGTCAAATGAGCTGGAGAAGGAAATAGCAAACCACTCCAGCATCTTTGCCAGGAAAATCCCAAATGGGGTCATGAAGAGACAGGCACAAGTGAAAAGTGACTGACTGAACAATAAGAGTGTCTGCTTAAGAACTAAGAGCTGATGGAGAACTAAGGACAGAGAAGATACCAGCCTTGCTCTGCCCCAACGTCCTATACATCTACACATAGGAATACATCCACACAAGTATAAGTATGGATATATACATATGTAGATGCATATGTGATGTGTATTTAGTGCAGATGTACATGTGTATATATAAATATATAAAATGAGTCTTCTGAATGTCCAAGCCCTGTGCCAACCTCCTATACATGTGTACTTATAATATAGATGTACACATATTTGTATATATAAATATACATAAAATGAGTCTTCCAAGTGTCAAGACTTGCCTTGCACTGCCCCAATGTCTTATACATATGCATATATGATGTGTATTTATCATGGATGATGTGTTTTGATTAGTTCGTAAATTGCTGTAGATAGACATATGTGTATATATAAACATATATATATAAAATATATAAAATGAGTCTTAAGTGTCAAGTCTTCCCCTGCCCCAACCTCCTATACATATACGTATATGATATGTATTTATAATCTAGATAGACGTGTGTATATAAATATATACATATATAAAATGAGTCGTGTGACAAGCCTTGCCTTGCTCTGCCCCAACCTCCTATACATATATGATGTGTATTTATAATGTAGATAGAGGTGTGTGTGTGTGTGTGTGTATAAAATTAGTCTTCTAGGTGTCAAGCCTTGCCCTACCCCAACCTCCCCTCCAAAGCCCAGACCACTTAACAGATTATTTGCAATCCTGTCATAGGAACCTAGACAAAAGAGTGAGTTACATAAACTCTCAAGAAAAGAGGAGGAGGGTGGGGGGCTCGGGGGTGCTCGGACATGCCGAGGGAGGGTCGTGGGCTCCCGATCGCGTCTCCAGGCTCGCCCACCAGCAGCCTCCCAAACCTTTCCCAAAAACCAGTGGATTGTCCCCTAACCTCCCCGCGGCTTCCAGGCAAACCAAGCCAGAGCCCATTCCCCCAGCCTCCGCGCCCTTCCACCCACGCCTTACTTGCAGGGGAAAAGTAGCCGCTCGGTTGCCCACATAGCCTCGGACGACGTGACTCTGGATGGACAGGACCCTGCACTCTTCCTCCATGCTGGTCTCCTCCGCCGGGCAGCAGCAAACCCGAGGCTTAGGGTCGGCTGAATGAGGAAGGAGGAAAAAGAGACAGAGCGTCAGGAGCAAGAGCGCGGGCAGCCCACCCGGACAGAGCCCCGGCAGGCTCGGACGCGGACTGGTCCGGGCTACTGGACGGAGGCGACTCCCGCCAGGGTACGACCGCGCCGACGAGCGACCGAGCAATGAGCGCAGCAGCTGTAACCGAGGCAGAAGAGGCGGCTCCCGGAGGGCGGGGGGGGGCGGGGGAATGGGGGGGCGGAGCGCGCAGACCGGAAGTAAGGAGCCGAGGCCAAGCCGGGCCGAGCTGCGAGCGCGAGGCGGGCTGCCCGGGCTCGGGGTGTTGCTGGCGGGCGTGACGTAGGCCGGAGCCGAGGTCAAAGGGTCGCCGCCGGCTCCCCGGGTTGGCCGCGGCACGCGCGGTGGGCCTCTCTGCCGAGCTCGGCTCAGGCGGTCCGCGCAGACACCTAAGTCTCGGTTTCGCATCCTTGCTCTGAGCCGGCTTCAGGACATTTGGGAGCCGGCGTGGATGGGAGGGCGTCGGGCTGACGCTCGCGTGGCATCGCGCCCCGCGCCCACACGGCGCAGCGGGTCGCCCCCGAAGGAATGAACAGCCCACGCGTGTTTCTCTCCAGAAAACGCACCCCCCCTTCCCACTAAGCCTGCGTTTTTACATCATTAAATCTGAGCAAGCCTTTGAACGAGGCAACGTCAGGACAGCGAGGGGAGGAGGCGATCGTGAACCTGGCGCTGAAACGGCTGGGACTCCTCCCACTCTGCAGATACCAAGGTCTACACACGCTCTGGTTGCAAATGGCAAGGGCTTCCTCCTGGACCAAACACATTCATAATTACATGTACGTGGTTTATGAATAAGCAGAGAAAACCGGATAGCGCTATGTTGCGTTATTCAGGTTATTTTAGTGTTGTGCTGGTTTCTATCAAGAGTTACCTATCGCCGCTTTGCCTTGTCTTTCCCCATGCTCAGACAAAATTATTTATGATCTTTTAGCTTCATTTATCATTTTCTTTTTTTTTTTCTAACTCTGTTCCATCTCCTACGATAGACGTCGTTCTTCCACTTCAGTCCAAGGAAACCAATGTGATCTCTCTCTCCCTCTCTCTCTCTATATATGTAGTCTAGATCTACATTTCTGTAAAAATTAAAACAAGGTCCACCAGCTTTCAAAGAATATGAAAAATTATTTGTTAACGTTGTTGAAGCACAGTCTTTCTACCTTCTTCGTCCTTGGCTTTCAGGCGTGCTAAAATATTTTGTACATATATGTGTCATGCATGCACACACAGTATGTGTATATGAATGAACACAACATGTATTTTGTGTTCTAGGTTATTAAAGTTAAGCTTGTAAAGTTGTAATTCTCCTTTGCTTTTATTTGTCCTTGTGCTTCACCTTGGCCTTGGTTTTCACTTGGTGCAAAGAAGAGCCCATTGCTCAGCTACCCTATACACTGACTCCATAATTGGTGTTGGATAAGTCTACCACATTATCCAGATTTCATGGCTCCCAATTTCTGTCACCCACGTAACACACTAACAAATGTTAGCAAACATTATTATATTTTATGTGACACTAAAATAAAGTGGCAAAAGAATGGGAAAAAAAGAGTCACCGTGGGTGTATGCTGACTGGGAATAGCCAGCTGCTACAGGAATGAGGATTTCCCTGGATTGACTCTGTTGATGTGGAATAAGTGAAACACAAACTTCAGAGGAGTATTGCAGTTAAGGGGAGAGCTGCCTTTTCCCAGCTAAGAGCCATGATAGAAGGATTTTAGGGAAACAAGTCAGGGTCATCTTTTCTAACCTAGTCCACTAGGCTCAGCACTCACTGGTCACCTTTGCCTTAGGGACAAAGTTAATTGGGGTGGCCTCTACTGCACTAGCAATAGCTTCTACTTTTGAAGTCTTTGGAGAAGAGAGCAAAGAAGCACAAATCCCATGCAAAATGCTTAATTTTGCAAAGTTCACCTTGGCCTCAATATGGAGATTCTACCCCTTCTACCCCTTGGTTGCAGTTTCTTTCCTTCATTTGGGACTTTCTCCTGGAAATCTCTGTGGACAATCCCAGCAGCCTTCATGACCTCATGGCCAATTAAATCCTAGGAAAATTTGAATCTCTGTGGTCACACTAATGTAGAGCCAGATTCTGACACAAGATTAAACCAAATTCCAAGAATTATACCATTTGAGTTGTCATGAGTTTAATTTGGGTAGCAATAGATTTATTATTCACAGTAGGATTTATAACACCACTGGGTTTTCAACCTTTAAATTCAAATTAGTGAAAAATAAGTACTAATTTGAGAAGAGGCTTTTAAGTGAGCCAATGAATCTATACAAGCTGATCCATAACATCTGTCCAATAGATTGCCAAGGGAGAAAACCAATAAAATATATCAGATCGATTTAAGAATCACAGAATCACTGAATCTTGACGTTAGAAGGAAATTCATAGGTCATCCAATCCAACCTGTATCTAAAAAGTGGTTCTCTATCTTCTGCTTAAAGACCTTCAGGAAGGGGGAAACCACTATCTCCCAAGACAGCTCATTCCATTTTTGGATAGCTGTAATTACTAGTATAAGATCCAGTTATAATAATTAGTTCATTTTGAGCCTATGGGCAATATAACACCTCCTAAGTTCCATATTCTTCCCTCCTCTCCAGCTTTAGGGAGTTTATTTTATTTTATTTTGTTGTTGTTCATCCCTCCTTTCTTCTCTTATTTTTAATTTAGTATTTTATTTTTGCCCCATTACATGTAAAAACAATTTTAACAATTGTTTTTAAAACTTTGAGTACCAAATTCTCTTCCTTCCCCCATCCCCACCTTCTCATTGAGAAGGCAAGCAATTCAGTATAGGTTGTACATGTGTAGTCATGCAAAACATATTTCCTTACAAGTCACATTGTGAAAGAAAACATAGACTGCCCTCTCAAAAAAAAACTCGAGAAAAATAAAGTAAAAAATTATGCTTCAGTCTGTATTCAGATGCCCATCAGTTCTTTTTCGGGGATGAAGAGCATTCCTCATCATAAGTCCTTCAGAGTTGTCTTGGGTCATTGTATTGCTGAGAATAGCTAAGTCATTCACAGCTGATCATCTTACAATATTATTGTTACTTTGCACACAGTACATTTCACTTTGCATCGGTTCATATAAATCCTTTAAGGTGTCTCTGAGAGGAAGCTCATCACTTCCCATAGCACAGTAATATTCTATTACAATCACATATTATAATTTGTTCAGCCATTCCCCAATTGATGGGCATCCCCTCAATCACCAATTCTTAGCCACCAGAAAAGAGCTGCTATAAATATTTTTGTACATATAGGTCTTTTTCCTTTTTGTTTTTTATCTCTTTTGGGATACAGACCTAGTTTTGGTATTGCTAGGTCAAAGGGTATGTGTGGTTTTATAACCCTTTGGGCATAACTCCAAACTGTTCTATGAAATAGTTGAATCAGTTCACAACTCTACCAGCAGTCCATTAATGTCTCATTTTCCCCACATCCTCTCCAACATCTGTCATTCTTCTTCTCTGTTCCACTAGGGAATCTAGTAAGTATAAGGTAGCAGCCCAGAATTGTTTCAATCTACATTTCTCCAATCAGTAGTGAATTAGGACATACCTTCATATGGCTATAGATAGCTTTGATTACTTCATCTGAAACTGTTCATATCTTTTGATCATTTATCAATTAGGGAATGGCTCTTATTTTTATAAATTTGTCTCAGTTCTCTACATATTTGAGAAATGAGGCCTTTATCAGAGAAACTTGCTTCAAAATTTTTTTCACAGTTACCAACTGTATTTCCCTCCAGTCTATTCCCCTTGTCCCATTTATTCTATTCTCTTTCTCCTTTCACCCTGTCCCTGCTCAAAAGTGTTTTGCTTCTGATTCCCACCTCCCCCAATCTGCCCTCTCTTCTATAATCCCATCCCTTCTCTTATCTCTTTCTCCTTCTACTTTCCTGTAGGGTAAGATAGATTTCTATCCCCAATTGAATATGTATGTTATTCCTTCTTTTGAGCCAATTCTGATAAGAGTAAGGTTTACTCACTCCCTCACACCTTCCCTCTCTTCCCCCCCACCTTAAAAGCTTTATCTTGCCTCTTTTATGTCAGATAATTTACCCCATTCTACCTCTCCCTTTCTCTTCTCCCAGTGCATTCCTTTCATCCCTTAATTTTATTTTTTAGATATCATCCCTTCATAATCAGCTCACACCTGTGCCCTCTGTCTATATACACTCCTAACTGCCCTAATAATGAGAAAGTTTGTGTGAGTTCCAAATATCATCTTCCCATGTAGGAATGTAAACAGTTTAACTTTATGAAGTCCCTTGTGATTTCCCTTTCTGGTTTACCTTTTTATGCTTCTCTTTAGTCTTGTATTTAAAAGTCAAATTTTCTGTTCAGCTCGAGTGTTTTCATTAAGAATGCTTGAAAGAGACTTCTGGAGCCAAGAAGGTGGAGTGAGAAGTAAATCAATCTCACCCTTCCTTATTAACCTCTGAAAGCCCAGAAAATATCACCCTAGGAAAAACTCTGGAAGAGCTGAGCCAGCAAAAAGACAGAGTGTAGCAGTCTTGTAGCCCAGAAAGCTTGGGGGATTAACTGGAAAGGCCCCTCTTACTCTGGGGGAGGGGGAGCAGTACAGGATGGGAAGTGTCCCAGCACGCCAGTGGCAAGGCCCACCTCAGCAAACCAGGGGAAGATCCTGAGCTCCACGGTGGTGGAGCATGCAGGTGCCAACACCAGGACCCCTCCCCCTGCCCTGGCCAAGTGCATCAGCAGAGGCAGGGGAACTAGTAAAAACCAGCTTGGAAAATGACCACATGCACTGGCATTCTCCAGCAGCCAAATATCCTGGTGCTTCACCACAATTACAGGCTGGCAGACATCCTCCAGCAGCCAAACATTCTAGTGCTTTAAAGAAGCCCAGGTGAGCAGGAGTCCCCAGGTGGTCAGACTCCCCACCCCTACTCTGAGAACCCCAGGGCTGCTGACTCCAGCTCAGCACCAGGTAGGCAGCCAGACTCCTACAGCCTCTAGTGGCCAGCACCTGAGGCCCCAGCACACAAAGACAGTGACCAGGTCCCAGGCTCCCAGCACAGGAAGCATGGGTCAGTGGCCCCTGCACTCCAACAGGAGAGCTCAACTTTTAAAGCCAGGAAATAGGTAAACACCATGAACAGAAAGCAGAAACAGACAATGACCATAGATCCTTATTATGGGAACAGGGAAGATCAAGGCACAAATTCAGAAGAGGACAACATTGTCAATATACTCACATTCAAAACTTCAAAGGGAAATATGAACTGGTCTCAAGCCCAAAAAGCCTTCTTGGAAGAGTTCAAGAAGGATTTTAAAAGTCAAATAAAAGAATTTGAAGAAAAATTGGGAAAGAAAATGAGAGGTCTGCAAGAGAGAGTCAGTAGCTTGGAAAAAGGACAAAAATTGACTGTAGAAAACAAGTCCTTAAAAAAATACAATTGGCAAAATGGAAAAAAAGTATATTGAAGAAAGCAAGTCCTTAGTTTTTTTTTTTTTTAATAAGGCAATGGGGGTTAAGGGAGTTGCCCAGGGTCACACAGCTAGTAAGTGTCAAGTGTTTGGTCTGAGGCTGGATTTGAACTCAGGTCCTGCTGGCTTCAGGGCCGGCGCTCTATCCATTGTACCACCTAGCTGCCCCCAAAGCATGTCCTTAAAAAAATACATTTGGCCAAATGGAAAAAAAAAATACACTGAAGAAATCAACTCCTTAAAAAGTAGAATGGACCGAATGAGAAAGGAGGCACAAAAACTCACTGAAGAGAAGAACTCCTTAAAAAGTAAAATGGGCCAAATGGAAAAGAAGGTACGAAATCTATTAGAAGGAAACAATTTGCTAAAAATTAGAATTAGGCAAGTGGAAGCTAATGACTCTATGAGAGATCAAGAATTAGTTAAACAGAAACATAACAATGAAAAAATAGAAGAAATCATAAAGTACCTCATTGATAAAACAACTGACGTGGAAAATAGATCCTTGAAAGATAATTTAAAAATTATTGGTCTACCTGAAAACCATGATGAAGAAAAAGGCCTGGATCTTTCAGGAAATCAAGGAAAACTTCCCTGAGGTCCTAGAAACAGAAGGTAAAATAGTCATTGAAAGAATCCACTGATCACCTCCTGAAAGAGAACCCAAATTGAAAATGTCAGGAAATATTGTAGCGAAATTCCAATATTACCAGGTCAAAGAGAAAATACAGCAAGCAGACAGAAAGAAACAAATTAAATATCATGGAACCACAGTCAGTATTATGCAGGACCTTGCAGCTTCTACATTAAAAGATCAGAAGATGTGGAATATGATATTCCATAAGGTAAAGGAGCTTGGATTACAACCAAGGATCAACTACCCAGTGAAATTGAGTATAATCTTTCAGAGGACAAGATGGGCATTCAATGAAATAGGGGACTTCCAAACCTTCCTGATGAAAAGACCAGAGCTCAACAGAAAATTTGATCTTCAAATACAAGACTCAAGAGAGGCATAAAAAGGTAAACAGGAAAGAAAAAAAAACAATAACATGTTATTAATAAGGGCAGACTGTTTATATCCCTACAAGGGAAGATGACATTTGTGGCTCTTTTTTTTTTTTAAAAGGCAATTGGGGTTAAGTGATTTGCCTAGGAGTGTTTGGTCTGAGGCCAGATTTGAACTCAGGTCCTCCTGACTTCAGGGCTGGTGCTCTATCCACTGCACCACTTAGCTGCCCCAACATTTGTAACTCTTGAGAACTGTATCTTTATTACAACATTTAAAAGGGGTATACATAGACAGAGGGCATGGGTGTAAGTTGACTTTGATGTGATGATGAAAAATCTAAGTGGTGAAAGGGATTGTTCTAGGAGAAGAGGAAAGGGTAAATTGCATCACATGAAAAGGTGCAAAAACCTATTACAGTAGAGACAAAGAAGGGAGGGAGATTAGTATTGTTTGAAACTTACTCTCATCAGATTTGGCTCAAAGAGGGGATAACATAATTAGTTAAATATAGAAATCTAACTTACCCTATAGGAAGTAGGAAGGGAAAGGGGAAAGAAAAGGGAGAGGGTGGATAGAAGGGAGGGAAGAAGAAGTAAAGGTAAAGGGGAAGAAAAGGGAGGAGACTGATAGAAGGGAGAGCAGACTGAGGGAGGCAGTGGTTAAAAGCAAAACTCTAGTGAGGAGGGAAAGGGAGAAAAGAGAAAGAAAAGCATAAACAAGAGGGAAAATAGGATGGAGAGAAAGACACAGATAGTAATCATAACTGTGAATGTGAATGGGATGAACTCTCCCATAAAATGGAAGCGTACAGCAGGGTGGATTAAGAACCATAATCCTAAAATACGTTGTTTAAAAACCTGAAAAGACTAGAACTGATGTTGAGTGAAATGAGCAGAACCAGGAGAACACTGTACACGTTAACAGCCACATTGTTCAATGACAGACTTTGATAGACTTAGCTCTTCTCAGCAATGCAAGGATCTTAGACAACTCCAGAAGACTCATGATAGAAAATACTCTCCATATCCAGAGAAAGAACTTTGAAGTCTGAATGCAGATGGAAGCATATTATTTGCTGTCCTTTTCTTTTGTTGTTTTGTTTTGTTTCTACTTTCTCATGGTTCCTCCCATTATTCTTTATATCTAACGCAAAAATATGTTTAATATGAATGTATAAGTACATCAGGGAAGAGAGTATGGTAAACAGTGCCCCAAAACTGTAGTGAGGTCAAGTTTGATGAAAGCTGAGAAAAGAGTGTCAGATAAGGCACTTGAAGTGAACAGTTTCTCCTCAGTGGTAGAGTCAGAAGCCAGATTGCAAGGGGAGTGACAAATTTTTTGGAGTTAGGAAAGTAGAGTTAGTAAATGCTGATGATTTTTAAAAATTCGATTATACAAGAAAGAAGAAATATAGTATGATAGTTTGGTGGATTGTTAGAGCCAAATAAAGGTTTTTGTTTTTATTTTTAATTAATTTCTTTTTAGTTTTCAGTATTCACTTCCATAAGCTTTTGAGTTTTAAATTTTCTCCCCCTCCCTCCACACCTCCCTTCCCAAGACAGCATTCAATCTGATATAGGCTCTACATATATATTCCTATTAAACATATTTTCACATTAGTCTTGTTGTAAAGAAGAATTAGAACCAATAGGAGGAAGCACAAGAAAGAAGAAACAAAACAAAACAGAAGAAAAAAAAGCAAATAGTATGCTTCAATCTGCGTTCAGACTCCATAATTCTTTCTCTGAATGTGGATAGCATTTTCCAGCATGAGACTTTTGGAGATATCTTAGATCCTTGCATTGCTGAGAAGGGTTAAGTCTATCAAAGTTAGTCATCGAACAATGTGGCTGTTACTGTGTACAATGTTCTCCTGGTTCTGCTCACTTCATTCAGCATCAGTCCATACAAGTCTTTCCAATTTTTTTCTGAAGTCTGCTTGCTCATCCAAATAAAGTTTTTGTAAGAATATGGGGAGACCTGGTCATGTTTGTAGCAGTTGAGAAAGGAGACAGGAGATCATAAAAGGATAAAAGATGTTAGAAAGAGAGTGGGAATGATAAAGTCATTTCCTTTGGTGGAGGATGAAATCAAGACACACAAGAGGGGTTGACATTGTCAAAAGAAAAGGTCACCTTTTCTTCAAAGACTGGATTAAAAAAAAAAGAATAGGCACAATTTAAAGGGGTTTTGAGACATAGCATAAAAGAGAAGAGCGGTCTTATTGTGACTAGCTTCAGTTCATTCCTTCATTCATTCATTCATTCCTTCATTTATTAAGTAAGGAGGTAAGGGAAGAAAAGGTTTGAAACAGCTACAGCTTCAAGGAGTATGATAATAATCAATCACAGAAAAATAAAAAAAGATTACTTGTAGCAGCGGGCATCCAGTTGAGATTAGATAATTTAAATTTCTCATGGACCAAGTTTATGTACGTTTGTGTGACTTCTTCCAGTGGTATAGCAGCATGAGAATAGGAACAAAGAAGGTAGAAGGTGGGAGCAAACTGGGATTGTAGTTTGACAAGGAAAGATCAGCTGCAAGACAAATTGTTGTTCAGTCCTTTCAATCATGTCTGACTTTTCATGACCTTGGCAAAGATACTAGAGTGGTTTGCCATTTCCTTCTCCAGCTCATTTGACAGATAAGGAAACTGAGGCAAACAGGGTTAAATGACTTGACCAGGGTCACACAGTTACTAAGTGTCTAAGGTTGGATTTGAACTCAGGTCCTCCTAACTCCAGGCCCAGCTATCTATCCACAGCATCACCTAGCTGCCTATGGGACAGCACCTTGGAAATGTTCAATAGGCAGTTTGTGATGAGGAACTGGAGATAAGAGGATAGACTAGAGTTGAATGTATAGATTTGGGAGTCATCTGCTTGGAGATTGTAATTGAACCCATGGGATCTGACAAGATCACCAAGGTAGAATGTATAGAGGAAAAATCGAAGAAGGCTGAAGCTAAAACCTTGAGATGTACCTGCAGTTAGGAGGTGGTGACTTGGATGATATTCCAGCAAAGGAAACTGAGAAAGAATGGTTTGACAGAGGAAGAGAATCAAAAGAAAGCAGAGTCATGAAAACACAGTGAGGAGAGTATATATCTAGGAAGAAAGGGTCAGATGCTGCAGAGAGGTCGAAAAGAATGATGACTGAGAAAAAGTAATTGGATCTGGCAAAAGAGTAGTAATAGTAAGTAGCATTTATATAGCATCATTTAAATAGTGCCAGGCACTATGCTAAGGGCTTTACTGATTTAATCTTCACAACAGCCTTGAGAGATAGGAGCTATTATTATTTCCATTTTACAGTTGAAGAAATTGAAGCAAACATAATTTAAGTGACTTACCCAAGGTCATAGCATGTCTGAGGGTGGATTTGGATTCAGGTCTTTCTGAATCTATTTCTAATGTTTTATCCACTGCTCCATCTAAGATCTCTAAGCTCATAGAGAAACCCAAAAGTTCAAGTTTCAGACCAGGTATGAGGGTAGTATCATGTCACAGTAGACCAGCAGGAACATTATTTTAATGGCAGGCAGAACTTTGTAGTGCCATTTAAATCCTACTGTGTTAATTAACTCTACTCCGTATAACTGCTGCTGTCACACTGCCTAACTGAAGGGTCAAGTTAGGCATGAGAGCAAATGTTTAGGCACACTGAATGCAAACCAATTCAAGATACTTTGGTGGGAAATGGAGGGGTAGCAGAAAAACAGAGAACGGCAAATGAGACAAGCATTAAGGAAATTCAGGGAATTCACAGTTAAATAGAGGCATGGATGGAATACAACTAGACCTGCAATTTCATTGGTATTGGGAGCCTCCAGTGGAGAAACTCCCTCTGCTAATGCTGATGGGCATCTTCTCTGCAATTAATAGTCTTAGAATCTCTTGGGGCACTGAGAGATTTTAGTGATTTGCCTAGGATCGTATAGCCAGTATGTGTCCCTTCTCACTGCTAGTCCCTTCCCTCTAAGATTATCTCCCATTTGAATTGTATAATCTTGTATATAATTTTTTTTTTTGCTTGTTGTCTCTCCCTTTAGAATGTGAGGTCCTTGTGGTTAGGGTCTTTGTATAGTTTTGGCTTTCTTTGTATCTGCAGTACTTAAAACAATACCTGGCATAGAGTAGGTGCTGAAAAAATGCTTCTTGTTGTCATTGTCTTTATTATCCTTCTCCTTCTTTTTCTTCTCCCTCTCCTCTTCCTTCTTCTTTTCCTCTTTCTCCTCCTCCTCCTCCTCCTTCTCCTTGCCTCTGGCCTCTCCCTTCACTAATCTATTCACACAGCTACCAAAGAGATATTCCCAAAGCATAAGTATGGTAATGTCACTCCCCTGCTCAGAAGACCCAGTGGCTTACCTATCTTTTCTGTAGGATTAAATACAAACTCCTCTGCTTGACATTTCAAGCCCTTCACAATCTATCTCTGGCCTGCCTTTCTAGACTTACTGCCCATTAATCACCTTCACTATGTGAAACAGTGGATGGAGTGCTGGGCTTGGAGTCAGGAAGGCAAGTCTTGAGTTCATCTGGCCTCAGACACTTACTAGCTGTGTAACCCTGGGCAAGTTACTTTACCCTGTTTGCTTCAGTCTCCTCATCTGTAAAATGTCCTGGAGAAGGAAATGGCAAACCACACGAGTCTCTTTGCCATGAAAACCCCAAATGGAGTTGTGAAGAGTCAGACATGACTGAAAAAAGACTGAATGACAATTTCTTCTTATGTTCTGTGATCCAGCCAGACTGACTTGCTTGCTGTCTTTCAGATGTTTATACTTCATATCTCTTCACAACTATAAACATCCTTTTTGTTGTACTTAAGCATTTTTTTTCAAGCCTTTGCTACTTCTGGGCTTTAGCCTTAATGACACTATTTTTACAATTTTGTTCTCCTTTTGTATTTGTCTTCATGTTAGTTTCCCTTACTGCAAAAATTAGATTCCCTGCTGCTGAAAGTCTTCCGGTGGAAGAGCCAGCAGATAGCAAAAAAGAGAGCAAAGAAGAAGCTGTAAGTGAACTTGGCATTTTCCCCCACTGGCCTTCTCAGTAATATCTGCTGACTGACGTTACTACTTTTATTGTGGGCAATTAGCCCATTGGCTGGGATTTGCTGATAACTGATTGTTCTCTTATAGGATTGTAGGAACCTGGAAGGACTATAAGAGATAAGAACTTTGACAGGCCAGAAAAGCCTGGGCTTTAGAACACAGAGCCCTCAGTTAAGCAAAGAGGTACTGAGGAGGGGAATCATGAAAGACTTCCTATTGGAGGTGAACTATGAGCTGAACCTTGAAAGATATGAGAAATCCTGAGAGTTAGAGATAGGGGTGAATGCATTCCAGGACAATATGTGCAAAGAATGTTGAATTCTATCAATAGTAAGGTCATAGTACTTGAATGGGGTCTAATGTCAAATAATACTGGAAGGAAACATTGGAGCCAGATTCCCACTGGTAGGGCAGCTCCAAACCCACCTTAAAAGCTCAAGGGACAACATACCTTAAGATTGCAGAGTAGGCAAGAGTATTATAAACTAGGCCAAGCTTAACTGAGTGACAGTGGACGTGGAAGAGAACTTTTAGCAGTTTATCAAGTAGAAATAAGAAAGCAATTGAATCAGGATTAGCTTTGAGCTAACATCTTAATAAATTACTCACAGTATTATCCCAGGTTGTGTAAGTGAAAGGATAAGAATTCATCTGAAGTTCGTAATTAGTGGAGCTGCAGGGAAAGCATTTTACACCTCTTTCTGTCTAAGTACTTTGGGATCATTCTGTTCCTCACAGTAACACTGTAGGTGATCAATATAACCTCTGTTTCCCTCTCTTTTTTCTATATGGTAATAATGTGACAAGTGGTATAAGGCAGTGGTGTCAAATTCAAATAGAAACAGATCCCTACTGGGGGCATATTGACTTAGATAATCACAAAATAAACTTATCTTTGTTGCATTGTATTTTTATTTATGTTGTTAAACATTTCCCAGTTATATTTTAACCTGGTTTGTGGCCTGCTTGGACAAAAAGTTTGACAGCTCTGGTGTAATGAACCTCATCCCCCAGAAGAGTTGGGTTCAAGTACTGATTCTGACATATACTAGCTGTGTGACTTTGGACAGGGTACTTAACTTCTTAGGGCTCAGAAAATTCTCTAAGGCTCTAAGTTAAAGAGAAGGTAGCAACAATCTGTATTGGCAGAGGAAGTTTCTTACCAGGAATTCCTTTCATCGAAAGAAATCACAGGTCCAGTTCCTATCTAAAATGTTAAGAACTTCAAACTCAAGAGGACACATAGCCCTAGGTATAATCATGCCCCCTTTTCTTCTACCCAACTGTTTGATGTTGGCAGTGATACAACCTCATGCCTCTTTGTTAAATTTGATCTGATCAGGTTTTTGTCATCGTTTTGTGGTTGGAAGGGCAGCATGTGCTTTTAGAAGAAGGCGATCAGACATCTCTGATCTGGATGAGATGGTGGCTATGGAAACAATCGACTAGAAATTCCATTTCTTAGGAAGGGTCACTAAATTATCAATGGGGGAGGAGTCAGGAAGAGAAAGAGTTGAAGGACTTCTCAAATAACAAAAAACTTTAAACAGATGAAGACTTAAATGCTAGTTGGCAGAATTCTTCAATACATCTATGATCTCATCAGGGTGGGTATTTGCAACCCATCTATTTCTTGCTCAGGTCTTCCTGTAAGCTCACCCCAAGGCATCTGCTATCAGGGGGATGCTGGGGGCCTTCCTCACTTACTTTTGATGTCCTGAGGCTTCCAGTGGGGCACTTGAGCTATCCATTGGTCATTCTTGTTTTTCCACATGACTAGCCCATCTCTTTATAATCCTGCATATCCTTTACACTGTTTCTTACTAATTCCTTGTTTATAATATGTTAGACTTTTCACACTTATCATGAAATTCATCATTGTCAATTTCTAGGAGATGGGGTTATTCCATGGCTTATAGCCATACTGCTCTGGCAGAATATTTATATTTGAAAGATTGGAAATACAGTACAGGGTATAGGGAACTGGATTTCAATGCAGGAAGACACTAGTTTTGTAACTCTGGGGTAAGTCCCTTAGTCCCTCTGAGCCTCAGTTCCCTTGTCTGTAGAGGGGAGGTAATAAGATCACCTATCTCACAAAGCTGTTTGGGGGAATCAAATGAGAGAATGGATGTTAAAGCACTTTGAAGCAATAGTGAGCTATTATTTTTGGGAGAAGTTTGGGGTTGGTAACTGGGGAAAACCACTGAAAATTTTCAGGAAGAAACACATAGGCATTGCTATAAGTTTCCCCTTCTTTTTGCTTTTTCATGATGAGAGAATTTAAGGGAGACAAAGGGAATATGGCAGGTACTTTTGATGAGGAAGACTAGAAAAGGCCACCTAAGGATATCCCTCTCATTAGATTGAACTACTTAAGTTGTACAATGACCATTTGTGGCTGGGATAGAGAAAAGCTAACTGGCCACTGAGTCAAGTTTCTGGAAGAGCTTTTGATGGCTAACTGGCTTGAAGTTCTGGAGTCCCACATAAGCCCCTAGAAGGTACATCACCAAGAAAGATTCAGGGGAGGTTAATGTTCTAGCTGGGGGGAGAGGGGTAGATAAAGGGAAAGGCAGGTTAGATTAAGCATTGATTGAAAGAAAGGTTAAGGATTAGTGATAAAAGCCTCATTTTGTGTTGTGTTTATTATTACTTATATTTCTAAGTTTTGTTCTCACTCCGTAGCCTATTTAAATGAAGTGATTATTTTGTGCATAACTGTTGATGTAAGAAGTTCTGTTTTTATTTCAAACAAGCAAACAAAACATTGAATGGGAAGATATGCCAATCTCTACCATCACCAATCACCATTCCCACTCCCACCCCACCCCCCAGTATCACAAAATTATAACTCAGAGATCACTGTCCATCTGGTAGTTTACTCTGATTGCAAGTAAAGTATATGGGATGAAAAAAAATTGGCGTTGCAGATGTAGACTTTAATAAGTCAAAATATATGTCATCATGGCCCTGATGATGAATACTCTTACTTCAGGACTCTCTCTGGCCCAGCATTGCCCAATGCTAAGAACCTTTTATAACTATCTCTCTACATGTGCCCCTTTCCCACCCTTTTCAAATGTAGGCATCTTCTGTCCTCTTTATCAGTATGCTTTTATGTTGTATGACGGTGGAGAGCAATGTCTTAATTTGAAACATGAATTTCTCTTTATATTCTAATTAACTAGTACATTGCCCCCATTCAGCAAGATTATAAATGCACTTGGGCATTAGGAAACATTACCTCTTTCTCTCTGTTTTTCTGTCTTTTTCTGTGTCTGTGTCTGTCTCTCTGTTTCTTTCTGTATGTTTCTCTCTCTATGTCTCTTTCTCTTTCTCTCTGTCACACACACACACACACACACACACACACACACACACACACACACCCCCCACATGTACCACCTGCCATTTTGTTTACTTTTTCTGGGTCCCCATTAATAAACTGTCCTAGTAAATGGCCAGGCTGTCCATATAACATGATAGCTCATCCCAATGAAAATCTAGATTTGTCTTCAGAGGATCCTTAAAGAATATTAGCTAATATAGCAAGCTGGGAGGGAAGAGGAAGTTAGGTAGGCCATTTGGCATCCTTCATATCATTCTATGTAGGCAGGTAACAATACCATATATGCATTGAAGGCTTGGTCCACTTTAATGATGGAGCTCAGGGTAATGCTCATGGCCTCCTTTATTTAAATCTTGAGGACTATTCCCTTGATAAAATGACTTTGTTGGAAAACTTGCAGTCTGAAATAAAGATTCAGTAAAAGAAAAATATTCTAGAACACAATGTGGGGCTCAACGAATCCTCTATTTGTCCTAAGGTAGAACACCATGCTAAAAATGTGGTCTTTTATGCCAGGGCAGGACTTAAATATGCCATTGACTAGGGAAACCCTTAGGCCAAGGGTCATTGTCACTTGGAGCTGGAAAAACCCAAAAGCTAGGCCAGGTCAGTTATTGGATTATCGGTAGGACACTGAGATGGAAAGGGTCAAGATGACCCAGTTTTCAAACCAGAAAATTTAGAAGTGGGGCAATCTGATGGAGGTTAGGAAACCAAAAATGCAGAGATTGTGAGGGAATTGTTACTTTGTTTGACTCACCTTGCTTCCTGGATCTTAGACTTTTTTTTTTTTTAATTTTAGAGGTTTGTGGGTTCTCCCCTCCCCCTCCTCACTAGTGTTAAAAGCTTACTGACTCAGCCTACCTCAGCCAGCTAACAGGCAAGTGGCCACATAAGATCTCGTTGAAAGGGGAAAATGTAAAATTGCTGTACATATGACATGCATACAAAATGAAAAATAATTACATAAACTTACCGTGTTAAAAATATTAACCTATTTGGGGGGAAAAACCTGTCATTTTTCTTTCCAAAAGTGAATATTCCATATTTGTAGTAATATGCACCCATATTAGCTATTGCTTTATAATTCACACTTTCTGTGTCCCTTGCATGCCCTGATTGCCTCAATCCCAGGAATATTCTATCCAAATTAAATGTAAAAATTGTACTATGTTAAATCCAGAGTTCAGTCTCATCAGCTTCTCCTTTCCACTGATGAAATAATGAAGGGGTAAGGGAAGAGGTTGGGAATAAGCATTTATATAGCACCTACTATGTGTCAGGCACTGTGCTGAGCGCTTTACAAATATTGTCACATTTGATCCTCACAACAACCCTGCAAGGTAGGTGCTGTTATTGTTCCCATTTTACAACTGAGGAAACTGAGGCAAACAGAGGTTAAGTGACTTGCCCAGAGTCACCCAGCTAGTAAGGGTCTAAGGCTGACTTTGATCTCAGTTCTTCATAGGCTGCATAACAAGCTAGTAAAAGAGTCACCCATGGTGTTTTCAAAGCATTTAGCCCAAATGAACTACATTCTTCATTACTGAAAAAACCGTGGACATGGTAGCTGAGCTACTATTAGAGAGATCCCAGCAGGATTGAAGGGTAGGGGGGTAATGGGTGTTAATTTTTAAAAATCTGCATTTAACAAACACAAAATAAAGCAAACATTTCCATATACAAAATAGAATAGAAAAAGAGGATTGTACAAGAAACTGTGAATCTGTTATGTACCCTTTGCTTTTCCTTTTAAATGTATAATTAAATTCAACATGTAACTTAGTTTTTTTAACATTCATTTTTACATTTTCAGTTCCACATTCTCGCCCTCCCTCCAGCCCCTTCCCCACCCATTGAGAAGGCAAGCAATATGATATCCATTATACATGTGAAGTCATGCAAAACACATGTCCATATTGTTAACAGGATTTAACTGAGCCAGTAATCAAGTAGTAGTATAATTAATCAACTTAAGAGTGAGGAGTGCTCTCCAAGCTGGAGTAAAAACCACAGCTTATATATACATATAAGGGTGGATTACAAATAATTGTTTCCTATGGCCTGGGTGGTTTCCCATGACAAGACCACAAGTGCAGGACAATGCAATTCTTTGATTATTTCCGATTTGGGGGGGGGGGGGTCACGACCACCCTCTAAGGCACAGAACCAGAGTTCTGTGACAAGAATAGGTTCTACAATCTCCGATTCACTTCACTTAGGGTGCACAGGCACAAGAATGCAGTGATTGTGAGAGCATTGTAAAGGGTTTGATGGATCATTTCAAGATGTATTGTAAGACTGACTTCTAAGCCAAAGTCTCCTGAGAAATCTAAGTTATTAGTATATTCACTACGTGTATCATGTTGATTATTATGAAAATCATAATTCCCTTCACATATTAACCATTCAACGTGTAACTTTCAAAACCATCTTTATCTGCATTTCATTCTCTCAGAGATTTTTAAAGATTGAAAGATTTTTGAAAGATATTTGAAAGATGAGAGAAGTGTCATAGGAAAGGAAGAGGGCAAAGAGAATCTTGATTTTCAAAATTAGGGAAGAAAATGGAATGTTTTGTCTCTAAGTCAATGAGTTCAATTTAGATTCCCAAAAAAAATTCTGTTAGCATTATTAAAAAGAACATTTGGAAATGCAGAATGGTGGCCCCAAAGACTGGACTTTAAGAATACTTTGAAGGATCAAACTGTGCCAAATGATACAGTACAACTGAACATACTAGAGACAGTAGAATAAAAATGTTTATTTTATTTTATTTTTAAAAAATTATTTTGTGTATTTTCCCCAGTTACATGTAAAAACAATTTTTAACATCAATTTTTAAAACTTTGAGTTCCAAATTCTCTCCCTTCTTCCCTCTCCACCTCTCCTCCCTCTCCATGGAGAAGGCAAGCAATTTGATATAGGTTATATGTGTGTAGTCATGTAAAACATTTCCATAATAGTCATGTTTTGAAAGAAAATATAGACAAAAAAACCTCAAGAAAAATAAAGTAAAAAAAGTGTGCTTCAATCTGTATTCAGACACCATCAGTTCTTTGTCTGGGGATGGATAGCATTTTTCATCATAAGCCTTTCAGAGTTGTCTTGCATCACTGTATTGCTGAGAATAGCTAAGTCATTCACAGTTGATCATCTTATAATGTTGCTGTTACTTTGTACTCAGTACATGTCACTTTGCATCAGTTCATGTAAGTCTTTCCAGGTTTTTCTGAGAGTATTCTGCTCATCATTTCTTATAGCACAGTAGTATTCCATCATAATCACATACCGTAATTTGTTCAGCCATTCCCCAATTGATGGGCATCCCCTCAATTTTGAATTCCTTGCCACCAGAAGAGAGCTGCTATGAGTGTTTTTGTACATAAAAGTCCTTTTCCTTTTTTTTTTTAAATCTCTTTTGGGATATAGACCTAATAGTGGCATTGCTAGGTCAAAGGGTATGCATGGTTTTATAGCCCTTTGGACATAGTTCCAAATTGCTCTATGGAATAGTTGAATTGGGTCACAACTCCACCAACAATGCACTAATGTATCCTTTTCCCCACATCTCCTCCAACATTTGTCGTTTTCCTTTTCTGTCCTATTAGCCAATCTAATAGGCATGAGGTAGTACCTCAGAATTGTTTTAATTTGCATTTCTCTAATCAGTGGGGCATCCTTCATATGGCTATAGATAGCTTTGATTATTTCATCTGAAAACTGTTCATTTCTTTTGGTCATTTATCAATTGGTGAATGGCTCTTATTTTTATAAATTTGACTTAGTTCTCTATATGTTTGAGAAATGAGGCCTTTATCAGAGAAACTTGCTGCAAATTTTTTTTCACAGTTACTATTGCTAACTGTATTTCCTTCCATCCCATTCCCCCCCCTCCTGTTTATTCTGTTCTCTCTTTCCTTTCACCCTGTCCTCCTCAAAAGTGTTTTGCTTCTGACTACCATTTCCCCCAATCTGCCCTCCCTTCTGTCATCCTACTCTCTTCTCCTATCCCCTTTCCCTTCCTACTTTCTTGTAGGGTAAGATAGATTTTCTATACCCAATTGAGTGTGTATGTTATTCCCTCTTTGAGCCAATTCTAATGAGAGCAAGGTTCACTTGTTCCCTCTCCCCACTCCCTTCTTCCCCTCCACTGTAAAAGCTTTTCCTTGCTTCTTTTATGTCAGATAATTTACCCCATTCTGCCTCTCTCTTTCACTTTCTCCCAGTACATTCTTCCCTCATCCCTTAATTTTATTTTTTAAGATATCATCCCTTCATATTCAACTCACACCTGTGTCTTCTGTCTATATATATATATATATATATATATATATATATTCCTTCTAACTGCCCTAATAATGAGAAAGTTCTTATGAGTTCCAAATATCATCTTACCATGTAGAAATGTCAACAGTTTAATTTTATTAAGTCCCTTGTGATTTCCATTTCCTTTCTACCCTTTTATGATTCTCTTGAGCCTTTTATTTGAAGTCAGATTTTCTATTCAGCTCTGGTCTTTTCATCAAGAATGATTGAAAGTCCTCTATTGCATTGAATATCCATTTTTTCCCCTGAAGGAGTATACTCAGTTTTGCTGGATAGGTGATTCTTGGTAATCCTAGCTCCTTTGTCCTCCAAAATATCATATTCCAAGCCCTCCTGTCCTTTAATATAGACGCTGCTAAATCTTGTATTATCCTGACTGTGGCTCCACAATACTTGAATTGTTTCTTTCTGGCTGCTTGCAATATTTTATCCTTGATCTGGGAGCTCTGGAATTTGGCTATAATATTCCTGGGAGTTTTCATTTTGGGATCTCTTTCAGGAGGTGATCAGTGGATTCTTTCAATTTTTATTTTACCCTCTGGTCCTAGAATATCAGGGCAGTTTTACTTGATAATTTCTTCATTTTGTGTGTGTGTTTTGTTTTGTTTTGTTTATGCTTTTTTGGTGAGGAAATTGGGGTTAAGTGACTTGCCCAGGGTCACACAACCTTGATAATTTCTTGAAAGCTAATATCTAAACTCTTTTTTTGATCATGGCTTTCAGGTAGCCCAATAATTTTTAAATTATCTCTCTGGATTAAATTATCTCTTGGATCTGAAAAACAGTGAAACATTTCACATTGTCTTCTATTTTTTCATTCTTTTTATTTTATTGTTTCTTTCATTTCTCATAAAATCATTAGTTTCCATTTGCTCGATTTTAATTTTTAAGGAATTATTTTCTTCAGTGAGTTTTTGTACCTCCTTTTCCATTTGGCCAATTCCGCTTTTCAAGGCATTTTTCTTCTCATTGGCTTTTCATACCGCTTTTACCATTTGGCCTAGTCTGTTTTTTAAGGTATTGTTTTCTACAGTATTTTTTTTAATGTCTCCTTTACCAAGCTGTTGACTCTTTATTTCCCCATGATTTTCTTTCATCACTTTCGTTTCTCTTTCCAGTTTTTCCTCTACCTCTCTTACTTGATTTTCAAAATTTTTGTTAGCTCTTCCATGGCCTGAGATCAATTCATATTTTTCTTGGAGGCTTAGGCTGTTGGAGTTTTGACTTTATTTTCTACTTCTGAGTGTGTTTTGATCTTTCTTGTCACCGTAGTAACTTTCTATGGTCAGAATTTTTTTCTGTTGTTTGCTAATTTCCCCAGCCTATTTCTTGACTTTTAACTCTTTGCTAAAATGGGACTCTGCTTACAGGGCGGAAGGCGAACTATCTCAAGCTTTAGGGGTCTTGTGCAACTGTTTTTAGAGATACTTCTAGGGACCTGTAGGTTTTCAGTTCTTCTCAAGTAATATGATGTAAGGAAAGGTGTGTTTACTACTTTCCTGGCCTGTGTTCTAGTCTGTGAGCGACCACAAACATTCTTTTCTGTCCCGCAACTCTGGTTTGCTAGCTCAGGTATGCTAGTGCTCCTCCTTGCCCTGGGACTGCCACCCAGGACTGTGACCCAGATACAAGTATGGGTGAAGAAATACAGTGCTGCCCCCAGCACTAGCAAAGAGGCCCCTGTAATCTCCTTCTGACCAGTTGTTTGACTTCCTTACTGTCTGTGGGCTGAAAGTTCCAGAAGTAGCCACTGCCACTGCTGCTGCTGCTAATTCAGTGGTTCCCAAGGTCTGCTCATTGTTTGATGTGGCCGGGTCTGAGCTGGTATGGCCTGTGCTGGACTGTGTTCCATTCTCACCCAGGTGCAACAGACTTTTCCTGCCGACCAGGAAAAAAGTTGTCTTTTGATGGAAAATTATTTCACTCCGTTTTTCTGTGGGTTCTGCCTCTCTAAGAATTGTTTTATGGTATTATTTAGAGGTAATCAGAGAGGTTTTGGGGAGAGCTCAGGTGAGTCACCTTTTCCCCACCAACTTGGCTCTGCCCCCATCAGGAGTTTATTTTACATGAAAAGTTGGGAGTTAAATCACAACTGCTCTAAGCCCCTAATTAGAAATAATTCATTTAACTCAGAATTTGGATTTTCTGTCTACATATCTACGTCTAGTTAACTCCTGACTTTGTGCTTGTAGCAAAATTCAGGTCACTTGAAAACATTTGGGTAATGAAACAACTGATTATATTATAGAATCTGTAGATAAAGACACACTAGGAGGACAAGTTAGGAGGGAAATAGACCTTTTCTTAGGCTTCCCCTCCTTAGGCTTGAGTAGGTGGGTATGGTGGTGATATCAGCATGAGTCTTCTTCAAGATGACTGTAGGATCAGTGCCTCTCCTCTGGTGGTAAGTTCATCCCAAGCCTCTATTCAAAGAAGCACCAAGCCAACCAACCTTATTTCAAATCTGATTTAGCCCATGACCCCCAGACTCCTTCTGGATTTTTTCTCTACTATGTGCCTGTAAATGCTAGAGAGCCAGGACTGATGGATTGTAGGGTATGTGAAGGAGAGTACAGTGGAATGGAAAGGTAGTGTGACAGGACCAATATGTATCAGGGTTTCCTTGTTTCCTGAAAACAAGGTGTACAAAGTCAACTACTCCTGCTGAATCAGACTGAATGACTCCATGTTAAACCTTATTTAGCAGATCATGGGTACTAATCCTATCTCCCTATGATACTGTAATGAGAGGGGATATGAGGTGGCACTAATCCCATCTCCTCAGAATTTTGTGTACCAATAAAAATATTTTTTGTCCTTATATGGAAGTTGTTTACTCCTTTCTATAAAAAACAGGCTCAGTTTGAATGGGGGTGGGAAGCACCCAACTACAAGCTATTTTGGAGCACTAAATAAAATTCTTTTAACTTTCTTGAGTTCGCCTTATTGACCAGGGCAAGGTCTGAACAGGATTTTCTCTTAACAATGATGTGTTTTCCCTAAAAGGTGACAAAACTGTCTCTGAGACCTGATTGGTTCTTACATCGTTTGACAAAAGTTTCTGGTTACCCAATAACATAAAAAGTCCCATTCATGTAGAGTTTGGACCCTTCTAACTTGGTGGATAGCTGACAACTATGCAAATCACCATACTCTGTCCTGTTGACCAAATGCATTTCTATATAAAACAAAGTGGGCTGTATCTATAGAAGCTGAATGCCATTGTAATCTTTTTTGCATATCCTGGCTATATTAGGACAAAATAAACCTCCTTTTGTTAACTCTTCAATTACTTACTAATGCCTCATTTCATCTAAAAACTGAACCTGAACTAACAGGGTGCTGGTGCCATGTCCATCCCTAACATATAAGAAGGGGTAATATTGTAAAGAGCTTTAAAAGCCAAAGAGGATATTTTGTATTTTATCCTAGTGGTAATAAAGAGCCATGGAGTTTACTGAGTAAAAGGGTGAAGTAGTTAGACCTTCACTTTAGGAAGATGATGTCGCGGCCGCTGCAGTGGAGAGCATGAGACCAGCTCAGTGCTCAGTAACCCGGAGACGCATGGATGAGGCGGGAGACAGCAAGGTGGCAGAAGCTCCGTTTATTGAGTGCGGGTAGCTGTCTTTTATAGCCCTAGTGATGCATGTTCAAAGCGTGATCCCCCTGTGATAGCCAATCATCAGGTCTGCTGCAGCTCGTGTCAGGACTCATCTCCCAATGAGAGGAGAGCCAAACCAACCGTGGGAGCTGCATGTCAGCAAAGGAGAGGTCCTGTGAGACTTCCTTATTTTTGCCATGCAACTATGTTGTGACCCTCAGCTTCTGCTGATAGAAGCTAGAACTCCCATGGGAAAGTTCCCTCAACAGAGCTCTCATGAGACCGTGAGACATTCACCCTAACAAGATGATTTAGCAGCTGAGTAGAGAATGAACAGTAGTGGGGAGAGACTTCAGACAAACACACCAACCAGAAGGGTACTGTAATAGTCCAGGAATGAGGTGATAAGAACCTGTTTCAAAGTGGTGGCTATGTGAGTGGAAAGAATATACTTATATTTTCTCATAAATATATTTTACAAGATATATTGCAAAGGTAGAAATGATAGGACTTGGTAACAGATAGAATATGTAGGGTAAATGCAGTTGAGAAATCAAGGATGACACCAAGGTTGTGAGCCTGGTTGTCTAGGAAGATGGTAGTGCCCTCCACAGTAATAGGGAAGTTTAGAAGGTGGGAGAGTTTGGGGGAAAAGATAATGAGCTCTAGTTTGGACAAGTTAATTTAATATGCCTACTGGGCATTCATTTCAAGACATCCACTAAGCAGTTGGTAATACAAGAATTGAAGTCATCTGAGAGGTTAGAATTGGATAAATGGATATGAGAACCATCTGCACAGAAATGATAATTTAACCCAGGGGAGTTGATTAGATTACCAACTGAGATAGTAGAAAGAGAGAAGAGATGATGAAGGCCAAGGACAGACCCTGGGGGTTATTCATAGTTATTGGGCATGACCTGGAAGATCTCCTCAAAGTAGAAAGAGTCAGATAGGTAGGAAGGAGGAAGAGACAGGGCATCAGAAGAAAGTTGTGTGGGCAGCCAATCTGGTAGCAAGAGAACTGGGAGAGTGTCATGAAAACTCAGAGTACTTACTATTACATGCGTATTATGTTCAAGCCTGTGAGTACAAAGACAAAAATGAAATAGTCCCTGGCCTCAAGGAACTTATATTCTCCTGGGAAAGTACAACATGGAAATAGGAAATAAATGCAAAGTGTAATGCATATGACAGGGGAACTGGCCAGTGAGGTCCTGGAAATATGTGCAGTGAACTCTGCCTGATGATAACCGACACGGACAGTTTGGTGAGCCTGCTTCTGGAAGTGCATGATGACATGGAATGCAGTGACCTGGCTTTTTATTTCAGAGTATGTATAGGTGTTCAGTGGCTGTTTCCTCTTTATTTATCTCATGGCGAAAAAAAGAAAGAAAGCTTTTATTCTATCTAATTCTATCAAATATTCAAAGAACAATTTTAATATCATATAAACTGTTTGCAATAATAAGAAAAGAAAGAACCCTTCCAAGATCTTTCTATGGCTTTCATACCTTAACTAAGAAGAGATGAAAAGAAAGAAAACTATAGACCAATATCCCCAATGAATACTAATGTAAAAAGTTTAAATAAACCATCAGTAAATAGTCTACAGTAACACATTTGAAAGATGACAGGAATGTAGTGTTGGTTCAACATAAGGAAAAATATAAATGATAAAAACTCCACGATAACATCAATAGATGCTGAAAAGGCTTTTTGACAAAAATCAATACCAATTTCTGTTTAAAAAAAAAATTTGAAAACATAGGAATAAAAGGACTTTCCTTAATATGGTAAATAATATCTATTTAAACCCAAGAGGAAGAATTATATATAATGGAGAATGCCTTTCCAATGTCTGTAGATGCCTTAGATCTTTCCAGGGCATCTAAATGTCTTTCCAATAAGATCAAAGATAAAGTGTTGATGTCCATTATCACTAATACTTTTAAATAGTTATAGAAATGCTAACTGAAATTATGGATAATAGAGAACTTGTAGGGTCTTTCCAGTAAGATCAGGGAAAAGCAAGTATATCCATTGTCATCACCAATAGTCCTAGAAATGCTAGCTATAGCAATAAGACAAGGAAAAAAATGAAGGAATAAGCAAAGACAAAGTGAAAATAAAATTATCTCTGTCTTTAGATTGTATAATAATAATAGTTTACTTAGAGATCCATAGTCAACTGAAAAATTAACTGAAAGAGTGACTTCAAGAAAGTTGCAGAATATAAGATAAGTCCATCTAAATCATCAGCATTTTGGTATATTACCAGCAAAACTCATCAAGAAAAGATAGAGAAGTTATATTAAAAATAACAACAAAATGTATAAAATATTTAGGAACCTACCTATTAACACAAATAAGAATTATAGGAATAAAGCTGCCAAACACTCTTTATATGGAACAAGAACCTAAATAATTGGAAAAATAGTAATTGCTTATGGATAAACTGAACCAAAATAATAAAAATTATAATACTATTTAAATTAATTTATGCATTCAGTTCCATACCAATACAAATACTTAGATTACTTTACAGAGAAAGAAAATAATGAAATTAATCTGGATGCAAAAAGGTAAAAAAAAATCTCAAGAGAAATGATAAAAAAACAAAGCGGGAAAGAAAGGAGCCTAGAAGTATCAGATCTGAAACTATACTACAGAGCAGTAATTATCAAAACTATTTGGTCTAGTTAAAAAATAAAAAGTTGATCAGTAGAAAAGATCAGGTGCACAAAACATAGACAACAAATTGCTGGGAAAACTGGAAAGTATTCTTGTAGAAATTAAGGATAGACCAACATTTCACATCATATACAAAGATAAACTCCAAAGAGATCTATGACTTAAATGCAAAAGATCACATCATAAACACATTAGAGAGGCAAGGAAGAAAATACATCTCACAACTATGGATAGTATATATAACCAAAACAAGGGATAAATAAGATCACAAAAGCTAAAATAGCTAATTTTAATTATTTTAAACTAAAAAGTCTTTTCACAAAGAAATTTAAGGCAGTTAAAATTAGAAGGCAACTGTTAACTAAAGGGGAAAAAAATCTTTGTAGCAAGTTTTCCTAATAAAAGTCTCATTTCCAAGATACTTAAGGAACTGATAGAATAAAAACAAGAGTCACTCCCCAATAAATGAATGGTCATAGGGTACGAACAGACAGTTTTCAAAGAAAGAAATCCAAGATATCAACAACCATATGAAAAAATGCTACAAATCATTAATAATTGTTTTTGTTGTTTAGTGGTTTTCAGTTGTGTATGACTCTTCATGACCCTTTTGGAGGTTTTCTTGGCAAAGATGCAAGAGTGCTTTGCCACTTACTTCTCCAGTTCATTTTACAGATGAGAAAACTGAGTCAAACAGGGGTAAGTGACTTGCCCAGGTTACACAGCTAGTAGGTAAATCTCTGAGACTGGATTTGAACTCAGGTCTTCCTGACTCCAGGCCCAGTACTCTATTTACTCTGCCACCTAGCTGCCCCAATTTTAATGAATAATTAGAGAAATGGAAATTAAAACAGCCTTGACTTTCCACCTCGTGCCCATCAGATTGGCAAAGATAATTAAAGTAGGAAATAACAGTTGTTGGATGAGGTCTTTGGGAAAACTGGTACACTGGTGTACTTGTGAATTGTCTAGTCATTCTGGAAAGCAATTTGGAGCTATGCAAAAAAAAAAAAATTTGTATACCTTTTGACCCAGCCATACTGCTACTAGGCATAAAGAGATCAAAAAAAGAACAAAAGGACCTATGTGTATAAAAATATTTTTAGCAGTTTTTTACATAATAATAAAAAGCTAGAAACTAAGGGGTGCCTTAATTTGGGGAATTACAAATGAAATTATGGTATGTGAATGTAGTAGAATATTATTGCACCATAAATAGAAATGATCAGAGTTGGTTTCAGAGAAATCTGAGAAGACTATTATCAATTAATGTAGAGTGAATTCAGTAGAACTGGGACAACAATTTAAACAATAAAAACTCTGTAAAGAAAAATAACTTTAAAAGACTTTAAAAACTATTATCAATTAAATGATCATCCAAGATTCCAGAAGACCTATGAAGAGGCATGTTACTTACCTCCTGACAGAGATAATAGATTTAAGACACAGAAGGAGATATACATTTCTTTTGGATGTGTCCCATGTAGAAATTTGTTTTGCTTAATTGTACATATTTTTTAAAATAAAATTTAATCTTTTTTCAATTTACAAACATTTATTTTCTCTCTTCATTTACCTTCCCCTGACTGGGGAGAAAAACCCACACTAAGAAGCAGAGAGTCCCTACCCTCAAAGAGCTTACAATCTAACAGAAGAGACAACATGCAAACAAATATATACAAAGCAATCAGCTATATACAGAATAAATAGGAAATAATTAAAACAGGGAGAACACTGGAATTAAGAGGAGTTAGGGTAGGCTTCTTATAGAAGGCAGAATTTTAGTTGGGACTTAAAGGAAGCCAGAGAGGTCAGAAGTTGTAGCCGAGGAGGGCGAGTGTTCCAGGCATGGGAGATAGCCAGAGAAAAGAGGTCAAGAGGTGGAGTGTTTTATTGGTGAAATAGCCAAGAGGTCAGTGTCACTGTATGGAAAAGTACCTACTGGGTAGGAAGTTACAAGAAGACTGGAATGGTAGGAGGGGGCTAGGCTATGAAGGGCTTTGAATGTCAAACATAGCATTTTGTATTTGTACCTGGAGACAATAAGATGCCACTGGAGTTTATTGAGTAGGTAGGTGACATGATCAGACATGTGTTTTAGGAAAATCACTTTAATGGAGAATTGAGAATGGATTAGAATGGTGGATTGGAAACTTGGGGCAGACAGGCTCATTGCAATAATGAAGGTGGGAAGTGATGAGGACTGACACTAAAGCGGTGACAGTTTCAGAAGAGAGAAGAGGGGCATATTGCAGAAATGTTGCAAAGGTGTAATTGACAGGCCTTGGCAACAGCTTGGATATAGGAGGTGAGAGACAGTGAGGAATCTAGGATGAGTCCTACGTTGTGAGCCTGAGCAACTCAGGAAGATGTTGTTGCCCTCGACAGTAATAGGGAAGGTAAGAAGCAAGGGGGAAAGATGCCGAGTTCTGCTTTGGATACTTCGAGGACCTTATCATCTTATAGAGAACCTCTCTTCCATGGAGCTGGGAGGGCTTTGTTACTGTTCAAAAAGAGAATAGATTGGAGAGATAAACACAATTAATGATTGTAACTGTGAATATGAATGGAATGAACTCATCCATAAAACAAAAGACAATAGCAGAATACATTAGGAAGGAGAATGCAACATTATATTGTTTATAAGAAACACACTTGAAATATAAAGTTTCACAGTTAAAATACAGGGGTAGAACAAAAGCTATTATTTCACTTGTGTTCAATTCTTTGTGACCCCATTTGAGGTTTTCTTGGCAAAGATACTGGAGTGGCTTGCCATTTCCTTCTCCAGCTCAATTTATAGAGGAGGAAACTGAGGCAAACAGGTTCAGTGACTTGCTCAAGACGTTAAGGATTCTAAGATGCGTGAGAGGAGGATAAAATCAGTTTTAGATCAGAGTGACAATGTGTACAAAGGCAGGGAAACAAGATGGAATACTAAATTTGGGGAATATCTAGGAGTCCAGTTTGGCTGAAATAGAGAGGATGTGAATATCTGATTCATCTGATAGGTAGGTTAGAGCAGTGATATCAACCTTAAATAGAAAAGGAGGCCATTAAACTGTATATAGGAGGCAGCTAGGTAGCAAAGTGGATAGAATGCCAAGTCCTATAAGTCAGGAATACTTCCTGAGTTCAAATCTGGCCTCAGACACTTACTAGCTGCGTGATCCTGGGCAAGTTACGTAACCCCGTTTGCCTCAAGTTTCCTCATCTGTAAAATGAGCTGGAGAAGGAAATGGCAAACCACTCCAGTATCCTTGCCAAGAAAACCCCAAATGAGGGCACAAAGAGTCAGATATGACTATGATTGAACTGTACATAAGGATCTCAACGGACTTCCTATTGACTTAATTTTAAAAATGTAGCATTACCTATATTTCATTGTATTTTTATTTGTTATATGTTTCCCAATTATATTTTCATCTGGTTCTGTTGGCTTATGGGCATAGCATGTTTGATACCTCTGAGTTAGAGCCCTTGATGGGACACAGAACAAATCCCAAGACTGAAATAATTTAGAAAGAAGTTTATTAAGTCATCTGGCAGAAGGGAGAGCCAAAAAGGTCTGACCCACAGCCTGACACTGCCCCACCCCCCATCATCTGTAAGTTACTTATCATGTAGGATTCAAAGCAACAAAGAAATTGGCTAGCACAGGCATTTTCCAGAAAATACAGGGGGGGTTGCTTGAGATATATAGTGAGGCAAAATCCCTCATATTCCTTATATCAATCTTCAGTTCTGTTTAGAGTAGTTTTATAAAGTGATGTACATGGAAGGGTATGTTGTGCTGCAGCCAGATCATACTGGTTCTTCTGTGGGAAATATCTTATTAATATTGTTTGAACCTAGCATTATGTGTCTGCAAAATTGTCTAACCCAAAGCTTATGGTACAGCTCAGGTTGACGTCTGAGAGGCTTCTACTCCTGGGAAGTTGTATGGTTGCAGGGAATGCTTAGAGTCCACTCAAAACTCGTGTTAATTTGAATGTTTATACTTACTGCTGAAATATATCTCTGGCTGCCTAACTGCCTACATGTGACAGTCCTTTTGCTCTTGTCTAAACTCTATAAAATGTAACCTCACAAAAACTCAATTCCCTTTTTTAGGCTTTTCTCCTTTGCCAGTGACCCAATAAAATTTTTTCTAAAACTATTTCAGGTTTTGGGATTTGTTTTCTATTGAAATTTACCAATATTCTGGAGAGTTGTTAAATTTTCAGTGTAAGCATTTACACCTTAGAAATCAGCAAATGCTACAAATCAGGGGTTGAACTGTTTTGTTGATTCCCTAGACTTAAGAAAGTGGTGAAGAAAATGTTAATTGGGAAGAGCAAATTTAAAAGTGTGTCCTGCAGACACTGTTTTTCAGAGAGTCAGTTATTAAATATTTACCAGCATACCCAACTGTATGAAATAGTAGGTACTACATATTGCCAAATATAGAAAGGCCTAACAACTGTTCTCTTAAATATACATTTTGATTTCAAGTATATATTTAACAAAGTAAACCTTCTCCAACATCCATTGTAATTGTTTTTTATAGATGGAAATACTCTTATCACTAAAATACAAAACCCATCAGAGTAAAGACTAATTTTTATTGGATTTGGCTATGTGACTTTCTTAGTTGAAATACCACATTGACAAACACTGTTAATACAGCAGCTGTTGATACAAACTTACAGTAAAGAAACATAGTTCTTGCTAGCATAATAAAAATACAGAGAAACACACACGATTAAAATTAAATCCAATTTTATACTTTTTCAACACTTAAAACCAACCTCTTCCAGATTTCCTGTTAACACTTCCCTTTGTGCTTTCAGTCCAGTTAGAAATTACAAATGATTATAAATCTTAAGAAGAGTCTGATACAAAATTGTACAAAATTGACCAGACCTGTGAAAAATAACTACCCTTTACAAAAAACTGTAATTCAAGGCTACCAACATTAGTCATTTCCTGTTTTTGGCCTTTTTAAGTATTCATGGCAATTTTCTCTATAAAAATAACATATACTCAAACAGAAAGCTGTGATTTTTAAAATACGTTTTTTTTTTTTAGGTTTTACATTTCTTGGGTGTACAAGGGGAATTCAAGTAAATGGTACTTGTCTCCTTCCTTTGTTGTTCACATTTAACAAAACAAACAAACAAAAACCCAAAACCAAAACCCTAGAACAAACTTTTTCAATTTACTCATAACATGAAACAAATTCAGAAACAGTTGAAGATAAAGTAAACTAAAGGCATTCAGTATTACTCCTTAGAAATATTCATATATGACAGAAGACCATTTATATTTGATACAGGCATATTTACAAGTTATTACAACAATACCACAGTACAGATAGATGACACTATAATTGAGGCCTTCAATTCTGTGAAGGAAAAAAAAATCACTAGTCACTGTAAAACCAATGCCTTCTTTTTATCTTAGAATTTCTTGCTCTTTTTTTTTTAAATACTTTGGGACGAAAAAGAGCACATTTGGTGGTAGGATTCAGGATCTCAGTGCTTAATAAAAACTGGATATTCTTTAAAAAGACAACTAATTTTGTTTGTGAACATCCAAATCCAATCTTTCTAATACATAACTGGCTGTTTTCTTGAATATGACAACCAAATGCATATAGAATATAATGTTAAAAAAAACATGCATTTTACACAACAAAAGTTATTAATCTATATGTAGTAACATAAAACAATTGTTACCACAAGAAACAAGATAAAGAGCACTATCAACTAGTTCTTTCTTCCTTGGCTTATGATTTGTAAATCTATGCAATCAGGCAAAGCAAAAATCATCAAAGTTTAAAAAATGTTACTAAACCATACTGTCACTTCTATCAATTAACTTATAGATATAGACAAGTTGGTTCAGTTAGTTTTTGTGGTTAAAGTTTCTTCACTGATTAAGTGAATTAACAAAAAAGGAAGGAAATATAACTAGTTTGAGCAACACGTCAGATTTCTAAAATTTTAGTCATTCTCAAAAGCTGTTCCTGTAACAGCTGGTGTAATATCAAGCACCCTTTGTGACTCAACCATGGAGTAGGAGGTAAAGTCAGGGAAAAGAGCCTAGAGTTAATGTGGAATTTCAAAATTCTTAGGCCTCCTATACAAGTGTAAGTTTCTTTTTTCCGTGATTCATGGAGACATCTGAAAAAGCCCTGACAATAAAGCAGAATGAAAAACACATGTAATATGTTTGAAGTTTCAATGTCTGCTGCTGCCTGACAAGCATGAAGTATATTTAACCAAAGAGAAGGATGTTTAATGATCCTTTTCTTAGGTTCCTTAGGGATCTTTGCTCCCTAACCCGACTATGGGGATTTGAAGTAGAGGTGTTCTAAATTTGTATCTCATTACATATTCAGATACAAGGTAGAGATACATTTTCCTTCATAAAAAAACCTGAATTACCACCAGAACATCACAATCTTGCTTACAAAATGCAATGTGGACAAATGAAATTCCTGGTGGCTGACTGAAATGGGGGAAACTTTAGAATCTTAAATGTTTGAATTCCAGAAAAAAAAAAACCAAACCAGACCAAATAAAACAACAGATAATTATAGACAATTTTGGGTCATATCTTAAATAAAGTAAAATCAATATCCCCAAACAGAATCTTCATAGGCTCCTTGTTTTGTGCATCTTAGAAAGAAACTGGGATTCTAAGAGAGTGCGACACTGCCTTATTGCAATATAGAAAAGCCACTTCAAGGATCATGAGACCTCGGTTCAAATAGTCAATTAATAAAAAACATGCAACAGAACAAAGAAATAAACAGAGATCTCCATGTAAGAATACAGAAGACATCAGTAAATGAGCTTTTTCACGAGGCTCAGCAGTAGGGTCATTTTGAGGACTGGCCTTAGCACTTGCCTAGCAGGTCTAGAAAAGCAGTAGACAACAGAGGAAAACAATGAACAAGACTGAGACAGTGTTTTATTTAAGTTAAACTGGCTGATTACACAAACTATGATAGTGCTAATCCACCAATTTGAAAGAAATGTTCTACCAGCAAAAACTACCAAACATCTAAAGGTTATATGAGGATAACACCACCACAAAGCCCTCAAAGCCAATCACACAGAGCTCATTAGGACTACAAATAATCAGAAACCAATCAGCTACCACAACACGTACAACAACAGTAGCAAAGCTCCTTATAAATCAGTAACTGGCCAGTAGATTTTGTTTTATCCTTAAAAAAAAAAAAAAGAATAGAAAAAGTCTGAGTTCCTTCACTAATAGCTCTTGCTGAAGACACGAGAGAGAAATTCCCAAGGATCCGAGCAAAGACCAATTATAATCCAAATGCAAGAATATATTATACAAAGCTTCTCCATGGCCTTAGACTGAGGGGATGGCGAAGTAGCAGTGTCACAGATAACAACCAGAACCTTTTATATACAATTTATAGGAATTTATAAAATAATAACAATGATAAAAAGGCCAAAAATTTCCAAAGTTATAATTTACAGAATATTCTGTACAAAAAGCAGTCCTGAAAGAGAAAAGAATCTTGCTATGCTCAAAAGAAGTCCATAGCAGTTGGTCTTCTCTTTGGAGGTGCAATAAGCAATTTCTTAGTCACAAGGGGAGTTTCTGGGGGTGAACTCGTAGGTGTCTTCAGCACTCCATGGAGAGGCTTCTGTTCTGGATTAAAAGCTACTCGGGAGGGTCCTGTTGGACTTACCAAGATACTTTTGTCAGTCTTCTTGAATTCTGTAAGAAACAAAATGGAATTATATTTTGTCAAATGTTAGAGAAAAGAATGAGGCTACAGCAAACTGATTCACTAAAGCAATGTCTTTAAAATGCTCCCCATTCCACATCTCCCTCCCCAAAGGAATCTAGACTTGGGTTGTTCAGTTCCTAGGTTAAGATGGAAAAGAGCAAGAGCTTTAAAAGATTAATTCTGGGAACGAGGTTAGCAAAAGAAGGCAGGAAAATACCTGATCACTTGTCTCAAGACTATCATGTGTCATTTAGATTTTGTTCTAGTTTTATAATAGCAGGATAAATTTTAGAACAAAAGTTAAACAAATGATATTCTCCTGCAGCTTTTTCATTCACCACTTGACTCCAGCTTTAAAGAGCCTGAGATTAACTCTACTAGGAAAGGATCGGTTCTTAAACAAATACACAGTAACATCAATATTTCTTTTTTCCAAAGAATGCCTTAACACACCCCAACCCACCCTCCACCCCTCAATTCAAGTCTTTTGACTTTTTTCTGTTTATTGTCTTAGTCACAATAGGCGCAGCAGTTCAATTATTTGCTAGTATCTGAGTCCCACTGCTTACATGACCATTTGAGAATGATATAAAAGCTCTTAGGAAAAATTTGTTTTGTGAAAGGAAGTGAAGAGAAAACCTGGAAAACTCTAAGAACCTTCTTTTATTGCTTCACAATGGTACAGTCACTAAGTGAGGATAATCCATTGGAATGCTTACCTCTGTTAGAGAAATAAGATAAAAAGTGGAATCTCCTGACCCACTGTGAATTTTATATGCATTTTAATAAGATGCTTTTGGGGGCAGATATTCAACTCTTGAAAAGAGAATCCAAGTCCAATCTAAGCATATTTGCATAGACTTGAAATGCTCCCCATCCCCAAGACACACACCCCCTCTCTCACCTGTGGTCATGTTTTTGTTCAACCCAAAAGTGACCTTTTTGGAGCTGGATGATGGTTGCTTGTTCAACTGTAGAAGAGAATAAAAATGACAAGCTAGGATGTTTAAATCAGTTTTATATAATATTTTTGACATTTTAAATTTTTCATTAGATTAGCTAGTGCTTATTAGTACCAAAAAGATTATATACATAAGATCTTCCTGTTTTTTTGCGCAACATAATTTACTAGGAAGTAATCAAATTCTTATCTTCCTAGCAAAGACTACAGATACAAATTCTTCAGTAAGTAGTGAGTACAAGTATCATCATTAAGAAGAAAACTGGTTCTTGCGGGGAAGATTTAATAACTCCTATTCAAGTCTAAGAGTGTGGAAATCTTAATTTGGAGATAATCATAATCTCATGAAATTCATCTAGTTGGATATGATCCAGGTGAGCTACAGCTCTATTGAAGATATTTTCAAATATTATCTCTTTTTATAAATTATTATGGTACCTTGAACAAGATGGCTGAGGTAGAACAGACTATGGCATGGCCTACTATTTATTATATTATTCTGCTGTTGCTCAGTCATTTCAGTTGCCAACTCTTCGTGACTCCATTTGGGGTTTTCTTGGCAAAGACAATGGAGTGTTTACCATTTCTCTCTCCAGTTTATTTTACAGATGATGAAACTGAGGCACACAGGGTAAAGTGGCTTGCCCACAGTCACATAGCTAGTAAGTGTCTGAGGCTGGATTTGAACTCAGGTCTTCCTGACTTCAGGCCTGGTGTTCCATCCACTGCACCGCCTAGCTTCCCCACTACTGTACTATACCAATATACTATGTAAGTGGCCCAAGACACTAAGAAACTACACAGATGGCTGGTGGTTCAGATGAAGGCCTTCAGGTATCTAATTGGGAGGGGCCCACCAAGAAGGGTAAAAGGACCACCTAGGTATCCCCACTTGACGTCTCAGACCTTACAGACTCTCTAGCACTATGAAGTTGTCTTCACCTGGAGACAAACCGTCTTCACAAGGCAACAGAAGGAGACAGGGAAGCCGTACTCTCTATGTAAGTGTGTACATGTCATACACATACACCTCCTTGTATTGCTTCTTGAGAACCATATCCTATCCTTTAGGAAGCTCTTGCATACTCAGGCTTCAAGTACTCCTCTGCCTCCAATCAGAGCCCTGCTTAGGTTGGGCAGGAGGTGGTACAACGAACTATACTTCAGAAAAGGCAATTAAAAGGAGATTGGTTAAACGCCAGGATACACCTGGTATTTGTTTGTGTAGGAATAACAGGTGCTTTGGTGGGATAAATCCTACTGGTGTGACCAGGAAAGATGATCCATGGAGCCAAGGGTTATGACCTTCCACTGGATTTGTAAGACAGGGTTGAGAGAGATGAGGAACTTCAAGGAGCTATTCCTTACAGTAAGAGAGTAGCAAGGAAAGGAACTAGACCAACTTTGTCAGGAGTCAAAGGCAGAGAGGATGAAGATTCACCTTTTACCATCCGTTCCTTTCTGACTCCTTTCTCCCCCACCTCCATGACATTAGGGTCACTGGAACAGATCCAGGGAAACCAGAAGAACTGGATAATAACACAGCTGATAAACCTTACTGATGAATGGTTGAATAACAGAAAGCAGAAAACCCTGGAATCTCAAGTTTGGCAAGCTGGGTCCAGCTGGACTACTATAAAATTCCCAGGCAGGAAAGAGGCCTGCCTATTTATCACCATCCCCATCAAGTTAATTCCTAGGTTGGGACGATATCAATCAGGTCTCAGAGGTGGTACAATATTCTGTCAAGAAAGTGAGTCAGTTATATACCAAATTCCAACAGCAGCCACAGGCGAAGCTATGGGATACTGACACAAATCAGATGAATCCATCTGAGTGACTTTAAGCCTCTGGAAGTACTGATGACTTCATTGTAGCTGTAGCTAAACCACCTAACAGCTCATCCTATTCCAGCAGAGTGAGGTGTCAGTACAGAAAAATGTCTGGAAAAGGGGAACCTTCCCCTGCAAACCAAATCAATCCAGTGGGCTGACCCCTTCATGGGGCTGCTGTCTTGCTTGAATCACTGATGAATTAGACCTAGGAGAATTTCCAAACAGGAACAAACACCTGTGCGTATACTCTTTTCTCTCCACCTCCACCTGCCCCTCCCCCCAAAAAACCTAGAGTCTTTCTAAAGATCTCATTGGGTCTTACTAATGGCCATTCTAGGACCTAGCAAATACTGGTGCTCATCAATCTAGATGCAGGCAAGCCTAATTACTGAACATCAGGTCTGAGTGGTGGAAATAACTACAGTAATGATACCCTAGGCCAAACCCTAAATGAAAAAGGGGTCTAATTCCAACAGGAACTATGGGGTTAGGTTACTAAAACACTGGATGCTAAAGGAGGAAAAAGGTAGCAAGACAAGCAGTACTTGTGTGTGAAAGTTTCCAGAGATCACCCACCTTCCCCTGAAAGATGCCCTTGCATACAGATCTAAAAAATTCCAGAGGGGAGAATGGCCAACATCCATACATTTGACTGGTTTTAGCTCATTAGGGGATCTGGAACATCAAGATTTGAGAGGCTGGAGCAAACATGGAGCAAAGGACTTGAACTGTAGCAAAAAAGGGAGAATGAGTAGTCCTTGTCTCAAAAATTCAGGATGAGAGGATATAGGCTCTTTCCAAGTTTCCTTATGTCACTATCCTGCCAAATGTAGAGTATGAAACTGTGGCTGATGCTTCTCATTGGGCACTGTGCACTCTCTGCCACACTAAGGCCATCACCTCTATGCATTTCTTGAATATCTGTACTTCCTGCTGGATCAACCCCTTCAGCTTCCCATATGACGCCTCAAAGAAGCTGTCTACTGAGGACAGCTAGCGTTGATGGGCAAAGGAAATTCACTCCATCAATAATTATGCCTAAGGACTCAAAAATTGTCTGGGTAAACTGCCAGTTAAAAAAAATATCCTTGTTTTCCCTCTCTTCAGAAAAGCCCTGAAAGTCTAGGTATTTAGGTAAAAAATAAATAATTCTTAGCTTTCCTTCTAGGAATCACTATTTTTGTGACTCCTATATTTCTATCTTGTATGCAGGGGTGTGCTGGTAAACGTGTAACAACAGGTTTGGGGTTGGGAGAGAGGAATCCACATACAACACACTTTTAAGTTTAATCTGCATTATCAACATTTTCCCCATCACTCTCTTAAGACTAGACATCAATAAAATAATAAATCAACTCTAATTTGTAGCATTTGCAGATTTCCTAGGTAGAAAAATTCTGAAAATTTAACAACTGGTTCTCATACGAGCTGGTTCAAGATGACCCCAGAACACTTCTATCTGTAAATTTCCTGCTTTTAGATCTCAGGGTAAAGACCAAGTTTCTGAATGTCTCAGACTATGTAGCAAATATAAGAAAAAGTAAGTGCACCTTTACTTTCTGATGCTTTACATTAATCCATTCAAGCTGTCTAATGAGGATATAGAATGTCCATATTTCTCAAGACTTTCATTTGTTTCACAGGTTTCTTTAGGTGTGCCTGAGTAAACCAGAGGGAAAGAAGAGGTAGCTCTACTAGCCATTAGTAAAAAGCTCTTATATTACCAGGTAATCAGCTCATACTTTACACACTTCACTGGTTACCTTTTTCCAACTCTTCCCTTTTAAAGCTGCCCTTGAAATATATGTATGTGGGTATGGATGTGGGTGTGTGGAGAGGAGAAAAGGAGGGAAGAATAAAGTAAACAGGATGAATAAACAGGCTCTCCCAATCTTCTGTTGTCCTGAACTGTTTAATTAATAAAACCAGAACTACTTAACTTCACTGCAGTCCTTTATAATATCTTCAAATATTAAAATGCAGAAATAAGAAACTGATCCTTGAGTACGGTCTTACATAGATGCCTACGAATGTATATGTCTATATATGAGTATGATTATAGACAGATCTAAGTATATGTATGTGTGTATGTATATATGTGTAGGCATGTGCACAATACATAAACACACATATACACACTTATATACAGATATATGTCTACACACACACACACACACACACACACACACATCTCTGCACTTAACTACAGATTTTGGTGGGGGGAGAGGAGAAGGAAGGGGAGAAAAAAAGAACAAAGTAAAAAGTGCACAGCAGAGAATAAAAGACAGCTTACAAGAAAACAAAGAAAAGATGGACAGCTCTGAACACAATGTGTAGTATTTATCATATAGGCTTTCTTGAAATAGAAATGTATTGCTATATATTTTGAATCCTCTCATGTTTTGCTATACACATGGCAATGCTTTTTTCCTTTTCTTATTTTGTATATAAGTTTATGTTTCTTTTTCTTTTCTTATAGTTAAGAAAAAAGAAAGAAAATGATCCTTGACACTAAATGAGACTATAAGATAAGTAAAGGTAGTAGTTCTAACCTCACTTGGAGAGCAAATTAAGGGTAAAGTCAATAAACTCAGGTATCAGAAAAGATATTATTGTTATTCATATAGGATATTGGCAACACCGATACACACCTCAAACCAGTCAAGTTTTTATCTTTGGAAGTTACGCCTTTCCCTCTTGTGAATGACTGACAAATGCCAAGAAAGAAAACTAAAGACCCATACCTATTTAATGAAACACAAGGCTTTCATTCTGTACTAAGGCCTTGTGGCTATGTCACAAACAGTTCCCATTTAGTTTTGGTAATGATTAAATTCCAGAGAAGCCAACATTTTAGAAACTTTGCTTCTAAACCTTCTAAAGCTTGTTTCTATCTTCTGTTATCTTAGGATAAGCATAACTCCTCTAGACTCTAAATGAAGAGGACATGTGGGGTTATGTTCTATACGTCTGGTAGAGAGGTTGTTTTTCTTTCGACAACTGCTGCTTGAAACCCTCTATAAGCTTTGTACCCAGTCCTGGCCTTCCAAGTTAAGGACTTTGAAGTGAAGGAAGAGTGGAGTTGTTACTGACTTTCTAGTCAGTTTCAGTGTCTAGCCATCAAGTCCATTTGCAAAATTGTCACTTGTCACAAACTCAAACAAAGCTGAAACTGACCCATCCTTTTTCTCTTCCTTTTCCTTTACTTTCTTCATACTGATCTTCCTTTTCCCTTCTCTCTTTAGTATGCTAGTCAGGCAAAAGTTCTGGGAAGACCTAGCCTCAATACCATCTTCTCCACTAACTATGTACAGATCCTCTCCTCACCAAAAAGATTTGTTCTGGGATGAGGAAAATACCCCAAAACACAGGCACATAAAATGTAGAAATATCTAAATACATCACCGAATCAAACAGCAGTCTAGAAACACTCAGGACCAATTACGATCACTGCCTCAATTCAATCAATCTTTAGCTACAGCAAAGAATTGTTAGAATTTTACTCAGAGGGGCACTTCCTGCCAAGATGCCTGCCTAATAGGAGGCAAAACAACCAACTCCTACACACCTACTCCAGCAAAATCCTGTTCATACCTTCCTTCTTTCTTAATTAAGAAATACAACCAGAAACTATATTAAGTGACTTCTTCTACTCCAGAACTGCACAAAAAGTCAGCCAGACCCCTCCAGCAAAATGAGCACTAGTAAAGGCGTAGTCTACAAGGCTGTGTATCTAGAGAAAGTAAAAGTGTTTGAGAAAGCCCCAGTGGGATCAGAAAGAGCCAGAGTGGGGACTCTGGAAGCTCCAGAAAATGAATGGATACAGTGGGCAGTGAGCACTAGAGTAGTATCCTATTTCTCACTCCACAAGAGCCAGGACACTTAATGTCAAAGAACTAGGTGGCCTAACCTTGGGAAGCAGAGGTTAGCATAAGAACTCAGGAGACCCAGGGTGAGGCTGACTAGTGGGCGAAGCCCTTCCCTGTCACAAAGTCCCAATTCAGGTAATAAAGCTGGAGAGAAAAGTAAACCAAAGACACTGATGAGTAAATTATTACAAATCTGAAAATACTCCCAAAGAAGCTAGTAAAGGGGCAGCTAGTTGGTGCAGTGAATAGAGCATCAGCACTGGAGTCAGGAGGACCTGAGTTCAAATCCAGCCTTAGACACATAACACTCACTAGCTGTGTGACTCTGGGCAAGTCACTTAACCCCAATCACCTCACCAAAAAATAAAAAGAAATAGAAAAAAAGAAGCTAGTAAAACTGCAAGTGAGACTCAAAGAAAAAAAAAAGGATATTCCACAAGGACTACATGAATACTTAGAAGAAATGAAACAAGAATAGTGGAAATTGGATATCATAAATTTGTAGTGGACCTCGTTGGCTTTTTAACTACGGATAGAAGAGTTGAGGACTGACAAACTACGAATGCTAACAGGTCAAAGAGTTAAGATTTTCAAGGGTGGAGGAAAGATTACAGATGAACTGGCTAACGACAGGGTCAAAAATGTGAAGGAAAGAAAATGAAGCCAGAGTAAGAGTGAAAGACTGGGAGAAAGAGGGAGGGACTACAGGGACTAGAAGTCTGCATGAGAACGAAGAACAGAGACAAGTGAGAAGACAAAGAAATTCAGGAGTGAAAGATCATGGGGGTGACAAAGTTGGGCATAAGAATGATGATGAGATCTAAGTCACAGCCATCCTTTTTGGTGACTAAGGTATACTGAAGATATGAGTGGGTCATGGGAGCTAAGGAGACTGATGAACTGGGAAGCCAGGGTGTTCAAAGGATATCAATATGCATGCTGAAAGTCCCTAAGCATGAGGGGTTAGAGTGGGGACGAACATTGTAAGTCATAGACAAAAATATCAGATTCTCCCGGGATTCACCTTTGCATGTCTGGAGATATGGCTAGTTCTGAGTATGACTAATGTGTAGAAAAGGTAGAAGAAGAGTGTTAAGTCAGAAAGGAGAAAATTTCTGAAGTCATTAAATTGTGGGGGCTTTTTTTGGTTGATTTAGAGAAAAAATTAATAAAGATTTGATACTATATTTAGCAATATTTCCATCCCACCTTACTTGAAGAACTGTGTTTTTTCTGGCATGAAATTGTGATCAACCTCATTAAATTGTTCTAAGGTTTAACTCCTAATAAAAATAACGTCTTTAAGAAAAAGTGAACAGACAAAAATGAAACTCTGGAGGAAAAAAGTAGCTTATAAAAAAAAGTGGTACACTTTATCCAAGAAATGGCCTCCTTGAAAACTAACAATTTCATGAGATAATAAGAAATCTTAAAACAAAATCAAAAGATTGAAAAAGGTAAAAGAAAATTTAAGATAACTGATATACAAAAGGCTGGCCTGGGCATGGTGGAGTACCTTTAATCTCTGTTACTGGGAGAGGCTGGGGCTGGTGGATTTCTTGACTGTGGACTGTAACAGGGCTAAGCCAAATAGGTATCTGAAATTGGGCACCAACATGGGATGCCCCTCAAAGTAGGGGACCACTAGGCTGCCCAAGGAGGGATGAATTGACCCAGGCCAGAAATGGAGATCAAAGTTTCAGAAATACCATTCCCTTAATCTGTAATATGCCAAAAATTATATTTCAATATAATGGCTTCCCTTTGAAATACTATGTATTTTATGCATTTAAAAGCATTCTGAGAAGTTTACAAGCTTTCACCTGACAGCCAAAATAGTTTATGACACAAAAGAAGTTTAAGAATCTTGTGAGAGAGGGTCATGAAGACATAGCACAGACGAACCTCAAGAGTCAGGACAGGGCCTAATCCTGGAGAGGTAGAGGTCCGGGCCACTGCTTAATAAATCATTATGCTTACAAGACTGAACCTTTGTATCCTCAGTTATTTCATCTTTCATCCACCACACTCTGTGGTAACTACAAGCAGAAATTTGAAGGAAAAAAATGGATTTTCTACAAGAACTATATGAATACCTAGAAGAAATAAAGCAATAGATTAAAAAATAAAATAACTCTGCAGGAAAGGACTGGAAGAAGAATAAACAAGTGTTAACCTTACCCAAGAAATGGACTCCATGAAAAGTAGAATAAACCTGACAGTAACCAATGACTCCATGAAATATTAAGAAATATTAGGGAAAAAACCTACTTAAAAAAATTAGAAAATATATCTATCAACAAAAAAATAACCTGGAAAACAGGTCAAAAGGAAAAAAAAAAATCAAGAATCATTAGGCTACTTGAAAAAGCCACGACCAAAAAGGGTCCTAGATATACTATTAAAAAAAAATCATCAACAAAAGCTACCAAGATCTGTCAGAACCAGTAGGCAAAATGAAGGCAGAGAGAATAGACCAATGGAGTTCCTTCATAAAAAGAACTCTAGAAAAGTCTTGGAAAATGCTGGAGCTAAAACTCAGAATTCTCATGTCAACATATCAAAAGAAAAAATATGACCTGTAAATGCCACAAGTATCCACAAAGAAGTAGGTCAAGTACCAAGGAACCACAGTCAGAATCACACCTGGCAGCCTTTATCATAAAGAGAGAACTTATAATACAATATTTCAAAAGGTAAAATATATAAACCCATAATCAAGAATATTCAACCTGCAAAAGAACTCTACCTAACCTCAGCTACACATAGAGATGGCCAAACCCTCGATCTTGCCATGACCCATATGTGTTCCCCTTCTGAGCTCATGAACTTTGAGATTCCTTTATTTGATCAAAATGTTGTTATCATTCCATCTCTCCTTCTGTCTTGTAGTGCCTAATCCGGTTCTTTGTTTTCACTGTTACCTCCAATTCCTCTAACTCTCAAGTTCTTCTCAGAATAGCTTAGCCTCTGCAAGAGAGATACTCTCCTCCTCCTTTCTCCATCTTGAGCTGTTGGTGAACCAGTTCAACACTACTCTGCTCTCTTCTCTCAAGTCTCTTAATCTAACAAAGAAATTGCCCTGCCAAGCTTCAGCTTTGGATCACTCCCACTATGCACTGTTTTTCCTTCCACTCACATGCTAGTGAACAAAGCTAGAGAAAATCATGAAACTATGTTGACTGGGTCAACTACAAATTTATGTTACATCATCTTAACCTGCTCTCATGGTGACAAGGCAATAATTTTACACCTCCCATTCACCACAGTACCTTTTCCAAACTTTCTGATCCCTCTTCAAACTTCCTATGCTTCTTCCTACCCTGCTCTCATAGCTGAAAACCTTGCCTCATATTTCATTGAAAAAACTGAATCAATTCACTAAAAGCTCCCCTTTCCCCCTTCATCATTTCAACAATTGCTTATATTAACTAACATACATATATCTATATTGCTTACTATATGCCAGGCATTGTCCTAAGTGCTTTACAATTACCATCTCATTTGATCCTCACAACCACTTTGGGAGATAGGTGCTAGTATTATCCCCATTTTAAAGATGAGGAAACTGAGGCAAACAGGTTAAATGGACTGCTCAGAGTCACACAGCTAGTATCTGAGGTCAGATTTGAACTTAGGTTTTTCTTACTTCCTAAGTGGCACTCTAGCTACTGCACCTCTTCACTGTTCCACTACTAATTTCTAACCCTAACGTTAACAGGTGGCCCTTTCTCCTTGTCAAAGCTAACCCCTCTGCATGCACAAGTTATCCCATTCCATTCTCTCTTCTCCATAAGACTGCCCCTTCTAGCATCCTCACTTCCTGTCTACTGGCCGATTTTCTACTGTCTAAGAACAAGCCCATGTCTTCCCCACCCTCAAAAATCTTAGCTTGATCCATCACCTCTAACTAAATCATCCTATCTCTCTTCTCTTTTGTGGCTAATATCCTTGAGATCGGGAGATCTCCAACTGTCATCACTACTTCCTTTCCTCTTAATTTCTGACCTCATCATTCAAATGAAACTATTCTCTCCAAAGTTGTCAATCTCTTAATAGCCAAATCTGATGGCCTTTTCTCAATCCTCACTCTTCTTGACCTCTCTACAGCCTTTGACATTGTTGATCATCCTCTTCTCTATACCTTTTCAGGACACTATTCCATCTCGGTTCTCCTGTCTGACCACTTCTTGGTCTCTTTTGCCAAATCTTTAGTCAGATCATGCCCATTACCCATAGTTGTTCCCCAAGCCTCTGTCCTGGGCTCTCTTCTCTTCTCTCTAGTCTATACTATTTTGCTTGATGATCCCATTAGTTCTTATGGATTCAATTATTATTTCCATGCAGATGATCCCCAGGATCTACTTATCCAACCCCAACCTTTTCTCCTGATCTCCAATCTAACATCTATTGGACATTTAGAATTGGATGCCCTGTAGATACCTTAAACTCAGTATGTCCAAAATTGAAGTTATTATTTCTTTCCCCCAACCTTTCTGTCTTCTTAATTTCCCTATTACTGTGGGCGGAAACCACCATTCTTCACGTCATCCAGGCTTGACTCTCCATTCTTCTCATCCTTCCCATATCTAAGTAGCTTCCAAGTCCTTTGATTTTTTACCTTTATCACATCTACCAAATATACCCCCAATCCCTACCTCTAATTGTCACTATTCTCATGCAAGCCATTATTACCTCATTGAGCTTTCTAAAATGTATATCTGATCGTGTCACACCCCTATTTAATAAACTTCAGTTTTATAATTCTCCGATCAAATTTGTTGGGCTTTTAAAGCCCTTTATAACTGGATCCCTTCTTAAATTTCCATAGCATTCTTACTTTCTCTATATACGCTGAGATCTGGTGACACACCAGCCTCCTTGCTGTTCCTCAAACATGATATTCCAATCTCTGGGCTCTGTACATTTTCATTGGCTGTCCTTCGTCTGGAACCCTCTCCCCTCTCAAGTTTCAACTCAATTCCCATCTTCTACAAGAAGAATTTCCCAGGCTTCCTTAACCTTAGTATTTTTCTTCCAAGATAATTTCCAATTTGTCCTGTATTTATTTTATTTCTGTTTGTATGTTCCCTCCCACATTAGGTTGTGAGCTTCTTGACAGCAGAAACAGGTGTTTTTGTTGTTCTTGTTTTTTGCCTTTCTTCATATTTTCAGTATTTAGCACTGTGCTTGTCACATAGTACTTAATAAATGCTTGCTGACTTGATCTCATTGCAAAGCTGAGTACAATCCTATTGGGGGAAAAATGGATCTTTAATGGAGTACTTTCAAGCATCTCTGATAAAAAGACCAGATTTGAGTAAGAACACTGAAATATGAAAACAAGAGTCCAGAGAAACCAAGAAAAGTAAATTTATTTGAGCAACTTAAAGTTGTATGCTATAGTGCTAACATCCTAATGGAAAGAAGAAACAAGTTTTCCTTTAGAACCTAAATATCTTCAAAGAGTATTGAAAGAGTTAAATGAGAAAAACAGGGGCCTTTGCTCTGAGGAATTAAAGAGGTTAAAGAGAATAAGAGAAATGCAAGAGTTAGCATAGAAAGGAAGAAGGGGGTAGAGCTTGCTATTTCTGGGGTATGTGAGGAGAAGATTTTTCAAAACCATGGAAGGAATGTGGGAAAAGTGGATCAGATCAATTTCCCTTCTATATCAAACTGACAAGGAAAAGTTGAACACACAGAGTGTTGTGTAGAAAAACAACAAGCTCAACAGGGAAATAGGTGGAAAAGGAGGTAGAAAGGTGGGGATGGGATAAAGAGGGAGTATAATATTGGACAATATAGAGTCGCAAGAAAACAAACTTCCTCAAAGGGGGAAAGAAAGGGGGAGAAGAAAGGAATCAAAGGACTCAAATCTAAGGGGGTGCTTTAGGTAGCCTCTTAAGACAATTGGAGAGTGGCTAAAAAAAATTGTTGCATATGCATATATAGTGGAGTTTTAATGGGTCACGAGAAATGATCAATGAGGATTTCACTGAAATTTAGGTAGTCTGAACAGATGCAGAGTGATGTGAGCAGAATAAGGAAAACAATTTATATAAGGACAGCAATATTGTAAAAAAAAATAATCACGAAACAAATTAAAACAACTTTGAAAGAACTGATCAATGTAACGTCTCTTCAGGGTCTATCATGAATAATACCCACCTTGGGACAGATGTGATAATTCTGGATGTGACTAGTGTGTGGAATAGTTTTTGACCAAGCTTATTAATACAAGGTTCCCCCTCATCCTCCCTTCTTTCTCTAGGTTTTTTATTTGGGGGAAGTGGTAGTTACCAATAGTGATGGGGAAAAAAAGGGGCTACTGGATCATTTTTAAAAATGCATAGAAGAGAACTGAAGTTCAGAAAGAAGGACAGATAAGCAGGGCAGTTTTGAAAGTAAGGCATAGAATATATTATATACTTTTTAAAAAAGCAAGTGGTGTAAAATGGAGATACACAATACAATATAGAATTCACTTTTTGTGTTCTGTCCTATGTACAGAAACGATCTCCTTTAGATGTTTAAAAGTTTAGAATTTTTAAAACTCAACAAATTATTTAACAAAAAGAAAGAAAGAAAGAGAAAGAAAGAAAGAAAGAAAGAAAGAAAGAAATTTACTCAGGTGTGCACTCATGCTGGAAAAAGTTAGTTATAATAAAACGGTTTTAAATTTTATATAAGAAGTGTTATTGGAGTACAGCATTACTCAATAGAAGTGTCCACAAGTGGCGGAAAAAAAAAGTTATTGAACTCCCTGAATTCCCCAAGCTGCCATAATTCTAGCCAAATTAAATCTCTTGTGCTTAGGTTAGAATTGTACTGATTTCCTAGTAGGATGTTTCTGTCTTCACTAGCATTAGCCCACTGACCCTGGGTTGATTTGCTTCATCTTTACCCTTACACTTGCATGAGTATGGATCATAATTTATCAAACTTGTTTCAGACTGGTTGCCTGAAGACCATCCTCAAGACATTCAAAGAGTAACTTGAATTTTTAAATTTTTTATGGTCCAGAACCAACTTCATCCCACTGATATCCCTAGTACTTGGAATAACTCGAGTTACTGTAGACAAGCAACCCATTCTATCCCCAAGAAAGGCCTAGATTAAACTTAATCCCAAGAGTTTTGGTGTGAGATAGATTAGTTTTGGCAAAGCAAAATAAAAATGTCTGGACTTAATGTGGCAGACTTCCTATTGGTCATTAGCAAAGCATCCATTACCAGCTATGGATATGAAACTGCTTTTCAACTACATATGGATATGGCAAGGGTAGCTATGGGAAACACTTTAAGGCATAGCTTGGAATAAAGGCAGGAAATACATATATCCTTAAATATACATAAAACATGTATTTAAATGAAAGAAATTCTACTATACCTGAATGGTGGGGCTGGGGGAAGAGATATTAACGCTGCTTTTGGATTTTCTAAAGAACAAGGGCTTAGGTAAGGCTGTATTTTCAAATTTCACAAAGTCATTTTCAGTCTTTAGCTTCTTTTTCTTCAGTGGGCTGAAAGTTGTGCTGCTTCCCTACCAGGAAAGAGAAAGAAAAAAAACCAAATCATGACCTGACAAAGGAGTTCAGTCAAATCTATGTATCTGTCAGGTAGAAAGTGACAAATCAGGATCCCAGTATAGACATCTAGCTGAACAGAGGGACAGCCCTAACTGTTCCAGCTGGGCTGTATTAACACTTTTGTCTCCCTTTTCACATTTAAAAAAAAAAAAAAGATTCATTGCTTTACTAGAACCCAAATTTCATATGCAAAGATTGTGTACTCTTCTGGCATTCCATTCACCCACAGAGCTGAGGTCATGTTGACTGGATAGTGAAGAAGTATTAAGATATTACTGATAAGAAGGAGGAATTCCTTTAGGGAGTTTTTGGTGAGTAGTTCCAGCAGATCTAATGCTGAGAGGACACAGGGGTTACCACTCTTTAGATACAACCCAATACCACCAACACATATACCTGAGAAAAGCGTGCCCTTCCCTTTACCTACAAACATATACCCCCTCACCTCCTAGACCCTGGCAGTCCTTTCTCCCACCAGTAGTGACCAAACTTCTTGAAGATGTTGTCTGTGCTTATTGCTCCTAGTCCTTAACTCTTTATGGTCTAGAAAATGGGTTGAGACTCCATATGGGGTTGCAACCCACAGTTTAAGAAGCACTGAAGGGGTCGAGAGTGGAAACAGTTTAAGAAGCCCTGGTCTAGATTAGGCTCTCCTCACAACTCTATTGAAAGGACTCTAAGCTAAGGGCTAAATCCAATGACCTTTCCTCAGTTACTCGTTCTATTTGACCTGCAGTATTAGCTACTATTACACCTCTGCGCTTTTCAAAACTTGCCTCTCTTTGCCTTCTCAGGGTAAGGCAGCACCCTGGTTCTCCTTCTTTCTTGGTTCTAACACTGACTGGTGGGAGGGAGGAGGGAGAAATAGAAATGGTGGTGGTGTTAAGAGTAGCTAAGGGCAAGGGGAAGGAGAAAATAAGGGGAGAGATAGAGAGGGAAAGGGAAAAGGAAGGACTGATTTAACCTGGGTTCAAATCTTGCCTCTAACATTTAACAGTTAAGTGACATTGAGCACATTACATAACCTCTATATGCCTCAGAGATTTGGTGCATTGTCACTCTGCATGGAGAAATTTACAGGTTGTCTTGTGAGGGATTTTTACATGTGTGTGCGTTTTTTTGACTAGATCTATGATTTCATCAATCAATTAACAACTATTTATTAAGTACCTACTATGTTCTAGGTACTGTGCTAGGTGCTGGAGATACAAATACAGTGTGTAGGGGCAGCTAGGTGGTACAGTGGATAGGGTACCAGTCCTGAAGTCAGGAGGACCTGAGTTCAAATCTGACCTCAGACCAAACACCTGACACTTACTAGCTGTGTGACACTGGGCAAGTCACTTAACCCCAACTGCCTAAAAACAAAACCAAACAAAACCAAACAAATACAGTGTGCCCCATTCCAGGCAGGGTAGGGGGCATGTGGAGAGGGAAGGGAGGAGGAGGGAGAGAATATGACCAGGGCAAAGTCACTGATATGGGAGATGGAGTGTCTTTTGTGAGGAACAGAGGAAAGGCCAGTTTGTCTGGACACAGAGGCTGGGAGGCAAGAGCAGTATCTGAAAAGATAGCTTGAGACCAGGTTGTAAAGGGATTTAAAAGAAAAACAGAAGAGTTGTTATTTTATCCTAGAGGCAACAGGAAGCCACTGGAGCTTACTGAATAAGGAGTACATCACCTCTATGCTTAAGAAAATCACTCTGAAGTGGAAATTGAGGGGATGTCCATCAATTGGGGAATGGCTGAACAAGTTGTGGTATATGAATGTAATAGAATATTATTGTGCTACAAGAAATGATGAGCAGGCAGACTTCAGAAAAACCTGGAAAGACTTGTATGGATTGATGCTGAGTGAAGTGAGCTGAACCAGGAGAACCCTGTACACAGTAACAGCCACGTTGTTCGATGACTAACATTGACAGACTTAGCCCTCTCAGCAATGCAAGGATCTAAGACATCTTCAAAGGTCTCATGATGGAAAATGCTATCCACATCCAAAGAAAGAATTATGGAGTTTGAATGCAGATCGAAGCATACTATTTGCTATTTTTTCTTCTGTTTTGTTTTGTTTCCTCTTTCTTGTGGTTCCTCCTATTGGTTCTAATGCTTCCTTACAACATGACTAATGTGAAAATATGTTTAATAGGAATGTATATGTATAGCCTATATCAGATTGTGCACCTTCTTGGGGGGGGAGAAAATTTAAAACTTAAAAGTTTATGGAAGTGATTGTTGATAAATCAAAATAAATTAATTAAAAAAAAGAAAAAAAAATCACTTTGGCAGCTTTGTGGAGGATGGAATGGAGAGGGAAGAAAGCAGATTTCTTCAGTGAGGAATGTTCCCAGACAACGCAGATCAACCCCTTCTCTGGGGCCCTGAAGGGTGAAAAGCCTGATTACAAAGCTAGTGTTCCACCTGCCATGCAAAGTTAACTCTCTCACAGACATGTGAGGTATCTACATACATATACATCAATAACTTGTGATTGCATTGCTGAGGGTATTCTCTCCAAGGAGGTAATTCCAACTTCTCTGACTTGGTAGATCTTTGAGAGCTGCTGTGGTTGAAAATTTTATCATTCTGTGTAGAAGTCAGAGTAGGAAGGTGACAAATAAGCCATTCTTGGGATTTTAATCTGAGGGTTTCAAATCAATTCAATCAACATTTGCTAAAGGCATGGATGGTACTGTGCCAGGTATCAGGGATTCCAAAAGTAGATTCTTAAGTAGTTTATATTCTAATAGTGGTATACAAAAAAATTATGATGTAACTGAAAAGTATAGGAGATAGTTCTAAGTTGACCACAGGCTTATAATAATAAAACGAAATAAACATTTCATTTATTGAACATAAAACAATCCAATCCCTCTCAATGACAATCCAGTCATTTCAGTGAATTACAGTAGCCAATTCACCATATTTTGCATGTAACGAGATTTCAGTCTGATGCTAAACCAGATATTTCATATCCTCACAGAGGCTGAAAAAGCACAACCACCTTGAAATTGTGTGCTAAAAAATGTGTTGGTATATCGTGTAAAAATGCCAAGTGAATGCCACAAATTACAATATTTAAAACAAGGCAATATTATTTAAAGAACAAGATTGAGGGGGCAGTTAGGTGGCGCAGTGGATAGAGCACCAGCCGTGAAGTCAGGAGGACCTGAGTTCAAATCCGGCCTCAGACCAAACACTTGATACTTACTAGCTGTGTGACTCTGGGCAAGTCACCTAACCCCAACTGCCTAAGCAAAAAAAACCCCAAAAAACCCCCAAAAAACAAAAACAAAAACAAAAAAAAAAACAAGAACAAGATTGAGGCCTTGTTTTTAGTTTACACCTGATATCTGTATATAGAATGCTAGGACCATTAAAAAAAAAAGAAGGCAATAAAGCCACCCACCCATCAACATGTTTTTTTTTCTTCCCATGTGCAGAAAAGACTCATGATTGGCTGAGTTAATGACAAAAAGTTAATGAGTTAACAGTTTTTAGTGTAGCTACACATTTGTATCATTTTATAGTCCATGGAGCTGTTATTATATTTTCATATGCGGTTATTACTAAGACTGATCTGTAAACTATTAGCTTGGTCCAATTACTACTTCACCCCAGAGGTCTATGGCATCTAAGAACCATGCCATAATAGCAAATACTCCAGAGAAAGCAAGGAAGCCACTCTGGAGAGTTAACTGGGATCCTGTAGGAATCAAACTCTACCCCCAAGAACATGTTTTTCTTACCACAGACTGGATTTTCTTCAGTTCAGCCTCCAAAGCTCCATTCGTTTCCACCAAGTTTAATACCTCCTTTATTTTCTTCCTCTTTTTCAGAAATGCAACTTTCTGATTGGGCAGGCCAATGGGCTCAAGGGTATCCAGCTTACCCTTTTTTTTCTTTAGCCTGACACTCTGGGTCAGGAGGGGTGGGCAATCCCCTTCTCCAGCTGGACGTTCTAGCAAACTTTCTCTCTCTGACCGAATTGCCACCAATGGGGATAAGCCATTGCTACTGACTGTCAGAGCCCCAAGTTTCCGCTTCTTTTTCACTATTTTGACCCCACCTGCTGGGATACTGCTGGTGACAGGCTCCTGGACAGCAGTACTACCAGGGCCATTTTGAACAGCAGAATCAACAGGTGGCATCCCCATCTCTGGAAGTTCTTCTAGGACCCTTAAACTCTTCTTTCTTGGCCTTTTTCTTTTGTTTTGTGTGTTGGTAGATGGGGGATGCTCCATGCCACTTTCCTCAGCTACACCAAAGGATGGTGCAACTGTTTCATTTTCAGGGGTACCTTTTTTGGGATCTTTTTTCTTACATGACTCTGGTTCACTGTTCCCGTTTGGTTCAGGGGCAATGAAGGCATCACCTGAGCCTGAGTTTTCAGGGTGGGAATTATTCTTCTTTTTCTTTCTTCGTTTTCTCTTTTGAAGGCTACATTCACTTTCTTCTTCAGCTGCATTGAATTTCTTTGGCTTGCACTGCCCTGCAATCAAATCAAATCAATAAAGAAGAGTATCAGTAAACAGATGAGACTCCAGATAGCACAGATTCTGAGGGAGACACAGAAGTCTTATTAGCAAGGAAGTTGTTTTTTTTTCTCTCTTGATACTACACTGTAATTCTGTGTGGTTGGCATTCGTCTTGTGAAAGAAACTCAGAGAAGCATTTGTGCTGGTATTCATACCACAAATGAAAACTGGAAATGTCTTTTTCTAGTTTGCCTCAGGAATAGCTAATGATCATCTTTCTTTAGAAAACTATAATAAAGATGCAACTATTTTCACAAATAAGTTTTCTCTGGGTGATTTTAATCTCCGATGAATTTTCTTGAAATAATAAAACCGGTAAATTCTATGCCCCCCCCCATATATATGAAATCTATCTAGTACTATCTTCTTTTTTTCTGGAAATGAATAAATAAAAAATATGAGCAGCTTCCACCAACACCTGGAGTAAAACTTTAGAAATGATTTCCTTGTTTTTCCCACCATCTTGTAACTAAAAAATTTTATCTTTACTATGATAAATAACAGTTAATCAAATACAAATGGGCATGATGGATCTGGGTGTGGTACAATGAAAATGGCACTAGATTTGGGGTCAGAAGACCTTGTTTAAAACTCTGTTCTGGCATTTATCTTTCTGACTGTGGGCAAGTCATCTCATCTCTGTGGGTCTCAGATTTCTGATCTGTAGAATGAGGTTAGACAGATGATTTCTAATTTCTCTTCCAACTTTAAAAATCCTAGGATCACTTTCCTACCTTGTGCACTTCATTTTGGTTTTTAAGTTTTACAGCTTACCTTTTTCTTTTTCTAACTTGGCTTTCTCTTTAAGTTTATTTCTTTTTTTCTTACGCCTTCCTCGACTAAGGGTGTGGTCATCTTCATCTGTAGAAATGTCTTCAGGGAGATTGATTTGAGGGAAAATGCCTGCCAGAGACAAAGTCACATACATCAATAATGCTATTTCCCTAAGCACAGAGCGCTAACGTTAATTCATGACTCTCAAGACATTGCATTCCACCCTACTTTTCTCCTGAGAGCCAGCATTCCCCTCATTTACAAAGCAACATATCAGGAGGAAAACAATTTCATGGACTTGTGAACCAGTGAGGATTAATAATCTTAAGAAAACTTTATTCCTGCAGTAAACAATCATACAGCTCAGTCCTAAAATCCAGAGGGACCACACTTGAGACTGAACAGGTAACATTAGTCTTTATACTTGTCAAACCTTTTTCCAGACATGGTATAATTTTTGGACTCGCATACAGCAAACATGATGGTTTTAATGATGCAGCCGCTTTATTCCTTGAAATTTTTTTTTGGTTTCTTTTAGGCAATTGGGGTTAAGTGACTTGCCCAGGGTCACACAGCTAGTGTCAAGTGTCTGGTCTGAGGCTGGATTTGAACTCAGGTCCTCCGACTCCAGGGCCGGCACTCTATCCACTGCACCACCGAGCTGCCCCTATTCCTTGAATTTTTGAGATCATAAGCTTTTTTCCCCTTCCTCATCCACTCTTTCCAACGGAACAATGAATAATTTACAAATCTCTGGAAGAAACTTTGAAAGGTAATCCTTTTCCCCTAAAGACAGAACCAAACCTAAACCATCCTAAACTAATAAAAACTGACTTTGTTCTTAATCAGAGCCCCAAAAAAGTAGACTCTAAATATTCTATGGTATTTCTTAAAAATCAGGTCTCTCTTCCTGAAACATGTAAACTGATTCCTGATGGTGGTAAAATGCTAGACATTATTATGGTATAAGGCTTATGAAAAGTTATTAGGCCATGTTGAAATAGCCACATTACAACTAGAAGTAATAATTCAGTTTTTTAAAAAGAAACTGATTACTTATAGAATACTGTGCAAGTTTAGTTCAAGTCTTACCTTCAGATAAATCTTGAAACCTGAAGAAGAGAAAAAAAAATTTAAGATGAGTCCAGTGTCATAGGTAAAAAACAAAACAAAACAAAATCAAGATTCCATTTTAGCAACACGGTTATTTCCACAATTGCCAAATTCCAATTTCCCCTAATTTTTTTTTTTTTAAAAGCAGTGGGTAGGGTCTGAAAGGAGATGGGAAGAAGAGTTGGAAAAACAAACCAACTTTTTTTCTCTGGCACCAATCTTCTCATCTTTATCATAAAAGGGTATAAACAGTGGTGCTCCAAAGACCTTCTGAAACAAGCTAGTCACTCAAAAAATAAATCTACTAAAGAATTCCGGATTATTTTTTCATCTGTTGGTTGTAAACAGCATAACCAGGGACTTAAGAACTTTATTTGAGAGCCATAATTATATTGCTGAAATTCACAGCATACAAAAGAACTGACAGTAATTCTGCACTGTGTTAATTAAGCCAGGGGGTCCTGGGAGTTAAAGAAATATCAACACCAAGTTTTCCAATTACAGTTAAAGAGGACTTACTTTTTGACTAGTTTAGAGAGACGTCTCCTGTTGAAGGGTGGTATGTTTTTTCTGCTGGTCACTTCTAGGAGTCGGTCAGCAACAGCTTTGTAGTCAAACTATTTAAAAGGAAAATTAACCATAAAAATAGAAAAATCCTACCTCTGAACTTAAATATAGCATTGGGAAGGCCTTTAGATGAATAAAAATGAGAATGAAAGAAAGACTCAGAAGCCTTAGGTTTCAATCTCAGCTCTTCCTTTTAACAGCCAGTAATTATAGTTATTTAATTTCTCTGGGCCTCAGTATCATCACCCAATTCAATAAACATTTATTAAGCAAATGAAGAACAGGGGATACAAAAACTGAAGAAAAATAGTTGCTGTCCTTAAAATGCTCACAAATTTCTGAGGGGATTAATATGGATGCAGGTAAGTTAACATATTTGTAAAATATGGAAGTTGGATTAGTTAATCTCCCGGATTACTTCCAGCTCTGAAATTTAATACTTGCCTTGCTTAATCTGAAATAGCAAAACTTTTAGAAAGGAACTGGCAGGGTTTTAATGTAAACTAAGTATTGGGGGAAACTTGCCTTTTCTTTTTCCTTGGAATCCACAAATGTAGAATTTTAATTTAGTAATATCTGAAACTTGATTATAATGGTTTAATTAAGTTATTAAAGCTTTTGAAACTGAATACTCAGTAATGTTTAATAGAACATAATTAAGCAAGTCTAGTTTCATTTTTTTTTTTCAATTTCATGGCATCATTAAATGAACTCTTTTCACAAATGAATGTCATAGGGAAATTAAAAAAGGAAAACAGACTTCTGGTCAAGATGACTGCCTAGATATTGGGCATAAATCAATATTTTAAACCATGCACCAAGATAAAGTCAAAACGGATACTTTACCTAGATACAAAGGGAGATACCACAAGAAAATTAGGAGAACATGGAACATATTACCTATCTGACTCATGGATAGGAGAACAATTTATGAATAAACAAGAGATAGAAAGCATTGTGATGTGTAAAATGGATAATTTTGATTATATTAAATTAAAAAGTTCTTGTACTAATAAAATCAATGTACCAAGATTAGAAAGAAAACAGAAAATTGGCAGGAAAAGCTTCATAGACAATCTGCCAGACAAAGATTTAATTTCTCAAATATATAAAGAACTTTGTCAAATTTATAAGAATACAAATCATTCCCCAATTGATAAATGGTCAAAGGAGAACAGCAGTTTGTCAACAAAGAAATCAAAACTACAGTCATGTTAAAAAATGCTATAAATCATTATTGATGAGAGAAATGCTTAAACAACTATGAGATATCTTACACCTATCAGATTGGTTAAAATGACAAATGCCCTTCAATTGGGGAATGGCTAAACAAGTTATTTGCATTTAACTACTGTAGCCTTCTCTAGGGCGGGGTAGAGAGAGAGAGAGAGAGAGAGAGACTGGGCGCCGCCCCCCCCCCCCCCTCCACACAGAGAAGAACAAAAGAAAATTTAAAAGGATCCACAGAAAAGCTGGGTAGCTTTGAAAACAATGTGTAGTATTTATTATGTAGTTTTTCCAAAAAGAGTAAACAGTCTGAAATTGAAATCTATAGTTTTATATTGAATCCTCTCATTTATGTTCTGCTGTGTACATGGAACCGTTTTCTTCCCTCTCGTTTTGCATTTAAGTTTAAAATGAAAAAAAAAAAAAAAAAAAGACTTCCTGAACACAGGCTCTAATACATCTAATCCATCCAATATATAATACATAATAATACATCCCAGATCTAATACATCTATTGCAGCAAAAACATAAAATTTGTAGCAGACTGAATAATGATTAAAATAAAATACGATTAAAAACTACACTGAGAGATTTCTTCCACTCAGAACTTGACAAAAAGTCCAATGGCAAGAAAAAGGTGCCAACGGCATAGGCAAATTAGCCAGCAGTCTCCAATGGGAGCAGAGATGTCAGATTAGAGACACTTGGATCCTGAAAGGCTCTGAATCCAGAGCCCTATGACAGTTGGAAACCTACAGCAGAAACCATGGAACAGTAGGGAACAGCAGAATGAATGGAGCAGTGCTCAGACTCGACAGTCCAGGAGCCCAGAGATTCTGAGGTTCTAACACTCCATCCTGAGGTGCCAAAGAACTCTGGTTCTTATCCTGGAATCCATGAAAGTCTTTCTGAAAATATTTTTATAATTGATAATTTGATAAGTGTTTTGATAATTGATAATTTGGTAACTGATAGCTGGTTTTTGTTGCAATCTTATGAATTTTATGTTATGCATTTAAAACAGTTATTCTGAGAAAGGGTATATTAGGCTTTAAAGACTGTGCATGATAACAATAATGATGACAGCATTTATATTTCACTTTAGACTCTTTATAAATGTCTTTATAAATATTATTTCTTTTTTGTCCCTACAACCAAGCTGGAAGGTATGCATTATTATTATTATTATCCTTATATTAGAGATGAGAACACTGAGGCAGACAGAGGGTAAAGTAACTTGCCCATGGCCATACAGCTATAAAGTTTCTGAACCCGCATTTGAACTTGTATCTTCCTAACTCCAGGTCCAGTACTCTATCTGTAGTACCACTTAGCTGCCTCATGACCCAGAAATGGTTAAGAGCCCCTATCAATTTTTGTTCAGTCATTTCAGTCACATCTAACTCTCTGCAAACCAATTTGGGGCTTTCTTGGCAAAGATACTAGAGTGGTTTGCCATTTCATTGTTCAGCTCCTTTTACAGATGAGGTAAATGAGACAAACAGGGTTAAGTGACTTGCCCAAAGTCACAGAGCTAGTAAATGTCTGAGGCCAAATTTGAACTCAGGAAGATGCTTCTTCCTGACTTCAGGTCCAGAGCTCTATCTACTGCACCACCTAGATGCCCTAACCCTTATCTAAGAGGACCCTTAAGTTTTAGCATGTTGAAACTACAAGAGTCATAATTCAAAGCAGGAATGTTAATAGCGAGCATTTACATAGCACTTTTAGGTTTGCAAAGCACTTTATAAATATTATCTCACTGGATCCTCAGAACAATCCTGGGAGCTAGTAAGTGCTCTCCATTTTACGGAGGGGAAATTGAAGTAGGAGTTAAGTGACCTGCTGAGGGTGCCAACTATTAAGTGTCTGAGGACATATCTGAACTCATGTCTTCCTGAGGTCTAGTGCGCTATTCACTGTGCCATCGAGTTACCTGAAATAGACCAAGAAGGGCTGACCACCCAACACAAAAGGGCAGAAGAAGGGGGAGCCTGGACTTTGCAAGTCCCAATTCAGGAAATAAGACTAGAAAGATGCATAAACCAAAGAAAACTTCCAACCAGGAAAATGAACAATGATTGCAAATCTAAAAAATCCCCCTAAAGGAAAGAGTAACTTTGTAACAAGTGCAAGAAGAAATTCAAAGGAAAAAATGGATTTTCTGTAAGGACCACATGAATGCCTAGAAGAAATGAAGCAAGAGATTAAAAAATAAAATAACTGGGAAGAACTGGAAGAAGAATAAACAGGTTAGAAAAGAAAATGTGTGAACCTTACCCAAGAAATGGGACTCTCTGAAAAGCAGAATAAACCATACGGAAATCAATGAATCCATGAAACACTAAGAAATATTAGGAACCCCCCCCCAACTGGGAAAAAATGGAATAAAATATAAGCTATCTAATTATCCAAAAAAAGACCTGGAAAACAGATTGAGGAGGAAGCAAAAACAAAAAACAAAATAACAAAACAAAAATCATCTCACTACCTGAAAGCCATGACCAAAAAGGGGCCTGGATATCTTATTAAAAAAAAAATCATAAAAGAAAGGTAACCAGATCTGTTAGACCCAGAAGGCAAAGTGAACACAGAAAGAGTATACCAATGAATTTCTTCGTAAAAGGAACTCCAAATGGAAAGTACCCTAATACTGGTGCTAAAATTCAGAACTCCCATATCAACATGTCAAAGAAAAAATACAAGTATCTATAATGAAATAGGTCAAGTGTCAAGGAACCAAAGTTAGGATCACATAGCACTTGGCAGCTTCTACCAAATGATTAGAGGAGAACTTTGAATACAATATTCCAAAAGGCAAAAGATATAAGCTTACAACCAAGAATAATTTAACCTGGAATGGAACTGTATCTCACCTCACCTACAAAAAGAGACGGTCAAATCCTTCATCTTGCCATGACCCACAGATGCTCTACTTCCATGTTCATGGATTTTTAAATTATTTTATCTGATCATAATTTTGAGACACTAAAGAATTTTCATTAATGCCAACTATATGTCTTGAGAGATAGATATTTCTGGACATGGCTATGGTCTTGTTTTGTTTTTTTGTTTTTACTATGTGTTATGGGATTTACTTTTCCTTCTAAGTTTTTAATGGGGAGGTGGTTTAGTGACTAACAATATAGCTAACATTTATAAAGTGTTTTAAGGTTTGCAAAGGGCTTTAGAAATATTTTTAAAATATTTAATATTAATATTAAATATTAAAAATATTTTCATTTGATCCTCACAAAAAGGTATAGGTACTGTCATTTTAGAGATGAGGAAACTAAGGTAGAGAGAAGTTAAGTGACTAGTCCAGGGTCACTGGATTTGAACGTGGGTATTCCTGATGCCAGGTCTAGTTCTCTATCTACTGAGCCACCTAGCTGCCTACTGATTGGTTAGCAAGTGATACCAAAAGGAAAAAAAAAAGCCACTAAAACATTTTTTAAAACGTATAGAATAGAAGGTTTAGAAGGAAGCAGAGACAAGCAGGATTCTTTTGAAAGTAATGTCTATAATTTATTACATACTTTATGAAAAAACTTTTTGCTGTTAAAAATTATTTTAGTTTTTAAATTATTTAGTTTAAATTTATTTAGTTTTTAATTGGAATTAAAAAATTTAAGAGAGGGAATATTGCTTAATTGGATCTGGCTCTGAATCAAATCAAGTAAGCTAATAACTTCCAGCTTCTTAACGGTAAATCTATATACTGTGTAATATGAAAAAAGCCACCAACCTGGAGAAGTGGACTTGTGTCTTCAGAGATACCATCATCATCCTTTTCCTCTTCAACATTCCATCCATCTCTTCTTGTTGAATATTTGCCTACTGCTGGCAAAACAAATCCGAGATATTTTACAAAAGGCTTGAAATATCAAGTACCTAAGAATTACCATTTGTAGAGGAACCTAATAATTCAATCAGAAAATTGATAGCTTTTAATGATTGTTTAAAATTTCCCAAAGATTAAAATTTTTCCAATTGTTCAGCCACTATGGCTACAGGCAAGATAGAGATATCACATACATTTCTTCCTTTCTTTATTCAGCCTGACTTTCTACATAAGCAGCTGAAAATACACTATCACAAATTCCCTCCTTTAAATATTTCTATAGTGCATATAGATAAAGGAAGAAAGAAAACAAATATTTATTAGGCGCTAAATTACAAGCACTGTGTCTAAGTACTGGGGATATAAATACAAGCTAAAAGAAAGACAATCTCTATCCCCAAAAAGCGCTTACATTCTAATGACAGGAGATAACCTGCAAAAGGGAGGCAAGAAGGTGTCAGATGAGGGGGAACGTGACTTTGAAGTCCAAAGGAAGCTAGGAACAGGGCCTGGAGGAGAATAAAGACAAATCAGTGTTGGTCCCTCCACAAAATGCAGCCTTCAGGAAGCACTCACCAATAGGCCTTGTAGAGGTATACTTCTGGTGAGTGAAAACGGGGGCCAGGGCACTTGGAGAGAGGAAGGCTGTTTTAGGTGTGGAGGTTTCCCAGACATGGAAGTAAATACCAGGCAGCAGTAGAGAGGATATGGTTCTGAATTTCAGATAAAGTCAGGTTTTCTCCTCTCTCCCACATTCATCCTGCTAAAAGTGCATCTGAAGTCTTAAGGTTATAGCCAAGTGTAACTCCCCAGCAAAAATTTTAAAAGTTCAGAGATGAAGCAATGATCAATAAAACCAAAGTGAAAAGCTGGAAAACTCCAGTGCAGGGCTGCACAAGAAGATGATTACCTCATTATCTTTCCCCCCAAATCCTCCCCTCTTTTTAATTTCTTTATTTCTATTAAGGTACCACCATCCTCCCAGTCACCCAGGCTTACAATCTAGTTGTCATTCTCAGCTACTTACTAAATCATCTCCTGCCCCATTATCCAATGTGTTGCCATGTCTTGTTTCTACATTTATAACATCTCTACTATTTGCTCCCTTCTCTTCACTCACACAGACACCACCCTGGTTTAGATCTAGATTAGTTAAAAAAAAAAAAAGTTTTTACATTACATTTCAAACTTTTTTTAAATTCAATTTTCGGGCCTGAATTCTCTTTCCTCCCATCTTTCCCTCTCTCTCACTGACAAAAAACAAAACCTGTTGCAAACACACATAATTAAGAAAAGAAATTCCTGGATTAGCTATGTCCAAAAAACCTCCACGTTTCAATTTGCATTCTGAGTGCATTATCTCTGGAGGTGGACAACATGTATCATCATGAGTTCTCTGGAACCATGGTTGTCATTTCATTGACCAAAGTTCCCAAGTCTCAAAACTGTTTGATTTTCCAATACTGTTTTTCTCCTGCTTCTGCTTACTTCACTTTGCAATTAGTCCAAACAAATATTCCCAGTGACCATTCCAGTGCTTCATTACATTCACATCCCATAATTTAACTGATGGACTCCTCCTACCCCCCACTCCTCAGTTTCCATTTCTTTTATCACCATGGAAAAAGCTGCTATAAATATTTTTGTACATCTTTTTAGGGTATAGACCTAGTAGCAGTATTACTGGGTCAAAAGGTATGCATAGCCTAACTACTGCAGTGGCCTGCTAGTTGGACTCCTTGTCTCAGGTCTTTCCTTACTTTCATTAAACTGAAAAAGTGATCTTTCTAAAGCAGAGATCTGACCACGTCCTTCTTTCAAAAAACTCTAGTGGCTCTCTATTACCTCTAGAATCAATGATAAAGTTCTTTACAATCTGTTCCTTCCTTCCTTTTCAGTCTTCTTGTACTTTATTCTCCTCCACATACTCTATAATCTAGTGATGCTGGCTTTCTTACTTCTCTTCACTCAAGACACTTCATCTCCTGACACCATGCTGTTTTGTTGGCTGTCCCTAATGCCAGAATATACTCCTTCCCCACCTGCGCTTCCTGGCTTTCTTCAAGACTCAGCTCAAATCCTACCTTCTACAAGAGACCCCTTCACTGCTTTTGCACTCCCTCTAAAATTACCTCTCATTTTTACTATATATGCCTTGTATGCACAATGTTGTTTGCATGCTGTCTCCCCTATTAGATGGTACAAGCTTCTTGAGAGCAGGGACTGGGGTATCAATTATACATGTGAAATAAGGCAAAATATATTTCCATATTATCCATGTTGCGCAAAAAAAAAAAAAGGCAGAAAAAATAAAGTGAAAAAATTATGCTTCAATCTGCACTCTGACTCTATCAGTTATTTCTCTGGAGGTGGACAGACAGCATTTTTCATCTTAAGTCCTTTGGAATTTTCTTGGATCACTGCATTGGTCAAAACAGCCAAGCCACTCACAGTTGATCATTATACAAAATTGCTGTTTACTGTGTACAATGTTCTCCTGGTTCTGCTCACCTCACTCTGCAATCACTTCATGTAAGTCTTCCCAGGTTTTTCTGAAACCATTCTGTTCATCCTTTTTCATAACACAACAGTATTCCAACACGATCATATACCACAACTTGTTCAGCCATTCCCCAACTGATGGGCATTTCTTCAATTTCCACTTCTTTGTCACCACAAAAAGAGCTGCTTAAATATTTTTGTACATAGAGGTCCTTTTCCTTTTTCCTTGATTTCTTTGAGATAGAGATCTAGCAGTGGTATTGCTAGGTATGCAGAGTTTTATAGCCCTTTGGGCACAGTTCCAAATTTCTCTCCAGAATGGCTGGACCAGTTTCATAATTCCACCAATAGTGCATTAGTGTCCCAATTTTTCCACATTTCCTCCAATATGTTTCATTTTCCTCTTCTGCCATGTTAGCTGATCTGATAGGTCAGAGGTTGTAAGTAAGAGTTTTAATTTGCATTTCTCTAATCAGTAGTGACTTAGAGAATTTTTTTTATATGACTATAGATAACTTTGATTTCTTCTTCTGAAAACTGCCTGTTCATATCCCTTGACTAATTATCAATTAGGAAATTAAGTAGAATTTTTGAAACACAAACATAGAAGACAAAACAAACCTAGTACTTTCAAGGAAGCTGAGTGGGTTAAATAATGAACAAGTTTACATTCTAATAGGGAGAGAAGAGACAGGTCTCCCTTTAGAATCCCACTTCTTCAAGATTCACAGTGAGTACAGAAAGACAAATGCAAGGCTTAGAGGTGGTTTCAAGAGAAGAAATAAAAGGGAAGGAGAGAAAGGAATACATAAAGACAAAAATGAGGAAGAATAGGGAAGAATTTACTATTTCTCATAATTGGATCCAAGATAAAAGTTTATAAACATAGAGAAGGGAGTGGGCATCCATCCCATGAACCTCACTCTTATTTAAAGTGGAAAAAGACAGTTGAACACATACACACAATATAGTGTAGAAATATAAGAAATTCAACAGGAAAATAGATGGGGATGGAGAGAGGGGAATTTAAGAACCAGTGATTGGGGGATGTCACTAACGTGTGGGTAGAGAAGTGGGATAAGACTACAATTACAAACTACTAATGTTGATCCTATTTCTTTTCTTTCTCCACTTTTTTGGGGGGAGGGGAGAGATAGAGGGGAGAAAAGGTCAAAGAGGGGAAAAATTATTAAGAGTATATGATGGAAGAAAATAATTGTGAATGTGAATGGGATGAACCTCACCCACAAAATGAAGAAGGGTAGCATAATGAGTCAGAAAAAGGAATCCAATAATATGTGGAAACATTTGAAAGAAAAATTCACAGAGAATTAAAATGACTACATAAAAAGAAAAACAAAAACAAAACACTAAGTTGTTAATACAGTTTGACCTCAAGATACCATTATTATACATATAACTCCTAACAGATAAAATAAAAGAATTTATATGTATACAAATATCTAAAACAGCACTTTTTATTGTAGCAAGAGGCATGTCCATCAATTGAAGAAAGGATAAATTACGGTTTAAGAATATAATAGATTATTATGCTGTAAGAAATGATGAAAGAGATAGATTCAGAAAAACCTGGGAAAACCTGCATGAATTGATGAAGAGAAAGATGAGCACTTTAAACAATGACTATGATAACATAAAGGAAAATGACTCCACAAGATTTCAAAATTCTGGGTAACAGAATTATTAGAGTAATTTTCAAAATGTAAAAGAAAACAATGTGAAATGACAAGAGAATTCCAATTAATGTAATAATTAATCTCGATCTCAGAAAGTGTTAAAGGCTGAACTGAATTCAGTAAAGATGAGGATTGAGAAAAGGACATTAGATATGGCAATTAAGAGATCACTGGTAATTTTGTAAAGAGTTTTAGTTGAATGATTAGGTCAGGTGCTAGACTGAAGAGAGTTAAGAAGAAAGTTAAGAGGAAAGAAATTTCTGAAATAAACTTGCTGTCCATTTACAATGCTTGTTATTCATGAGATATGTGTACTAGTGGGTTAATGCAACAGATTATCTACCCATACAACTACCTGTCACAGTCATCTGAACAGGCATTCTTCATAAATTTACCTTTCCCCCAAGGACTGTCAGGCTGATTTCTTCTGAGTGATCACATACCTCAATTGAGGCCAATTAGTATTTGCGGATTAATTAAATAATCACAGTATCATCCACAAAAAGCAGCATCTGGAGGATAACTATGGGAATTCCTCTTTGTGGACTCTGTAAAATATTCTCCAGAAAGTGAAAGAAACCCTTGGAGAGCAACTATCTCCCTGTTTTATAACTGATGTTTATAATTAATGATGATGTTTATAATTAGAGGACTACTGAATAAAATTATCTTTCTGGTTACATCTCCCATCTTACATGATCTTAATATATACATAATAATAACAACAATAATAGATAACATTTACATAGAGCTTACTATTTGCCAAGCACTGTGCTAAGTGCTTTACAATTATCATTTGATCCTCACAACAAATCTGGGAGGTAGGTGCTATTTATTATCCCCATTTTACACACGAGGAAATTGAGACAAACAGATTAAATAACTTACCCAGGGTCACAGAGTAGTAAGTGTCTGAGACCAAATTTGAACTAAGGTCTTCTTGACTTCAGGCTACATCTTCCAGACTCTGAGGCTGATATAGTTCAGTTACTTTTAATCATTGGACAAGAATTTTAGCAATGGTTAAAGTAATGTTTATACACAGTCTAAAAATTTTGATTCTTATCACCTAATACTTTCTTTATTCTACTATCACTAACAGAAAAAGGAGGCTACACAGGGTTGAAAGCCTTTTTGTATTTGTCTTTGTTTCACAAGTTGTGAAACCCAAGTAATTTATCACCTAATAGCCAGCCTACGTGGGGACGTTCTTCACTGTTAGACAGGTTGGCTGTTGGATAGCAGAGAGGGTGCATCACTAGGATCATAACCCAAAGCTTTTCTAGTCTGATAGAATGTGTTCAGTTGGCATAGCCTTTAGAACCCAGGGGTTTACTCCTAGAACACAATGAAGCATCAGAGTAAGGCTTACGTGGAACACAGATTTCACTAGTGTTCTATTATTTCTCACTCTAAACCTGGCAATATCCCTTTCTTAACAAGAAGTCAACATAAACAGAATTTTTCAACCACATAGGTTGTCCCTTCCTGCTACCACTATAAACACCCCCTTCTCCCACCCCTAAGAGAACTTTTTGGAAGAAGACTATTTTTCCAGCTTTTAGTTTATATAATCTCTTTCACATCCTACTTGGATATGGTACTTGGAAAAGATGGCACATAAACAAATTTCATACACCTACCATACTTAAATGTTCTCTCAGGAAATAACTTAAGAACCTAAGACTAAAGGATGATTATCTAAAGATAATGAAGTCTGAATTACTTGCAGTTCCCATTATTAAAAAATTTCATAAAGATCACTTAGCTCTTCACCTAAGTTTTTCATATAAATAGGAATAATATGACTTAAAAGTGCTGGTATGAATAATGAAAATCTAGTATCAGTAACAATGAGGGATGTCCAAAGAACATTAAAAAAGAAATGTTGGAAATATGTGTAAGGCCAGGTTATAACATAACTATGCACACTGTAGCCTAGATGGATATAGTATAGCACTGTCCTTGGTATCAGTGTTTTATACTGAAAATGTGTTAAGGACCTTCCAGTCTTAGAATTCATTATGTCTCCAGCAAATGTATAAAAGGCAGTTTAGGTTGATACTTAATGAGTTTCCACCTTGGTGGCTTGCAGTCAAGAAAATCTGGGTTTGAAATCCTGCCTGATATTAGTTCTAGGGAAGTCAATCTGAGAATCAGTTTTCTCATCTGTAAAATGGGAATAATAATAGCATCTCCCTCACAGAATTTTGAAGATTAAATGATTAATGTAGGTAAAAAGCTTTGTAAACCTTAAAGTACTAAAGTTAGCTTTTAATATGCAAGTGAAAGTTTAAGACATTCCTTACCTGGTTTCTTTTTAGTGACTGCTTTTTTAGATGTCAACTCATTATCAGATTCTTCCTCCTCAGACAGCTCGCTGTCACCATTAGTTTTCTGTTCTTCCATTAAATCTTCAGGGGCAAAGGGGGATTGATCTACAATGACTTCAAAGATTCTTCTAGCTATCGTTTGTACCAAGGTATGGCTGAGGATGGAAGCATAAGGAAAATAATGAGATTAAAATTAATGAGACCTATTGTACAAAAATGATTAAATTTCTGATTCTGACTCGCTTTGTGTTTAAGGTTAGTCAGTTGGTCAACAAGCATTTGAATGACCAACTACAAAGAAAAATTCACTTACATATTAACCAACCATAGTGATAAAAGCACTAAGTGACCAGTAAAATGTAACAGAAAACAGATGGCAATAGACAATGGCACTGATTGCTTGAGTGATTAGAAACAGGTTTAAACTAGCAGCTAAACTATCAGTAAAAACTTTAGTGTCTAACCAATTGATATTTCAGATTTGGTTGTCCTTCCCTTCAACTAACAGCTACTCCTCACACTTAACATAGCACTTTAAGGTTTATAAGGACCTCCTGCATAACAACCTTGGGAAGGAGGGAGTGCAGGTATTATTGTCATTTTGCAGATGAGGAAACATACTCAGAAAGGTTAAATGATGTGCCAGAGTCACAAGACTATGAAGTGTTTACAGCTGGGACTGCAAGGCCAAGGCCAGCACTCTTACCACTTCATGATACACGACCTCTTATAAACAAAACAGGAAGATGACTGACTATATGATGGTCTTTTCTTCTCTCCCCCTTCCCTTCCCAATAAGGAGAATTTGAAGAAAAGTTATACACAAGGCAATAAACGTAAGTTTTACTCCTTAGTTACTTACTCCTTAGTTTTAGCTGCGATCTTGCAGAATGGATCAATAAACTTGAGATTCTGATCTGCCACAAGCTACAATTTAAAAGTATGAGGAAACAAGAAATAAGAACAAAGAAAATAGTTTTTGTTTCTTTTTCAAACATGTTGCAGGCAGTAAGCTTTTTGGGAAACACTTTAAGTGAACGACTGAAGCATTTCAACATTGTTTGACTTAGAATTTTAAAAAGTTATTTCTATATTAACAGGAGATACTTTTTTTATGCACGTGTCCTCAAAGCTACCTTGATCATTTAGCTGCCATGCCATGGCTCCAATATTCAAAGCCAGGAGCTAGAGAAATTCTGACCTATAAAGTCACTGATCTTCTAGCCAGAAAGTTTCTGAACCCAGCTATCTGGATTATCAATGTTATGTTACGAATGGAGACTATAAGAAACTTGGTTAATTCTACACCAGAAAAAATTTCATTTCTTAAAGGACAGTTTCACATAAATATAAACATCACAATATCAAATAAATATAAAGTAATGTAACTTTAAAAACATACCAGGTTATTTCAGTTACCTGGGTGGCTAATATAGTTGCTTCACCAGCAATACAAACCACAAACAAGATGCTGGCCTTACCTCTTTCGCTCCTACTTTTGCTAGTTCATCTAGGTAGATGTCAATGAAGTGAAATTTCACTCCATTAGGAGAATTACTCTCTGGGTGCAGAATTTCCTTCATCAAGACATCCAGAAAAAGCTTGATCCGGCTGGTGAAAAAGAACCACAACCTAATTATTTCTCAACTATTTTATGTGTTATAGTTAAAAGTTGAAAACAATTGTCAAACAGCTCAAAGTGTTATTTTCTTTTTGGTAACAACCATAAAAACTCATATTTCAATCGATTAACAACTATTTTATTATGTACTTTTATTTATTAAATACTTTTTAAAGTACTTTATTAGGTATTAGGCACTATGCTAAATATGTTAATAAACAGAGATATATACAAAGTATTTAAATGTAAGGTAGTTTGGGACGGAGGACACTAGTAGTTGGAGGAATTAAGAAAGGCTTCATGCAGAACATGGTGACTGAAATGCAATTTATGGGAAGGGGAATTTAGGAATGAATATATTCCAGGCACAAAGGTCAGCCAGTACAAAGAAATGGAGATAGGAAATGGATTGTCATGTATGAGGAACAGAGAGGCAAGTTTGGCTGGACCACATGGCATGGGAAGAGGAGTAATGGCCAATAAGGCTGGAAAGACTGGTTGAGGCCCAGTAGGATAAGGCTTTACCTAGATGTTAATTTTCTTTTCATATTTTTCTTCCCTAGCTCTTTTCCCATTCTTTCCTCTAACTCTTACTTGGTTTTTAAAATATTTTTACTTCCTTCTAAGAATGCTTCCTGGACTTGTATTCAAATTGAATTTTACTTTGAGGCTTTGCTTACATATTTTTATAGACTCCTTCCCCAGTGTCTTTCTACCTAAACTTACTGTGACTTCTTGGTTTCCCAATTAGAATTATTCTTGTGCATTTTCTAGATCTTTGTTGAGGAAGCTGGGTGTGGTGGTTGAGCTATGTTAAGTGTTTCCCCTTTCTCTCTCTAACATCTTGGGCCCCACCTGCTGTACAGAGTTTTGGGTTTGTTTTTTTTTTGGGGGGGGTAATCGGGGTTAAGTAATTTGTTCAGGGTCACACAGCTAGTGAGTAGGTCTGAGGCTGGATTTGAACTCACATCCTCCTCACTCCAGTTGCCAATGCTCTATCTACTGTGCCACCTAGCTGCCCCTAGTATAGAGTTTTAATGCCTAAATGGCATACTTCATATTTTATCCTAGAAGCAACAAAAGGCCACTGGAGTTTGTTTGGTAGGGGAGTCATATGGTCAAATCTATCCCTAAGGAAAATCACTTTGGAAACAACATGTAGGACGACCTAGAGAGGTGAGATACTTAAGGCAGGGAGATCACTGCAGCAGTCCAAGTAAGAGGTGATGAGGATCTGAAATAAGGTCGCAGCTGAGTAAAAAGATCAGATGCCAAAGACGCTGAGGAAATAGAAATGGTAAGATTTGGCAACTGATTAGATATGTGGGGCTGGTGAGGTGACGGGGCGAGTGAAAAGTCAAGGATAATGCCAAAGTTACAAAGCTGAGAGACTAGAAGAATGGTGCAGTTGCCTTGGACACAAGTAGGGAAATTTCAAATAGGGGAGTTTGGGAAGAATGATGATGAGTTCACTTTTGCACATGTTGAGTTTAAGATGCCTCAAGTACATTTAGTTTGAATAAATGGGAGTGATGCGGGAGTAAGGTCTGAGGAGAGATTGAACTTAACATGCACTTATAGACTTTGAGGTTTAGATAACACTTTCTCATTTATTTATTTTATTAAACAAAGCACAGAAAGGCCAAGTGACTTGCCTTAGCTCCAGAGTCACAAGCTAACACCTGAGAAGTTAACTCAGGCCTCCTGAGTCTTAGACCAGGGCTACTTCCACGATGCCAGACTACCTTTTTTTGTAAACAGAGAACTCTTAAGAGTGCATAGGGTACTTCTGGTGACCACAAAGTTCACCTCATTGGAGGTCTTTAAGCAAAGGCTGGACTGACTTAGTTTGGAATGTAGGGAGTGGCATCCCTTTTTGGAGATGGGTTGCATCAGGTGGCTACAGACATTTCTTCCAACTCTGAAATTCTGTGATTTACTTATTTGTTGTACTGGGGCCTTTTTTTTGGTCCTTTGCTCTGGTTTTTCTTTTAGCTTCCCTTTGAAGGTTTCTTTCCACTCCTCTTTTCTTTGCTGTGTTCCTTAACCTGGCATACTGGTTGTCTTGTAAAGTGGAATAGAAGTGCTGGTCCAGGTAGATGTTCTGAGCAGTCCAGCAGAACCACCATAGCACTGGCCTCCTGTAAAGACTCCCTACACCAATAGTTCTTTCTTTCTTTATTTTTTTTAATTAATTTATTGTGATTTATCAACCATCAATTCCATATGCCCTTGAGTTCAAAATTTCTCTCCTTTTCCTGCCTAACCCCCAAGATGGCACACAATCTGATATAGGCTATACATATACATTCCTATTTTCACATTAGTGATGTTGTAAGTAAGAATTAGAACCAATAGGAGGAACCACCAGAAAAAGAAAAGAACAGAAGAAAAAACAGCAAATAGTATGTTTTGATCTGCATTCAAATGCCATAGTTCATTCTTTGGATGTGGATAGCATCCTCCATCACGAGGCCTTTGGAGATGTCTCAGATCCTTCTATTGCTGGGAAGGGTTAAATTTATCTATATAAGTCATCGCACAATGTGGCTGTTATTGTGTACAACATTCTCTTGGTTCTGCTCACTTCACTCAGCATCAGACCACACAAGTCTTTCCAGGTTTTTCTGAAGTCAGCCTGCCCATCATTTTCTATATAGCACAACAGCATTCCATTACATTCATAATCACAACTCGCTCAGCCATTCCCCAATTGATGGGCATCCTCTCAATCTCCAATTCTCTGCCACCATAAAAAGAGCTGCTATGACTATTTTTGTACATGTAGAGCCTTTTCCCATTTGTATGACCTCTTTGGGATAAAGCCCTAGAAGTGCTATTGCTGGGTCAAAGGGTATGCACATTTTTATAGCCCTTTGGGCATAGTTCCAAATTGTTTTTCAAAATGGTTGGATCATTTCACAACTCCACCAACAATGCATTAGTGTTCCAATTTTCCCACATCTTCTCCAACATTTATCATTTGCTTGTTTTTTCATCCTGGCCAATCCGATAGGTGCGATGTACCAACAGTTCTTGTAGCTAGTGTGTAGGTTGTGTAGGGGCATGGGAGCCCCAACAGCAAAGGGCATCAAGAGTAAAGGGAGGGCATTTGTTGGCTTAAGGCTAGATTTGGGTTTGGGAAAATAAACTGTGCCTTCATGAGTTGTTCATAATCCAGATGTTCTTCATTCAAATGCCCTCATATAAGTTCATAATGCAAGCGTCCTTAATTCAGGAGCTACATGAATACTAATGGATTATATCTGGGCTCCAAAACACAAAGAAAAATAAAATCTAATTTTATCTCATGACATTGATATTACCCCAAGGACTGCTGACTCTGGAGGCAGAGGATCTGGATTACACTCCCGGTTCTGCTACCTATTACTTGTGTGAATTTGACTAACTTGTTTAACTTGTTTGAACTTCAGTTTCCTATCTGTAAAATTTGACATGAGATCCATTTTAGCTCTAAAACTACGATCCTACAATAAAAGCAAAATAACTGAAATGCATTAAAAATGTGGAGAATTTAGACAAAGGAAAAAACCGAATTTAAAATACTCTTTCTGTATTGTAAAGACTCTTTTCACCATCTTCCTCACCCCCTAAGTATTTTTGCTTATTCTGTCCCCTTTGTACATTCTTTTCCCTGGGACATTTATGTTTTTCACATCCATCCTAAAAGGGCCAGCTCAAGCCCCATCTGCTATATGAAATCTTCTCTACCAGACCACATTGACCCTTGCCCTAATTCGTTTTGTACTTTTTTCCATACTGCACCATCAGAACCTTATTAAATACTTCTATTATTAAAATGTACTACACAAATTAGAACTTCCTATTAATATATACTGCTATTTTGTAATTAACTTTCATGTGTGTATACATACATACATACATATGGTTGGGTTTTTTTTTTTTTTGAGGCAATCAGGGTTAAGTGACTTGCCCATGGTCACGCAGCTAATAAGCATCTGAGACTGGATTTGAACTCAGGTCCTCCTGAGTCCAGAGCTGGTTGTCTATCTACTGCACCACCCAGCTGCCCCCAATTAACTTTCACTTACATCTCATCCTCTAAGTGGATTTCAAGCCCTATATGGACAAGTACTGCGATATACTTCTTTTATACTATCAAATGCCTTTAGCACTGTGTTTGACATTCAAATACTTTACTAGCTGATTAAAGCTTTAAGTAAATTCAGGATCTTGAAGTTTGATATTAATAGAGTCATTCACCAACTGTTTATTAATTAGTTACTCCGTTCAAAAATACTGTGCTGTGGCTAAATTTTGTGGATTACTAACCTTTCATCCCAACCATTTCTCTTCAGTACTTCAAAGGACTGTCTCAGGACCAAACGAATTAGCTAAAGATAAAAAAGTTTGTTATACAAGAAAGTAGACATTTCCAATTAGTTCAATAAAATAAAGGTATTGACACAACTGCTGCAGTCCAGATGCTGATAACTTATACTGTAATCAAATGTAGCCACCAGGTACCAAAGTCGTATTTCCCAAATCTACCTTCCTTTTAAAATAGCACAGGAGTGACCCAAACCTCGATTTTTCAAATATGTAAGCAAGTAATGGCTAAAGATGAACCTTTCTATTTCTATACCTTTATTTCATTTTACATTCTGTTCTCGTCATTCTAATGGTCTTTGTTGGCTAAATTAAGTTTCTGAGTATTTTCCCCAACAAGAGATTTTGAGTTTGTATGTTATAATAACTAACTTGTGTCTCAGAATGTTATGCAACAAAGCTGAAAAAGAAAACAAAATGAAAAACAACCTAAGCTCTTACCATATAATATTTGTTTAGACGATGCTGATCTATTCCTTTCCATTCTCGATTCATGGTTTTCCAAAACGTTTGGATGAATAGGTGTTCTAGAGTGAATAAAAGTACCTGAACATCTGATTCCCAAAATACTGCATTATGCTTTCTTACAAACAACATATAAATATGTAGGGACACATTCAGAATAGTGTACCAATTAGACTAGTGCTTATAAATTATTCTTTTTGGTCAACCTGAAATAAAAAATATGCTAAATAGGTCCAACAATTTTTTTAAAAAGAGAAAACATGATTAAATAATAGGAAACACATGGAAGTTTATGTTTCAAGAAGCAGAGTGCTCGAGAAACACATTTTTCTTTATCTATGGCTAAGATAATATTCATAAAGTGCTTAACACTGGCACATTTTAGACACTTAACATATGCTTGCCTACCCCCCTCCAAATTAAGATCTAACTTTTTTTTGATCCATATTCATAGGCCTTTTAAACTTGTATCTGCATCCACAATTAATTAAAACTCACTTATTTTTATGAATATCCTCAAAGTCTCTGTAAGATCTACCCATACATTTTCACCCCATATCATATATTAGTTGAGTGGGTAAAAGCACAAATCATTTTATCAATCAACAAGCACTTACTTAGCACAAAGCATGTGCCAGGAACTGTGCTAGGCACTTATCTTCTCAAAATTCAATTGGTACGCAACTTAGAGCTGCTTTTTTCCACTTGAAAGTGAAGTGATCATTCTCTGTGCATGTAGTTCTCTGCAGAAATTTGCCTTTATTACTGGCTGAATATAGTTCAAGTTCAGAAAGCTACTTTGGGTTATAAAGCCATTAGAATCATTAGGTCTGACTTGTTAAAATAGAACAAACTAACTTCTGCTGTCTTTTATGTCCTCAGGGCAAAAGTTCAAACGTTTCAGAAATATCCTTGGAGTGCTCATCACTTTTAAAATTCAGTTCTATTACTAAGAACCATCTTCCAAAATGTATTATTACTTCAATTTGTTTTCATTAGCTTTAAACAGTTCTCTGAACTTGAGAAACAACCATCTGGCCATTTAAAGAGGTTCTCTCAAATATATGAATATGTACATACAGCTATATAAAAATGCCTATTAAAGTACTTCAGTATTTTTAGTCAATGAATAGTTATTTGTTAAGATAGTACTACATTTAAATGGATATTTGCAATGTATGCATGTAGTTACTTAGAAACCTGTCTCCTCATAATGTCAAAACATCAAAAACCTACCTTACGTAGATATCATACATTATATACTTGCCCTAAGTCTTAAAGGTAAAAACCCAAACTTTAAAGGGCAGTAGAAAAAGAGAAGAACAACGACCAACTATGTCACTCAAAATTAAATAAGACTTACGAGCCTCCAAGTTGTTAATAACATGGATGAGCTGGGAAATGGTATCAGCTAACTCCTCCTGTAAAGATAAGGTTAAGAAAAGATGTTGGTGTTGATATGTGGTAATAATGCATAGTGACAACATAACGGCCTGTGCCCTCCTCTCATATCTGTTGATGAGAAAATCTAAGCCTCTCGTTTTCAACATAATTTCCACTAAAAAATATGTATGAGTGTTTGCATATCATGTATGAGTGTTTGCATATCATATATGAAAAACCACATTTTCCACAGATTCATTATGCCAGAATATATGTCTTTGAGGTGCTGTTTAAGCAGCACATACGAAAATATTCCCTATTTGTCACTTTAGCTGACTTAAACTATACATAAATCAGTAGTCAGTTTCTTTCTTCAAATACATGTATTAATATATATTGTGATTTTACAAAACAGTCAAATAATTAAAAGTCAATGAAGCCTACAGTGGGATCTGATAATGCAAGTACAGTATAGCTATACATAAGAAATTCTCTCCTCCACTACTGACTTAATCTATGATTTTAGACAAATCAAGACAAAGCAGAATGATAAATGTAGACTGTGACCCACAAGAAACTGAGGAGCATCAGTTTAAGACTCTTCCTAGTATTAGGAGGAAAACAGCATAGCACATGTATTAGTTCTATCATGAGCTACACACATGGTTTAAAGGATATAATTAAATGACATTTGTGAGTAAAAAAATCTATTAAAAAAAATCTGCTCATCGGAGGAGAAAGCTAATCTTATTAATTTTAATGAGTTATCTATGAATTTTTTTGATCCCAAGTTTGGTTCTATTTCTAATTTCAAATTTTCTTACTTCTATTAAACCTAATGTTTTACTAATCTTCAATGCAAGCAAAAAACAATTTACACAATCATCCTAACTGCAGCAAGTAGATATTAGTAAAAATCAGTATACTAGAACAAATTCTTACATGCTCTCGAGAAAGCAGCTATGCTAAAGGTTATACATTAAAATCCAAAGCAGAATTTATTCTATTATTTCTTAAATGGCAGAATCAATGAAGAGAGTCACATTTAAAGTGAACAATGAAAAATATCTTGTCTACTGATGAAAAAGAAACCTATAAAACAAAACTCACTGGAGCATCTACTGAATTATGACTGAAGACATTTCTAAAATTTATGCACATCTTTCATTTTAAGGTTAATATTTATGGTACATAATCCTTTTGCTCTTTCTGAAGCAGTGTGGAATACTGAACAGAATACTAGCATTCCCCCTGAAGATGCTTGCCTAGCCTAGCTTAGCCTGGGCATACCAATTAACCTCTCTGATCCTTGGTTTCCCCATACGTAAAATGAGAAGGTTGGACTCAATGGCTTCCAATACCTTCCAGCTATGATCCTAAGTCTTCCTGAATAGTAATAACGGCCCATATTAATATATGACTTTAAGTTATTTACTTTACAACAATTCTGTGAAGTAGGTGGCAATTATCCTAACCAAACTGGGAATCTTTTCTACCCACCTTACAGGGTTGTTAATTTTGTTTTAAAAAGTTTTTTTTTTTTGTTAAAGTAGCTCAAAGTAAATGATCTTACCTGTAGGAGAGATTCATCTTGCATCCACATGCAATAAAAAAGTCCTTTCCATATTTTTAATAGTTCTTCTTGACTAAAGCCCCCTAGAGTATAAAAAAACCCACAAAATTCTTGTTAGAAAATGTACACATTCCTTTTCTAAAAATTGAGAGTAACAACTGAAGGAACAAAAGTAAAATACGCATCATGTAGATGAGGCCTATAGAACATATCTATGGGTGATATGAATTTTATTTTCACTGTTTTAGGAGCATGGGAGAAGAATTAAGATTTATTTTGCTTGGCTATGGAAAGGAGTTCTAAGAGCAACAGATAGAACCTAAAGATTTTGGTTCAATATAAGAGCTTCCAAATAATCAAAGCTGTTTCTTTTTGTGGTGGCAAAGATTTGGAAATTGAGGGGATGCCTATCAACTGGGGAATGGCTGAACAAGTTGTGGTATGTGAATATAATGGAATACTATTGTTTCATAAGAAATGGTGAGCAGGCAGATGTCAGAAAAACCTGGAAAGACTTGCATGAACTGATGCTGAGTGAAATGAACAGAACCAGGAGAACACTGTTCATAGTAACAGCAACATTGTGCGATGACCGACTTTGTTAGACTTACCCCTTCTGAGTAATGCAATGATCTAAGACAATCCCAAAAGACTCATGATGGAAAATGCTATCCATATCCAGAGAAAGAACAATGAAGTCTGAATGCAGATTGAAGCATACTATTTTCTCTCTCTTTTTTTTTTAAATTTTTTTTGTGTTTTCTTTCTCATGGTTTTTTCCTTTGGTTCTGATTCTTCTTTGCAACATGACTAATGGGGGAAATATTTTTAACATGATCATACATGTATAGCTTATATCAGATTGCATGCTGTCTTGGGGAGAGGGGAGAAAATTTAGAACTCAAAATCTTATAAAAGCAAATGATGAAAACTAAAAAGAAAGAAAAAAATAATCAAAGCTATTGAAAAATGGAATGGGACTGCTTTATGGGGTATGATGAGCTCTCTGTTGTGGGACAGGCTTACTGCGGATGATGAAAACAGAATTTATGCATTGGATGGGTAGCTGGATAAAAAGACTTCTAAGGCTTTTTCCTAATACTAGCTTTCTATGATCTCATATTTAATCCTTCCCCATCGTTAAGTGCCTTTTTCATCCTAAACACTAATTTCCCTCTTCTCATTAACAATATAACTGATGTATACTAAATCATTTTAAAAATCATTAGATGAGGGGCAGCTAGATGGCGCAGTGGATAGAGCACCAGCCCTGGAGTCAGGAGGACCTCAGTTCAAATCTGGTCCCAGACCAAACACTTGACACTTACTAGCTGTGTGACCCTGGGCAAGTCACTTAACCCCACCTGCCTATTAAAAAAAAAAAGTAAAAAAAAATCATTAGATGTTAAGTATTTTCTCTATTCCTGTGGTCAAAGTCTTATCGATAATATTAGTAATGGGAAAATAAAACTTACTGTAAATATAGGAAATATTACAGTCTTGAATTTTTCTAAAGGTGGCTACTAAATAATCAAACAACAAGTGCAATCTTGCTGCACCCTGATATATTCTGTATATCACAATATATCCAAATTTTATTAAAGGACAAGATGATAAACCTTTTGGGGGTAGCAAAAGCAGGATCTAATGGATGACAGCAAACATACTGGAGATTAAAGAAGTTGTACTAATATTCTAAAAAATAAAAAATACCCATGCAACACATATGACTACATTCAAATCCTTTCCTGCACTCAAGCTTGTTTACCGTATTCAAAAAGTGAATTCATTTCTTCTATAATTTGCAACAATTTTGCATATTTACAGGACAGGAGCATTTACTCTCTTTGGGGGTAGACTCATCTCGTGCATTTAAAAAAATCAAAGGACAGTTGTAAAATGAAAGGTTGCTAAGATAAATATTGTTCAAAAATAAGGAAGATGCCATACCAAGAATTTATTCTGCCCTTGAGCTGTAGGACCTTTAATTAGCAACCGTGCAATGTAACTGGCACGGTACCTTACACATAGTAGGCACTCATTAAATATTAATTGAATGAATCAAAAAAGAACTAGACCAACTTTAGAGGTTTCATACTCCATTCTTCAAAGTAAGGCAATCCACATGCTCCAAACCATTGCCCTTCTGAGGCAATATCAAAACAGAAGGCTCAGGAATAACAAAAATTGAGACAAGTGGTCCACAAAGCAGGGGGCTAAAATAACTTATATTTTCTAGAACATCTTAAGAAGATTTATAAAATGTTTTCCTCATAACAACTCTATGAGGTATTTCAAATATTATTAATTTCACTTTATACATGAGGAAACTGAGGCTCAAAGAAAGTAAAAGTGACTTCCTCTGGGGTTTGGTCTAAATTAGAGGCCTTGAAAAACCTCTAATTTTGATATAGAGGGGGAATAGTGGTGAAGGTAGAGAAGTTATATTGTAAGAAATGGCAAATAGAATCTAAAAGAAAAGGAAGGTATGTAGGTGGCAAGTGTGTAATTTAGGGAAATGGAAGCTCTCTGACCAGACTATCTTCTTTTTTTGCTTTTTTGGTGAGGCAATTGGGGTTAAGTGACTTGCCCAGGATCACACAGCTAGTAAATGTCAAGTGTCTGAGGTCACATTTGAACTCAGGTCCTCCTGACTCCAAGGCCAGAGCTCTAACCACTGCGCCACCGAGCTGCCCCTGACCAAATTATCTTCACACCAGGAAGGGACATTCTAAAGACGAAGCTCTTCTGGCAGTTTATCAGCTCCAAAGGCAAGTGAGAGCAAAAGGCCTTCAATGTCCTCATCTGTAAAATAATGAAGTTGGGCCAAACATCTTCTAAGGCTCCTTTCAACTACAAAATAAAAAAATGAAAAAGTTCCTGATATACATTCCTACTTATCCTATACATGAATACAAAGAATACTCATTTGTAGACTTAGTCCAAAAATTGTATGGGTGGGTCAGGAATTGATACTATGCTCTCATCTTTAAAGAAAGCAAAATTGCCATTTTAAATCACAAGAGCTAAGATACAATTTAGTATTTTTGGTCCATTACATTTTGTGTATTAAAGATTGTTCTAAAATAGAAACACCCATATTACAATAAAAAATAATGAAATTAAAATGCAGTTCTAGCAATGATTTACCTCCAGATAGAGACACATTTAATCCAAAGTACTACTGTTTTTGATGGGAAGCAATCATGAGCTAGAATATCAAGAGTTAACCTTGAAGGTAGTTAGACTGGACAAATGCTAATGTGATCCTAGAAAAGTCCATCATTTAACCTCTCAGTACCCTAAGCAACTCTGTATGACTCTACATTGCAGAGAAGGTGCCTGGACTGGTTGAGGGAGTTTCCTCATCCATACCAATGAAACCACATGTCTTAATCCTATCCCAATGATTTCAATCGAACAACAGACTGGGAAGAGATTTTGGCCATTGGCAAGAAAGGTACTCAAATGCACAAGTATATTCAAATAATTTCATCTCTATGTTTTGGTTTTTCCAACTGTTTTTTACTTTATGGGAATTTCATGAAAACAAGGTCCATTTCTGACACGTTTTGTGCAATGTGTAGTATTTATTTCAGTTGTAAAAAAAAGAAAGGCCCAGGAAAGTAAAGTAAAATGTTATGCAAACTAATTTCTTTCAAATTATTCAATATTAAGTCTTTATGGACAAAAACTAGATTATTTGGTGGGTATGAATTTAACATAATATTATTTACCTCAGAATGTTCTAAAGGCTAGCATGCTTTGAAATGATAAAACGAACAGTCATTCTCACAATGAAATGAAAACAATACTTCTCATTCCATCGTAAGGTGGTATCTATCCCACTGTGATTATAGTTATGAATCACGTTTATTTTATCACCTTTGGGAGGTGATAAAACTTTCTAGAGGATAAAAATTTTGGAGAGAATGTAGCAATATGCCTAATGGTGAACAACAGCTTAACAGAACAGTGAAATTAATATTACTAAATTATCTGAGGACTGAATGAGTAAACTGCATATAACATTTACATTAGGTCCACATAGCATCCCTACTTATCCTATATACGAATTCAAAGAATGCTCATTTGTAGACTTAGTCCTACAATTGTGTGAGCAGGTCGGGGAAACCTGACCATCATCAGGAAACATCAGATCAGATGTTAGACACTCAAAATGTGTTAAAAGCTTGCTTTGTTTTTAAACATCTATGATAATAATTTATAGTCTTGATGGACAACTAAACTTTCTGTGCTGAGGGAGGCTTTGTACAAATATATTTGTACATGTGAATATAAGAATTCATGATCTAGAACAAAATAGTGAAATACTGTATTATCAAAATTGAGAAAGAGCTATACATCAATCTATTTTCTACAATCTCTGTTAACTCTCCTCTTTTTGTTCCCTTATCTCCACAAAATTTCTTAGGCTACTTTGTTCTTTTTCCTACATCTTATCAAGTTAGACCTGATTTTTGTGTACAGGTTTCATTCTCCTAAAAACTGTAAGCTGCTTGAAGTTAGGGGCTGAATTGTTTCATCTCTGTATCTCTAGTGCATGGTTTCTTAACCTGGGATCCCTGAGCTTTAAAAAATAATTTAACTGAATTTCAACTTAGTTTCCTTTGTAATTCTATGTATTTTATTTAATGCATTTAAAAACATTCTAAGAAGTGGTCAATTGGTTTCATCAGATTGCCAAAAAAAAAGTTTAAGAGTCCCTGCTCTAGCAATTTGCACGGAAGTACCTATTTAACAAATGTTTGTTGAACTGAATTATAGAGGGATGTCATCAGTAGTTCTGAAGCCTGATGTAAAGCACTGACTCTCCCTTACTTACAAATATTTACATCTTGATGCTTCCCTGGTTTGAAGGAGTTGATAAAGTTTTAGGCTGTTAGAGACTTTTATTTCCAGCAAATATAATTGTTTCTATCTTTTCATTTTTTCTAAGCACTCAAATGCAAGAAGAGAAATTATGCATAGCCCAAAGAGACTGCCAATGGTTCCTGAGGATTGTCCTAGAACATATACCCAAACAGTTCTCTCCTTTGCCAGGTTTTAGTGTTAAAATTGTCTCCTTTAAAGAAAAGGAGTTGTGAGGGGAGAGAGAAATCATTAATTTCTCCAACCACTATAAATTTTAGAGTAGTTTTACTAAGATGAATAGATGTATTATATTGTTGTGAATGCTTTAAAGAGAAACTTGGAAGCTGAGAAAAATTTCTAAGAAAGACTAAGCCACATCATTTGGTCTCATTTGAAATAGATGTCACGGAGCTTTTCCTTTATAAAAGCATCATGGAACTGTAGATAGTCTAAAATCCTGGAAATAAGCAGAGTGCATTTGATTGTTTGAAAGTCTTGGGCTGATGCCAGTTAGTTAACAAGCTGCAAATATTACTATGTTCTTATTAACTAATTCAATTCAGTCAGTCAGTTCATAATCATTTATTAAGTGTTTACCGTGTTCCAGGTTATGTATTAAGTGCTGGGGAGACAAAAGAAAGGCAAAAGACAGTTGCTGAAATCAAAAAACTTCCAGTCAAATGGTTTAAACATGCAAACAACTACGAACAAACAAGTTATACATAGGATAAATAGGAAATTACCAACAGAGAATGGCACTAGAATTGCAAGGGATTGGGAAACATTTCTGTTAGAAGGTAGGATTTTAGCTGGGACTTGAAGGAAGCCAGGGAATCCAGGAGGCGGAGAACATTCCAGGTATGGGTGACAGCCAATGAAAATGCCCAGAGCTAAGAGATGGAGTGTCGTGTTAGAGGGCCAGTAAGAAAGAACGCCACTGGATCAAAGAGTACCTGGGGATGGGAGGATTGGTGGGTGGATGTAGGAAGACTGAAAAGGCAGGTAGTAGAAGGCTAAGTTATTACGAAAAGCTTTGAATGCTAAAAGGAGGATTTTGTATTTGATCTTGGAGTTGACATAGTTGGACCTAGACTTCAGAGAATTCACTTTGGTTACTGAATAAAGGATGGAAGGCAGAGTCGAGGCAGAAGACCCACAGCAGGCTACTGCAATAGTCTAGGTGGGAGTTGATGAGGGCCTTCATTGGGGTAGTGGCAGTATCAGAAAAGAGAAAGTGGTACATTCAAAAGATGTTGTAAAGGTGAAATCACCAGGCCCTGTTAAAAGATTGGCTATGAGGGGTTGGGTGTGTGTGAGACATAGTGAGGAGTTGAAGATGACACATAACTTGTGAAACTCAAGAGACAGGAACAATGGTACTGGGGGTGGGGGGCCAAGGTTTATGTGGAAACATCATGTGCTCAGTTTTGGACATGTTGGGTTTAAGATGTCTACAGAACCAGTGTAATTAATATGCAACTGGAGATGTGATACTGGAGGTCTGCAGAGAAGTTAGGCCTGAATAAGTAGATTTGAAATCATCAGCATACAGATGATAACTGAATCCACGGGAACTTTTGAGATTACCAAGTGAAGTAATATAAAGGGAGAAGAGAAGATAATCTAGGACACCTACAATTAGAAAGTATAACCTGGATGAAGATTCAGCAAAGGAGACTGAGGAGGAGTGGTCAGGTAGGTAGGAGGAGAACCAGGAGAGCCAAGTCCTAAAAATCTAGGAGAGAGTATCAAGAGACTGATCAACAGTGTCAAAGACTAAAGAAAAGTCAAGAAGGATGAGAACTGAGAAAAGGCCATTGGATTTGGCAGATTTTTGTCAGAGATCACTGGTAACTCTGGAAAGAATAGTTTCAATTAAATGATGATGTCAGAAGTCAGACTGCAGAGAATTAAGAGAATAAGGTGGGGCAGCTATGTGGTGCAGTGGATAGAGCTCCCACCTTCGAGTTAGGAGGAACTGAGTTCAAATTTCACTTCAGACACTTGACACTTACTAGCTGTGTGACCCTGGTCAAGTCATTTAACCCCAACTGCCTCACCAAAAAGGAAAAAAAAATGAAGAGAGTAAGATGAAAGAAAGTGGAAGAACCTATTGAGATTGTCTTCTGAAGGAATTTAGCCACAAAAGGAAGAAAAGACATGGGACAATTATTATACTGGGGATGGAAGGACAAGGGAGGGAAAACATATCAGTAAAAAGCAGTAATGCTAGGCACTAAAGGGTAATATACAAATAAGTGGCAGGGTTCTTGCCTTCAAGAAACCTCAGGAAATGATATCTTTTTGGTTTCTTACCCCAAATAACTTTTCGTAGGGCTCATATACGTCAGCTAAATTAGGAGCAAAGTTCCAATTTGTTGACCCAGGGACTCCAGTGTTATATCCATAAGAACATCTGACCTTCCTTTAGGCTTGTTTTTCTTTTTCTGGGAAGTCTTTTATCTTTCCTGTCAATAGTTCTTTTCTTGAAGGAATTCAAAGAAATGGTACCAAAAAAAAAAATTAAAGGAAGAGAAAGGTTTCCAACAGGAAACCAGGTGAAGAGATAGGAGTAAAGTCCAACAAAATTATCATGTGGGGAGGCAACCTGATATAGTAGGCACTGGAGTCAGGAAGACTCCAATCCAATCTCACACATTTTCTAGCTGTGAGACTCTGGGTAAGTGACTTGATTTCTCTGTGCCTCAGTTAACTCAAAGGGGTTGGACTTGATGGCCTCTAATTCACCCTTTGAGTTCTAAATCTAACATCTTATGTTTCTAATTAGTTCACAACTTATACCTGCTGTCAAAAAAAGGTATACCACTTATCTGCTACATGAAAGTAATTAAGTCGTTGATCTTAATAGTGACATAAAAGAATGTATTTATGTTAATACTTCAAGGATTAGGAATTCTTTATCACTGCGGATGACAGATGGCTCACAGCCCCTCCATGGCTTTCCTATATGGTCTTTGAGAATTCTTAAGGCTAAAAAACTCATCAACTTGGAGTCACCCTAGTGATATGTCTGTGGGATACATAAACAAAATATACTGGGAAAGTAGTTGTTTCCTGGTATATAAATATGTAAAGCTCTGTAGAGTTGTGGAAAATGCCATTTACCTGCAGTCAGAAGATGTAGGCTCGAGTCCTACTGGCCCTGCCATTTACTAGCTGTTGTCATCTTTTGTAAAAGGGGCATAAATATATTGCAACCTAGCTCAGCGGTTGAGGGGAGGTCCCAATGTGATAATATTATGTAAGAGGGCTTTGTCGGCTACATATATGTCCTCTCTCTATACTGTTTAGTACCAACTCTATCTGGCACAATATTCTATCCTCAATACCTTGTTCTCAAAAGTCCAGTTTTTCAAATTGGCTTCCCGATACCTTGGCCCCAGCCCTACTGATGCCAACCAAAGCTGACTCCCCCTCATGTTCCCATCCCCAATTCATAGTGGCAATTCCCGTCTACCCCAGATCACCACGACGGCTGCTTTTAGCTAAAAAAATAAACACGAACCCCGCTAGGATGCTCTCTCTGCTCCCGGTCTCCCTGTTCTGGAGCGCACCCCGCAGCTCGGGAAGCTGCTCTCCACCACGCTCCGCTCCACTGCCGGCGCCGCCCGGCCCCAGCCGCGCTTGTACCTCCCCGCTAGTGCCCCATGTGCTTTCCCTCCTACCGCGGCTCCCGGCCCCTTCCCCGCCTCCCCCGCCCCCATCCAGTAAGCCATGTGGCGAGTAACCTCGCCGGCCGCCTCCTCCCTCCCTCGGCCCCCCGGGCCGGGGGCGGCGACCCCCGCCTCGGGGCTTACCTGTCACTCTCTGAGTTTTCACGCTAATGTACTGGCGCAGTTTTTTTGCCGCGCGATCCCGAACCAGCTTCTCGTTCGATGCCAGTCTCTGGGCAAACTGGATCTCGGCCGGCTGCATGGCAGGGGCCATGATGCCCCCGGAACATCCCCTTCCTTCCTCCCTCCCACGCCGCCGCCGCTCTCCTCCTCCTTCTTCTCCTCCTCCTCCTCCTCCTCTTCCTCCTCCTCCGCCGCGGCCACCGCCGCCGCCGCCTCCTCCCGCAGCCGCAATTGCGCAGAGGCCGCGGACGAGTCGAACGGCGGGCGGGGGTGCCGCGCGTCACGTTCCAAGGAACGCGGGGTGATGACGTCATAGGGGGCTGCGGCTCGGAGCGGCCCCTGGGAAGGGAGCGTGGCGGACCCTGCGGCCGCGCTGAGCCGGGGCCGGGGACCCCGGGAGGGCTGCTTCTGAGTCCGCTCCCCTCCTGGTTCTAAACAAGTCCTTGAGAACACTGCGCTTCCTGACCCGCCCCGCTCTTTTCTCCACTCCATCCTTCCTACGGTCACTTTTCTGCTAGAAAGGAATATGTTCCTCTGCTCAAAAATTTGAAGTATTTCTTTAGTAAGGGCCAGAGAGACGCCTTTATCTAGCGTTCAAGGCTCTCCACCATCTGGTGCCACTTTCTCTCCTTATCCTTTTTATCTGTGCTTTTCATCTATGCACCAACTAGTGCCCAAATGTAGTTGCCTCAGGACACTATGCCTGTTTAAATCTAAAGCCCAAGTCCTACGCCACACCTTTGATCTCTGCCTTGCCCTCTGAATTTCAAATTACACTTGGTCTTTCACATCCCTCATACATGCATTATGCATTGTTTTGTATTATAGTTATGTATTTATGTGTAATTTTCTACTATGAGAGGCAGCCTAGTAAAATGGATAGCCCAGATTCAAGTTCTGCCTCCTGCCACACACATACTGTGTGACCTTGGACAAGTCTATTAACTTCTCAGTGATCTAGACAGCTAAGACTATAAATTGAGGGAATTTCCTAGACTATTGAAATTACAGGTCCAGTCCCTATTATTAGACTATTAGCTAACATAATGACAAAGCTTGGACCAAGAAAAAATGCAGTTCCCTTCCTTAATTGCAGAAGTGAGAGGCTATGAGTATGGATTATTGCATATTCTGTCAGACTTGTTAGATTTGTTGACTAGTTTTGCTGAACTACACTATTTCTCTCTTAAAAAAATCTTTATTGCAAAGGAAGAATCTTTGTGCTTTGCAGCTAATCTATACCACTAACTGATTAAATCTGTGGAGGTGTTTTAGCCTCCTATGTTTGATTGTAATGGAGTGGACTCCCATCTCTTACACACACACAATATAGAATTATGAGACTATCACACCTGTGGTGTTGAGAAGCTATCACTACTTCTTGTACTCTATAGTCTTGACAAACTGTTCTCTCCATTTCTCATACATAGTATGAGAAATGTTCCACTTCCCACTTTTGCCCTATGCCTGGAATGTACTTCCTGCCTCACATCCATCTCAGACACTCCCTCACTTAACCCTGTTTGCCTCAGTTTCCTCATCTGTAAAATGAGCTGGAGAAGGAAATGGGAAACTACTTAAGTATCTTTGCCAAGAAAACCCCAAAAGAGGGCATAAAAGCCAGATACAACTGGAAAATGATTAAACAAGTCCTACCTGCTAGCCTACACATGCTTGTTCATCCCATCCTCTTATCTCTAATCTCATTTTTAATTTTTATTATTTTTATTATTTTTTATTTTTTTATTAGTCAATTGGGGTTAAGTGACTTGCCCAGGGTCACACAGCTAATAAGTGTCAAGTGTTTGGTTTGAGGTCACATTTGAACTCAGGTCCTCCTGAGTTCAGGGCTCGTGCTCTATCCATTATGCCACCTAGCTGCCCCTAATCTCATTTTTTATGATGTGGTAATAGGAGAGGTGCTGAGATGAAATGGCCCATTCCCTTTTATAAATGTATACTTGTCAGATTTGTCTTTCTCTTATCCAAAGTTGTTTTTAAAAATGGCTGGTGTCAAGATATTAGGAGACACTCTGCTGCAAAACAGGCTATACTCCAACTCTGGTACAACAATCCTTTGTACTCATCCTCTGGATGATCTCAGGCACAGCAAAACCCCAGAACTGGAACTTAAGATTGCTCTATTTCCCAGGAGATCCTGTCTTGAGAACTGGGGCTATAGCTGACATGCTACAGCAGAAAGTGATCAATCACATCTCCTGACACGCTGAACACTCCCTGCACCTGTAACTGCTCAATGAACTGAACCAGGTGCTGCACTTCTGTTCTCGCCATGCTAACTCTGGTTCTGTACCCCACTGAATGATCACAAGGCTCAATGACTCTTATGACTTGAGACAATCACAAGGCTCAATAATTCTAATAACTTGGGAACAGTTCCCACAGAACTCAAGAATGCCTATACTGTCCCAAAAATGCCTGCATGCATGGGCCTGCCATGGGAACTGTTAATTCAAGACCTAAGAATGACTTTTTGTGGTTTTCATGCTTAGAAACCCTACACCTGCCATAAGCCATAAGCCTTCCTTCTCAGGAGGCCTTCCACTTAACAAGCGTTTTCCTCACTTTGATTTCTGTTTGATTCCTGAGGTCTGGTTGGCACTGGAAATTTGAATCCTGCAAAAATCCTCGGTGATCAGCCTGCCAATGTGTTTTCTGCCTTAACAAAATGCTTTCAATTATTTTATTTTTTTTAAAGGTACCTAGAGACCACAAGATGGGCCTCAGCATAAGTGCCATGGGCAAACATGAGAGGCAAAGAACAGTACAAGGACCTTGGTTTCTGCATTAGTATCATTCCTAGCAGAAATGATGAAAAGCTGCTTACATGGGAGACAGGTCCATAACACACACAGGACTTTCATAACAAACAAAGTTGCAATAGGTGAATAAAGAAACCCAATACAGCAGTAGCTTTAGGGGTGTGAAGACCTTTGGCAGTATCCATGATGTTCAGGGGTCTGGCAAGCACTTCCTGTACATCTCTCAAACAGCTGAGTTTGGATCAGGGCAGGCCTGTAGAAGCATTTTCTCAACCTAGAGAACTAATCTTCACTTCATTGAATTTTTCCTTCACCATTAGCATAAGTTTTTATTATGCAATACCAATTAATTGCAATACTGTTACCTTTAGGATTCTTAAAAGCTTAAAATGTATGATCTATTCCAGTACCTTTTGGTGAGTTTTGCTTCTAGTTTACCTAAACAATTAAATTCTGTTATATCATTCACAGAAGAAAATACAGTGGTAACACAAAACATTCTTCCAAATTAAACTTTACTTACTTTTAAGTTGCTCCCTGATTTAAACAAGCTTCTCCCTTTTCATGGTCTAGAAAAGAGTCAATAATAGGCAGTTCTTAAAATTTAAACTGCAAATCTATTTTTTTTCTTCACTTTGGAACTTTGATACTACTTTCAAACTAGCTTCCCCTTTCCCGCCCTTCTCTCCTCCCCCCCAATCAATGAAACTACCTTCCTCCTTTGCACTAAAACAACAAATCTGTCACTCTCCAGGGAAAAGTGTGATAAAAGGTCTAAGTGCTGTTTCCTTGTAATTTTCACAGTGTTTTTTCTTATTTTTCCTTAAAACAAATTCTACAGAGTAGCACCCCAAAACTCACTAAGACATTTCAGCATTTATAAAAAACATTTAAACTACAATTTGGAAATTCACAATAGAGAATTATATTTCACTCACAAATTTAGTCTCTAATTAGTTTACAATGCAATAATTTTTTTAATGTCATAATTCTTATAGAATACCTCCCCCCCCCCACCCTTGGGGCACTCAGATAATCCTGAAAGACATGTATTTTTAAATGGGGATAGACTAGTGTTATCTCAGTGGTGAGTTTACAATCCAGGTAGATGCAGATTTCTAAAAGAGGATCAAAGCACATGTGACTGCCCTTTCCTATGCTTGGATTACTATATACTGTGGTCATCCCTGACAAGAGGGCTAGGATTATAACTATGAAAGGGGGGTGGGAGATCATGGGCTCACTCAAATTAACTTGGTGGTAGTGGCTAAATTCTACACAGTGATCTAGAGTAGAACAAGAAAATAGCCTTCTTACTGTTCATTACCCTTCACACTTGACATTCTATTTCCAGTCTCCATGCCTCTGTCCACAGTCTGTGTTTCTCCTTCCATATACTTAACAGAATATCTTCCTTTCTGTAAGTCTCAGATTAAGTGCCACCTCCTCCAAAAGGCCTTTCCTGATCTGTACTCCTCTGGTAGTTTAGATCTGATACTATACCTCACCTTTTAGGGAAAAATTAGCCTAACCTACATGGTGGTAGAGATCCTGGTAGATATCGATCCTATCACACTTTATATTTATTTTGTATATTTTTTATCTACTTATGTATATGTATATATACATATTGTTTCCATTGATTGAATGCAAATTCCATGAGGGCCCAATTATTTTTGTCTCTGTACACCTAGTACATCAGGGAATGCTTGCTGTGCCACATAGTAAACCTGGAACTTAATAAAAATGGTTGTTGATGGTCTGAAGTATACTGCCCAAATAGTACTGTAAGGTGAGTATATATATATCTGGAATAAAGATCTGTCTAGTGAATATGCTCCCTTCCTTCTTTATTTCTCAGAAACTCTACTTTTCTTCAAGGTTCAGTTCAAGTATTTTTATATAAGGCCTTGATTCTCTCCCACTTCCTCAGTTGCCAGTCTTCCCAATCATCTTTAATCCATTCTGGATAATTTATATATACATATATGTGTGTGTATGTGTGTGTGTGTATCTGTACACACACATACACAATTAACATTTTCAGCAAAGCTGAAAGATGTAAAATAAATACTGATGAATTATCAGTATTTCTATATGCTACAAAAAAATACAGCAGGAAGAGTAAAAAAAAATTCTATTTAAAAATTAATAATAATATTATAAAATACTTGAGATTCTATCTGCCAAAATACATAGAGGAACTTTATGAACACAGTTAAAAATATTCTTTACATAAATAAAGATCCATCTAAATAACCAAAGAAATATAAGTTGTTCGTATGTAGATTGAACCAAATGCTAACTAAATTAATTTACTTATTTAGTGTCATACCAATAATACTACCAAAGGACTACTTTATGGAGCTAGAAAAAATAATAAAATTTATTTGGAGGAACAAAATGTGAAGAATATCCAAGGCATTAATGAAAAAAAGATGGGAAGGAAGGGGGCCTAAGTGGTACCAGATATACAAATACAAAGTATAGTCATCAAAATAACTTGGTCCTGGATAAGAAAGACAGAGGGCCATCAGTGGAACAGATTAGGTACACAAAATATTGAAGCAAATGAGCACAGTAACCCAGTGTTTAATAAATCCAAAGATCTTAGCCACTGGGCAACAACTCAATATTTGAAAAAAGCTGTTGGGAAAACTGGAAGCAATTTGATTGAAACCAGGTATAAAACAACATCTCATACCATTTATCAAGACAAGTTCCAATGGGTATGTGACTTAGACATAAAGAGTGACATTAATAAATATAGAAGCATGGAAGAAATAACCTATTACATCTATGGATGGGGAATAGTTCATGACCAAACAAAATACTGAAAGATTCACATTAAGTAAAATGGACAATTTTGATTATGTAAAAGTAAAATGTGTTTGCACAAATAAAACCAATGCATTTAACATTAGAAGAGAAGCAGGAAATCAGGGAGAAAAAAATCTTTGCTAAAAGTTTTTCTGATAAATGTCTCATTTCTAAGATACATAGGGAAGTGTTTCAAATGTATAAGATTAAAAGTTATTCCCTGATTGATAAATGGTAAAAATATACAAAAAGGAAGATTTTTGATAAAGATATATGAGCTACCTATAGCCATATAAAAATATTCCATATCTCTACTAATTAAGTAAGTGCAAATTAAAGTAACTCTGAGGTGTTGCCTCACACCATCAGACTGCTAAACTGACAAAAAAGGAAAATGATAAAGTCAATCTGGAGTGCAGCCTGGTGAGAATGAGGAATGACTGCCTTGTATGCCCTCCTTAAATGGAGGTTCTAGGAAGACCCTTCCAAATCACAAGAAGAGTAGAAGCAGAGGGGTACTTCTATTTTTTTGGTTAGGCAATGGGGTTAAGTGACTTGCCCAGGGTCACACAGCTAGTAAGTATCAAGTGTCTGAGGCTGAATTTGAACTCAGGTCCTCCTGAATCCAGGGCAGATGCTCTATCCACTGAGCCACCTAGCTGCCCCACCAGAGCGGTACTTTTAATGTGTGAATTCTAGGGATGTAGTGAGCTTCCGAATGAGTTCAGGCATGGTAGAGGAATTATGGAGTATGGTCTGGAAAAGAGTGAGAGTTCCAGCCAAACTGCCCTAACTCATTGCTCACTACAAAGAACATGCCATCTTTTGCCTCTGTGCCTTTAAACAAGGCTGTCCCTCAACCTGAAACACACAGCCTTCTCGTCCTTTCCTCTTTTTTTCCCCTTAATTTTGTTTAAATTGTCAAGCATTTATTTTTCTTCCTCCCTCCATCCTGAAAAACAAAAGAAAAACAGAACTTTTATAACAAATATAATCAATGAGCACAACAAATTCCCATAGTGATCGTGTTCAAAATGTGCCTCATTCTGAATATTAGTCCATCACCTCTATGTCAAGACGTGGGTAACATTCTTCATCACTAGTCCTCTGGAATGAATCATGGTTAATCACTGAATTGATTAGAGTTCTTAAGCCTTTCAAAATTGCTTGTTTTTATAATCCTAGGAGTCTCTGTAGTAGTTTTGGGCAGGAAAGGAGTTGTTTCTGAGTTTAGTTCTCCTGCCCTAAAACAATTCATACAGTTTCCTTTACTGGACACATCACTTTCAGTGCCCAAATCTGGGTGAGAATCTTTGTACAACTGGTGGATGGTCTCTTTTCCTCAGCCAAACACTAACATGCTCATCATACAGAAGAGGATGCTTTTCAGGCAGAATTTGAATCCAGATCTTCTGACTTTCCATTGAATTCTCTATCCACAACACCTTACTGCTTCTATCTTGGAGAAGTCTTCAGAAGTCTATTGCTATAAAATAAGTTCCTTATGAAAATGGGATAGGAAAGAAGAGCCAGAGAATATAGGATGCTTACAGAGTCACTTGAGTGATACTTCACTTGGTGACTTACTGGTGTTTGGTTTGGACAGGATTTATGTAACATGGCTGAATTTTGCCTATGCTTTTATTTTATTTTTTTTAAATTAATTTATTTTGATTTATCAACAATCACTTCCATATGCTTTTGAGTTTAAATTTTTTCTCCCCCTCCTTCCCCACCACTCTCCCAAGATGGCACACAATCTGATATAGGTTATACATATACTTTCCTATTAAACATATTTTCACATTAGTGATGTTGTAAGTAAGAATTAGAACCAATTAGAGGAACCACTAGAAAGAGGAAACAAAACTTAATAGAAGAAAAAACAATAGCAAATAGTATACTTCTATCTGCATTCAAACTCCATAGTTCTTTCTTTGGATGTGGATAGCATTTTCCATCACGAGGCCTTTGGAGATTTCTTAGGTCCTTGTATTACTGGGAAGGGTTAAGTTTATCAATATTAGTCATTGCACAATGTTTGCCTATACTTTTAGATGAAGAATAATCAGGGTTCATACTGGTTGTTCAGTTCTGTCAGAGTCTTACTGAACTATTTTTGGATTTCCTTGGCAAAGACATTGGAATGGTTTGTCATTTCCTTCTCCAGCTCTTGGGGCCAACAGGGTTAAGTGACTTGGCCAGGGTCACACAGCTAGTAAGTGTCTGAGACCAAATTTCAACTCAGGAAGACGGAAGATGAGTCTGATTCCAGACCTGGCACTCTATCCACTGCATCTTGCTGCTATTCAAATAAGAGTAATAATAATTGATATTTGAATAGCATTTTAAGGGGCTTTGCCTTTCCTATCGCATTTGGGCAGTATTCTTACGAAGCAAGGCACTATTGGCCTCATTTTTACAAATTTGGCAACTGAGGCACAGAGCGGTTAAATAACTAGCCCAGGGGTGTAAAGTTTGGATTCAGTCAAAGGGCCGCACTTGAGGGCCTAGAGGGCCACACGGGGCCTCCGGCCGCAAGGTCCCCATCCCTGGACTAGGATGGTTAAAGATAGCAAACTGAGGTCTCCTGACTTCGGTCCTACACCGCGTCCTTTCCACCGGACTGGCTACTTCTCAAACATACCAATCAGGAGCCTCACAACTCAACGCAATTAGAGCGAGCACTACCAGATTGCCGTGAACGCCTCCTCCAAAAGCACCTGAGTCAGGGTCCCCCGCTGCTACGCAGCTCCTCCCCCAGCTCCCCGCCTCATTCAAGGTTGAGGAAACTCACGTGATGCTGCCGCGCAGGCGCAAGCAGCCGAGGCGGCTGGCGGCGATGGGGGACGCTGCGGGCGTTACGGCGGGCGGGGAGGATCTCTACCGGGTCAGTGAGGAGGCCCAGGCGGCTCCGCATCTTTCGCTTTCTTTTCCAGAGCCTTGCAGCGTTTATGTTATTCCGTGCCCTAGGAGACGGGCTCCACACTTGAACTGCCCTGCTCTCGCGGCCTTCCGGCCGCCTTCCTGGCGTGTGTTCTTGTAGGGGTGGGGGTGGGGGTGGGGGTGGGGCGGAGCCTCCCGGGATTCCCCGAAGGTGCGGGGGGGGGGTGGAGAAGAAGGAGAGGGGAGGGGGGAGAGGGGAAGGGGGCAGGGGCGGGGGGGGGGAGAGAGGGGGAGGGGGGCGCCCGGACCTTCCCGGCCCGGTGGCACCTCATGTTTGGGGGAACCCAGGGAAAAATCAGCTTTCCTCGTTTGAGGGGAGGGGGAAAGGGGACAGGCCGGGCTCACAATGACCTTTGAAATGGGAGTTGGGGAAAGGACCGTCCTGGGCGGCCTCATATATTTGTACTTTTCAAACCCCCAGTTTCCAGTTATTCTACAAATAAAAGAATTGTTTTTTCAGAGGCAGCAAAGTTTACACCATCACTTGGTGTTGCACACAGGTGGGAATTGGAATCCATCTACACCTCATTCTGTGTGATTTTTGTTTATGCACTTAAACAAATTCTCTGTTTTTGAAGAACCAAAGTGGATGAGAGGCCAGCTTTGGGCCTGATTCCTTAGGGGGACAACCTAAGGCCATTCATGCGATTTTTTTTTTCTTTTTAACCAGGGAACATTTACAGACTGCATGCATACCAAAGTCCATGGGTTATTGTCATTTTTACAGTAGGGGTGATGAGATGGGAAAATTAATTCAAGAAATGGTTGCTGAACATCTAGAAAAGGAATTGATTACAGAGAGAGTGCATTAAGAACAGACTATGCCAGACTAATTGACTTTTTTGATAGGGTTACTGAACTGGGAGGTGAGGAGAGTGCTATAGAGCTTATTTACATAGATTTTTAGCAAAGCTGATAAAGTATTTCATACTATTTATGTGGAGGAGATGGAGAAATGTAGACTAGCCGATTGTACAGTTAGATGATTCAGAACTTGGGGGATAGCTGGACTGTGGTGTATTTTAGGAATCTGTCCTTAGCCTTGTGCTGTTACATTTTAATCAATGACTTGAATAATAATACAACTTTCTTGTCAGATTTGCAGATGATATAAAGCTGGGAGGGATAACTAACACACTAGATAATAAGAGTCAGTATCCAAAAAAAATCTTGACCAGTTAGAGTAGTAGAGTAGAATCTAATAAGATAGAGTGCAATAGGGTTAAATTTAAGATCATATACTTGGGTGCAAGAAATGAACTTCACAAATACAAGTTGGAAGAGGCATAGTTTTCAGTATCTAAAAGAAGTCTGGTGATTTTAATGGACTGTTAAGTTTAGTATGAATTAGCGATAGTATATGGCAGCCTGGTGTCCATGGAGAGCCACTATGCTGCAGTAGAACCTCCCTGGAAAGGGAAAGAGGTGGGGCGTGGTGGAGGAGGTGAAGGAGGGAAAGATGTCTGCTTCATTGGTTCAAGCCCCAGTCCAGGTGATGAGCAAGAGGAAACTGCAGACCACCTGGGCTGTGAATAAGATGAAACAGCTGCTTAAAGATAAACCTGACAATGTTGAAAGTTGGATTCTAGACCAGAGGTTGTAATGGACTTTCTTAAGCTTTAGAATATGCCAAGACAAAAGGAGAGTCTGATGAAGAAGTTGTTCAGGATGGAATTAGAGTGTTCATTGAAAAGAAAGTGCAGCCCTCAGAGCTAAAAAGAGCTTATGCTACATTCATAGAAACATAGGAATAAAGAGTTGATAATCCCACTAGGCAGATAGGTGGCAAAGTGAATAGAGTGCCAGGCCTGGAGTTAGAAAGATTCATCTTCTCGAGTTCAAATCTAGCCTTATACACTAACTAGTCAGTGTGACTCTGGGCGGGTCCCTTAACCCTGTTTGCCTTAGTTTCATTATCTATAAACTGAGCTGGAGAAGGAAATGGCAAACCTCTCCAGTATCTCTGCCAGGAAAACCTCAAATGGAATCACCAAGGGTTGGAACGTGACTGAACAACAACAATAACAATCCCACTGTATTCTGCCTTGGTTAGATTTATCTGGAACATTATGTTCAGTTCTGAATGTTGAAGTTGAAGAGGCTGTTGATAAACTGAAGAATACTCAAGAGGAAGGCAGTGGAATACTAAAGAGCCTTGAGTCCTTGTCGTATGACAATCAAAAGAACTGGGGATATTTAGATTAAAGGAGAGAAGACTCAGGGAGGACATGATAGCTCTTCCTAAGTATTTGAGGAGTTGTGTGGAGGGATTAGATTTGTTCAGTTTGGTCCTAGACAGTAGAAACTTGGAGGGCAGAGCTCCCAGCTGGTAGAAGTTAGAAAGAAGCATATTAAGATTTGATGTCCTTTAAAAGTGTGGTGAGGTGCCGGATTTTCCTAATGAGAAGGTCTTCAAGTATAGGCTGTATGACCATTTGTCATGCATGTTTATAATAGGAATTCCTTTCAGGTGTAGGTTGGACAGATGGTCACTGGGGTCCCAGCTCACACTCAGATTGTATCAGTGTGATTCTATATGTCAACCATGTAGTTTAGTAGTACTTGCTGGCTCAGTGCAGCACACTGCTTTCTGGGCAAAATGGCACATAGATAATAGGGAGTATGTGTAGTCTACTGAGATTAACTCTACTACGGGTGAGCCACGAATATGGTATAATATGTGACGATGTGTTACATAGATAGTACATATATATCTAGTGTGATTCACAGGGACTTTTTTGACTGGGAAGATAATATGATGGGGACATTAATTTTACCAGCTCTTCAGGGGCAGCAGAGAAGCTTTTCTATTCTACAGGCATGCCTTGGAGATATTCTGGGTTTAGTTCCAGACCACCACAATAAAGCAAATATTGCAATAAAGCAAGTCATGAATTTTTTGGTTTCCCAGTGCATATAGAAGTTACGTTTATACTATACTGTAGTCCATTAAGTGTGATATGTTTACATTAACAATGTACATGCTTTAATTAAGAATACTTTATTGCTAAAAAAAAATGCTAACCATCTCTGAGCCTTCAGCAAGTTATAATACTTTTTGCTGGTGGAAGGTCTTGCCTTGATGCCAGTGGCTGCTGACTAATGGTGGTGGTTGCTGAAGGCTAGGATAGCTGTGGCAATTTCTTAAAATAAGACAACAATGAAGTTTGCCACATTGATTTGAGTTTTCCTTTCATGAAAGATTTCTATGTAGGATGCAATGTTGTTTGATAACGTTTTACCCACGGTAGAACTTATTTCCAAATTGGACTCAATATTCTCGAACTCTGCAGCTGCTTTATCAACTAAGTTCACATAATATTCTTTAATGTTGTGTCTCAGAGAATAGAGAGGCCCGAGGAGAGGGAGATAGGAATGTCCAAAGGAGCAGTCAGAACACACACAACATTTATTGAGCTTGCTGTCATCTATGGGTGCAGTTTGAGGCTCCCTGAAACAATTAAATAGTAACGTCAAAGATCACTGATCACAGATCATCATCATAATGAAAAATTTGAACTATTATAAGAATTACCAAACTGTGACACAGGCATTATGTGAGCACATTTTGTTGGACAAATAGTGCTGATAGATTTGCTTGATAGTACCTTCAAACTGTAAAAAAACAAACAACGACAAAAAAAACCCACCAACCCACAATATCTGCAAAGGGCAATAAAACTTTTGAAACACAATAAAATGAGGCATGCGTGTATTCCCATCTTCTTCTGGAGCACCGCAGGCCATATGAAATCTGTAGCAAGACTTTCATGAGGTCATAGATCAAGAGCTAACAGAGTGACCTTGAGTGATTTGCCCAAGGTCAGTATTAGCAGGTGTTTTGTTTTTTAAAAAGAATATAGTTTATTCTATATAAGGCAGTTGGGGTTAAGTGACTTGCCTAGGATCACACAGCTAGTAAGTGTCAAGTATCTGAGGCCAAATTTGAACCCAGGTCCTCCTGACTCCAAGGCTGGAGCTCTATCCACTGTACCACCTAGCAGCCCTAGCAGGTGTTCTAAAATCTAAGTCCTCTGATTCCAGAGTCAGTGCTCTTTTCACTATATCATTACTGCCTCTATCAAATGTACATGTGGTACAAATACTTCAGTAGGGTGTCAGTTCATTGGTCCCTGGAAAAAGACAGCCCATTTAGAGGATCAACAGTTAACTTTGTGTTTATAGAGCTTAGTACCCTCTGCCACCTTTTCCACCAGTCTGCCACCTTTTCCACCAGTCCACCACCTTTATTATAAAAGTGGCACCGAATTGTATATGACTGAGAGCCGTTACAATTTTTTCTCTCTTTTGTGAGTTGTCATGGCCAAAAAATTCAGTGGCTAATCTGTGAACAACGAATGTCTTCTTGCCACACAGGTCTCTAAGCCTTTAAAGCTTAATAGAAAGTGCTAGAGTTTGCTTTCCCATGGAATAACCTTTGAAAACCTAGTCTTCCATGAAATTAAAACAGGATTTTTGTGTAATACAAGAAAATGTTCATTTTATAGGATTTTTCATTACTCTGGTTTTCAGGATGTAGAGATCTTGTTTGCATTTTTCAGTGTTCCTTAGTGATTTTTTATTGTGTCAGTTTTTATTAGGAAAGAGTTAAAATTTTATGAATTAGCTGAGTCTTTGGTAGAAAACTTAAAAATCCTCTCTACTATATATTTTTAATTTTTAAATTATAAGTTTTGTTTTTACCAAAAGCAATTTCAGGTTAATTAAACACCTACTTTGTACAATGTGAGGTTACAAAGTTAAAAGAAAAAAAGAAATAACTATCCTCAAATATCCTCAAAGAACTTATATTTTTTAAAAATGCCTAGAAAACAAAACAGAAAAAAGTAATGGAAAATGATTATATGACTTTTGTTTTTACATATTTTAATTATTTGTCCACCTTGGATATTGGATCTTTATCAGAGGTCCTTGATAGAAAGATTTTTTCAGTTCGCTGTTTCCCATATTGTCCTATTTGTACTAATTTTGTTCAAAGCTTTTCAATTTCATATAATTAAAATTATATGTTTTATAATTTGTAATTGCTTCTAACCTTGTTTGATTAATAATTTATTCCTTAAACATTCTATTTATTTAAAGGTATGATCTTTAGTACTCAGATAATAGCTCTATTTTGAATTATGTCGTATCTTCCCATGCCTTCCTCCTATATTCATATTTATTATTTGTTAGAGTACAGTTGTTTCATTACACTAATGTACTGCAGTTTGTTAGCCATTCCCTACTCTACTTTGTAGATACTAGTGTAAACCTAATTTTGACCAGACTGCTTTCCAGTTTTCTCAGTGATTCTTATCAAATACAGAATTCTTTCCTAGGTGATTTATGTTTTCAGATTTATAAAACACTTGGTTACTGAATTAAATTATTTTATTCTTCTTTTTCTAGTTTGTTCCATTGAACTAACCTCTATTTCTTAACATACCAAATAATTATGTTATCTAATTATGTTTACTTTTTTTATAATAGAGTTTGAGGACTGGAGATGCTATTTTCCCTTCAAGTCTACATTTTTCACTAATTCTCTTAATATTCAAGATTTTTTTGTTCCACAAAATGAATTTTATTATTTTGTCTAACTCTTTAAAATATCCTGTTGGTAATTTGATTAGTATAACACTAAAACTGTAAATTACAGCCCATTTTACTTAATGGTTGTTTAATGTCTTCATTTGTATAGTTACAAACAATGCATATATTATTATTTTGTTTCTGCTTTATTCACTCTGCATTCCATGTTAGTTTCCCATATTTCTTTGTATTTTACATATTTACCATTCCTTCCAGTACAATGATATTACCTTATATTCTTATCTCACAAATTTTTCAGCCATTCCCAAATGATCGAATTCATAATTTGTTTACAGCTTTTTGCTGTTACAAATAGTGTTGCTATGAATATTTTAATAGATATAGGTCTTCCTGTATTTTATTTATACCTCCTTAGGGTATAAATCTAGTAATGAAATCGCTGAGGTAGAAAGGGTCTGAATGTTTTTTATTGCTTTCCAAAATGGTTTTACCACTCTACCAGCATTTTTTTCCACAGCTCTGTTGGTATTGAATTTTAGAATCTTTTACCATCTTTGTCAGTTTGATTTGTCAATTTGATGGTTCTCAGGTGAAATATCTCAGTTGCTTTAATTTGTATTTCTTTGATTATTAGTGACTTTTGACACTTTCATATGTTTGCTGAAAACTTGTTTCTTTTTTTCCTAATAACTAGCTCATGGTTTTTAATATTACATTACAAAATAAAGACATGTACATGTAGTTCTTTACACTCATTTTACAATCATATGAGTTTCTTAAAAGCATATATCCAGAAAAATGCAATTTCTGAAGAATATGCAGAATAATAAGAAATATGAGAAACATTCCAGTTCTCAGAAAAATAAAAAAAAATAGAACTGTGTTTGGGCTATGGATAATCTATAGAGAGAAAAAATGTACATTCATTTTAATATTTTTCCATAGTTTATTTGACATGTATTTTTTGTGTTCCCATAAGGAAAATACATTGCTGAGATTTCAGTGGTCACTTTTATCAGCAAACATAGTCATCATATAGGTTGCAGATTACATAGTTGGTCCCAGTTCTTGACTTTTCTTTTTTTTTAATTAATTAATTAGTTTAGTTTTAGTTTTCAACATTCACTTCCATAAGATTTTGAGTTCTAAATTTTCTCCTCCGTCCCCTGCCCCCTCCTTAAGATATTATAGCATGCAGTTTGATATGGATCTACATATACATTCATATTAAACAATTTCACTTTAGTCATGTTGTAAAGAAGGATTAGAACCAATGGGAGGAACTATGAGAAAGAAGAAACAAAACAACAAAAGAAAAGGAGAGCAAATAGTATACTTCCATCTGCATTCAGATTTCTAAGTTCTTTCTCTGGAAGTGGATAGCATTTCCCATCGTGAGACTTTTGGAGTTGTCTTAGATCCATGTACTGCTGAGAAGAGCTGAGTCTATCAAAGTTAGTCATTGCACAGTGTGGCTGTTATTTTGTACAATATTCTCCTGGTTCTGCTCACTTCACTCAGCACCAGTTCATGTAAGTCTTTCCAGGTTTTTCTGAAGTCCGCCTGCTCATCATTTCTTATGGAACAACAGAATTCCATTACATTCATAGACCACAAATTGTTCAGCCATTCCCCAGTTGGTGGACATCCCCTCAATTTCCAATTCTTTACACCTGCTATGTGCCAGGCACTGTGGTGCATATATTACATATATTAACTCATTTGATTCATGGTACGTGGTAGCTAGAAAGTACTTAAGGGAGGAGAGACACAAAAAGAGCTTCTATAAATATTTTTGTACAAATGAATCCTTTTCCCGTTTTATGATCTCTTTGGGATACAGACCTAGAAGTGGTATTGCTGGGTCAAAGGGTATGCACAGTCTTATAGCCCTTTGGGCATAGTCCAGCTTACTCTCCAGAATGGTTAAATCAGTTCACAACTCCACCAACAGTGTTAGTGTTCCAATTTTCCCACATCTTCTCTTGACTTTTCTTTTAACTTGTACCAAAATACCTATAGTAGAATGATATATAAAGTGTAATTAGAAATATTATCCCTGAGAAATAGAATAAAAAAATGTATCTTTAGAAAATTCAAACAAGTATTTTTCACATTCAAAAACTATTAAAGGAAATTACACAAGTAGAATAAACAATACACATTTTTATTCTAAGTAAATATCAAGTTTGGTTGCACCTTCCCCTTCCCCCCAGCCCAATACTAGGGGTGTGTAACCTATGACCTTCAGGCTACATGTGGCCCCGTAGGTCCTCAGATGTGGCCCTTTGCTTGAATCCAAACTTCACAGAACAAATCCCCTTAATAAAAGGATTTGTTCTGTAAAATTTGGCGTCAGTTGAAAGGCCACACCCAAGTATCTAGAAGGCCAAATGTGGCCTTGAGGCTGCAGGTTTCCCACCCTTGGAGCCTCTTTGAGGAAGCTAAAACTCACCAAATGACATTGAAATAAATAATATTAGGCATTTTCTTTTTTAGTATTTGGAAACCAGGTGAAAAATGTTACTCAAGTCTAAGTAGGGCATCTAGGTGGTGAGGTGAATAGAATACTGGGCCTAGAGTGAGGAAGCCTCATTTTCCTAAGTTCAAATCTAGCCTCTGACACTTACTAGTTGTGTGATCCTGGGCAGATCCCTTAACCCTGTTTGCCTCAGTTTCCTCATCTGTAAAATGTGCAGGAGATGGAAATTGTAAACCACTCCAGTATCTTTGCCAAGAAAATCCCAAATGGGGCTATGACAAGTCAGACATGACTGAAAACAACTGAACAATAACAACAATGTCTAAGTGGGAAAAATACTTGCAAGGTGGCCTAAATACTTTAGAAATACATTTATAATTAATTTGTTTCATGTGCAATTTGATTAATCTGATTTTATATTACAGTTATGTAACTTGTAATGAAAAAAGTCATCAATATACTACCTATAAAATAAATTATTTAAGGATACACACAAATAATATTTATTATAGTCTCTTGTGTAAGCCTTCATCATTGTCTTTTTTTTCTACAGTATTTCTGTATTCAGCAAAAAAAGTCTGAATTGTGAATAGTGCTTGTAATGTAGACTTAGCGGCCAAATGCTGTTATGGAGGAAAGTGCTATAATTTCTATGTGTGCTGGGATATTTACCCATTTACTAAATTTCTTAGCTACTTTACAGCTATATACTGTTAACTTTGTTGCCATAATTTTTCCTGAACTGACCAAATACATTGTCCTTTGTTAGTATCCTTAATCTTTTCTAACAGAGTAAGGACTGTGTTTATTTGGATTTACTTGAAGGAATTTAGAGAACAGTTGTTCATAGTTAGCTCGATAAGTAGACCAGTCTTACACCATGAAGATTTCTGAGGTCAGTGAATGCTAACTGAAATCTCAGCAGGCTTAGAGCTAGCAAACACTTCATATTGTATGACATCTAAGTGAAATTGCTGCATACCTCCTTGATTATGTTTTAACATTATCAAAACCTCAGCATCATCTGTGACTCCTCATTTTTCTCCACCGCATATATCAAAATCAGTTGCATAGTTTCTATCTCCCCAATGTCTCTTAATTCTGACCCCTTCTAACTCAAAAAGCTACCTCCTTATTTCAAATCCTTATCCATTTTTACCTATTGCAATGGTCACTAATTGGTCTTTTTCAAGTCTCTCACAACTGCAGTACAGATGGACTCACAACTACATGTAGTTTTTCTTTCTTTTTTTTTTTTGGTGAGGCAATTGGGGTTAAGTGACTTGCCCAGGGTCACAAGTAGTATCACTAGTAAGTATCAAGTGTCTGAGGTCAGATTTGAACTCAAGTCCTCCTGACTCCAGGGCCACCTAGCTGCCCTATGGCTTTTCTTTAAGCATGGATTTGATCATGTTAACACCCCTTTTTAGTCAACTCCAGTGGTTTCTTATTGCCTCTAGGATAAAATATGAACTTAAAAAAAAAAAAGCTTTTAAAACCTGAAACAACTCAGCCCCAAATCACCTTTCCATCCTCATTGTTTTTTGATTCACAGAGTGATCTGCATAGAGTTCATCATTGAACCCTTGGGAACTGATGAAGTCACCAAGTAATATAGTACAGAAAAGCAAGAGAAAAGGGCACAGGAAAGACCCCTGTGGGACACTTGCAGTGAACGAGCATGATCTGGAGGAGTGGTCTGACAGGAGAAAGTGTTCATGAAAAGAGGGTATTTGACAGAGTCAAAGGAGAAGTCAAGAAAGATGAAGACAGAAAAAGACATTAGACTTGGCAATTGAGAGATCATATCTTTGGAGAGAGGAGTTTGAGTTGAATGATGAGATAAAGAAGCCAGACTGCAGAGTGTTTAGAAAAGAGAGAAAGGAGAAACATTTATTATAGATATCTTTTTCTTAAAAGGGAGGAGAGACATAGGACAATATCTGGTGGGAATGGAGGGATCGAGTGAATTTTTTAAAGGTAGGGATGTTTGTAGGAGTGTTTGTAGAGAATGAGTGAGTCGATAAAGAGAGATCAAAGATTTAGAAGAGAAAGAAGAAAACCAAATTACCAGTATCAAAAATGAAAAAAGTTAAATTTGCCTCTAATGAAGAAGAAATAAAATCAATTATTATGACCCAACTATGTGGCAATAGAATTGACAATCTAAATGAATGTTTACAAAAATATAAATTGCCCAGATTAACAGAACAAGAAATAGAATATTTAAATAACCTGACCATAGAAAAAGAACAAGTTAGAAGTGAACTCCCAATGGGGGGAAAACAGAAATAGATGGATTTGGGGCAAATTCTACCAAACTTTTAAAGAGCTATTACAATACTACATGAACTCTTTGAAAAAAGGTAAAGAGGGATCCTACCAAATTCCTTCTATGACACAAATATGATCTTGATACCCAAACTGGAGAATGTCAAAACAGCTACAAATTTTCCTAATGAATTTTGATGCAAAAATTTTTAAATAAAATATTGGCAAGGAAATTGCAGCAATATACTAAAATTTATACAAAATTGACCATATTAATAACAAAACAAAAATCATATAATCATTTCAATTGATGCAGAAAAAGCTCTGACAAAGTATAACACCCATTCCTATTAGAAGAAAGCTAGGTGGCATAGTGGATAGAGCTCCAGTCTTAGGGTCAAGAGGACCCGGGTTCAAATTTGGCCCCAGACACATGACACTAGCTGTGTGACCGGGCAAGTCACTTAACCCCAGTTGCCTCACCAAAAAGGCAAAAAAACAAAAAACCTGAAAAAAATCCTAAAAAAAAAAATGGTAATGCATCCTTTTAGGGGGTAGCTAGGTGGTGCTGTGGGTAGAGCACCCACCCTGGAGTCAGGAGAACCTGAGTTCAAATCCAGTCTCAGACCGGATACTTGACACACACCAGCTGTGTGACCCTGGACAAGTCACTTAACCCCAATTGCCTTGCCAGAAAAAAAAAAAGTTAAAAAAAAGAATAGGACTAAGTGGAACTTTTAAAAAAATGGTAAGTGTATCTATCTAAAACCAAGAGCCAGCATTCTTTGTAATGGGTACAAGCTAAAAGCCTTTCCAATAAATCAGGAATGAAGCAATGTTGTCCATCATCACTGTTACTGTTTAATGTTATACTAGAAATGCTAGTTGTAACAATAAGACAAGAAAGAGAAATGAAAGGAATAGTCATAAAAAAGAAATAAAGCATTTATAGAAATAAAACTTATAAGAAGAAATGCGACTCACTTTTTGCAGGTGATATGATAGTTTGCTTAGAGGACTCTAGAGAGTCAACTGAAAAACTAAACAATTAAAAACTTCAGCAAAACTTCAAAATAAAAACCCATACAAATCATTTGCATTTCTGTATATTGCCATCAAAATCGAGCAGGAAGAGAGAGAAATTCCATTTAAAATTACTACAGATGGTACAAAATATTTGGGAGTCTGCCTGCCAAGACATACACAGGAAATATGTATTACAAAAGCAATTACATAATTACAAAACACTCTTTACCCAAATTAAGGCAGACCTAACTATTTGGAGAAATACTGCTCATGGGTAGGCTGAGTCAATATAACAAAAATGACAATACTACCTAAATTAATTTATTTCAGTTCCATACTAATCATACTCCCAAAGGACTACTTGAAAGAGCTAAAAAAAAATTCATCTGCTGTGGAGCACTTAGAGCTTGGTCAGGCATCAAAGATGCTAAGGTCATCACTTTCTGGACCATTAGCAGTTGACTTTTCCTACCGCTGGACTTTGATGTCTCTGAAGAGAGAGTGAGACTGATGACTTTGCACAACTCTGCCTCACTTAAATCCAATTTATATTTAAGTCAAGACATCACCCTGTGATGTCATTGCTCCTCTTCAAAATGAAGGACAAACTATAAATTAGATACACATTATACAGAAGCAAATGAGCGTAGTAACCTAGTGTTTGATGAACCCAAAGATTCCATCTATTAGGTCAAGAACTAACCATTGGAGGAAAAAAACTGTTGGGAAAATCGGAAAACAATCCAACAGAAGCTAGGTATAGTTAAACATTTCACAATATGTACCAAGACAAACTCCAAGTGTATATGTGGTTTAGACATTAAGGATGACATCCTAACCTAATTAGAGGAACATGAAAGAGATTACCTATCCGATCTGTGGATAGGAAAAGAGTTCTTGACCAAACAAGAAATAGCTTCATGGGAAGTAAAATGGACAATTTTAATTACCTAAAATTAAAACGTTTTTGCACAAACCAAATTAGTTACAATTAGAGTAGACATAAGAAATTAGGGGAGGGGAGATGTTTGCAGCAAGTTTCTCTGAGAAAGGTCTCTTTTTTTTTTTTTTTTGGTGGGCAGTGGGGTTAAGTGACTTGCCCAAAGTCACAGCCAGTAAGTGTCAAGTGTCTGAGGCCAGATTTGAACTCAGGTCCTCCTGACTTCAGGGCTGGTGCTCTATCCACTGTGCCACCTAGCTGCCCCTAAATCTTGGATTTTTTTTTAAGGCAGTTGGGTTTAAGTGACTTGCCCAGGGTCACACAGCTAGTAAGTGCCAAGTGTTTGGTTTGAGCCCGGGTTTGAACTCAGGTCCCCCTGACTTCAGGGTCGGTGCTCTACCCATTGCACCCCCCAGCTGCCCCAAAAGATTATAATTGGATAGATGTGTATACAGAGAAGTAGAGCTTAATGTCTATGCTATGACCTCTGTGTGGAGCTGAGGTAGAGTAGCAGTTATGTCATGGCATCAAGTAAATTTAGGAACTAAGTATATTTAAGGGATCATCAGTATGTGTGCTGAAGTCCCCTGGTATGAGAGTAGACCTTGTGAAGAGAAAGGCTATGAGCTAGGCACTGAACTCATTGAGAAAGGAAGAATGTCCTAGGAGTTAAAAGATAATAGATACAATGATCTAGATTGGATGATGAATTAGGATAGTGAAGATCTCAAAGGAAAACAGATTGCTGAGTGATGGTGGTGGAGGGAAAGTCGGGAAGTGACAATGAAGAATAAGGAGTATTCTGACTCCTCCACTGGACCACTGAGGCAACCAGGGAATTAATCATCTGTGACCACATACTGAATCATACCCAGAAATAGGGATTATTTTCAGCTAGGTGGTTCAGTGTGCCAGGCCTGGAGATAGGAATACTCATCTTTTTTTTTTTTTTTTGCTTTTTGGGGAGGCATTCAGGATTAAGTCACACAGCTATTAAGTGTCAAGTATCTGCGCCTGCAGTTTAACTCAGGTCCTCCTGACTCCAAGGCTGGAATCCACTGCGCCACCTACCTGCCTCAGCACTCATCTTCTTGAGTTCAAATCTGACTTCAGACACTTACTAGCTGTGTGACCTTGGGCAAGTTACTTAACCCTGTTTGCCTCAGTTTCCTCATCTGTAAAATGAGCTGGAGAAGGAAATGGCAAATTAAGTATCTTTGTCAAGAAAATCCCAAAAGGGGTCATGAAGTGTTAGATACGACTGAAAACAATTGAACAACAACAACTACAAAAGAGAAATGATAATTAAAACAATTCAGATACCATATCACCTATCAGATTGGCTAAATTGACAAAAAGGGAAAATGACAAGTTTTGTAGGGTCTGTGGGAAAAAAAATATACTCTTTGATCCAGTGACACTGGCCTCCTGGCTGTTTCACAAAGAAGACACTCCATTTTTTTCTTGAACAATGTCTTTGACATTCCATTTCTCAGCTCTAGGCATTTTCTCTGTCCCCCATTCCTGGAGGGCTCTCCCTCCTCTGTTCTGACTATTGCCCTCCCTGGGTTCCTTTGGGTGCCAAGTAAAATCTCATCTTTTATTAGAAGTCTCCTCTGACCTTTACTCCCTTAATTATTTCCCATTTATTCTTTGTGTAACTTATTCTGTATACATTTGTTTGCATGTTGTCTCCCCCATTACATTGTAGCCTCCTTGGGGGCGTGAATATACTTTTGCCTCTTTTTGTATCCCCTGTGCTTAGCACAGCACCCGCCACATAATATACACTTAAATATTTATGATTGATTGAATAACTAAACAAGTTGTGGTATATAAATGTTATGGAATACTACTGTTTTGTGAGAAATGATAAAGGAGATGATTCAGAAAAACCTGAGAAGACTTGTATGAACTGATGCAAAGGGAAGTGAGCAGAATCCGGAGAAAAATTTATAGAGTAACAACAATATTGTAAAGACAAACAACTTTGAAAGACTTAGGAACTTTCATCAACACAAGATTCACAATGAAATGTTCTATCCACCTCCAGATAGAGAAGTGATGGACTCAGAGTGGAGATTGAATTATGTCTATCTTTGTTTCTCCCTTTGTTGTTGCAAGTCGTTTAAAAATGCGTCTCCCCTTAACTCCCACCTACAATCTAGTTTTAAATAATAAATAAAAAATATATTAAATTAATTTATTCAAAAGTCAATTTCAAAGGCTCAGTTCAAACATTACAATCTTTTGCTTTGGAACATTTCATATTTTTTCCCCTTAATTTAGGGAGAAATATATTTAACTGAAGAAGGCTATGTATACTTTATCCCCAGTTCATGCAACTATCAAGATGTTTGCTGTGTGCTCTGTTATCTTTACTTGTGTAAATTTTTTACCTTCTATATTAAGCTATTTTTTTCCCTCTAAATTCTTTCTTATTTAATTTATAATATACGTTTAGCTATAATTTCATCTCTTCTAGAAATTCTAATAGAACTCGTGGCCAAGCTATAAATTTGTCTGAGGCTCTTCTTGGTAGTTTCTTCGTGACATGTCCTGGATGTCACTGGATGTCATAGGCATCTTCTGTTTATATTTCCAGCTTTACTTCCCAAGATGGAGCTTTTTTGTCAGGGCTAGGCTCTGATCGCTCCTGTATTTTGAAGGGATGGTGGGCCCCTGTTTCATCTACATTGGTATTGTCTCATTTTGGTTGCTGGACCTTCTGCTGGTATTTGCTGTGTACCAAAGATTGCAGTTCCTAGGCTCACTCATAACCTCATGGGACAGAGTGCTAAGCTTTTCTAGGCTTTCAGTGGTAGCTTAGATAAGTGAATATAACGTTTAAGAGCCATCTTGATGAGCATACTAATCAGTCACCTTCTTGGTAAAAGGTTTGTTGCTCTGCTGTCTCCTATCTCTATTTCTGACCCCAGAGCTCTATTAACAAATCAGGGCTTCCTTCACAGGAGTCCTTAGGTCTTTTGATCCTGGAATCTGGGTTGTCCTTGCCCTGCCAGGGGCTTTCCAAGATCTCCTGGTCCCTGAGTCTGGGGGACTCCCAGTTGGGACATTCTGAGGCTGTGGGAGTTGGGAGATCTCTCAATGATATGTTTGCCTTATTCCACCTATCTGTGCTCCACTTTTTAGTGCCTGCAGACTTCTGAATGTCCACTTATGCTAATATAGGTGGACGAAGGTACTTACTGTAGTTTTTTTCTTAATCATATTAAATTTGTTTTTTTTAATCTTTTCTTGAGTATATGTATGGGATTAGTGCTGTTCTGCTCTTATTCACTCTGACACCTTAATTAAAAATTCCTCACTTTGACTTTTAATAGGTGGATACTAAGGAAGAATTTGTTCAAGTCAGAAAGAGAGACCTAGAGCGGTTGACAACAGAAGTGATGCAGTTACGAGACTTTTTACCCAAAATACTAAATGGAGAGATGTTGGAAAGCTTCCAGCGATTGGATGCTGTAGAAACAAGTAAGTCCTATTTTACAGAAATGGCAATAACAATTCAACAAATAAATGATACTACTTTATATATGAAAATAATCATAAAGAAATTTGTGATTTATTACCAAACTCTGACAGACTAGAAATTTATGTTATGCTCCATTTTCCACTTCCAATTTATTATGTAACCTTATGTTTTGGGATTTTTTTGTTTTTGTTTTTTTAAAAAAATTTTTTTATTAAATACACAGCAAGAAAAGAAAAACATATTATAAACTTAAATATTGAAACTTAAATATAAAATAAGAAAAGAAAAAAAGAGTATTGCCATGTTCACAGCAGAATGTAAGAGAGGATTCAAAATATATAGCAGTAAATTTCCATTTCAAGAAAGCCTATGTAATAAGTGCTACGCATTTTGTTGAGTGCTGCCTCTCATTTCTTTGCTTCCTTGTAATTTTTCTGCTGTGTACTTTTAATTTTTTTCCCCTTCTTCCTCCCCTCCCCCCACGAAGGCAACAATTAATTGCTGATATATACATATATATATAAACACACACACAAAGATATATATATATACATACATATACTTACATGCACATCCATATACTTAAATATCTATAATCATACTTATATATAGGCAAATACATTCATATGCATCTACGTAAGACTGTACTATACTTAATTGTCTTCTGTTTCTCTGAGGGTGGATAACCTCTTTCTTCATAAGTCCAAGTCTCTCCATAATTTTCCAAGTCTACCAATTTGTCGTTTCATATACCACAGCAATATTCCAGCCATATACTGTCTAGTTATTTTATGTAATCCAGAACAACATTGATGAATATGGCTGACACATAGTGTAGTTGCCCTATTTTTCTCTTTTGATTAAATCTGTTTTAGCCTTAATTTTTTCTGAGATCATTATTACTACCCCTACTCCTTTTTCTCTAACAAATTCTACTCCTGATCTTTATTTTATATTTGTGCATATCTCTTGTTTTCTATCCCTTCTGACTCCTCTCCTTTACTTCTACCTGCTACCTTGCTCTCCTATTACTTGACCTACTCCCACCCCCAAGGATCTCTCCCTTATCCTCCCATTCATATTAATCTAAATACCCTTCTATACCTCCCCTTTATCCTATTCCCTCACCCTGCCCTCTAAAGATTCCTCCCTTATCCTCTCCCCCTTCCCTATCCCCTTAGCATTTTATTTCTTTCTGAATTAGAAGATTTTTATACCCTTCTAGATATATATGTATTGTTTCCTCTTGAACCCATTCCCAATGAAAGTAGGTTTCCAGAACTACCAGCCCTCCTCCCCCATCTAATTCTTCTGTGTCAGTTCTTCCTCTCACACCTCATTTGTATAAGATAATTACTCTTTTTGGCTGTTCCTAAATGGTTTTACTTTTTAAAATCATATGATACTCAGGTCTACCCCAATCTTTCTTACTAACTATCCAATTACTAATAACCATTTTAGACATATGTTTCCTCACATAAAAGGTAAACAGTCTTGTCCTTATTGAGTCCTTTGTAATTAGTTTTTGATATGTACCTTGTATTTCTCTTGGATCTTACATGTCAAATCTTCTACTGAGTTCAGGTTTTTTTTTTTAAACAAAATCCTGAAAGTCTGACAGTTTATTAAATGTCCATTTTTTTCATTCAGGATTATGCTTAGCTTTGATGGGTATGATATTTTTGGCTAGAACTCCAGTTCTTTTGCTCTTTGATATATAGTGTTTCAAGACCTGCAGTCTTTTAGTGTTGCTGCTGCTATGTCTTGTGTGATTCTAATTGTGGCACTGCCATATTTAAACTTTTTTGTTGTTGTTGTTGCACATAATATTTTATCCTTGACCTGAGGGTTTTGGAATTTGACTATGATATTCCTGTGGGTTTTCCTTGTAGGATCTCTTCCAGGCGGTGATTGGTGGATTTTTTCTATTTCTACTTTCCTCTTTTGTTCTAACACTTCAGGACAACTTCCTTCAATTATTTCTTGAATCAGGATTCTTTTCTTGATCATAGCTTTCAGGTAGTCTGATTATTCTTACTTTTTATCTTCTTGATCTGTTCTCCAGATCAGTTGTTTTTCTTATGAAATATTTCACATTCTCTTCTATTTTTTCATTCTTTATATTTTGTTTGATTATTTCTTGGTCTCTTATGACTTTGCTGGTTTCCCTTGCCCAGTTCTGGTTTGCGAGGAGTTGTTTTCTTCCTTAAGATTCTGTATCTCCTTTTTTAATTGGTTGGCTTTTTTTTTTTTATAATCTTGTTTTTCTTAGATTGTTCTTATTTTATTTTTTAGTTTTTCCTCAATCTCTCTCATTTGATTTTTAGTCTTTTTAAAGTTCCATGAATTCTTATTGGGCAGGTTGATGTTATTCTTTGGGGTAGGAGAAGGATTTTTTGCTTTTTTATCCTCCTCTGAAGACGAACCCTGGTCTTCTCTCTTCACATAGTAACTTTCTGTGGTTGGATTCTTTGTCCTTTGCCTGCTTATTTATTTATTTTTTCTATTTGTAGCAGCTTATTTTTGGTAATTACCTCTAGTCTTGGGGTATGGGGATGGTGCCTCCGGCTGGAACTGAAACCAAGACCTCCATCCTCCTGTAAGTGCCCACAGCCAGTGGTGTCCCCGCCCCACTGCTTCTGCACTTCCTGGGTATGTGCTGGTTCCTTCTCGCCCCAACCACATCTCCTCAGCACCGCTGAGTCTGATGCTCCTCGTCAGCGGAGGTTCTTCCCCTGGCTTAAACTCTGACTCCCCTCACTGTCCCAGGAGTAAAAGTTCCTGTGCTGGGGGTAGAGGCTGCCTCCCAATACAGCTAACCCCAGGGCTTGCTGCTTGTTGTTTTAGTGGAATTAGCCTGGAGGTGTTTATTCTTCACAAGGACCAAACTTTATCCTGGGATTTTTCTTCAGCTCTTCTCTGATTGTCCCAGGAGGACCACTGTTCTGCCCCTACTTTTATTTTTACTGCTTTATGTTTGCCCTGAGGCACTCTTTTATCTCCTTTGTGGGGAATATCTGGAGAGGTTCGAATTTTCTGACCTACCCCGCCATCTTCCTGAATCTTCTCCATTCTTGTTTTTTAAAATTATATATGGCTTTGTTAATTTACTCAAGCATGAGTTTGGTGTATGAGGCATAAAACATGGAGATGTATGCTTGCCAAAGTATTTACCATTGTAATGAAGAAGATATAGTACATTTAAAGGAGGAATTCCTGGGGAAGTTTGAGGTCTTTTAGGTTCTCAATTTGTGGATGGCATCTACATCAAGTCCCCCGTTGCATTGCAGAACCTCTTAGCAGAGAACCCATAAAAACAACACCTATAGATGAAAATAACCATTGTCCAGATTTCAACATGAATTTGGATAAGACACTGTCTTGAAATTATCCCTTAGTATATACTATGTATCTGAGAAATATTGTACGGTTAGAATAATGAGTTGGGCTCAGAGTTGAAAAGGAAGAGAGCAGGCTGAATTGCTTTTGGGAAATTTAAAAACTCTTTTATTAGCCCACAAGCTTCTCATGAAAGCACAAGTCTGTCTTTTCAATGCCAACATTTAACTGGTAGGGTTCCAGAGACTTGGAATACCACTGCCTCTGAAGAAGTGAAGGTGAGAATCACACAGAGGGCAATGGACAAACTCATGAGTGTAAGTAGACTGTACCATACATGGTATATAACCAATATATGGCTATGCCATGTAACCAGCATGTAACCAATAGGAATTCTGAAGAACAACATGAGTAAAGGATGTCATCAATGAATTGTGAATATAGCACAAGAGCCAGGGGTGGTGGGTGGACAGCTAGAGTACTCTACTGGTATCCTTGTGATGTTGGGACAGTCAGTCATTTAAACATTTATTAAATGCCTGTTATGTGCCAGGCATTGTGCTTAGCGCTGGGGATACAGAAAGAGGAAACAGACAGTCTCTGCACTCAAGAAAGTCATAATCTAATGGAGGGAGATATCAAGCAAACAAAATGTACAAACAAGATAAACATAGGATAAATAGGAAGTAATTAAAAGAGGGATGGCACTAGAATTTTTAAATTTTTTTTGGTGAGGCAATTAGGATTAAGTGACTTGCTCATAGTCACACAGCTAGAAAGTTTTATGTGTCTGAGGCCAGATTTGAACTCAGGTCCCCTTGACTCCAGGTCTGGTGCTGTATCCACTGTACCACCTAGCTGTCCCCTGGACAGCACTAGAGTTAAGAGGGACTGGGAAATACTTCCTGTAGAAGACTGAATTTTAATTGGAACTTGAAAGAAATTAGGGAAGGCAATAGGCAGATATTAGGAGGGAGAGCATTCCAGGTGTGAAGGACAGCCAGAGAAAATTCCCCAGTCTGAGAGATGGAGTATCAAGGGTGTTATTTGAGGAAGAACAATGCCAGTGTTACTGGATTGAAGAGTAGGTTGCAGGGTGTAAGGTGTAAGAAGACTGGAAAGGTAGGGTAGGCACGAGAAGGTTTGTCATGAAGGTTTGTGCATGCCAAACAGAGGATTTCGTATTTGATCTGAGAGGCAATAGGGAACCATTGGAGTTTATAGAGTGGGGAAGGGGGAGGGGGCGATATCAGTAGGCTATATCCACAGATTGGATGGGGGAGGGGTGAGAGATAGTGAGGAAACAAGGATGACACCTGCCTAGGTTGTGAGCCTGAGGGAGTGGGAAGATGGCTTTGCCCTCAACAATAGTAGGGAAGCTTTGTGTGTGTATGTGGTGGGGAGAGTGGTTTAGGGGAATCAGTTTTGGACATGTTGAATTTAAGAAGTCTATTAGACATCCATTTTGAGATTTCTGAGAGGCAGTTGGAGAAGCAAAACTGGAGGTCAGCAGAGAGATTAGGTAGATTTAAGACTTGTTATCATAGCCATCATAATTAAATCCGTAGGAGCTGTTGAGATCACTAAGTTAAGTAATATAAAAGGAGAAGAGAAGACTTGGGACAGAACCCTGAGGGAGATACTTACATACAATTAGAGGTTTTGACCTGGATGAGGATCCAGCAAAGGAGATTGAGAAGGAGAGATCAGATAGGTAAGAAGAGAACCAGGAGAGAGTGGTGTCCTCCAAACCCAGAGAGAAGAGTATTAAGGAAGAGAGAGTGATCAGTAGTTTCAAAAAGCTGCAGAGAAGTCAAGAAGGATGAGGGTTGGGAAAAAGCCAATGAATTTGGCTTCAGAGATCATCGGAGAAAGCAGTTTCAGTGGAATGATGAGGTCAAAAGCTGAAATGAAGGAGTTAAGAAAAGAGTGAAAGGAGAGGAAAGTGGAGGCACCTATTATAGATGGACTTTTTGAGGAGTTTAGCTGCAAAGAGAAGAAGAGAAATAGGATAATAGTTAGCAGGGATGGAATGGTCAAGTGAATTTGTTTGTTTTTTTGAGGATGGGGGAGACATAGGAATGTTTGTAGGCTATAAGGAGGGAACTTACCTCCTCTAGAGAGAAATTGAAGATAAATGTGGGAATGACAGAAGAGGCTATTTTTAAAAGAACTATATATTTCATTAAATATTTCCCAATTACACCTAAATATTCATTTTTTAAAATTTTGGGTTCCAAATTCTCTCTTTCCCTCCTGTTGTTTCCCCACCCCTTGAGAAGGCAAGCAATAGGATATCAAGTATCCATGTGAAGTCATGCAAAACATATTTCCATATTACTCATGTTGCAAAAGAATATAGTCCCCCATGCAAGAAAAATTAAGAAAATTTAAAAAATATGCGTCAATCTACACTCAGACTCCATCAGTTCTCTCTCTGTAAGTTGATAGCATTTTTCATCATGGGTCCTTTGAAATTGTCTCGGATCATTGTGTTGATCAGAGTAGCTAAGTCTTTCACAATTGATTGACATTACATTGTTACTGTTACTGTGTACAGTGTTTTCCTGGTTCTGCTCACTTCACTCTGCATCAGTTCTTATAGGTCTTCCCAGGTTTTTCTGAAACCATCCTATTCATCATTTCTTACAGCACAGTAGTATTCCAACACAATCATACACCACAGTTTGTTCAACCATTCCCCAGTTCATGGGCATAGAGGGGGAAAATCTGTTATATTTGATCTGAGAGGCAATAGGGAATGGTTCAACCAAGAAATAGGGAATCGTTCAACCATTCCCCAATTCATGGACATAGAGGGGGAAATCTGTTGAAGGGGATAGAGTGGGATGTACAGGTGGTGGGCCATGGTAAGGAGTAACACTGCCTCTTTGTGTATGACAAGGGCGAAGGAAGAAATAGTGATATCTTAGTGATATGAGATAAGCAAGAGGAAGCTCACAGTGAATGGCCACATTTTTTTCTGTAAAATATGAGATTCTTAGCTGAGAAGGGAGGAAGGGGAGTCATGGGAGATTTATAGAAAGATGAAAAGCTTTGAAAAAACTGCTGTGATGAGTGTGACAGTAAGTTGATAAGGCAGTTATAGAAGGATTTCCTAGTGACTTTGAAGGCCTTGTTGAGGTTGTATAACATAAATTTGCAGTGGACTGTGTTGGAACTATTGTTTGATTTTCTTCATCTGTATTCAACAGCAAACATGTAGGAATAAAGGCAGCAGATGGTTGGAGTGATCTAAGGCTGAGAGAGGCTTGGCAGGGTGCATTTGGTGATATGATAAAGAGACCAGGGACTGAAGAGAAGACAACAATGTAGAGTTGAACTGGGTCATCAAGAGGTCAAAAGAGGAGAGACTGGCTAGTACAGGGGAGATGACCTGGGAGACAATTAAGAGATAGAGGGATTGGAGATGGTGGTTTGGACAAAGAATAGGGTTTGGTAAGGAAAAGCAGAGGAAGAGGTTGAAGGCCAATAGATTTCAAGGGATTTCAGAATTCTTCAACATGGAGGTAATACATTTGTGGGTGATGGCAAATTCAAGGGTATGACCATCTTGGGGTATGGCTGAATTATGGTAGAAGAGTAGGTAATGGAAAGTGAGTAGTTTGAGGAACTGAGTGGTTAAGGTGTTTGAGAGAGTTACTGAGAGAGTATGGTGAAGTTCCCTAGTATGAGAGCAGGAATTGGAGAGGAGAGAAAAATTGTGAACCATGTACCACTCATTGAGGATGGAAGGGGAGTGACCTGGAGGTCTCTAGACAGTAACTACCAGGAGTTTGATTGAGTAGTAATTAGGAATAGCATGGACCTCAAAGCAGGAAAATTTACTGAGTGATGGAGTTGGGGGGAAACCTGAAAGTCACAATGGGGAACAAGGAATATTCCAACTTCCTTGCCTCAGCCAAGGATAATGAATGAAGATGCAGCCAGTACTGACACAGAGACACTGTGTCATTTGTTGCCAGCAGCTAAGAGTCATACCTGACGGGAGAGCGTGAACTGAAGAAATGTGGGCCAGGTGGGTCAGCCAAGACTGAACCATTTATTCATCTGAGGGTCACAGCGTATATAGGAAAAAGTTTGGAACTTCAAAGATTCCTTGTGTGGGAAAACTATGCATACTCTGTAACTGTTACTGATAACTTTCAAGCTTCAGAGCTCGGTAAAAAATGCTTTCAGGACATACATCAAAGGAGCATACAATAAAAGTATCAAGAAAAGGATTACATACATTTTAAACAAATGGTTACAAGATAGAGATTAACAGTCAATTAACAGGCCTTGACAATCATTCTCAGGGCTTTCTCAGGTTCTTATCTCAAAGTATGAGACTAGTCCTCCCTAGTTTGCCACATGTTATGTGGCAGACTTTTATTGTGTCACGGTCGGACAGTTCCAGGAGCCCCTTAATGAATAGGAGAGTGGTGAGCCAACATCCTGATTAAGTGAGCCCTTGAAGGTAAGAACAGGCAGGAGTTAAATTCCAAACTGAATTCTTTAACCCTTTGCTGGACTGATCAGAGCTGGCCCTCAACAGTCATTAGGAGTGGGAGAGGAAAAGATTTAGGATGAAAATGTTTGTTGCCTATGGAACAAGTATTCCAGAGGCCTCAGTGCAATGGGTGGGTGGTGTAAGGTTGGACTTTGAGGTGGGATGGTTGAAGGGGATGGAAATAAGGAATTAGAGGATAAAGAATGGGGTTTGGAGGATGACCTAAGGGATTCAGAAAGTTTTGGATGTGTAGAGTATGACCTTATGTGAGAACATTCATCACTGAATGGAAAGTGCTACTTCTCTTCCCAGAGGAGGCTGGAGATCAGGCAGGAGACAAGTGCAAGATGAGATGGAAGGCATATGTTCAGATGGGAGGCCCTGTTACACTTCTCCTTTTCCCTTTGAAACCTGGACATTAGGCAGGAAAGGGAGCACTAGGAGATAGAAGTCAAACCTGCACAGCAGGAGAAGGAAGTCCTGCTCCCCACTGACTTTCCTCTTCCCTGAAAGGATGGGTGCAGAATGAGATGGAAGACAAAGTCAAAGAGAAGGTTGCTTCTCTTTGCCCCAAGTTCTCCACATCCCATTGGGAGATCAGGCTGACTTTAGGAGGTAGAAGTTATCTTGTGCTGGCACAGATAGAAATTGTTTCACTAACCTCTAGTATCCTTTCCTCAGGGGACAGGCAGCAGGAGATAGAGCAGGAAATTCTCATTCCCCTTCTCATATGAGGCTGTAGATCAGGTGGACTCAGCAGGAAGTGGAAATCTCCTGGTACAGGGGGAAGTCTGGTTGGGGCATATGGAAGCTGGCGGGGCTCCTTGCTTCCTTTGCTCTGAGAATTTGTCTAGCAGAAGTTTGAAGCATCGATCACGGGCAGAGGAAGGTCTTGATCTTCAGAGAGAAAGCAAAAAAAAAAAAAGCCTCAAGCATGTTGGGTGGAACGTTCTGTAGCAAATTTTCAGAGAACATAGACAAAAGTCACACAGATTGGGCTGCCATGGGGCAGTGAGATATACTGTATAAGAAGGCTGGAAACGTTGGGGAGGGAGAACAAAGGCAGTGTGTCCCAATCTTTTTTAGTCCATGACATAAATGTATGTAAGAATTTAATTACTAGGGCATTTCTCTTGTACTCTCCATAAGCAATCTCCTAATTCAGTTATATGTTCTTTTTACATCTCCAGGTGCTGACTGATGATAGACTTGCAGATATGCATACACACATCCTCTCTGCCAGTTAAACATTAGGGAAAGGGACTAGGGGCAATTTTGTGACATGACAGATTGTCATGTTAAATTTCATGAAGAACTAATTTAAAAACATTGGCCAATAGCAAGTCTTAATTCTATGGTCAACGTATTGGTTTGTTTTGTTAAGTTGAGCTGTTTTGCAAGGAAGGGTTCTATTGTATATGTGGGGATTGTGATTAGTTTAGGTGGTTTGACTAATGTCCTATAGCTCAGTGTCTGAAACCTGCTTTGAACTCATGTCTTCCTGAGTTTTTAGATCCAGTGCTCTATCCATCATACCAAATAAAAAGGTTTTGGACAGAACTGAGGTTGTGGGTTGTATATCCATTCAGATCATGTATCCATTAAAAATTTAATATTATATAAATTGTAATAAAATTACCTAAATTTAATTTCTAATAGTATACTTTCTGGTTTTATTGTAGGTCTTATGGTCCTGGTTCCTTCTGTGTTGACTTGGGTTCTTCCTCAGCTCATTTGTGTTCTTGGGTTTATTTTGTTTGATTGCTTCTCTTATTTTCCATGATTCATTGATCTATTTTACTACTTTTGAAGTGATTACTAAATAGTTTGAATAAATCATTGCTTCATAGTATAGTATAAAATTGAGAATACAATTCTCTCTTCATTTCTTGCTTTCTTTTTTAAGTTATTTTCCTTGACAATCCTTGGGATTTGCTCCTTCAAATAAATTTTGTTATTAATTTTGACTTTCTATAAAGTGACCACTATGTGGCTTGATTGGTATAGGAATAAATATGTAAATTAATTTTGTATTAATGTTATTTTTATTATGTTAGTGCTGTTGACAATAAGAAATTTATGTTTTTCCAATAATTCAGTATTTCTTTATTTCTTTAAAGAGTGCTTTACTTAATATATTTATATAAGTCCTTAGAATATCATTGTAGATTGACTCCACATTATGCATTTTGTAATTATTTTGAATGGTATTTCTCTTTTGATCATTTTTCCTGGTTTTTGTTAGTACTAAATACTACTGATTTTTGTTGATTTATTTTATGTCTACTACTTTAATTAAATTAACCAGTTGTCTTATTTAGTTTCTTCACTAATTCTCTGAGGCGTTTAAAATGAACCATTATACAACCTGCATAGAGTGATAATTTTGTTTCTTTTTTGATACTTTTTATATTTTAATTTCTTTCTCTTGTCTTATTGCTATATTTATAGAATTATGTCATTTAATAATGAAGAGAGAGGAGCACCTTTGATTTATTCCTGTTCCCATTGGAAAAGCTTTCAGTATTTTTCTATTTCAGATGAAGAAAAGCACTTTCAGGCCTACTGTGCATTTTTAAGATTTCTAACATAAGTGAGTGCTGTGTTTAAAAGAAAATTTTTTTTCTAAGCCTATTACTATAATCCTGTGGATTTTTTGATCATTTATAAGTAATTATATTATTTGTTTTCCTAATAATTGAATTTTTACATTCCTGGCACAAATTCAATGTAGTCTTTTTTTTTTGATGAAGCAGTCAGGGTTAAGTGACTTGCCCAGGGTCACACAGCTAGTAAGTGTCAAGTGTCTGAGGCTGGATTTGAATTTAGGTCCTTCTGACTCCAAGGCCAGAGCTCTATCCACTGTGCCACCTAACTGCCCCTCAATGTAGTCTTAGTTTGATAATCTTTTGTAGTATAGGAATTTGGGCATCTGGGTGGTGTAGTGGGTAGAACACTAGACATGGAATCAGGAAGACCTGAGTTCAAATTTGGTCTCAGGTACTTACTAGCTGTGTGACCATGGGCAAGTCACTTAACCTTGTTTGCCTCAGTTTTTTCATCTGAAAAATGAGCTGGAGAAGAAAAAGGCAAACTACTCCTGTATCTTTGCCAAGAAAACCCCAAATGGGGTCACAAAGAGTCGGACACAATTGAACAACGAGAAGTATAGGAATTAATTAATTTTTAAAAATTTATTGGAATTCACTTATAATAGCCATCTAGACCACCTCTGATTTATTTTTAAATTTCAAAATGTAGAATATGTACTTTGAAGTGGGGCTAAAAGTCTATCCCACTTACTATATGATCAGACCTTGGCGGCTTCAAATTTATGGAACAGTCAAGAACCAGGAAGTAAGCCAAAGAGATTTTATCTAAAATAAAATAGAGATGACACAAAACACATGATGCACTTTCTTTCCAAGCATATACCTAGGACTTGTCCAAGGCAAAAGTCTAGGAGGTTCTTCTCATACCTTATTGCTTAGTCTTATTGCTTAATTCCTCCTTTCCCAGCCTCCTTATCTCTAGTCCTTTCATGTTCCTTTAGCTATCCAGAGCTGGTTTCTGAAATAACCTTTTCAAATGTGACATCTAATTGTACCATGTTCCCAAATTCCCTCGCTTTATCTTTCTGGCGTGAACACTCCCATATCCTAGCAGATAGAACTCTAGATTTGGAGTCAGGAAGACCTGAGTTTGAATCCTGTCCTAGACACTTAGTATTTTACCCTTAATTGTAAAATAGAGATAGTAATAGCATCTATCTCACAGGGATGTTGTGAGTGTCAAAGGAAATAACACATGTAAGGCACTTTGCAAATCTTGAGAGCTGTACAAATGCTAACTAGCTATATTCTTTCAGCTATGGTTGATCTCAGCTACTTAGGCAAATATCCTGTATAAGCCCATTTCTACTGGGGTGCAAAGAACTCTAATCATCTTCAATTGACCTCCTCCAAGATTTATTAAAAAGACAATTAAAATAAAACCAAATAAATGTCTAATTGGTTGAATGTCAGCATGACAGAATGAACAATTTTAGGCAGTATGGATGACTCTGCACATTGTATATTTTGTTTACCTTTGTATGAATTATTCAGAACTATTCTATATTAGGATCAGGAAGGTTACAAGCTTTGGACAGGAGGTTAAAATTGCATTGGTGTATTGGGGTAAAGCAGCAAAATTAGATACACCTAATCTAAATCTTTTTTGTAAGCCCAAATCCTATAATTTATAGCTGAGATAACTGAAGCCTAGAGATGGTAAGTGGTTTGCTCAAAGTTCTGCAGCTAGAAAGTGGCAGTGATAATTTTGTTCATGTTCATATTCTCCAAACTTCCTAGCACATATGTAACACTTGGATCAAAGATCTCTCCTTCAGGGCTCTAGTGATTGTTACTGTCTCTTTAAGAGCCAGAGACGTTTAGAGAGTAACAGTGTTAACACTAGTCATCTGTTACAGATTTCTGTCACAGTTGTGGAGAACTGAGAAGTTAAGAGTTTTAATAGAGATGTTTGAGAGAAATTGGAGAAGACAGAAAAAAAAGAAATTGGGCCTTTTTTCCTGGTGGAAGTTTTAACTTCCTGTAAAGGATAAATGGAATCTTTAAAAGGAGACTTTGCTTGGTATCCTGAGACAACTGCAAAGGGATTGTGTTTTCAGAAGTCAGTTTATTAGAGTAATATTGGAAGTGACTTTGTAATCTTTTTTTCTAGCTTGAAAAGTGTAGATATAGCCTGGCACATGGCTTCTGCTGTGTCAGATGCACCCACCTTTTCTCTCTTCGGGCTGTCTCATTCACTTCACTGGTTACTGTGGGGGATTTTTCCCTGTTGCGGCTGGCCATGGCTACCACACTGTTACAAACTACTCTCAGAGTCCTAAGAGTAACCCTTATATGGGGGGATATATTCATGCTACTTGCCACTGTAGTTACTGAACCCCCACTGGTGTATTTCCCACTTGCGCAAATCAGTTACAGTAACACCATTAAGTCTTAAACATGAAACATAAACTAAATGAGAAAGCAAAATCAAGAATGATCATCACACAACATTTGCTAAATAGAAGGCAAAGGGAAGAATAATCAAAGCAAAATAGTCCATACATAAACCTAGGCCACATTCTCCAACCCGTACATACAGTGTCTGGGACAGAGACTAGGGCCTAGTCTTCTGCATCCTTGGATGCACCTTTTGACTGAATCCAAGTTTTACAGAACAAATCCTTTTATTAAGGGAATTTGTTCTGTGAAGTTTAGACTCAGTCAAAGTCCCTGACTTGTGGACCTAGAAGGGTGCATGTGGCCTCGAGGCCACAGATCCCCCACCCCTGGAATAGGCACAAACTTACAGAAACCTAGCAGTGAAACACATGAAGAGAGAGCTCATGTTCTGGGGGATGGGGAGCAACTCGAAATTCTGGACACTATAGGCCTGATTGTGTGTAATCTTTTTAGATAACAATCAATACCACAGGTCCTCTGCTGGGCAGGGCTGTACTTCTCTTCTGAGCCTCTCCACTTTCCTGCTAAACAAAGCCACTTCTTTGCTACTCAAAAGCACACTGAAGCAGTGTTAAGCTCTTTTAGCTAATATCTCTTTAATCCTGGGATCTTAAGAACTTTGAAACTGTTCTTTGGCTATACTTTGAGGGAACATGAAACTCAGTAAAAAGCAGTTCCCTTAAGCCTGGGATCTACAAAGCTTTTCAGATCTGCCTTCTATTTATTACCTTTGAGGAGTTTTTTTCTTCTTGAGCTATAGAAGGCAATAAAAGCAATGTAGGCAAGTCACTGGAGAGTTTACCCTCTTTCAAGCTGTAGTAGGTACTAGAAAGCAAGACGTCCTTTCCCCAGCTCCCTCTTCACACAATATAGGATGTAGCTGGTGATATAGTGGATCTATACCTGGTCCTGGAGTCAGGAAAAGTGAGGAAGACCTGAGATCAAATTTGGCCTTAGACACTTACTAGCTGTGTGACTCTAGACAAGTCATTTAACCTCTGTTTTACTCAATTTCCTCAGCTATAAAATTGGGATAATAATAGCATCTACTTTGCAGGGTTGTTTTGAGGATCAAATGAGGTAAGATTTGTAAAAGGCACTTAGCACAATGCCTGAAACACAGTAGGCACTATATAAGTGCTTATTCTCTTTCCTTCCTTTTCTTCAATCAGCTCCCAACATCAAAGCTTGCCTTCTGTCAGATGAGCTTTCTCTATCAATTGCAGAGCCTGTCTGTTTATGGTCAGCTGGTCTCAGTTGTGCTTATCTGTATAAATCTTAATGTTACAGGTAATGTAATACCTGTAATATAATAGATAATATAAGAAACATAGGTAAGCAACAACATATTGTTGGATTGTGCTTTCTAATCTAGTCTGCTTTCCTCTTTCTATTTATGGGAGAGTTCTTCCCATCCACATTCATGGTTATGATTGTTGATTGATTATTTCTTTACATTTTGTCCTCGTACTTTTTCTTCCTTTTGTTCCCTCTCCCCTCTTTACAAATATGAAGGTAATGAAAGAGATATAATTTGCTTGACACTTGTGATCTATAGATGAAGTAGTCTGTTTACTTTCTTCTTCCCTTTCTTCTTCCAGTAGCTTCACCCCTGATCCCAGTCAAAATGAGAGGCAGAAGCAAAATCTATTATGCTTCTACTGAACTAAAAAACAAACAAACCAGAGAGTATCAGTTGTGATTTCAGATAAGGCTATAGTAATTATAGATAAGATGAGAGATAAGCAGAGAAATTATGTTATGTTTAAAGGCACCACAGATAATGTACATCTTTTACCATTTGACCAGTTCTTATTTTTAAGGAGTTATTTTCTTCAGTATTGTTTTGTGCCTCTTTTACCAAACTTTTAATTCTCTTTTCATATTTTTTTGCATTGTTCTCATTTTGCAATCTTTCCTCTACAAATCTTTTTTGATTTTTAAAAGTTTTTTTTAAACCTGTTTCTTTAGCTTCTCTAGGCATTCTGGTGGTTTTGTGCCTAATCTGCATTTTTCTTTGCGACTGTAAGTGTTTTAAGTCATTGTCTTCTGAGTTTTTGTCTTGAGCTTTCCTGTCATCATAGTAGCTTTTTGTGGTCAGGTTCTTTTTTTTGCTCATTTTTCCAGCCTGTTTCTTGACTTTGGGCTTTATGTTAGAGTTGGATTCTGCTCCCCTCTGGGGAGTGAGGGCAAGTCTAAAGCTTCTGTCTTTCATGAACTTTTGCTGCTTTTATAGCTCAGTGGGCAACTCTAAGTTTTTATTGCGTCCAAAGTGGTATAATCCAGGAAGATGTATGGTTGGTCACTGCCCTCCTGGTCTGTACTGGTCCTTACCCAGGTAGGGTCCCTGCTGACCATTCCTCCCCAGTCTGGAATTATGACCTGGAACTCATAATGGTCAACAGACCTGCCAAATGGCACCAAAACCTGGGCTCAGTGTTAGTAGAGGGGTCCCCTGGTCTTTCTGACCAGATCTTCAGTCCCTTTACTGTTCTTAAGTGCTTGACTGTTCTTGCTCCTGTTGGCCCATGTCTCATTGCTAGTGCCACTTTTGCTCTTAGCCAGCCCCACCTCAGTGTCCACAGATTTCTCTTTCTGTCTTCTTAAGCTGCCCTGGGCTGGAAAAATGACTTACCTACTCAGAATGTGGTTTGATGTACTTTTTAAAGTTGTAGAGGGGTGTGTTGGGAGATCTGAGCATGAATGCTGACTTCACTCTGCCGTCTTGGCTCTTGGCTCTTCCCCAGGCACCCATAGGTAATGAATCAACATCATACTTAATTTATATGTACAAATAAGATAGCATTTAAAATACTATTCTAGTTGCATAGGATAGATAAGTAGTAAATCTATAATAATATTTATAATTATAAAGCTAATATTTATGGAATGCTTACTGTGTGTCAGGCACATTACAATTATTACCTCATTTGATTCTCACAGCAACCCTAGGAGGTAGGTGCTATTATTATCCTCATCTTATAGATGAAGAAGTTGAGGCAAACAGAAGTTAAATGACTACAAACAAAGCCAATTCAACCAAAATTAGAAGGAAAGCAGAAACCTGGGAAACAATTTTTATAGCAAGTGTCTCTGATAAATATATATTCTCAAATATATAAAGAACTGAATCAAATTTATAAGAATGCAATTCATTCTCCAACTGATAAATGGTCAAAGGATATGAACAGGCAGCTTTCAGATAAAGAAATCAAAACTATCTATAGTCAGATGAAAAATTGCTCTAAATCACTGTTGATTAGAGAAATGCAAATTAGAACAACTCTGAGATACCACTTTACACTTATCAGAATGTGACAGAAAAGGAAAATGATAAATGTTGGAGACGATGTGGGAAAATTGGGACACTAATTTAATGTTGGTGGAGTTGTGAACTGACCCAACCATTCTGGAGAGCAATTTGGAACTGTGCCCAAAGATCAACCAAACTGTGCATACCCTTTGATTCAGCAATACCACTACTAGATCTGTATAAAAAAAGGGAAAAGGACCTACATGTACAAAAATATTTGTAGTCGCTGTTTTTGTGGTGGCCAAGAATTGGAAATTGTGGGAATGCCAATCAGTTGGGGAATGACTGAACAAATTGTGGTATATGAATGTAATGGAATACCATTGTGCTTTAAGAAATGATAAGTAGGTGGATTTAAGAAAAATTTGGAAAGATTTATATGAACTGATGCTGAGTGAACTGAGTAGAACCAGGACAGCATTGTATACAGTAACAGTAACATTGTGCGATGATCAACTATGATTGACTTAGCTCTTCTCAGCAATACAATGAGCCAAGACAATTCCGAATTGAATTCCAAGACAATTCATGATGGAAAATGCTATCTATATCCAGAGAAAGAACTGATGGAGTCTGAATGCAGACCACAGCATACTATTTTCAGTTTTTAGATTTTTTTGCTTTTGTTCTGCTTATTCTTTCATGATATGTGGAAATATGTGTTACAAGATTGCATATGTATAACCTATATCCAATTGCTTGCCATCTTGGGGAAGGGATAAGGGGAAAGAGGGAGGGAGAAAAATTTGGAACTCAAAATCTTTCAAAAACTGAATATTGAAAATTGTGTTTACATGTAATTGGAAAAAATAAAATACTTTGATGCTGGATTGAACTCGGTCTTCCTGACACTAGGCCCACCACTCTACTGTACCACCTAACTGTCACCCCATAGTAATGGAGGGACTCAATGTATCCCTTTCAGATCAAGACAAATCTAACTGAAAGATTAAAACAACATTAAGGACCTGATTAGAACTTTTTCTAAATTTTTTCTAAGTAGATGTGATAGATCTGGTGACTACTGAATGGGAACAGAAAGGAGATTACAAATACTCAGCTGAACATGACACCTTTACATAGCTGTGCATGGCACTTTTATAAAATGTGACTATACATATATTATACACACATATATACATATATATATGTATATATATGAGCACCTCATCTAAAATTCAGAGTAGAAATACTGAACACATCATTTATTGACTGCCATGTGACAAAAGTTATATTCAAAAAAGAGTCTTTGAAGAAAGACTCAAAATTAATTGGAGACCAAAAAATTTTGGTGGGTCAAAGAAACAGAAAATTTCATTAAAGAAAATGGCCATAATGAGACAATGTATTAAAACGGCTGGGATACAGTTAAAGCAGTCCTTTAGGGTGTAATTTCTATCTTTAAATGCTTTCTTTAGCAAAAGAAAGAACAAATCAATGAATTGAGCACAAAACTAAAAATTCTAGAATAAGAAAAAGAGCGAAAAAGCAGGATAGAAATTTTAAATATTAAAGAAAAGGTTAAAATTGAAAGCAAAAAAAAATCTCATTACCTTGATAAATAAGGAGCTTTAAAAAACAATATAATAGATTAATCTCATTAAAATAGGAGAAGGAAAACCAGATTATATAAAAAATGAAAAAAATTGTTATAGTTGAAGAGGAAATAAGGAAAATTATCAGAAATTTTTGTTTATATACTAACAAAATGACAAGAAATGGATGAACACTACAAAAATATAAAGTACTTAGATGAACAAAGATAGAAATAGATTATTTAAATAACCACATCTCAGGAAAAGAAATTGAACAATCCATAAATGAACTCCCAAAGGGAAAAAAAACTCCAGGACTAAATGAATATGGAAATATATTCTATCAAATATTAAAACAACTAATTTTAATATTACACAGACTATTTGTAATTAGACATCTTTAACTGGATATCCCATAGATATTTTAAATTCACCATATCACAAACTAATTTCCTTATCTTTTTCCCTAAACCCTCCTTTCTTCTAAACTTCCCTTTACTGTTGAAAGTACTTCCCCCAGTCACCCAGACTTGTTATCTAGATCTCATACTCTATTCCTCCCTCTCCTGTCATATCCAGTCATTTGCTAGGTCCTTTCTCTTTTCTGATACTACCGTCACTCTACTATAGATACATATTACCTCATCCCTGGACAGTTATAATAGCCTTCTACTTGGTCTCCCCACCTCAAGTCTCTTTCCACTTGATTCTGTCCTTCACTCAGCTGTCAAATTGATCTTCATGAATTTTAGGTCTGACCATATCACCCCTCCACCCCCTTATTCAGTCATTTCCAGTGGTTCCCTATTACCTTCAGGATCAAATATAAAATCTTCTTTTAAAGCTCTTCATAATGTGGCCCTTCCTACCTTCCCAATTTTCTTATACCTTATTCCCACATTAGACTGTGAGCTCCTTGAGAACAGAGATATTTCCCCCCTCCTTCTTTGTATTCCTAGTGATTAGCAAGGTACCTGGCACTTAGTAGATGCTTAACAAATACTTGTTTACTAATAAAAACAGGAAAGAAGGAATTTACAAAATTCCTTCTATCTTGATACCTAAACCAGGGAGAGACAAAACAAAGAAAGAAAATTATAGGCAAATATGCCTAATGAATATGGATGAAATAAAAATAAAATCTTAGCAATTACCATAAGATTTCATAGATATGAATTATATTTTCAGTTTTTTTAAAATGTAATTTAGCTTTATTCTATCAATGTTATTTTCTCTGCTTAGGTAACAAAGATTTAAAAATAAAATTAATAACAGTTTGAGATTATTTTAGAATTGCAGGAAGATTTTAAGAATGTTGTATAGGCAGTCCACACTTTTAGTCCTAATGCAGTTTTTTTTTGGGGGGGGGTGAGGCAATCAGAGTTAAGTGACTTGCCCAGGGTCACACAGCTAGTAAATGTCAAGTGTCTGAAACAGATTTGAACTCAGGTTCTCCTAATTCCAGAGCCCATTGTCTATCTGCTGTACTACTTAGCTGCCCCTAGTCTTAATGTATCTTGAAGATGATACTATAAAGCAAATTATTATAAGAAAAATCTCGACTGAGTGTTGCCAAAATTAAGCAGAAACCATTGAATGAGCAAGTAAAGATATAAGGTTTTATTAGGCAAGATTGAATCACTGAAATCCCAAATGTAAGATGGCAAAAAGGGGGCATTGCCTATAAATGGCTTTTGTGGTGATGTTTACAACTGGCCACAAGGAGGAGGCATTATACAAATGAAAAAGTTTAAAAGAGCAACCTTCCATTTGTTAGCCAAACACAAAGAACCAAAAAATGTTGGAGATAGTAGAGATCTTAGAGGGTCTTAGTCTGATCCTGTTAGTTTTATAGAAAAATTAAATACAGGCTTTTCTAACAGGAGAGTCAAAAGTTTGAGCTTATGGAGATTAACTGTTTGAAGAATCTCAAGAATATTTCTTCTTCCTTGTCACCAGGCCTGGAAAAGAAAGAACATGAAGTAGAACAGATAAGAATGGATTGTGAACATTTTAGAGTCCGATTGGAAATAGCACAAGCAGATAGCATAAAAGAGAAGAAGGTATAGTAGTCGTTAAAGAAAAAAATTAACCCTTCAAATCTATGTTTATGTTCAACAAATTTGAGTATTTCAGTTTTGCATAAGAAATGAAGAGAAATGTTATTTACCGCTCTTAAATCTCATTAGGTAATATTTCTCAAGTTTTTTTTTTATTCTGAGTGAATTGGCAAGTTGTTGGACAGTGGGCTTTTATAGTTAAGTAATGTGTATATTCACTTTATGCCTTTTAGTAGCTGCTTACAATTAATTTAGTGTAAAAGATTGTTCAAAAACATAAAGACCTATATTGTAATAAAAATAATAAAATAAAATGCAGTCCCAGTAGTGATTTACAACCAGATTTAAAGACATATTTAATCTGAAATATTCATCTCTTTTTGGTGAGTTTTTATTGGTAAGAGGCGTAGAATGCACTTGAAAATTGTTGGAGGATAGATTTTTACAACGAACATTGATACTCACTTTATGTCTTTTAGTAGCTGATTACTATTAATTTAGTATGATTGTTCTAACATACACACACACACACATACATACACATATACATACACATACATTCAAAGCCCCATCCAGACTTGTGTCCCAGGACTGGCCTGAACTCAGAACTCCACTCTCTGCATCTGTAACTGAAAAGGACAAATGAAAAGGACCAAAAATCCAGTTCTATTTTTTGGGACCAGTTGTCTAAGAGGAGGGAGAGACAGTTCTCAGGTCTTCTCCTCCAGTGCATGGTGTCACCTACTTTGAGTGAATGAGTCCTTCAGCCCTGGAGAGAGAGAGAGAGAGAGAGGAAGAGAGAAGGAAGAGAGGGAAAGAAGAGAGGCTGTGCCAATCACATGGTAGGCTGAAGCAGAATATCCATATCTGCCCCCAGGTCCCTGATATTCCCTACATAGGTTCCTCCATTTTAGGTGATCTCAGCATGCACCAAATACCCATTACATTTATGTAAGAAGAAACCCACTTTAACTAATATCTTTATAGTGTCCAGTTAAAAATGCAAAATCTGTTGAACCCCACGGAATTAGAAATCACTTTTACCTTGGTTAAGTCTATGTTCCATTTAAGAACAGTCTTGGCCAAATATCTGAGAGAAGAAATTAGATTTGGGGAACGTGGGCAGAAACCAGTGACTAGGAATCAAATGAAGTTGTACCAAATAATCAATCTAGAGGTAAGGTCAAGCTGGAAGTTACAGAGTACAAGATATAAGTCAAAGGTCACTTTAAAAAGTCAGGACCTGGTAGAAGTAGTTGGAGGAGTAACACACTGGAATAACTTATAAGATAATTTATTTGAAGATTATTGTTCCTTGTTCTCTGTTTCTTTTGAGTCCATGTCTAAGCTTAATTAGTCTAGGAGGCAAATTTGGGCTGTTTAATTTAAGGATTTGCGCTTGTGTTAGGAGATGGGGGAATTTTAGGTTTCAAAGCATAGAAAAACTGCTGAAGCATATTTGAAGCAGAATTGTATATTCTGACAATGTACCACTAGTTTAAGCCTAAGTATGGTTATTTATAATGTTGACTACTTAAAAGTTTGTCTGGGATTATACAAAGATCTTTTTTAGTGTCATCCTTATATAAAAATATAGAATCATAGTTATTTAACCAGGGCTTCAGTGTATCAAAATTATCAAGGATGTGTTTAAAGAGCATGCTGGGAGTGCCAAGCAAACTCTAATGTCTTTTAAAACATGTCTTTGTGTTTTAATTTAATTGTATGATAGGATCTTTTAAAGCATAGATTTTTATGTTATGCAATAAGCACTGACTTCCATAATGTAGCTATTGTTGAAAATGTATTAAAAGCTCATGTTTACTTAAAGCACGTATCTCCACTTCTGTGGCAGAGCATTCCTATTGTTACTCCTCTTCTCTCACAACTATTGTAAAAAAAAATTTGACCTATATAAATGGCTTGGTAAGCATGCCTAGTGCATTGTAGCGTTCGTAATCTTTGTCACCTGCTTTAATGAAATAACATATCCAGCTTGTGGCCTTACATTCATTATAGTGGTACCTCTTTTAAATTTTAAAATATAGATAATTTTGATGTTAAGATAAGAAAAGGAATAAACAAACTTTTGATGAATATGCAGATATTCATACAAATACTTCAGCCTCATTGGTTAAGAACTTACATGAGGATAATTCTACTACCAGTTCTGTTGTGAGCAACAAACTGAATAATGACCAGTAGAAACAGATTTTGTATTTTAGTTCAGGTTAGTATAGTTCCTAATCAAAGTTATCAAACATCCACCCTATTGACTTGGTCTGTGATATTCCAAAAAATAGATTAGAACTCCATTCTTAATTATCCAGAGGTCCTTGTCAGCTGCTATTAAGTAAAATAGGGAATAAAAAAAGTTTTCAATATCTTATGAAAAAGTACAAGTGGTTATTATGTAGTGTATCAGAGAAAGCAGTATTTTGGTTTTATTGCTGTTTCCATTGCTCTTTTAATCTATTGATAAGTTAATTCTGAAACTTCCACAGAGCTAACAATTTAAAAAAAAAATGACTTCATAAAATGACTACAAAATGTAAAAAAAACTTGGGAGTTTCCATTCCAAGATACACACAAAACTGTGTATATATAATTACAAACAATTGTTTACAGAAATAAAACCAGACCTAAATAATTGGAACAATACTAATTTTTCATGGTAGAACCAGTCAATATAATGAGAATGATGATGATATCTAAATTTATTTACTTATTTTAATGCAGTACCAATCAACTCACCAAAAGATTACTTTATAGAGCTAAAAAAATAATAAAGAAATTAATATGGAGAAAAAACAGGTCAAGAATCTCAAGAGAAATAATGAAAAGAAATGAGAACGAAGGGGGACTAGCAGTTGCCAGTCTTGAACTTTACTACAAAGCAGTAATTATTAAAATAGTTTGTTACTGGTTAAGGAATAAATAGATTGATCAGTGAAACAGATCAGATATGTAACATACAGAAGAAAATATATCTAGTGCTCTAGTATTTGATAAACACAAAGAAGACTACTGTGATGAGGACTTACTATTTAACAAAAGTTGTTGGGAAAATTAGACAGCAGTATGGAAGAAATTAGATTTAGACCAACACTTTATGCCTTATACAAAGATAAACTCCAAACCTAGATATAAAAGGGTCACATCATAAACAGATTAGAGAAAAATGGGAAAAATTAACATACTAGATTTACGGATAAAAGAAAAGTTCATGACTAAATAAGGAATAGAGTTCACAGAAAGTAAAAATGGAAAATATTGATTACATTGAATTGAAAAGATTTTGCACAAACAAATCCAATATAGCTAAGATTAGAAGGAAAACAACTGGGAAAAAAATCTTTGCAGCAAATTTCTTGATAAAGGTCTCATTTCCAACATATATAAGGAACTAATTCAAATTGATAGCCATTCCCCAGTTGATAAATGGTGTAAGGATATGAACAGGCAATCTTCAAGAAAAGAAGAAACGTAGGCTATTAGCCATATGAAAATTAGAGGATGTAAATTAAATTAAACCTCATATCCATCAGATCGACAAAAATGACAAAAAGGAAAATGATAAATTTTAGAGGGATGATGGGAAACATTGATGCACTGTGAATGAGTACAACTTTTGAATGGGTGAAAGCAATTTGGAATTACACACAAAAAGTTACTAAACAGTGCATCCTTTCACTCAGCAATACCACTGCTAGGCCCATACCCAAAAGAGATCCAAAAAAAGAGGAAAAGGTCATTTATGTATAAAAATAGTCATAGTAGCTCTTTTTATTGTGGCAAAAATGTGGAAACTAAGATAATATATAACATTTGGGGAATGGTTGCATAAGTTGTGATATATGAGTGTGATGGAGTTATATGTTGAAATGAGGAAGTAGATTATTTTGAAAATACAAAGGAAGACTTATATGAACTGAAGCAGGGTAAATGAAGCAGAACCAGAAGAATAATTTGTATTATAACATCAATATCATAACAATGAACAGTTTTGAGAAAAATGATGAAGAATGAAATGAGCAGAACCAGAAAACCAATTTATAAAATAACAGCACTATAAAAACAAACAATTTTGAAAGCTGATTAATATATATATATATATATATATATATATATATATATATATATTTTTGGCTAGGCAATGGGGTTAAGTGACTTGCCCAGGGTCACACAGCTAGTAAGTATTATATGTCTGAGGCTGGATTTGAACTCAGGTCCTGCTGAATCCAGGGCCGGTGCTCTATCCACTGCTCCACCTAGCTGCCCTGAAAGCTAATTAATATTGAACATTTGTGATTCCAGAGGACCAATGATAAAACATGCTATCTATGACAGAGAGGTGCTAGATTTAGGGTTTAGAAAGACATAAACATATTTGCATTGTATCTATTGAAGGAACTTATTTTGTTTGATTCTGCATGTTTGTTCCAAGAAATTTTTTTCCCTTTTTTTCCAATGAAGTAGGAGTTAGAGAGTAAATAGATTTATGTTAATTTTTTTTAAAAATATTGAGATGAAGGGGTACTCCAGATATGAAATGTTGCATGCATTTTCAGATGAGGTCACTGGTTCTTGACTGTTTTATTTTGTTACAAGATATTTCTCACAAAGTGGGAGTAATCTGTGTTTGTAATGTAAAACAAAAAAAAATCACCATCTTTCAAAACTTCATGTTCTTAATGATCAAATTTAATGAATGGAAACCTACTATTTTATTGTCAGATGAGCACAAACATTTATCTGTCCAAGGAAGAAGAAGAAATGTGCCATAATCAAAGAATAATGTAGCTCCTGATTGACTCTGTTCGGTATTCAGGTCAAAGGGTGGAAACCATTAAGAGAAAATTATGCTACAATGAAAAGCTGACAGTTTTTTAAAAAAGTTTTTTTTTTTAGTAAATCTTGACAATCTACCTCCAAAATATGACCTTATAATGTTAAAGTATTCACAACACTCTCCTCAAAATACTGCCTTTCTCATCTAAAATAGCCTAATTATGGCCTTTCAGAATGTTGTGCCACAAAAGATTGTGACTTCACTAAGTGAAAAAACGTTTTCAATAATTGCTAATGTCACTACTGACAGGACACCATGAATCAATATCCTTTTTATGATATTTTAACAATGAAAAATATAGTTCATTTGAACATTTTGTGTCTGTTCATACTTACTTTATTTTTGACCAATTAAATGATGTCCTTTGTATTCTCAAAATCGACTAGTCATCAGTGATATCTGTCCATTTGGGTGACACATTAACTAAATCTGGAGGCACTGTGAGAGCTCAAATGAAATGTAAAAAAAGAAACAGTGAAATATTTTAAGCATATTGCTATGAACATTATCCTAGTAGTTTACTTCAAGTAAACGAAACAACTGTTTTTATTTTTACTTTTTTTTTGGTGTTAGACTTTTTATGCCTTTGTGGGGAAAATTTCATCAGGACCCAGGTTGAAAGGCTTTGAAGTTCCTGTCAAATGCAAGATGGGCATGCAGAGCAAAAACAATGTCTGTTGTAAAGCAAAATTTAATCTGTCATTTTATAAACTTAACAAGAGCATACTGAAACTACTTACCTTTCTGAAGCTAAAATGAAAGCCAGGAGTCTAATCCATGAAATCAATTTATTCAAGTTCATTTTTGCCCTTCATTTGATATATCCTGTATTCTGGATAGTAGTAAATTAAGGTAAATTTAAATGCCCGATCTTAGCTTATTTACTGCAGTAGTAGGGTTGGAAAATTCCCTTTACTCTGGTCATGACAAGTGTCCCTGAATATTTTCAATCCATTTAAAAAATAAATTTTAGTGATATTTTTTGGTTTTAGGTCACTCACATTTCACAATGTAACCTTTTCCCCCCTTTAAAAAAAAGTTTTAGGTTTATTTCTCTCTGTCTCATCCAGGCTCAAGTGCAGGGGCTACTCATGGCCCACCTACTGATTAGGATCGAAGCTTTGACCTGCTTCCTTTTTGACCTGAACTGGTTTGCCCCTCCTCAGACAACCTGGTGGCCCCTTGCTCCTTGGAGCATACCACATTAATGCTGAGCCTAGTTTAGACACTGCATTAGCAGAACCCAATGCAGCTCAGAACTCCCTTGCTCAAGACCTGCCAGCTAGTAGCTGACATTATAGGCATATGGCACCATACTCAGCTCAGTCCTCTTCTGCATGAGATCAAGTTGGTCACTTAGGACTGTGTTCCTCACAGGGATAGGCTGCCGGAAAATCTGGCATGGCCTCTAGCTCCTAGACTTCAAGTGGCTTGCTCTCCCAACCTTTCGAAGCATACAAGGTTGCAGCCTGTTCAAATACTTTTTTTTTTTTTTTAAATCTAAGAACCAGAAAACAGAGAGGCAAAGAACAGAGGCCTGTATTTTTGGGCCACATGTTGGTCCAGGTAGGGGGATGGGCAGTTGACAGCAGAAGGCCACTGCAGCCTCTGTTAATGCTACTCTCAGATTTGTGGTAGCTGAGAGCCAATAGTAGCCTATCCTTGGTTACTATCAAAGAACGAAAAAGGGCCAAATCATCCAATCGTTGTCTTTTGTACACATTCTCATTATTTGCTCAGCAGCCAATCTAAAGACTACTCTTTACCACATGTGATGGGTACAGGAAATAGTCACAATACCTGGACACTCTCTGAATTGTGGAGTAGGGTCCTTCCATTGCATGTGATTTGAAGCAGGTTCCTCAGTCTTTATTTTTTTTTTTTGGAGGTAGTAGCAGGCAGAACAAACTGATTGCTCTGAGAATGACAGGCCTGCATTATACATAAAAATAACAACCTTTTTGTTTGAATATCCAATTAGTGTTGACCTTTAAAGACAATTTAAAATCCTTGGATATACACTTAATGAAATATACTGCACACACCTATCTATGCAGGTTATTTATAATTTCGAACCATAGCCTAGTTGCAAAAGTTCTGGATTTTCAGAATCACAAAATCAGAGAATCATAGAATTTGAGATTTGGAATCTACCTCAATGGCCATCTAGATGAACCTGTGCATGAAATGATTCACCCTATAACACTACCAAATACATAGTTTTCTAGCTGTAGCTTGAAGACCTCTGAAGAGATGGAATTCCCGTCCCCCTCACACTCCTACCCCTGATAGTCCATTCCATTTTTGGACGGTTCCAATTATTAGGAAGTTTTCCCAGACAAAACCTATATTGACTTCTTTCTAACTTCCACCCAATATTCCTAGTTCTGCCCTGTAGGAACAAATGGTTTAAGTCTAATATCCTTCACAAATACTTGAGAATAACTCTGATGTTCCCTCTGTTTTCCAGTCTAAACATGCCTAGTTCCTTAACTAATCCTCATATGAAATGGACTTAGTGCCCTTCAGCATCCTAGTTGTCTTCCTGTGCATACTCTTAAGCTTATCAATGTCCTTTTAAAACTTTGGCATTCAGAACTTACTTCAAATAAGATCTGAAATAATGAAGATAATTAAAACAGGGTACAGTGAGACTATCATCCCCCTATTACCAGAAGGCATGCCCCTTTTAATGCAACCCAAGATCTCATTAGCTTCTTTTGGGCTGCCAGATCACATTGATGATAAGTATTGAATTTATAGCTCATTAAAACCTGTAGATCTTTTTTAAGAACACTTATTGTCTATCCATGCTTCCTCCATCTGATAAATTTAATTTTTTGGTGCCCAAATGAAAGATTTGACATTTATGTTTATTCTATTTCAGCTTTTTAGATTCAATTGACTATTCTAGTCTTTTATGGATCCTGACTTTTATTATCCAGTATAGTAATCATCTCTCCGAGTCCTCTATAAATCTGATGATCGACATCTTTATTCAAGTCATAGATTTGTTAAATATCACAGGGCCAAGCATAGATCTGCAGCAACTTGCTAAAGATTGCCTGTCATGTTGACATTGGACCATTAACAACTACTCTCTGAATTCTTTTAATTCAAGTGTGCAAAATTTTTTAATAGGTTCTATATTACCAACAAAACCTAGCAGGAATAGAAAGAAAAAGAAATTCCCATTAAAATAAGTATAAAATTATTTTATTAACACTTGAATTGAACTACTCTGGTCATGTTAAGTCCAAAACTCAATTTCTTTGGTCCTTGTTATTGACCTAATAGAGATCTGATGTTCAAGAAATACTGGGAATGTTTATAAAAATAGAAGAATAAGAACCATTTCCTAGTAGATAAATGGTCATATCCTTTTGCCTGGGAGACAAAATACAATTCTTTCTTAAAGAAAGAAAAACAAGCTATCAATCATCACATATAAGTATGTTTCAAATAATGAATATTAAGACAAATATTTATTAAAACAATTCTGAGGTTCTACTTTACATCCTTCAGATTGACAAAGATGATAAAAAAAGATAAATGACAATCGTTGTAGGATATGTGGTAGGATGGGTACACTGATGTTTTGTTTGTGGATTGTGAATTAATGTAGCCATTCTGGAAAACAATTTGGATTTATTTCTCAAGAATCACTAAACTTCGTTCCTGTTGACTTAGCAATGCCACTGTTAGGCACATGCCTCAAAGAGATAAAAGAAAGAGGGAAAGGTCCTATATGCCCCAAAGTATGTATAGCAGCATTTTTGTTGTAACAGAGAATTGGAAACAAAATTGGTACCCATTAATTGGAGAATTTTGAGCAAATTATGGTATATGAATGTAATAAAAATTACATTATGCTCTAAGAAGTGATAAATGGGATGCATTTAGACAAGCTTGGGAATATTTTTATGAACTGCTCTATTTATATGGATATGTTCATGTTAATTCTTGTTAGGTTAATAATAATAATTAAAAAAAGATAACAATTGTTAAATAATTACAGTTTTATAGAGGAAAACAGCTTTGAATAACTTAAGATCTCTGATGCAGTGACTGGTTGTGACTTCAGAAGATAGATGATAAAGCATGCTTCTCATCTCTTTACAAAAAGATGATGACATGGAGATTCAGAATGAGACATGCATTTTCAGATGTGGCCAGTTGAGACTGTTTTGCTTGACTCTATTTGTTATGGGTTTTTGTTTTTGTTTTTTTTTGAGGGAGAGAATTATAAGGGGAAGATACAGTGTTTAAAAAAAAGTAAAAAAATATATCAACAAAACATTTAAAAAATACAGAGAAGACTAGAAGTTCAAAAGGAATGCATATAGAGCACTGTTGTAGCTATCATGTTAAATTTAATATATACTTATATATTTCATACATACTTTAAGAAATTAACCTGTCTGTAAAAGATTAATAATTTATTATTTAAGCATCTTTTTCTCTCCTATTTATATGGATATATTCATGTTTATTAATTCTTGTTAGGTTAATAATAATAATGACAAAAAAAAATCCTTCAAAACCCAAACCCTTCTTACCATTCCAATTGTATTACATGTTACTTTCCTTCTTGCACAGTATGTTCTGCTGATCTAGTCTTCTTTCTATACCTTGATACTCTGTCACTTGTCTCTGGGACATGCTATCCCCCCTGGCTGGAATGAACTTCTTTCTTTCTGCTACTTCTGGGAATTCCTGGTTTCCTTTTAGACTCAAGTACTACCTTCTACAAGATTCTTTTCCTGGTCCCCCTATTTGTTAGCTCCTAGTACTCTCTTCCCTTCTTTTGTATATGTTCTGTATATGTTTGTATTTTGTCTCCCTTGGTATAATGTAAGTTCCTTCAGGTCAGAAACTTTCTTTTTGTCTGTCTGCCTAGTCCTTAACACATTGTCTGGAACATTGTATATCATTAATAAATCCTTTTCAATTGATTCATCAGTGGCATTGGAACTACCACATTTAAACTGCTATATGAGGAATGACATAAAGATGAATTTGGGAGGAGAAAATGGATAGACCATATAGATAACAGAGGGAATCCAAGCTGAAAGTGATGCAATTTTTAAAATATTAAGGAATTGTTTTTATTGATTGTATTTATTGTATCTCATTGAGAGGACAGAATACCAAAACATGGATAAGCTCATGGATACTATTGTTACCTCTTCCCCCTAAAAAAGTAACTGAGAAGATGTCTATAATTACTGAATGCATATGTCTATTTTCTCATTTTTATAAAATGTTATGAGAATAGCCTACACACATATGGAGGGTGTCTTTAATGCCTTATACAGAGGGGACAGACAGACATTTCTATGACAGATCACGTTTTCATAGTTATACAATTGACTGAAAAGTATAGAGAATATAAGATCCTACTGGGCTTGTTGTTTGCTGGTTGCTTAGGCTTTACTGACCTTATCTAACATATGGTAGGCCAGGAATGTGACTAGACTGGTAGTTGAGACAATGACCTTGCTCCTGGGCTTGTCTTTGACTCTGCCTTTTTTCTGTCCACTTATCTACAGGGAAGGATGAAAGAAGCTTGGAGTTGAAAAACTGGGGAACCTAGTGCCCAAGAGCCTTTACATGGATAATGATGAGGCATAGTTTAGGCTTTAGAAGTTAAAATCAGGAGGTTTACTTGTCATAAGTGAGGTCTCCAGAGAGACTAAAAGCTATTTAATCCAAAGAAAAGGTAGATTTGAGACTAAGGGCACTAACTCTTTAGCTAAGAGTGTCCTTTCTCCTCTTTGTTTTAATGAGCTTGATGCCTGGAATTGATAATTTCTAGATAGAGTTTAGAGGTTTCATAACTAAGACTCTTAAGGCAATGAGACAGGTTAGTCTGTAAATACTGTTAGTCTGTAAATAAGAAGTATTTTTTCATAGCACTTCTGCTCATCAATGTTTTTCTGTGAACTACAAAATTACCTTTTTGGCTTTGAACTAAAAGATCCAAACAGAAGTAGCACTAGAGATTGTCTCAGATGAAGCCAAACAGTCTTCAGTCAGAAGCAGACAGAAACTCCATATCCATGTAGTCCTCGAGGGATTTGAACTGGCCATGCTAAGAGAAGGCTGTGGTTAAGCAAAGCAGCTTTTGGAGTTGACTGTGTTTAATAGAGCAGTTTTCAGTGGACCAACATCTAGTGGGGCTTACATATCAATGCTGAGAGTCTTGTAGAGCAGTATCCAGCTGAGATCATATGTTAGAGTGGGGAGCAGGCCTGATGGGGTGGTGTGATGCTATCACCAGAAGACATCAGTCTCTCTAAAGCATCAGAAGCATGAGTTGTCCCTCTCTACATGTACCTTGGCCAAACATATTTCTTACACGTTGGCTTTTCCACTCCCATTCCCTACATACATTCATGTTTCTCACTGATGGTGTGTATTTGTGAGAGATTTATTGGGGAAACATTTTATTGCTACTTTTCTTACTATGAAATTTCATTATATATTTTTGCTTTGAACTAATTGTCATATCTGACTATTAAAGGTAGGGTATCTGAGCTGTTGTTTTAGGGAGTACAAACAGGGCTCTTAACAGTATTCAAGTTAATAAATACTTTAAAAATAAGTTGCACGTAATAGAGACTTACTGTTTCATATACAAATCTCTTTTTCTTTCTTTGTATATGGCCATGATCTTATTTGTCAATGTTTGTCAAATTCATAATTTTAAAAAAAGAAAATTTTAAAAGATATAGAACAGTAGTATCCTTTTTCTGAGCTTTGTTTGCCCTGTATAGTGACTCTCTAAGAAATAATTTGGATGTGTCAACCTTTCTAGTTAACATTTACACTTAACAATTCTAGAATTTTATTTTAATTTACTATTACTTATGAATAAGGGTAGAAATAGAATGATGCTGTTAATCTGATATTTTATTCTGATTTAATTTCAGGAGAAACTGGCTCTCAGACAGCAGCTGAATGAATTGAAGCAGCAACTATTGCAGCAGGCAGAATATTGTACAGAAATGGGAGCAGCAACATGTACCCTTTTGTGGAGTGTCTCCAGCAATGAGGAAGTAGTAAAAGCCATCTTAGGAGGAGTGAGCATCCTATGTGAACTAGATATGATGTTATAGTTTAACATTAAATAACTTAAAGGACATGGTAGTTATATTAATACTTTTATATAAAAGACCCAGTTCTTTGTGTCTTTTTTTCCCAGTCACCAATGGAGTGAAGCGGGGTTGTTTGCTTGCTTCCATGCTTTTTAGCATGATAAAAATTTTGAATTCTGTGGATAAGTTCACTTACCTTGGCAGTATACTTTCCAGGGATGTACACAGATGATGAGGTTGATGCATGCATAGCATTAAACTAGCTCAGCATTTGGGAGGCTCCAAAAAATGTGTAGGAGAAAAGAGGTATTAGGTTGTCTACCAAACTGAAGGTCTACAGAGCTGTTGTGCTGACCTCATTATTGTATGCCTGTGAAACCTGTACAGTGTATGAGCACCATGCCAGAAAATTGAATTGCTTCCGTTTGAATTGTCTTAGGAAGATTCTGAAGACCACCTGGTAAGATAAGGTACTGGACACTGAAGTTCTTTCTCGAGCTGAAATGCCAATCATTCAAACTCAATTGCAGAGAATGCAACTCCATTGAGCTGGCCACGTTGTTTGAATGCCAAACGTATTTTTGCCTAAAAGACTATTTTACTGAGAACTCACACAAGGAAAGCCTCACATGGAGGCCAGAAGAAGCGCCAACAGAACACGATCAAGATCTCTCTGAAGAACTTTGGAATCAGTTGTGAGGATTGTCCAGCATAGTGTGCCCACATCAATGAAGGCGCTATGCTCTATGAGCAAAGCAGAATTGTGGAAGCTCAAAAGAAATGTGTGAGATGTACATATTTAGAGATATCTTCCTTCCAAATGGTCATACAGACTATTTGTGCGTGACCTGTGGTAGAACCTTCTGGGCTTGTATTGATATGATCCCCCACAGCCAGACACAGTGTAAGTTGACCCCAATATCATGATGTCACTTTGGTCTTAAGAACTAAGGAAAAACAATAACACTAATAATCACAATGGGAGACACAAAGAAATAATATAAGATTTTCTCTTCCCTTAAAAAACTTAGAGCTTAAGCTTTTCATGGAGATGAGACATGTACATAAACAGCTGTAATACAAAATCATATATAATAAGAGCCACACGTTTAGTCTATATTTATATTTAGTATAGGTGTTAAAGGAGAGAGTACTTATAGCCAGACTGAAAAGGGAAGGAGATGACATTTGAGCTAGACCTCAAAGAGTGGGCTGGATTTTGAGAAGTGGAGATGGTAAGAGGAACGTTTGAGGAAGTCAAAGCAGCAATGACTTGATGACCCCCCGAGGGTGACACTGGCATGGAATGTTTATGTGGCACGTGATAAGACTAGGAAGCAAAGTCACAAACTCCTATAAAGAGTCATAAGGAAATTTAGAAATCATCTCATAGTCCTGCTGCCAGAAATGGATTTTCAGAGAAGTATGTATTGATTTGTTCAAGGTTGTACAGGAAGGAAGCGACAGAGCGGGAATTTCCTTTTGCCTCATCACTCTGCCTTTCGTCTCTAAAAGATCAACCTTGTAAATATGAGATGGGGAGGTATGGCTAGATAACAGTTCATCTGAAAAAGATTCATAAGGTTTAATAGATTAAAAGCTCAAAATGAACCAGTGGTATGATATAGTTCCTAGAAAAGCAAATGTGATATTTGGCTCCATTAAGAGAAACTTAGTGTCTAGTAATAAGGAAGTGATATTTCCCCTGTACCACATCTGGAGTGTTCTGTTCTGCTTACATAAGATGTGCCACATTTTATGAAGGACATTGATGAGCTGGAGAATATTTAAGGAAAGAAATCAGGGTGGTTAAAGACCTCAAGTTCATGCCTCAAGTTCAAGATCTATCAAAGGAAATGGAACTTTTTAGCCTGGAGAAGAAAAAAAAATATAAGGGGAACATAATAGTTGTCTTCTAAGAATCTGAAGCAATGTCACACGGAACAATCTGTTCTAGGCAGCAGACATATGTGGTGCAGCAGATAGGTTGATTGAAGTCAGGAAGACCTGAGTGCAACCCAACCTCAGACATTTACTAATTGTGTAATCTTGGCCACTTCACAACCTCTCTGAGATTCAGTTTACTTCTCTGTAGAATGGGGATAATAACAACTGTAATATCTACCCCCACAGAGTTGTTGTGAAGTTCAAATAAGATAATGCATATAAAGTACTTGGCAAACTTTTTTTTTGAGCAACTGGTTTAATGAGGTGATTTCTACATGCACTACCTGAAATTAATAAATTTCATAATTCATTGAAGTACAGAACATTAAATTCCACACCTCAACAGCAATAGTGATGGGTGTTCCTTTCCCATCCCAAGTCCTTAGTAGGCAGGCAGACAGACTGGCCCAGGTTGCTATTAAAACAGGTCCTTTGTTTCCTTGTACAAAGAATCCAATTTAATCCACACTTATTAAGCACCTACTATGTGCCAGACACCATGTTAAGCACTGGGGATACAATTAATAAAAAGAGAGTCCCTTCCCTTAAGGATCTTACAATCTAAAAGGGGACACAATACACAAAAGGAGGCAGGAAAGGCGGGGAAGGTATAAGGGGAGATAGAGACACCAGTGAATATCTTGTTCTGTGGAGGTGAAACCAGAAAAAACAGCAGATACAAAGTGGAGTGATCTGAGAATCTGGTTTCTCTTCTCTATAAAAGAAGGCATTGGGAGGCATTTGGTACTCCTCCCTCTAGTCCTCCAATCAGAGGGGAAAGGAAGCTGAGGGAGATTGTGTCAGTCAGGGCTTAAGTTAGCAGTATGGTGGTGAGTTTGGAAGTGATAAATTCATCTTGTTATGTGGAGTGGAAACCAGGCAGAACAGTAGTTGCAAAGTAGAGTGCTGTTATTGCTATTAAAACAGGTTCTTTGTTTCCATATACAAAGAATAACTTTGATTAGTATGAAATTGTATTAAAAATCAGTGGTATAAAAAGCTATAGGATCATTAACACCTTCCTGGTACTACTATTGCTCAAGACCCCACTTGATGCTGAAACTACCATTTTCCCACTTGGTAAACTTTTAAAACACTGTGTATATGTATCAATAATTGTTATTGTTATTGGACCAGCAAAAGACTCAATGGGCAGGGAAACCAGGGGGGCATTGCAGTATTCTAGGCATGACATAATTTGGGCCTGACTTAGTATGGTGGTAGCGAGAATAGGAAGGAAATATTAAGATATTATAAAGGTCAAATCAATAGGACCTGGTGATGTGTTGTAAATAGAGATGAACCATACAGGAAACAGAACACAGGTTTCAATAATTAGAAGTATGTAATAACAGAGATATAGACATCAATTGGAAGAGAAAGTTTGGGGTATGGGTATTGAAAGTAAGGAGTTGTTTAGATTTTTGTTTCTGAAAGTCAGTGTTTTACTTAGTGTATGGTTTAATACATAGAATAAGCATAATAACATTTTCTATCATATCTATAGTAAAAACAAATTGTTTTCATTTAGTCTTACCTTTTCCATGCTATGGATTTCCTAATTTCTTTACCACAAACTTCTATTTGACCTCATAGTTTTTGATACTATCAGTTAACCTTTCCTCCTGGATACTGTCTCCTTCCTTGGTTTCCCTGACACTCTTAGGTTTTACCTATTTGACATCTCTGTCTCTTTTGCTGGATAGATCCATACCCCACCTCCTACACATGAAATTCCTCAGGATTATCCTTGGCCCTCTCCTTCTCTGACCATGCTCTCTTGATGATGTCATCAGCTTTTGTGAGTCCAATGATCTTCTTTATGCAAATAACTTTGAAATCTATCCATCCTAATCTTTCTCCTGAACTTCAGCTCTTTATTACCAGCATCTCAAGCTGGATCTCAGTAGGTCCAAAATATTCACAATGACTTTATAAATCCATCTCCTGAACTTTCTGTTGTGGGCATTGTAATTCTTCTGTTTATCGCAGATTTATAATGTCAGAGTAATCCTTGACTCTTTTCTTTCCCTCCTCTCCCATGTCCAGTAAGTTTCAAATTTTTGTCAATTTTACCTCCATATCATCATTTACATCCACTTTGTTTTCTTTACTCATGCAGCCTTAACCCTAGTTATGGCCTTTAAATTGTCTTACCAGGACCATTACATTATCATTCTAATTAGCCTCCCAGTCTCTTCCCTCCCTAATTGATCTTCTACACAGTTGTCAAGTTGATAATCCTTTTTTTTCTTGTTTTTTTTTGGGGGGGGCGGTGAGGCAATTGGGATTAAGTGACTTGCCCAGGGTCACACAGCTAGTATTATGTGTCTAAGGCCGGATTTCAACTCAGGTCCTTCTGACTCCAAGGCCAGGACTCTATCCACTGCGCCACCTAGCGCCCCAAGTTGATATTCCTAAAACACATCTGACAGCATCACTCAAGAAATCCTCATTGGCTACCTACTGCCTTCAGGGTAAAATATTCTTAGCCTGACATTTAAGTCCTTCAAAGTCTGGCTCCCATCTGTCTTTCCAGTATTGTTTCATCTGACTTCACTTTGTGTACACTCTCTTTCAGTCATAATGGCCACTATGTGTTGCTCATACATGACATTTCAACTCTTCCTTCCTGCCTTGCCGTAGGCTCTTTCTCATGTGTGCCTCAGAATCCTGTATTTCTTTCAGAACCACAGCTCAGGTGCCACCTCCTATGCAAAATCCTGATCCTTCCAGTTGTTGGTATTCTCTTCCTTCCAGAAATTACCTAGTATCGATGTTCCATTATCTGTGTACATACTGTATATCCCTAGTAGAAAATAAGCTCCTTGGTGGTAGGTACTGTTTTGTTGTCTTATAATTTAAGTGTTTTGCGCTGAGTAGGTGCTTAGTATTTGTTTAATTGATTTAATTGGTCCTGGAAAAAGACAGAGTAATGTTCCCTGCTCTGTTTTTAAAAGCTTTCAAGGAGTATGACTCTTTAATTGTTCTTTCCAAACTTTCAGGGTAAGGCATTGAAGTTTTTCAGTATCACTGGACAAACAATGGAGAGTTTTGTAAAATCATTGGATGGCAGTATAAAACAGGAGCTGGATTCTGATGAAAATCAATTTGTATTTGCTTTAGCTGGAATTATAACTAGTAAGTCATTTTTTGAGTTAATTTATCTTTACATAATCTGTCTAGAGAATATGTTATATTGACATGGTACTGGCCAGTACATTTTGTTCAGTTACATATGCACACAAAGATCTTTTTTATGACATGTCTCAAACCACAGTGATAACTAAAAGTTTACATTAAAAAAATCCTGAAGTTAATATAAAATTTTATTGATTTTCTGTTTAAATGGGGAAACACTTTAAAAATCCAGAGTTTCAATTCTTTTCAAATTAGCCTCTTATATTACCATGTTTAATCTGTGTACTATTATGCATGCTAAGTTAAGTGCTATTTTAGTTTTTCAAAAGGCTTCATAGAGAAATTCTCCAAATTCTAAAATGAATATAAGGAAACCATGCTGTTCTTAGGCCAGATTTAGGCTAATATGGTGGATCAGACTCAGGACTGGAATGAAATTAGATCCTTGCAGACCATTTAACAAAAAATCTGGATGTGAAAAAATAATTAAAAAAAAAACTGTCTACATCGCTTAGAAGAATAGGGCTACTAGAAGAATAGGAGACTACTAGTAGTCTCCTAAGAGAAACCCCAAAATAAATACTGTCAACAAGGTAATAACCAAAGTTTAGAGCTCCTAGATGAAAGAAAACCAAAAAAGAAAGAGTTCAAGTACCAATGAACCACCATCAGGATCACAGAAGACTTGGCTGCTACTTTTTTAAACAGGAGATTTTGGAATGTGGTATTCCAAAAGGCAAAAGATAACAGTTTATAAACCAGAATAACCTATTTTGCAAAATTGAGTATAATCCTATCAGGGGAAAAAAGGATATCTTTTTTTTTTTTTGGGTGAGACAATTGGGGCTAAGTGACTTGCCCAGGGTCACACAGCTAGTAAGTGTTAAGTGTCTAAGGCTGGATTTGAACTCAGGTCCTCCTAACTCCAAGGCCAGAGCTCTATTCACTATGCCACCTAACTGCCCCTAAAAGTATGTCTTTAATGAAATAGAAGACTTCCAAATATTCCTGATGAAAAGGTCAGAACTTAGTAGAAACTTAGAAACACAAATCAGAAATCAGGGATAGCGATCATGATTTTAGAAAAGGCAGCCATAAAAATAGATACTACATTATACTTACAGACACTTTAAATAATGAATTAATGTCCATACTGTATGTGCCTACATGCGTGTGCATAGGCACACACACACATAATAGTGGAAGATCTCACTGTATTCCCTTCAGGACTAAACAAATCTAACAGAAACCTATTTATTTTGTTTTTTAAATTTTGGAGTACTGTAGTGTGAGGAAATGAGGATTAGGAGTAGGGTAGCCAAAAAAAGAAAGAAAAAGAGAAAAAGAAGGAAATGAGAATTATTGAAGTATTTTTTCTCTCTCTCTTTTTTTTTTTCCTTTTTAGGCAATCGGGGTTAAGTGACTTGCCCAGGGTCACACAGCTAGTAAGTGTCAAGTGTTTGGTCTGAGGCCAGATTTGAATTCAGGTTCTCCTGACTTCAGGGCCGGAGCTCTATCTACTGCGCCACCTAGCTGCCCCATTGAAATATTTTTAAAAAATGTACAGAAGAGAATAGAATGGAGGTCAGAAAGAATGACACAATTAGGACCATTTAAATTACATATTGAATTTATCATATATAATAAAAACAATCAAAATTTCATTATAGATGCAAAAAAAGCTTTTTGACAAAATCCAACTGTTGTTTACATTAAAAAATTTGCAAAGTGATATGATAATGATATTAATATGATAAATAGTATTTATCTAAAACTGAGAGCCAGCGTTATCTGTAAGGAAGAAACAGGAAACCTTTTAAATAAAAAGGGTAAAGCTATTATGTCCATTGTCATCACTATTACTTGCTATAGTTCTAGAAATTGTAACTATACTAAATAAGTCAAGAAAAAGAAGTTTGAGTAATTGGAGAGATATCAGTTGCCCATGCAAAATTAATGTCTCACCAGTTATTTGTCTTTTAATAAATAATATATTTTAATGATATAGGAACTATATAATAAAATAGTAAATAACAGTGATGATAATGATAGGTGACATTACTATTTAAACTGACATACTCAGCGCTGTAACAATGAAACTACAGAAGAGTTATTATGTAGAAATAGGCAAAATAATAACAAATGTAAAAAAAGGTCGAATGAAAGGGGGCCTAACTGTACTAGATCACAGAGGGGGTGTTTGATTCTACACTCCCCCCACCACCCAATGTTATGTAAAGATGAGTAGTTTTAATGTTTAAGAAGGATGTGTCCTTTCTTTGTTCAGGTATTAAATCTCTGATTTCTTGGAGAATGGAGCAACACATTTGCCTGAACAAATAAGCTTGCCACACCTATGGAGGGTTTTTAAATGTCTGGGTCACAGATGAGTGTTAGACATGGGAGAGTTGGAGGCCATTGTGCAGGAAACCCTCGTGCCTCTCCCACAGGGCACACCAGTTTATTTGAGACATGAATACTTGTGTACTGATATATGTTATATTACTGTGCTCATTATGAGTTTAGAAGCTATATCAACAATTTGGATTTTGTGGTAGTTCATCCATGTTCAGTTTTTGGTATTTGTAAGCAGTGCCTAGGCTACTAGCTTTAATGGTGACATGATTCTAGACAGTTTGCTTGCGATGCTTGTAAGATTTACCTGATGACCTGGAAACTTAGAGTGCTTTATCTCTTTTGGAACCCAGTACCTTTCTGAGGATTTTCTGAGTGTTTTCTTTTTAAGTTGAACTGCTTGACCTCCATGTGGATTGCCCTTTGTGTTGCAGGGGTGGAATAGGGAAATTTTAGGTGCCCTGTGTAATGATGACCTAGATAGAATTTTTTGCTTGAACCTTGAGTTGGATTGCCTATGTGTTGCCAGAATCCCTGGAGAAATATTGGATACCCTTATTTTTCTTCCAGCGACTCGCATGAATTTTTATCAACTAATTACAACAGTAATAATAGTAATAGTAATAACTAGCATTTATGTAGATTTTTAAGGGTTTGCAAGATACTTTGTATATATTATCTTTTGATTCTTACAACAGTCCTAGTAGGTAGGTGCTATTATTATCCTCGTTTTACAAATGAGTAAACTGAGGCTGAGAGAGGTTAAATAATGTGTCTCCAGGGTGACGTAGATAGCCAGAGGCAGCTAAGTGGTACAACGTATAGGGCACTGATCCTGGAGTCAGGACAACTTGAGTTCAAATACAGCCTCAGACACTTACTAGCTGGGTAACCTTGGGCAAGTCACTCAACCTCTGTTTGCCTCAGTTTCCTCAACTGTAAAATGAGGATAATACAGTACCTACCTCCCAGGTTGCTCTGCGGATCAAATCAGATATTTGTAAAGCACTGACTGGCATAGTGCCTGGCACACAATTATTCCCTTTCCCTTCCCTTCCTCTGAGGCAGAATTTGAACTCAGGTCTTAACTCCAATACTTTCTAGTACATCATCTAGTTTAGTTTCTCCCTTGAAGGGTTTACATTAACTTCCAGTAATCCTAGATTCACTCATCCCTGTGGCAAAGCCTCACATTTCTAGGAGCTCTATAAGGACTCACAAACAACAAATAACTAGGCATTGGTAGATGCAAGGTTAGCTAGGTGGTGCAGCAGATAGAGTGCCAGACCTGGAGTCAGGAAGTCTCATTTTCCTGAGTTCAAATCTGGCCTCAGACACCTAACTAACCGTGTGACCCTGGGCTAGTCACTTAACCCTGTTTGCCTCAGTTTCCTCATCTGTAAAATAAGTTGGAGAAGGAAATGGCAAACCACTCCAGTATCTTTACCAAGAAAAATCCAGATGGAGTCACAAAGAGTTGAACACAACTGAAATGACCGAACAACAACAAAGGGAGACACATGCATATCTTCATGCCAGATATATTTTCCTTATTTGTAAAATGGGGATAATAGCACCCACTTCCAAGAGTTGTTGTGAGAATAAAATGAGATAATATTTGCAAAGCACTTTATAAACCTTAAAGTACTATATGCATGCTATTATTATTATTAATTATTATTGTAGTAGTAGTAGTAGTAGTAGTAGTAGTAGTAGTAGTAGTAGTAGTAGTAGTAGTAGTAGTAGTAGTAGTAGTATTTGAAGTTGACATTACTGACCCGTATAATTAAATTTTGTCAATAGTGGTGATACTTTCCTTGTTTTTCTCCTGGTCCCACTTAGTAACTTGTGACTTTATCATCTCGATTAAAAGTCACTAGTAAACACAAACATGTTTTGAGGCAGATGTTCTCTTCCTTGGCTTTGCTATATGGTAGTCAGCTGGCTTTTCCCTCATCAAATATTCAAATACTGATAGTTTAACAGACATTTAGTCTGGGAGCATAACATAATATTTATTCTGCTTCTGAATACATGCTTTAATTAAAGTAAAACAGTTTTCATTGCAAAAGGAATTGTTTGTTCATCACAATAGGAATATCTCAACTACCTTAGTTAAAATGCTATGGTTGTCAGTTCAGCTTTATGGCCTGTCAATTCTTGGGCTAAAATAATTTTTAATCGACTTTTTAATACATTCTGTAGTTCTGAAGCTGAAATCAGATATTATTATGCACTAAGAACAACCTCTTTTAACTATTTAAATCTTGGAACCATGTGAAATTTAACAGTGAACTTTATTTATTTTTCTGTTGCAGATGTTGCTGCCATAGCTTGTGGTCGTGAATTTCTGGTTAATTCAAGTCGTGTGCTGTTGGACACAATAATGCAACTTCTGGAAGATTTGAAGCCAGGACAGTGTACCAAACTCAAAGTGTATGATGGATAATATTAAAAAGATGAAGCTTATTTACTTACTGATTAGAATGTATTGAACTAATCTATCAATTCACTTGGGAATATTTTTTTAAAAATTGAAAGGATAAATTTCTTGGTGAGTTAAGGGAGCACTGTCTTGTGTATGTATGTGTGTGTATATATATACATATTTGTATGTGTATACACACATATATACATATGTATGCACATACTATATATGCATGTATATGTGTGTGCATATACATATACACACATACCTAGGAATATGGACTGAACCTGTTATTCATTGAATTGGGAACTCCTGGCTGAGGAAACTCCTTCTAATATGCAGGTCAGTACCTTCTTTGCAGCTTACAGTATTAGGGAGTTACCTAGAGCACAGAGATGTTAAATTACTTGCCCAGAGTCATGTAGTCAGCCTGTGTCAGAGATGGGACTTAAACTCAGTCACATCTTTCTGGCTTCAAGGCCAGCTCTCTATGCATTCTGCTGTTCTTATATATATGATGTACTATTAAATCTTAAAATTGCACTGAGACTTTTTTGACACCACATATACAAACATATATTGTGTGCATATGCATGCATACATGGATATATATGCATATACCTACATGCTCATATCTACATATGCACATTATATATTATCTGTCTCTCTCATGTGTGTTTGTGCATATATACACAAATGCAAACATTGAATTCATATTCATTCATTCAAATATAAATTCAGATTAATTCAGATTCTGAACTTCAATTCCTTAGGCCAATCACTAATTTACAAAGAGGGTTTTGTAACACCTCAAGGTAAGACATAGTGAATAGAATGCTGGATTTGGAGTCAGGAAGACCTGAATTTGAATCCTGCCTCAGACACTAATTAACTCTGTAATACCAGTCAAATCACTTAACCTCTGTGTGCCTCGAATTTTTTTATAAAATGAGAGAGTTGAATTGGGAGTCCTTTGGAGTCCCTTCCTACCCATAAATTAATCTATAACACCATGGTCAAAAATTAATTTTAATCCATTTTATTTAAAATACATATATGTGTGATGTAACACAAATGAGGAATGTTTATAGAATTAAACCAAAATTTTGATATGTGTTGAAACTCCAAGGTTAGTAATCACTGCCTTTCATGATACAACAGGAAAAATATTTAAGTTCAGATTTATTTTCTTGCTTCATTTCATCTGGTTTAAGTTTTGTGTTTAGATGACATCGACCTGTCAAATCAGATTATTTCACTTGATAATCAATTTTATTTTTTATTCCTTTTTGCAAATGCAAAGATAATTAGTGAGGTTGCAAATATTTTGTTCCTTAGTCTCTTCTTTATAGTTGTAATTACCTTTGTTGTGCTTCTCTTTGGGAGTATTTATGGGTAAAATAATCTGTTCACCTCTGTTGTTGTTGTTATTGTTTTGCATCAATTCCCCAAATGTTTCTTTTTTCTTTTTTCTTGAATGTACATCGATTTCATTAATGATTAGGCTCAGTTTTGTGGCGTGTTATTGCAGTTCTCTATTTTTGGACAGTATTATTCTGTTTCCTTCTCTGATTTCTTATAGCTTAAAACTAATTCTTTGCTATTTGAATTGCATTTCCTTCATATTTAACATCTTCTGGATGTTTGCACATTTTGTTGTTTGTGCTTAAAATTGTTTAGTATAACCACTACATGTCTTAAAGTTTGGAACAAAGGGATTTTATTCTGGTGGCAATTTGTGGGTTCTCTTAATTGATGTTTTATTGTCTATACTCAAAAGTTTTTAGCAGTGAGTGCTCTTGTGTTGTTTTCTATAGTATGGTATTTAAGCCTTTTGATTTGTCATGTATTTCAAGGAGACCTGTGATTCTTAAGTTCTCTCTGCACATCCTCTCTTAAAGGTCAGTCACACCAGCTTATGTAGAATTCATTTGCTGTATTGATTTGTTGCCTTTTGCTTCTCTTTGACTAAATTTTCCTCCTCTGCAGTATTTTTGTGTTCCAAATTTGTTGTTCTATTTTTCAAAGCTTCTGTTTTTTTTGGAGAGATTCTCCTTAATAGATTCAGTTTTTCTTATTGTGCTATTTTATACTTCTGTGTTGAGAGCTTTAATTTCTGACCATAATTTAACTTCTTTTATGAATACATTTCTTTTTTGAACTGTGATGTCATTGGTCCTCTTCAAAAACAAAGGAGGCACAACAACTTCCAGCTATTTAAGTTGTTCCTTATTTCTTTAAGGAGCACTTTGTAATTGAATCTCTACAAGTCATTTGTATGCTTTGATAAATCGATTGCCAAATATTTTATATATTTTGTAGCTGTTTTGTTTTTTTTAACTTTAACAATCTTTGTATTTTAAAACGTCCTATGTGAATGCTCAGGCTTTCTTTATCCTGCCCTATATCAACTTTTGTGTGAATGATCCAATCGCTAGGGTAATAGTCTTATATTGGTGGGATCATCTAGCAAGACTTACCCTACTAAACAATTGAGTGATCAATAGAAAGATGATTAAGATGCTCAGAGGCATAAGAGTTTTAGGAAAAGAGAAGCCAGAAGTCTCTGACAATGTCTTCCTGACAGATAAAAGGGAATAAGTACCCTATAGAAGCCTACCTAAAGCTCTAGGCTACTTTAATCCGATTCTGTTCCCTGGTGGTTGCTTCTTTTATTATAATTTCTCTTCAGACTTAAAATATTTTTATGCCTAATCACTTAGATACTTTAAGCCTGAAAAGCTATCATGGCCTGTAAATGAGTCCTCTGGCAATCTGTACTTTTTGATGTGAGTCCAATGCAGGTATAGTACTTCCACCCATACATGCCTTTGACATAATTCCACCCATCTCTAACACAAACACTCTTTCACCCCAAATCTTGTAAACCTCTATCTAACTTTGCTGAATTTAGATGCAGGAACAAGGAGTTTTTACTTTTACTGAGCAAGGAATTTGTTACTCAGACTAGGCATATAAACCCTGGAAAAAAAGTCTGCATGAGTTAGGGCCATTTCTACATGTTTGGATGACTGGTATCCTATATATTTAGCCCGTTAAGCCTTACACTTAACCTAGGGGTTACTATGTTTTCCTGTCCCCATTCCTAGGATTCTTCCCATAAGGTTTGGTCTAGTAGAAATATCTCACTAATAAAAAAAAAGTTTGACAAGATCTAACTAAGCTATTCATAGATGTTAGTAATTGACATATAGTGCTAATGACTAATTAGAAGATATGAGATTGCCTTTAGATGGGTCAGTTGCCCAATTATTTCTGCGGGTAAGGCTGATAAAGGATAACTCTTCTTTGTTTTAAATTTTGGTTACCACTCTTTTTGTCCTACCTACTTTACTGAAGACAAAAGTCTGGAAAGGGATAAAAATATTATTTCCTAATATTTTCAGTTTTATTAAAATATTTTAACGTACTTTCATAGTATCAATGTATGTTTTTATTTTGGAGGGTATTTTAGAGGTTTTTGTAGAATTTCTCTACCTTGAAGAGATACTGGCACAAAAATTCAATTATTTTCTTGATCACATTTTTTGCAAATTCTTATCATGTGCATTCAAGGAGTAAAGACAAAGATGATGAAAAATGTTGGAAAATATGGTTCAGGAGTAGAGAATAAGAGAAGCCAAAGGCTACAACACAGAAGCCTCATGCCTATCTCTGCATCACAAATACAGCTAGGTCCAGTTTAGTGCAAATAATGAGTCCCTTGAAGTGATCACTTTATTCAGAATTGCTCCATTCAGAATTTTAATTTTATGTAAAATGTGGTAATTGGTTCCAGGCTAATAGAAATATGCATAACACATATAACAACAAAGGATAATAAAAATGTATTTCTGATTCAAGTTTATTATAGTCAATCATCTTATACTTTACTTTTCCCACCTACCCCTATATGCTGAGATATTCAGAGAGGAACAGGCCTCTTTGCTGCTCCTCAAATGTGAAACTCCATCTTCTCACTCCAGGCATTTTCACTGGCTATCATCCACACCTGGAATGCTCTCCCTCCTCATCTCTACCTTAAGTCCTAACTAAAATCTCATCTAGGGGAAGCCTTTTCTGATCCCTCTTTATTTTAGGGTCTTCCCTTTGTTGATTATTTCCAGTTTATCTCGTATATAGCTTGTTGCTACATTGTTGTTAGCATATTTTCTCTGTCATTAGACTGTGAACTCGTGGTTTTTGTTTTTTTTTCCCTGTGAGGCAATTAGGGTTAAGTGAATTGCCCAGGGTCACACAGCTAGTAAGTATTATGTGTCTGAGGCTAGATTTGAACTCAGGTCCTCCTGACTCCAGGGCCGGTGCTCTATCCACTGTACCACCTAATTGCCCCAGACTATCCACTACTTAAGAAGTCCTTAAGACTATCTTTTATACACTTCTCTGTATCCCCAAGGTTTGGAATAGTGCTTAGCACATAATAGGTGTTTAATAAATATTTAATAACTGATTATAGAAAGCAAAATTTAAAATAAAAAATTACTGAAGATTATTATTGACTAAACAAGTGATTAAAGTAATTAAAGCAAAATTCAAAATTCATTTTTAAAAAATTACGTAACATTACACCTAAAGATATGTTTACAATGATGATATGATAAAAAAAAACATTGTTATTATCATTTAAACTATTTTAGTAGCACATACTGAAATATCTTTTTTTGCTGATAAGTTCAGAGAACTTTGTCCACATCTTGAGGAATTCATATGCTCACATTCTCACACAATGAACCAAGTGTAGTTGGATGAGCCAGAGTGTTACCTAAAATTGATAATGCTTTAAATGAGATAGTTTTGTCCTTGCAATATTTTTCAAGAGCTGGGCTGAAATAACTTGAAAACTAGTCTTCAAAAGCAAGTTTAGTTACCCATGTTTTTTTTGGAGACTTCGTTAATTCAGAGGTCTTTCTTGAAGTTCGTTCTCCTACCATGGTCCATTTGCTGGAGGTCAATGAATCAGGAGTCAAAGCTAGAAAATTTAAAAAAGAGTTGTTTTTTGTTTGTTTTTGGTGAGGCAATTGGGGTTAAGTGACTTGCCCAGGGTCACAGAGCTAGCAAGCATCAAATGCCTGAGGCCAGATTTGAACTCAGGTCCTCCTGACTCCAACGCTGGAGCTCTATGCACTGTGCCACCTAGCTGCCCCCAAGGAAGAGTTTTTGATGACTGCTAGCTGGTGGGCTGTTGTTGGGTGGACAGCCATAGCTCTGAACACCAAATCATTAGGTTTATCCTCTTATTGAATAAAATACAGACTGAAGATTTGTCCCTTATTTATATGATACCGTAGCTCCTTTCTCTGACTTCTACGGTTAATTTTTCTGGGGAGAAAACTTCCAGACAGCAATGGAGGCAGTATATAGTCCTAGTACATGTACCATTTCTGTACTTCGCTGGACATAAGACCTGGAACTCCATCCAGTAGTGCAGGATAGGTCAGATTTTAGCCCTAGCACAAAGTCCTGAGTTAAGAACTGAAGTTGTAGATAGATATGAACAAATAGGAAAAAAAAAAGCCTATTGTAATGAAGATATGGGTTAAAATAATCCTAACAAATTTTAGAGGAAGGAAATAATTCAGAAAAGAACAATTAATTAGAAACTAAAAAAAAAAAAAAAGAATGAATTGGCCGTAAAGACGGTTTAAGAGTAGATGTAAGAAATGGGAAGACCTGAAATGAGATTTTAAAAAATGAAATTAGAACCCTTGGAGAGAGAGTAAACATCTTAGAGGGAAAAGGCACAATCTTATTCAAGTAGTCAGTAATTGCCCCTATCCCCCCCAAACAGAATGAATTAAATAGAATTCAATGATTCAATGAAGCAACAAGAAATATTAGAGTAGAATCAAGTCAATTAGAGCAATTAATTTTATATCTACTATCACAAGCAACTGACCTAAAAAACAGGATGAGCATTTAAGATTCACTGGACTTCTTTAAAACCGTGGCTAATAGCACTGGTAGTTCTATATCCCAAAGACATCTAAAAAAAAAAAAAAAGGGAAATGACGTATTGGTACAAAAATATTTATAGCCGCTTTTTTCTTTTTTTAAAAATTTTTTTATTAATTTATTTTGATTTATCAACAATCACTTCCATATGCTTTTGAGTTTAAAATTTTTCTCCCCCTTCCTCCCCACCCCGCCCCAAGACGGCGCACAATCTGATATAGGTCATACATATGCATTCCTATTAAACATATTTTCACATTAATGATGTTATAAGTAAAAATTAGAACCAATAGGAGGAACCACCAGAAAGAGGAAACAAAACTCAACAGAAGAGAAAAAAAATAGCAATTCAAATTCCCTAGTTCTTTCTTTGGATGTGGATAGCATTTTCCATCATGAGGCCTTTGGAGATGTCTTAGATCTTTGTATTGCTGAGAAGGGTTAAGTTTATCAATATTAGTCCTCACACAACGTGGCTGTTATCGTGTACAACGTTCTCTTAGTTCTGCTTACTTCACTCAGCATCAGACCATAAAAGTCTTTCCAGGTTTTTCTAAAGTCAGCCTGTTCATTTCTTATAGCACAATAGTGTTCCATTACATTCATATGCTGCAACTTGCTCAGCCATTCTCCAATTGATGGGCATCCTCTCAATTTCCAATTCTTTGCCACCACAAAAAGACCTGCTGTGAATATTTTTGTACATGTGGGTCCTTTTCCCATTTGTATGATCTCTTTGGGATACAGGCCATAGAAGTGCTATTGCTGGATCATCTTTATAATCCTTTGAGCATAGTTCCAAATTGCTGTCCAAAATGGTTAGATCATTTCACAACTCCACCAACAATGCATTAGTGTTCCAATTTTTCCCACATCATCTCCAACATTTATCATTTTCCTGTTTTGTCATGTTGGCCAATCTGATGGGTGTGATGGTGGTACCTCAGAGTTGTTTTGATTTGCATTTCTGTAATCAATAGTGATTTAGAGCATTTTTTCATATGACTATAGATGGCTTTAATTTCTTCATCTGAGAACTGCCTATAGCAGCTTTTTTTGTGGTGGCTAAGAATTGGAAATCAAAGGGATGCCCATCAATTGGGGAATGGCAAAACAAACTATGGTATGTGACTGTAATGGAATATTATTATTCTATAAGAAATGACAAGCAGGATGATTTCACAAAAACCTGGGAAGACTTACATGACCCGATGCATAGTGAAGTGAACAGAACCATCGTACACAGTAACAGCAATATTGTTAGATGAACTGTGAAAGACTTAACTATTCTCAGCAATACAATGATCCAAGACAATCCCAAAGGACTAGTGATGAAGCATACTATCCACCTCCAGAGAAAGAACTGATACTGTTTGAATACAAACTGAAGCATGCTATTTTTCACTGTCTTTCTTTTTTTTCTTTTATTCAAGTCTTCATATATAAAATTACTAATATAGAAATGTTTTACATAATTGCACATGTATAACCTATATCTGATTGCTTACTATCTCAAGGAGGGAAGAGGGTAAGGAGAGAAGGAGGAGAAAATTTGGAACTCAAGACTTTAAATAAAAATGTAAAAAAATGAAAAAAAAAACTCATGGCTAGACAAAAAACTAGATACCATGTTTCATGAAATCATAAAATAAAACTCAGTTCTATTACAGCCAGAGGCAGAGTGAAAATAGAATCTATCAGTTGCCTCCTGAATGAAATCCCAAATTGAACACACCCAGAAAAGTTATATCCTCACACACTCACTCTCTCTCTCTCTCTCACACACACATAACTTCAGAAAGCTTTTTTTTTTAAACTCATGCAATAAATGAACCATTAGCTAATCTGATTTTTTTAAATGAGAGGAAAACTGTATTTCTAGTATCAAAATTGAAAAAGGATAACTCATATTAAATGAAGACAAACTAAAGGAAACAATTTGAAACTGTTTTGCACAAATATATGGCAACAAAATGTCCCTTAAATAAAATGGATGAAGATTTACAAAAAATATAAAAACCCCATACAAGAAAATAAGGAATATGTAATTTAAATAACCCAATTTTATAAAAATAAACTGATTACCCCATAAAAGGAATTCCCAAAGGGGGCAGGAGGAAAACAGTCCAGGACCAGTGGACATACAAATGAATTCTATCATTCTATCAAACAAGGAGAATTAAATCCAATATTGTAAAAATAGGAAAAGAAGGGATACTACCAAACTCCTATTATGCAAATATGGTCTTGATACCTAAACTAGGGATATTTAAAGCACAGAAAGAAAACTATACCAATATTACTAGTAAACACAGATGCCTAAAAATATTAAATACAATATTGGCAATGAGGCTATAATTTTGTCAACTTTTGCATACATTTATTATTTTCTTCCAATTACATGTAAAAATAATTTTTAGCATAAATTTTTTAAAAAATAATATTTTTCTCCCCAATTATATGTAAAAACAATTTTTAACATGTGTTTTTTTTTTAAATTAAGTTTTGAGTTCCAAATTCTATCCCTCCCACTCCACCCTCTCCATGAGATGGTAAACAATCTGATATAGGTTATACATGGGCAATCATGCAAGAATCCTCCCTTTTCCTCTCCCCTTACCCTCCTATTTCTTGATCTGCATGCACTTCTAAGAATCCCTCCTTTATCCTGTCCTTCCATCCTATTTCGCTGTAAGTTAAGAAGACTTAAATATCCTTCTAGATGTACATGTTATTCCTTCTTTAACCCAGTTCTGATGAGAATAAGGTTCTAGCATGACCCGCCCTCCACCCCCTCCTGCCTCCACTGTAACAGTTCTTCTACTCACATCTCATTTGTATGAGATAATTGCTCCATTTTACCTCTCCCTACCCAGTTTTGTTTTTTTAGGATCATTCCATCATACTTAACTCAACCCCAAGCCTTCTATCCATACATTCTCTTTCAAACTACCCAAGTAATGGTAACATTCTTAAGAGTTACAGATAACATTTTCCCACATAAGAAGTAAAGATTTTGACCTTATTAAGTCCTTTATAATTGGTCTTTAATGTTTACCTTATGTTTCTCTTGAGTCTAGTAGATCAAATTTTCCGTTTAGTTCTGGTCTTTTCTTCACAAATACCTGAAAGTCCTTTAGTTCATTGAATTTCCATTTTTTCCCCATTCAGGATAACACACAGTTTTGCTGGGTAAGTTATGCTTGGTTTGCTCTTCAGAATATATTCTTTCCTCACCTTTTGTCATTTGATGTAGAAGTTGCTAAATCTTGTGTTATCCTTACTGTAGCTTCACAGTATTAAATTTTTTTTTTCTCTAGCTGCTTGTAGTATTTTCTCCTTGACCTGGGAGTTTTGAAACTTAGCAATGATGTTCCTGTGAGTTTTCATCTTGGGTTCTTTTTCAGGTGGTGGTCAGTAGATTTTTTTCTATTTCTATTTTATTCTTGCATTCTAAAACTTCAGGTCAGTGTTCCTTAATAACCTCTTCAAGTATCTAGACATTTTTTTGATCATAACTTTCAGGTAGTCCAATTCTTTTATTGTCTCTCTTCTGTCTGTTCTCCAGGTCAATTGTTTTTCTAATGAGATTTTTCATGTTCTCTTCTATTTTTTCATTCTTTTGATTTTGTTTTATTATTTTTTTGGTGTCTTGTGAAGTTATTAGCTTCTGCTTGCCCGATTTTTAAGGAGTTTTTTTTTAATAAGTTTTTTTATCTTTTTCCAATTGGTTGACTTTCTTTTCATAATTTTCTTGATTTTCTTGCATTACTCTTTTCTCCTCTAATTTTTCCTCAATCTCTCTTGAGTTTTAAAGTCCTTTTTAACATCTTCCAAAAACTCTTTTGGGGTTTGTGACCAGTTTGCTTTTTTCTTTGAGATAGAAGTAGCTGTCTTAACTTTGCTGTCTTCTGAATTTGAACCTAGATCTTCTCTATCACCATAGTAGCTAATTGTGGTGGATTCTTTCTCTTTTGCTTAATTATTGTTATTATTGTTTTAGTGGCTTATTTCTTCTCTGTGGACTTTGTGTTGAAGTCTGGCTCTAGTCCAAAGGTGTGGGAGATAATATCTCAGGCTTCAGGTTTTTTGTGCTTTTGTTTTCTTAGCTCTATCCAGGGGCCTCACTTCAGGTATTCCTCTCTGTCCCTGAGCCACGAGCTGGGACCCCTGCAATGCTGTCCCCACAAATGCTCTTGTTCCCTGTGGTCCCTTCCCCAGCTGCAAGCTTCAGCTCCCCTCTCTGCCCTAGAACCAAAATCAGAGATTCCACAAATGCCCATAGCCAGCGGGCTCTCTGCCCTCCATGATCACACTCACCCAGCATGTGCTCCGTCCTCCTCACCCACAACCACAGCACGGGACTTCAGGTCAGTGCACCTGGGCCAGGTATTCAGCACCAATTGAGAGCACTGCAATCTTCCCCTTATCAGGCATCTGAGCACCACACCCTGAGGGGAAAGTTCCTGAAGTTAAAATTGCAGCCTACACAGTTGGCCACAGAGCTAGTTGTTTGTTGATTCAGCTGCCCCCAGGACTTGTTGTTTTGTTGATTGAGCAATATTTGCCCAGAGGTATTTGCACTTCAGTCGAGTCAGACCACCAGAGGTAGGGTCTTTCCTAACATCCTCTGAAGTTATTTTAGGCTGCCAGCTACTTTACCCTGACTTAAAATTATTTCTGCCACTCAAAGTTCCCTTTGAGGCATTATTTTAAATTATTTGTGGGGAAATTTGGAAGAGCCAAGTAATTTCCTGCTTTATTCTGCCATCTTCCCAGAATCCTCCTCCAGGTTTTAAAACAATTGTAGTTTTCATAGAGTCCAGTGATTCTTTAGTTTTCCCTCCTTGGCTTATTTTCAGTTCTTTTTGATATCAGATATCCTATATTTATGTTCACCTTTTCAGCCTTTTGATTTTGTTAAAATATATCTTGCTGTCTTATGAAATCATTGATTTCCGGCTGGGCTATTTTAGTTCTCAGGGAGTCCATTTCTTGGGTAAAGTTTATGACTTTTTCATTGTATCCCAAGTGCTTAGCACAGTGCCTGACATATAGAAGACAGTTAATCAATGGTAATTGATGGAAAGCACTAGCTAACTATGAATTCCATGTATACTACCAACCCTGCAAGACTGAAGTGGATTTCTGTGCCCTGTCCCAAAGGCCATGTGACACCAAAGCTATGGTGATACCTAAAGAAGGAATGAAAGCCTAATGTGATACCCATGGAACAGATAGAAAAGTTCTTAATCCCTTTCCCACTGACCCCCATCTTTAGATATGAGTATCACCAGTCTTTTCCAGCCACTCTTCCCATTGGGAGTGACTGTTTCTGTAGTCACTGCCCTCAACTAGACCAAAGGAGGATCTGAGCAGGCAAAAAATAGATCAATGGGGAGCATCAAACAGCCTGCTGTGGCAGCTCACTCTGTGAGAAATTGCTGCTTTTGTCTTGGGGAAGATCAGATTTATGCTTTTATTCTGCTATGGGAAGTTAACAATAAAATTTTCTTTCGTTTAGTTCCGAAGTCCACAGCCAGAAAGATTCATTCATTCATTCAATAAACATTTTAAAGCATCAGCAGTTCTGACACAAGGTCTTTTTTCTCTATATTTTTCTGTGTATGCATTTATGTAACATGCCCCTCTCTCTTGCCTCTCATTTCCACTTATGAAACATAGAGAAATAATAAATTGCTGATGTTGATCACTTTATTTTCTGTTTTTGAATACTCTGTGTATTTATTGTTTTACAGCAAAGTGCCCACACAGATCATAACTGTGATCAGTTATGTAAATTCAGATTCAGCTGTGCAAAATAGTATATATAATGCTTAAGTACAAGTGGCAGATGTGAATTTTTTTAAAAAAATGCATACTTAACACAAATTTATGATATTTATAAAATAGCATTTAAACTAGATGGTTTAGGTTGATCTGCATCCTTGGATTCACAGAAACTTGTTTTCCCAAAACCAAAAGAATCATTAGTGCCATTTTGTGAATAATGGATCACAGTAAATAAGTCTCTATTTCTAAGAGTTTTTCTTGGCTGTTCTACAAACATGATCTGGCCTAGAATAAAGACAACAGGAATCCCTTGAGAGTCAAAGGTCCAAAATGCTAACTGTGGTTAAATATTCTACATAATCTGTTTTCACCATTTCCATTTTTAGTTAGGATTTCTCAAATTACTTTCTTCTATTCATCATATAAGACAAACACAAAAACTCCATCCATGTCTCTAAGAACATTGGACCAGGCACCCTTGAAGAAAATTGTGACTCACACGTTTAGCAGTCTTCATTCAGCTGTCAATTGTCCCAGTATACATGATATTAGCTCCTGGTGCCTAGACTAAATCATCTTTTACTACTTTACTGTATTGAAGTGATAGGAGACACCTTCTCCCACAGTCATTGATTATGCAAACATCCAACTTATTGCACCATGATTGTTCATAAGATCTGGGAGCACCTTTTGTGGTAGCATGGATTCCAAAGTGGGCTGTTCTATAGATAATAATATCCTGTATTGATCCATGGAAAACATGAAACAAGCCATGAATTTCATTAGACTTGCTGATTTTCATAAGGTATTTTCCCAGGCCTTCCAGTTCTCTCTCAGTGTCAGATTTTGCGTTATCAGCTACAAGTGGGTCCTTGAAAAATCCAGGGAGTAGACAAAGCAGAGAGAGTGGCTCTAGCTGTACCACCAGGGGCAAGATTACCAGCAAAATACCTTCAAAACTGAGTGTTCTTGTCCACTTCTCCCCAAACACCTGCTTATGCTTATCCTTAAAGGCAGAGTAAAAGCCTAGTAGGGAAATATCTGATGACATTTGCTAAGTTAGCATACCAGAAGGAAAATACCCCTTGTTCTTTTGGAACTCTGACTATACAATTATGCCTGTGGACTGCTTAGCAGCAGCAGATTGATTACCTGAATGATGTATCTGCAGTAGTAGTTTGACTCTTCTGATGGAGACTACTGAGCTCTTAAAATAGGTATTCCTAGAAATAGTTATTCCACAATATTTACAGAGGGAGCAGGTGATAGAACTGGAGGCAGAGAGCCTGTGTGAGAGGGCCTAAAGCCAGGGAACATGTTGCCTGCATAGCCCCTTGCTGCAGATTGAACCAAAGAAGCAACCACCCATAAGAAGAAATTCTTATGCCTACTTGCAATACCAATGCAACTCTGATCATGTTGGCCCCAACTGCCTGAAGTCCATGTATATTATATTTCACCTCTTCCCTAGGGTTCTCCTGTGGTACTAGAAGGGTTTGGGGGTTCTAGGTTCTCTGCCATTGATTTCAGCTCCCACTGATGTTGTTGCCCTGATTATAGGATGGAGGGTCCACCTCTCCCCCAGTTCCATTTAACCACCAACAGTTGGATTAATTTTCACAAAGAAATATTTACTTCAAAAATACAATCACAGATGTGTAAACTTACTCCATAACATGTGGGGCTTCCTCCTGTCTAGCCCTTATACTACCTCATTCTCTGGGGAAGAGAAGGGCTTAGATTAATAGGTTAGTTCAGTGCTCTACAGGGCAAAGTTCCAAGTTTCAAATCCAAAGTCCCCTTTTGGCTTGAATACCAAGCACCTGGGCTTCTCAGGGCTTCCTTGCCAGACTGGCTGGTTATAACATCCTACCTGGAAATGTGCCTCCAAGGTTGCCCTGGCTTGAACTCCTGGTCTGGTGGGGATCACTGCCAGCACCTGAAACTGAGAAGGACAAAAGAAACAGAACATGACAAACATTCAAGCAACAGGATGAAAAAGATGGGGAGGCAGGAAGATATCCCTCCTTCTCAGTTCAATTCATGGTGCCTATGCTATGAGTAAACTATGTGGGATCTTCACTGTCTGGACGCAATAGGAAAGAGCATGCGGGCAAAAGAATGAAATGCCCCGTCTGGCAGCTTTAAAGACTCAACCTGTTCTGGTTATTGCAGCCAACTGAAGAAGGCTCCTCCGTTATAGGGGAATACAGAAAAGCAGAGAGAATGCAGTTATCTAGACATGCTTCAAAGTTCCATTACACAACTTTGCTCTCTTTGAAATTTGCCATCAGCAAATAGGTAGGGGTGCATTTTTTTAACTCAGTCCTTGTCCCAAGTGCAGAAAAGTTTTTTATGGTCTATGAGGAGGCAGAAGCAATGTTTCTTCACTTGCTTCCCCAGTGCCATATAGTAAAGTCAACCTACAAGCAAATGAAAGAGCAAAAACAAAAAAACCGGCTTCCAATCTCGGAAAGAAAGTTGGTCCCCACTGGGCTTTTCAAACTACATGGAGTTTAGATTATTTCCCTATAGGGATTGGGGACATGATTCAATCAATGTTACCACTTTTTTAGATGAGAAACTCTTATGTGCTTTTCTCAGTGCATAAGGCCGTTCAACTTGGGTTTGGGCAAAAAGTGCTCCTTTCCACATAGGGATACCCACATTCTTTAGGGGTCCCTATAGCATAGGTGGTTCCCAATAGGTTCCCAATAGTCCAAAAAGCTTATCCTGGGTCTTTATTCCAAAGGGCACCCCAGATTTTCCCCAAGGATCCTTGCCATTGCAAGGGTAAGACAGTTACAGCTGGAAACTCACCCAGTAGGACAAGAAGACAAATCAACTACTTGTAGATTTTAGGCATAGACATTTTTACCATGAGAAGTTGTATGTTTTAATGTGCCTATTATTCCAAACCCTACTAACACTATTTCCATTTTTTTTTGATCATCTTCGCCAATTTGCAAATTGTGATGTGAAACCTCATGCTTGTTTTGATTTGCAGTTCTCTTATTAGTAATTTGGAGCATTCTTTCTTGTGGTTGTGAATACTTAGCAATTCTTTTGAGAACTGTTTGTACATATCCTTTGACTACTTATATTATTGGGGAATAGCTATTAGTTTTAATACATTTATTAATTGCACATATATTTTGGATACCAATCCTTTATTAGAGAAATTGATACAAAGATTTTTTTTCCTATTTGACCACTTCCCTCTTTATCCTAGGTACTGTATTAATTTTGTCTGTGCCGCTTTTTAGTTTCATGTAAAGTTATCCATTTTATCTGTAGTAATTGCCTCTATGTCTAATCAGTCAAAGAACAATAGTAGTGTCAGATTCAAATAGAAACTTATTCCTGTATATGGCATACTGACTTAGAAAACCACAAATTAACAATCTATGTTGGGTTGTATTTTTATTTATTTTGTTAAATATTTCCCAATTATATTTTAGTCTGTTTTGGGCAGCACTTCATGTATGCCCCAAGTTTGACACCTCTGGTTAAGAATACTTCTACTCATAACTGTGAGAAGTATATAATCTTTTTCTCTTCTAATTTTTTTATAGTATGACCTTTAATATTAACATCACATATCCATTTAGAAAACAATGTGGAGTATGATGCAAGGTGTTGGTCTGATTTCTGCTGGACTGTTTTCCAGTTTTCTCAGCAGTTTTAATCAAATAGGTTTTTTTCCTGAGAAATTGATCTTTTCTATTTTATCAAACATTGGGTTATTGAGTTTCATTTTCTCCTCTATTTATTCTGATCCATTAATCTATCTTTCTGTTTTTTAACCAGTACCAGATGGCTTTGATCACTGTTGCTTTATAATATAGTTGTTTGAGGTCTGGAAGTGCTATTCCCCCTTTATCTTTACTTCTTTTCATTATTTCCCTTGATATTCTAGATCTTTTGTTTTTCCAAATGAATTTTGTTATTATTTTATCAAATTCTATAAAGGTAACTCCTTAGTAATTTGATTGGTATAGTATTAAAAGTAAATTATTACCTTTGGTAATGTTGTCATTTTTATCATATTGGTGTGGCCTAGCCATGAACAATGAATATTCATCTATGTAAATTGTTCTTTATTTCTTTAAGTAACATTTTGTAATTGAATCTATATAAGTCTTATATGTCCTGTGGTAGGTCAGTCTCATTATTTTATGCATTTTGTAGATATTTAGAATGTGATTTACTTTCTGTTTCTGCTTCTTATATTTTATTGTTGTTATATAGAAATATTGTTGATTTGGGTGGATTTATTTTGTAACTGGCGACTTTACTGAAGCTATTATTTGTCACAATAAGTGCAGAATTAGCTTGCATTATTCAAACTTATTTTCCTTTTATTTGAAGGCCTTTCTCCTGATCTCTTATAGAATTTGCTGTTTCTGAATTGAATTGTTAAATTTAACCACTATATGTCTTGGAGTTTGCAGCCTTGGGTTGTTTTTTGTTTTTTGTTTTTTGAGATAATCTGTAAATTTTTTCACTTGGTATTTCATTTTCTATGTTCAGTAGTTCTGGTCAGTTCTCTTCTATTGTTTCCTTCATTATTCTTTCTTTTCTTTTCTTTTTTTTTTGTCCTGTCATGTTCTTCTGGGAGACTTAATAGTCTTAGGTTGTCTCTACACATCTTATCTTCAAGTATGTTTTGCTTGAATAGGGAGCATATTTTCTTTTAATTTTTTTTCTGCTTTTCTTCTAGATTGTCCTTCAGTTTTATATATTTGCATTCCCAATCTGTTGTTTTTTTTTTGTTCGTATTTTTTTTTGTTTTGTTTTGTTTTTCTTCTTTGGTGAGGCTTAGCATTGCGTATTCTAGTTTTTTAAATTTTGCCTATTATTTTTGCTGTGCAGGTCATAAATTCTGCTGTCATACTTCTCATTTCTCTTTTGAACCACTCAAGAACAGCATGTTGTGGTTCTGTGTTCTCCTCACATTCCTACCTCATCAAGCGATACATCATTTTTTTTTTTTTTTGTTCTGTGGTACTTATTTATAGATTCCTGAACTTGTTTACTAGATCTGGAGGCCATATTTTCTTCTGTTGTTAGTGTTTTTTCCCTCTGATGTATCTGCTTTCCACAATCTTTGAATTTTCTTCTCCCTGACATCTTTGGTAATTTAAGTCTTCCCCCCACCCCACCTTATTTTCCCTTATGGCTCACTTTTTGACTCTCTCCCTTCTGAAGGTAGCTTCCCTGGGGGCTGGATCTCAAAGTGTCTCCACCTCTTCCTATGTTTGGCAATTCATGGTTTATCAGTCTAGATCTCTGCCTCAAGGGACTTTTGGAAGGATAGAAGTGACTGTAACTAGATGCTGTGCTCTTTCCTTCAAGGTTAGTTGAGTGCTGTGCGGTATATGCCATTCACTACCCACACGTCCCTACCCCCCAACACACACAGAGTATCTTGTCCTGGTGATTTGTCCCACTCTTTCTGTTTCTCCGTTCTTTGGCCTCCACCAGCAGTTCAGAGTTTTACAGCATTGTTTGTCCCAGCACTGGCAGTTTAGAGGTTTGCAGCCCCAAGCAAGCTTTTGCTCCTGAAGGTCTATGGCTGAGCTGTCAAAAGTTCCATAGCCTAGAGCCAGGGTCTCCATAGCACTGGAAAGAGGAAGAATTTTTTGTTTTTGTTTTTGTTTTTTGTTTTTGTATGCTTGTGTCAAGTCCTTTTGGCTTCACTTCTAATGTGAATGTTCATAAGGATATGGTTCAGTTCTGAGTGTATCAATTCCTAAGTCATTGGATAAGTAATCTTAGAAGTATGAATGGTTGTATCAATGTTTGTAAATTAATATGTGGTCTAAGATCTGTTTGATTCTAATAGAAAGGCCTTTAGATGGTGCTGAAAGCCATTTTCTATTTTTGTCGAGTACTATGTGAAACCATTATCAAATAAATTTGTCGCATTAACTTTCTAGTGATGAACCCCACCATACTTAGCTAGGCTGATTCTTACACACCAAACGTTGTCTGTTGCTGAGCCTACATTCAAAGTGGTCTACCCTGAGTGAACCTGTTTGAGTTTGTTCTCTGTTGGCATAGCCTTTGAAAATATTCCTTCTTGGGGCAGCTAGGTGGTGCAGTGGATAGAGCACCAGCCCTGAAGTCAGGAGAACCTGAGTTCCAATCTGGCCTCAGACCAAACACTTGACACATACTAGCTGTGTGACCTTGGGCAAGTCACTTGACCCTGATTGCCTCATAAAAAAAAAAAATTCCTTCTTCTTTATTCACTTGTGAGGCATGGTAGCAGGACTTTGTGAAGTAATACTGCCTACATAGCAAGTCAATAAGTAAGCAAAATGGGTCTGTGAGTCTGTCATAGTTTTTGTAGGAAATGAATATTTATTTTGCCTTTCATCATGTATAAATAGTATTTAGGAATTATAGCCGATTTTCATTATCTATCAAGAGCAGAATTTCTGAAAATGTTAACTCTAGGTGTTTACTTAGCATTTGTTTTAAAGTATCCCACAAAGTACCATTAGAAATGGGGAGGAATAACATATATCAGTTTCTGCTATTGTTTACCTTAAGACCTATGACTCTATAATCCTTGTACTTTGTTTTTAATTTGAGGTAGAATGAGTCATTATCAGGATCTTAATTTAGAATAACCTAGGTTTTATACTATTTGTACCCTAATTTTATTAAATTTTCCTGTTTGCTATAGATTTCTGCTACATATAACAGAAATAGCTTTAAATTCTCAATAATATTTTGTTTTATACAAATTGCCAAGTATCTTGATATCATAATGAATCTAATGAAAAAAACTTCTGGTGAAGAAATTATACCATGTTTTTACTCCATTTTCTTTCACATTTCAGGTTAATGCTGATGACACTGTACAATATAAGCATCAACTTGAAAGGCCTGAAGTATATAAGTGAAAGTCCAGGTTTCATCTCTCTACTGTCATGGCTCTTGAAAGGTAAGGGCCTTGAATAAGCTATGTATGTAAACTTCCTATGTGATGGCTAAGTAGATTTTACTATTAAAAATTTTGATTTAATATGTTGGGATATTTTAGTTTAGGTTTTCAAGAAATTCCTTGAGATAAAGGTAACTCAAAGGTATTTTATGAATATTTTTCGTCTTATTATCCAAGGATAGTTAGTACAGGTAAAAAAGACCACTTAAATATGCTTAAAATGGGGACAAACACTTCATAGTAAATACTGAGGAACAGGTTTGAGTTAGGGCTTTAATCTTGAAAAATAAAAATAAAAATAATGAAAGTAAGTTTATTTCATCTTATATTTTAATAAATTTATGTTCTAATTGCAACCACTCTAATTCTCAAGATGAACAAAGAATGAATCAAGTATTGAATGGTTTTGAGGAACATAGTTTTTCTGAGAAAATTGCATAATACAGTATATAGCACAATATGACACTTCAGATTTGACTTCTGGGCACATTAATAAAGAGTCATTTTTACTAAAGTATTTAAAGGTTTAATCAGTTTTCCCAAGGGCCTCTCTTAATCCATTGATGCTCAAGTTACTCTCTTTTGAAGTACCTACCTAAAAAGAATGAGACACTGACAAAGTTGTCGACTACTTGAGTAGGGATAGATGCTATTATGAGCATCTATAGATAGTTGCAGACAAGGATATTTGATCAAGACTAATTTTATATCTGATTTATTTGTGAATATTTTTCTGTTTTGATGACTTCTCTTCACAACATTTTGCTTCCTCTCAATTCCCTTAGCTTCAAATTGCAGAAGGAGTTTCATATACCAGTTGTAGTGAGTGCACCCTGGCCCTACTCTCTAAGGGCCAAGCAGGCTACATTTCCCCTCAAAGATCCTAGGTATCCTGAAGAGTTGGGAGTTGTGGGATGCTTTTTCTGATGCCATTGACTAATGTTTCCGTCACCCATGTTTTCCTCATTTGTTAGGGGCCTGTGACTAGCATCCCATTTCCATTCAAATATTACATCAATTAATATTTATTTCAAAGATACAGCATGAAAAAAATATGCAAATATTTTTGCTCCACAACACCTTACGGGTATACTCTTCCCTATAAAACCTATGTATCTGGGGAAGAAGGCTTGAACCTTAGCTCAGTTACTAAATAGCCTTGATCTTGTCAGGTTTATGTCCAGATACATAGTACAACTGGTAGATCAGTGTCTGTGTCACCTATTGCTGGGCTACAAACCTGAAGGTCACTCCCAAAAGTTGCTCTTTGTGGCATCAGTGTCACACTAGCTGTGAAACCTGGCTTGGCCTCTGACCCCTGGATTCCAATACACAGATTCCTGTGTTTTGCTTTCTTGACCTTTCAACATTCCCAGGTTTGGTATGGTCTCTCACCAGATGCCATGAGCTGAATAAAGCCAAAGGAAAATGAGGCAAAAGGAAGAAAAAAAAAAAAAAGAAGCCTGACCCTGACCCTGCAAGGCTTTTTTGAATGTTTCGAAGACAATTAAAGAGCCTTCTCTTCAGTGGGTGGTTAAATGGAACTATCCTGATCCTTTACCTGTTGCCACAGAAACAAAAATAAAACAAAGAACTTTTTTTTCTGACATACTGCTATCTAACCATATCTTTCTCATCTTGTATAAGATGAATTTGATTTTTTAACCCAAATGTAAGGCTTCAAGACATAGTGTCAAGATGGTGGTTTTGACTTGTCTCACATATGCTGCCTACTGTCTCTCCCTCAGGGTATTTTGCTTCTTTAGCTAGGCTGATTTGATATAAAATAACAATAATGATAATGATAGCTTGATATAGTACTTATTGTGTGCCAGGCACTGTGCTAAGTATTTAATGATATGAGAACCCTATGGAGTTAATTCATAATTAATTGAAATAATTAAAACTTCAGCAGAGTTTGAGGTAAAGTGCCTTGCTACTTCAATCAGGCTGGCAGGCTTGCCCTGTGTGTAACAACTGGCTGGTATGTAGTGGGGCTGGCTGGCTTCTTCTTCACAGGAGTACCCCAGTGATGGTCATGAGGGCTGGAAGCAGGAATGGTCCTGTAGGTGGTGCTGCCACTCTCAGAGTTCCTCTGCCTGCTGGTGGCAGTTGGTCAGCAGTTCTTGATGATAGTGATGAGGAAGTTATGATTTTTCTCCTTAGTAGGGCCTGGACTGGAAGCAGGTTTAGTGACTTGGAGGTCATTGTTATTCTCAAGACTCCAGGGTTCAGTGTCCTGGGCCATCCATATCAGGGTCTGAGGGAAGATGGTGGTGGTTTGTTGAATTTGTCTTTCACATACTGCCTCTGTGTGTCCCTCAGGGAGCCTGGCTATTTCAGCTGTACTAGTTTAATATGAGATGATATGAGAACCTTAGAGAGTCTATTAAACATTAATTGAAATAATTAAAACTTCAGCAAAATTGATAACTAGTAGTATGTAACATAAATCCTCATAGATCATCAACATTCCTGTATATTCCCAATAAAAACCAGCAGGAAGAGCTAGAAAGAGAAATTTCATTCAAAATAACTCTAGAACCTATAAAATATGTGGGAGTGTGTTATCCAAGATTCACCTAGGAACTTTATGAATCCAAGTATATACTCTTTGCAGAAATAAAGATAAATCTAAATAATTGGAGAAACAATATTTTATGGGTAATGTAAGGAAATATAATAAAAATGACAGTATGCCCTAAATTAATTTACTTATTCAATTAAACTTCTCAAAGAATATTTCATAGAGCTAAAAAAATAATGGAATTCATTTGGAAGAACAAAAGGTCTCATCTCAAGGGTAATCATGAAAAAAAAGTAGGACTCTATGGGCTCAATAGTACCCAGATCTCAGACTATACCACAAAACAGAAGACACCAAAATTTGTTACTGGCTAAAAATAGATAGGTTGTTCAGTGGCACAGATTACATGTTCAATGTATAGAAGCAAAAAAAAAATACAGTAGCATTATGTTCAGTAAACCCAAAGATCCTAGTTATTAGAAGGGAAGGTATTGCTCTTTGGTAAAAACTGTTGAAAAAATTAGATTACAGAAATTATATTCTTGACTAACATCTCATACTGTATACCAAGGTAAACTTCAAATGGGTACATGTCCTAGATATAAAAAATAACATCATAAACAAATTAGAGAAGCAAGGAAGAAATTATCTTTTTTACCTATGGATAGATGAAGAGTTCATGTCTAAACAAGTGATAGCATCACACAAGCTAAAATGGATAATATTGGTTTTATAAAATTTAAAACATTTTTGTATAAGCTTATGTAATGTCTTTTATATAGAAGGGAAATGGATAACTTGGAAAAAATATTTTCCACAATTTTCTCTGATAACTGATTCATATGTATAAGATTTAAGAGCCATTCCCCCAGTAGATAAATGGTTAAAGGATATGAAGAAGCAGTTTTTAATAGTATTTTATTTTTTCCCCAGTTACATGTCAAGAAAATTTTTAGCATTCATTTTTACAAGATTGTGAATTCCAAATTTTTCTCCCTCCCTCCCCTCTTTTGAAAATGGTAGGAATGGGGCAGCTAGGTGGCACAGTGGATAGAGCACCAGCCCTGGAGTCAGGAGGACCTGAGTTCAAATCCGGCCTCAGACCCATAATACTTACTAGCTGTGTGACTCTGGGCAAGTTGCTTAATCCCAATTGCCTTGTCAAAAGAAAAAAATGGTAGGCAGTTTGATATAGTTTATACATGTGCTGTCATGTAAAAAATATTTCCATATTAGTCACAGTTGTGAAAGAAGAAACAGATCAAAAGAAAAAAAAAACACGAGAAAGACTAAAGTAAATGAAAAAAATATGCTTCTATCTACATTCAGAGTCGATCAGTTCTTTATCTGGATATGGTTAGCATTTTCCTTCATGAGTCCTTTGTACTTGTCTTGGATCATTGTGTTGCTGAGAAGAGCTGAGTCATTCATAGTTGATCATCACACAATGTTGCTAATACTATGTATAATGTTTTCCTGGTTCTGCTCATTTCATTTTGTATCAGTTTGTACAACTCTTTCCAGGATTTTCTGAAATCTACCTGTTCCTCATTTTTTATTGCACAATAGTATTCCATTATATTCATATACTACAACTTATTCAGCCATTTCCCAATTGATGGGCATCCCATGAATTTCCAATATTTTGCCACTATGAAAAGGGCTGCTATAAATATTTTTGCACATGTAGGCTCTTTAGTGGTATTGCTGGATCAAAGAGTATGCACAGTTTGGTTGCCCTTTGGGCATAATTCCAAATTTGTCTCCAGAATGGTTGAATCAGTTTACAACTCCACCAACAGAGCATCAGTATCCCAATTTTCCTACATCCTCTTGAAAATTTATCATTTTCCTTTTTTGTCATATTAGCCAATCTGGTAGATGTGAGGTGGTATCTCAGGGTTATTTTAATTTTCATTTCTCTAATCAAAAGTGATTTAGAGCACTTCTTCATATGCCTGTAGATAGCTTTGATTTCTTCATGTGAAAACTGCCTGTTCATATCCTTTCACCATTTCTCGATGGGGAATGGCTTGTATTCTTATAAATTTGACTCAGTTCTCTATATATTTGAGAAGTGAGACCTTTATCAGAGACACTTGCTGTAAAGATTGTTTCCCAGCTTTCTGCTTTCCTTCTAAGCTTAGTTGTATTGGTTTTGTTTGTACAAAAGCTTTTTAATTTAATATAATTAAAATTATCCATTTTACATTTTGTAATGCTCTCTATCTCATTTGGTCATGAATTCTTCCCCTTCCCATAGATCTGACAGGTAGACTGTTCCTTGCTTTTCTAATTTGCTTATGGTGTCACCCTTTATGTCTAAATCATGTACCCATTTTGACCTTATCTTGGTATACAGTGTGAGATGTTGGTCTATACCTAGTTTGCATCCTATTATTTTCCAGTCTTCCCATCTGTTTTTGTCAAACAGTGAGTTCTTATCCCAAAAGCTGGGGTCTTCAGGTTTATCAAACACTAGGTTACTATGGTCATTGACTACTATGTACCTAATCTATTCTACTGATCCACCGCTCTATTTCTTAGCCAGTACCAAATAGTTTTGATGATTGCTGCTTTATAATATAGTTTGAGATCTGGTATTGTGAGTCCACCAAGAAGCAGTTTTTAAAGGAAGAAATCCACGCTAACAATAACCTTATCAGAAAAAAAATTCTCACTGATAACTTGTAAATATTTGCAAAGAAATGCAAATTCAAGCAACTTTTGACATTCTACCTTATACTTATCAGACTGGCAAAAATGGCAAAAGAGGAAGTTGACAAATGTTAGCAGGACTGTGGGAAAACTGTGCACTGTGAGTAGAGCTATTAATTGGTCTAACCATTATGAAAAGCAGTTTGGAACTATGCCCCTGGATTTACTCAACTCTACATATCCTTTGACCCAGATATACTGCTAAGAGGTTAAATGGACCCAAGTGTATAAAAATATTTATAGCAGCTCTTTTTGTAGTAGTCAAAATTTAGAAATAAGGGGATTTCTTCTTACTGGGGAATGGCTAATTGGTAGAATACGTGTTTAATGAAAATTTTTTTTGCCATAATAAATGATGAAAGGGATAGTTTCAAAGAAAACTGGAAAGACTTCTGTGAACTGATATAGAACAAATGAGCAGAAGTTGGACAATTTATACAATAACAGAAAAACAACTTTGAAAGACTTTAGAACTCTGATCAACACAGTAGATAAGCTATGAATCCAGAAGAATGAAAACGAAACATACTATTCACCTCCTACCAAAGAAGTGATGAATTTAAAATATAGAAAGTGTAATACATGGCTTGCCTAATGTGGAGAGATAGCTGTGTCCCCAACCACATGGCTGAGGTAATCTCCATTGATTGGCTGCCTGCATCTTTAAAACTGGTGAGACAGAGCTGGTCTCTCTCTTTTCACCATCTTTTCAACTGTAATCCTAGCTGCTGTGCCCAGCATGTATGCCATGAACTGAACCAGAAAGGTGGATGAGAGGGACTTGACCTTCCCCTCCTTACTCTTATCCCCACACCCTCTGAGAAATGGGCTCGGGGTGTTTGTTTCTGCTTTTTGTTATTTGTCCTCAGTTTCATATGCCGAAGGTGATCCTCACAGACCAGGCCAGAATTCAAGCCACGGAGACCCTTGGAGTGAGGACTGCAGGCAGGGTGGTACAGTAGATGGCCATCTCAGCATGGAAACTCTGAGAAGCCAGGGTACCTGGGAGTCAAGCCAAAGTGGGGTATTTGGATTTGTAATTGGGACTGTGCTGTAGGGGAACGGAGCTGAGCTGTAGATCTAACCTCCTTCCTTTTCCTGGAGACTGAGGTGGTATAGAAGGGAAGGAGAATTATGCCTCCTACATATGGGGGGGGAGCATGTTTGTATATTTGTGATTATGCCTTTGGAAGTAAATATTTCTGAATGAAAGCTCCACTGTGTTTTATTTATAATGCATTGAAGGCTTTATTTTTTATGATCTTAAAAAATTTGCTCAACAGAGGGAATATTGGGAGAGGCAGATTAATAAAATAAAATAAAATAAAAATAACAAGAAATGAATGTATTATATTAACAAAAAGCATTAGTAAAAATTTTAAAAGAAGCTAAAAAAAGAACATTTGGCCCCTTTGTGTTGAGGAGAAGAAGCTGAAGTTAGGTTCTGAAAAAAATTTTCTAACAAATAAACAGTGGAGGATAACCTATTAATTGATAACCAAAGGTGCTTACTTTTAGAAACCAATGTTGTTGACCTTAAAAATTGTACATGTTCTCCTGTTAGTTCTAACACCCTCTTCCTTATCTTCCCGACCTCCAGTTTGGTAATCGGTGTGATGAAAACAGGAATATGATTACTATATCCATTTTGTCATTCCATTTTGTTCTTGGTAGTTCTTGACTTTACTCTATGATGATTCCACAATAAAGAAAAAGGAGATTTTATCTTAATGGCCATATACCTAGATTAACAACTTCTTGTACTCAATGTTGCCTAATAGTAGAAATTTTTCTGTCTTTGTGATGTTCATTACTATCTCCTCCCCTCTTTATGCTTATTTTTTCCTCATTTGCCATGAAATCTCTTCTCTGGGTTTATTGACTTCCACCCTTTTGCATTTCATTGCCCTCTAGGAGATCTTATTCCCCTTCTCCCAAGACAGATCTATCAATGAAAGCATGATACTTTGAGTAGTGGTTTCTCTGAGCACCAAATCCCTGCAGATTATACACATTTAATGTCCATATCTCCCATTATGGATTCTTTCTCCCTCCATGGTAGTGTTCAGGTCTTCCTGACTCCTGGCCCAGTGCTCTATCTACTGATCAAGTTTTCCTCCTCCCTTTCTCCTATTTTACCCCCCCCCCCTTTTTTTTTTTTTTTTGCCATCTCACCCATTCTCCCTTAGCTCCTCTTCTTCTTAAGTGACTAAAGAGTTATTTTCCCATCACTGTTTACTAGTGATCTGATTATGGTACATCACATATCCCCTTCTATCTTCTTCCTCTACTCTTCCTTTTTGTGTACCTTCCAATGCTGTAGTATATCTCCCCCCAAAAAACATTGATTTACCCATAGGTAGGGTCTTGTCAGGGTTAGTCCATGGTCTTTATCTCCTTGTGTACTTTTAGAGAGAATCTTTCAATGGTCCCCTTTTGTTGTTTTTTTAACCCCATAGATGTCTTTCTCTTTTTTTCTCTGCTTTTTTTTTCTGGAGTAACTTGGTTTCTCTATTTGTTTAACTTTCTTTGTTTCTATTGTCTGGAATGTCCTAAAGCAAATTATCAGAGCATATTTAGTATTCTTTCTAGGAATGTTTCAAATGCCTCTCTTTTATTAAATACCTGTCCTTTTTCATTAATGATTAGGTTCAGGTTTGCAGGGTATGTTGCCTTATGGTGCGTTTTGGGCCCATTTTGCTCTTTGTAATACGTTATTCCATTTCCCTCCTGGATTTTCTGTTGAGTGCAGAATAGTTTTGTGTTATTTGAATTTTCTTTCCTTTATATTTGAAAATCTTTTTCCTGTCCTTTGTAGAATTTGTTGCTTGTCATTGAAATTCTTCAATTTAACTACTATGTGCCTTGGAGGTCAAAGCATTTGATTTTATTTTCTAGAGGTGAACGATGTGTCCTTTCAACTGGCACATTGTTTTCTGTGTTTAGAAGTTCTGGACTCTTGTATGGTTTCTTGCATTTTAGGCTTCTCATGTCCTTTTTGAACACCTATGATCTTAGATTTTCTCTATGAATTGGGATCAATGTGTTTTCCTTGTATCGAGAACGTGTTTTCTTTTAACATGATTGCTTTTTGCTTTTCTTCTCCTAGATTGTTTTTATTTCTATTTATTTGTATTCCTAACTAGTTGTTCTCTATTTTGTTTCTCTTGAGAGACTTGCCATCATGCATTCAAGTTGTTCTTTTCTGCCAATTATTTCTTCTCCATAGGCCATAAATTCTGCCTTCATCATTCTTATTTCTTTCTTGAACTATTCAGGAACATCATATTGTGGTTCCTTGCTCTTTTGGGAATCTGCAGGGTCTTCTGTCTGCCAAAATATTGATTCATTTTCTTTTGTCTTGTAATATTTATTCAGAAATGTTCAGACTCGTTTAGATGTCCTGCAGGCCATCTCCTATTGTGTTATTAATAACTTTGCTGTTGATTTATCTGCTTGGGCTCAAGTTTTTTTGTTTTTTTTAACTGAATTTTCCTTCTGAGAGATTTGATAATTTCAGTATTTTTTTCTTATATCCATCTGTTAGCTTTACCACGAATTCCACAAAGCCATTGTTTGAACTAGGAAGAAACTTTATTAATGGCCTGGGAAGGCCAGGCACACATGTGAAAGCACACCTGTTGACAGATACACACCTTTTTATTCCCTATTCCCGATTAAAATTTCCCTCCCCTGTTTCCCCATTGGCTGGGTACTGTAGAGGTTACAGCCTATCCGAAGCGCTTAATTTCCCCATGTGAATCTTCGCCTCTAATTACATCTCCCATTCCTCACAATTTGGGGACCCCTGCCCTTATTTACTTTTGCCCTCATTTGGTTATACCCACACCTCTTTTGCTTGGGATGCGGATATGTTAATCTATTCCTAACATCAGAACTGGTTTTCGCTGGTTAGTCTATTCATCCACCAATTCTACTTTATGGCTTCCTTTGTTCAACTTCCACCTAGCCCCTAGATTGCATTTTTGTGGTAGTACAAACTAGCTATTTCTCACATTCCCTCCCAGTTTAAACTGACTCCAATGTTGTTACATAGGTGTCCACTCCCTGATTGAGGGATATGCAGAAGAAACATCCCCAACTATATTTTCCACACCCCTATTACTCAGTTTCTGACACTTTCCTTTTTGATATCAGTTTCTCTGAGAGTTGGACCTTAAAGCTGTCTCTGCCTCCTCCCATGCTGGGGAATTCACCAGCCTCAATTTACCCAAAATAACTTTTGAGGGGATAGAACTGACCCAATTCCTTCATACTTGATGTAGCCCCCAACCCCCCTCAAATATCATCCTGCCCCAGTTGCCCCTGTTATTTACTTTTTGGTGGCAAGAGAATTGCTGAGTAGATTTCAGAGCACAAGTCCGTGGGTCCCATTTTGCAACCCTTTCAGAAAATGAGCACTGTTGGGGGAGAGGGTGTTAAGTGAACACTTAGGGATTAGGGATTAATGAATTCATCATGTTGTTACCTCATTAGGGTTCTTAGTGTCTCAGCCTGTGGAGACAGCTGCATTTGCTTTTCCTGTTGCACGTAATTCTTATTTAGGAGAATTTTGAGGGTTTGTGAGGATCAGAGAAAATGTCCTCCATCTTGTTGGTCATGTGACATTAATCAGTTATATTTCAGTAATAGTTATATGACTTCATTCATTGCGACATTATAACTTAAATCAATTGTGACCCATTTTAATGGTAATATTTTATCTTTATCAAGAGTATTATTATTAATGAAACAGTTAGATGGCTTCTTGGATAGAGCACTGGGCCAGGAGTCAGGAAGACTTGAGTTCAAATGTGACCTCAGACCGAGGCTATGTAACCCTGGGCAATTCATTTAACCTCTGTTTCCCTTAATCCACTGGAGAAGGAAATGACAAACTACTCCAGTATACTTGATTAAAAAAAAAAAAAACAAAGCCATGAACAGCATTGGCATGCTATCATGAGTTGGACATGACTGAATGACTGAAGAACAGCAACAACAATTAATAAATATGCTTTTTCTTTACTTGGGTAAAACATGAAAAAGAAATGGATTTATGGTAGTTAAATGTTCTAGTGACACAAGCCTAGTATATGTTGAGCTATTTGTACTTTATGGCACTAAATATACAGTGTAAATGGCTCATGTATGGGTCCAGTGATAGTGAAGCTAGCTAAGTTCAGAGTGACCCATCCCAAGATTGACAGCATGGTGAAGAAACTTTCATCAGTAGTAACTCTCAAAGCATTTTTGATGACTTTTTTTTTTTTGCTTTTAGGCAATTGGGGTTAAGTGACTTGCCCAGGGTCACACAGCTAGTGTCAAGTGTTTGGTCTGAGGCTGGATTTGAACTCAGGTCTTCCTGACTTCAGGGCTGGTGCTCTATCCACTGTGCCACCTAGCTGCCCCTAGCATTTTTGACAGTAATAAAACTTTGGTAATTTCAGTAATTGACAAATTAGTCTATTAAAACATGATATGACCTTGAGGTTGTAAACATTATTTCATGTGGTGCTCTTATTGGTACTTATTACTAATTCTGAATTATGATTTATCATACAAAGGATCCAGTTCTTGAACTTAAGAAGAAAATGCTTTTTTCTGAAGTGAAATCTAGGAGGACTATAAAGTAAATATTCCATTTGGGGGGTGAGTGGTGCCACTGCCATTGATGTATAACTCATTTTGAGGGTTGTATCATAGTTTACCTCATGCTAATGAAAGCTTAATACAAACGTAGACATTGTAACTGATAGGAATTATGACTTGGTTCACTCTCTTAAAATTAAGTAATTAAATAAGATGAACACCAAGGTGTTAGACGATAAGTACAGCTGGGACACAAGGGAAATAGGTAATGGAGGACAGTAAATTTCTGCAGTTAACAGTTAAGCACACACACATTGCTGCATGCTCAGGTGTTAAGTCAGTCCATCAACGAGGTGTTTTTGTTTGTTTTGTAGGTGGCTTAGAAGGGTATGAAATGCTAGTCATTCTTAAGGAATTTGAGTGAGTTTCAATGAACTTAAATTTTTTTGATAGGAAACCCTATCCCTACCCTGTGTCTCAGCTGCAAGCGTTAGACAAGGTTTATAGAGTCCTGGATCCTGCTCTGAGATCAGCAAAGTAGCTTCAGGGTCACTCTTGGTCTTACCCCAGTCTGAGGTCTAAGCAACAGAGCTATTCCTGCTCCTTGTCCTGTACATAGAAAGCTGCAGGTCTCAGCCCAGTTCCTATTTTGGAAAGCTCTGTCTTCTTGATTGTCTCTCCCCTATTCCTACCCCATCCAACCTCCAGTGCCCAAAGGATTCTATCTCTTTGTTCTGACATGGGCAGTAAAAATGACCCACTGTGGTTTCTTCTTGGAATTCCTGATCACCACTAAGTTTGGTGCTTTTCCTTGATCATTGTTGGAATAGTTACACTATGCCTCAGTTTCTTTATCTGTAACACGGATCTACAATTATCATACCTGTTATTAATTTTTTTAAATGAGTGTTTTGTTCTGTGTAAGTACAGTATAAGCTATTAATTTACATTCTATTTTAGACTATAAGCAAACATGAAATTTCTGAAAATAGAAAATAATAATGCAGATGGTATATTGGTGCAAAAAAAGGGAAGGAATTTTTATTGCCAGGTATGTCTAAAGACCAAATGCTCAATTGTCCCACTGACATAAACAATCTATAAAGCTGTCTCCTATTAATGCTGTAATGAAGCTCACTGGAACCAGAATCCAAACATTTTCCTTTGTAAGTCAGCATTTTTGATTGAGAAATTCCCACACTTTCTCAATTAAGGTGTAAAAAGGAATGTGTCTAAAGGTCTGTCAGTTGCCATTTGAAAAGAACAGCTGTTTCTTCTTCATGTCCATGAGTCCTCTTCTGGTGAGTGCAGATTTCCTGAGCAGCTTGGAAATATAAAAGTGTCTCAGTGCCATAGCCAAATTCTTCGGTCTGAGTCAACAATAAGTTAGGCTGATAATGATGGGAGTTATTGAGAAGGGATTTTTTTTGTGTGTACGTGTGTGAGCCTTTCCTTCTACCTAAAGACAAATATTTTTAGACAACAGAAAGGTTGTTGATAGTGGTAATAATAATAATCATAACAATAACTGGTATTTATATAGTATTTTAAGATTTGCAAAGCACTTTACATAAATCTTCACAGCAATCCCATGAAGTAGATGCTATTATTAACCTCATTTTACAAATGAGGAAGCTGAGACTTAGAAAGGTTTAACTTGCCCAAGGTCAAACAGATAATGTTTGAGTTAGAAGTCAAACCCATGGTTTCTTGACTCCAATTCCAAGTCTCTATCTACCATGCCATATTGCCTTTCTCACTGACTTTGTAAGTGTCAGTAAGTCAAAGTAAACTTTTGTGTGTGTGAAGAAGCTACTCAAAGGCCTTTGAGGAAACAGGAGCCCTCATCTGACATTCTTGAAAGAAAATTGAAATCTGTAACCCATACAAAGGAGGTAGTTTTTTTTTTTTTAAATAGGAATCATTTTGTTGAAGGACACTGATGTCCTAATTCTCCATCCTGGATTTATTGGTATCCACCATAAATAAAAACCTAACAACTCAAGTGTGTCAGAGGAGGAGCTCGGGAGGTGGGGCTGCCCTGGGACAAGTGGCAAGAAGAGTGGGATCGTGGTGGCCCAGGAGGATGGGCACAAAAAACCTGAATGCCAACGTGGATAATTGTTTCACTACAGAGTTGGTAATTGCTTGTGTGCTCAGCCTCATTTCTTCATCTATATGGCAGCATCAATTGGCACAGATTTCTGGTATGAATATTGAAGTCCAGCACCAGCAAATTTCAGTGATTTAAACAAATTCAGGGGTGAATTTTTTGACAGTGATCCTGACGAAAAGACTTATAATGACTTACTTTTCTGGAATAATGGCACAATGGGATTGTGGAGAAGGTGTATCACTGTGCCTAACAAAAGCACACCTTGGTATAGCTCTCCAGAGAAGACAGAGTCAACTGACTTGATCACAGAGTGTTTCAGTTTTACACTGTCAGAGCAGTTCATGGAGAAGTATGTAGAGCCTGGAAACCACAACACTGGGATTGATCTACTCCAGACCTATCTTTGGCACTGCCGATTCCTTTTACCTTTTGTTAGCCTAGGTTTGATGTGCTTCCGGGCTTTGATTGGACTTTGTGCTTGTGCCTGCCAGAGGCTGTATCCAACTTCTGCCACAGGAGTCCTTCATTTCCTTGCAGGTTTGTGTACACTTGGCTCAGTAAGTTGCTATATTGCTAGTATTGAACTACTTCATCAGAAGCTGCAGTTGCCTTCCGATTGGCCTGTGTCTCAGCCCCCTTGCAGTTCATGGCTGTTGCACTCTTCATTTGGGCAGCACGTACCAACAGAAAAGAGTACACACTAATGAAGGCCTATCAAGTGGCCTAGATGGGCCGCAGCATCAATTACAGTTTGCTGTGCTGCGGTATTTTTTAATGTCCATCTTATTCTCATATTTTTCTCCTCCCTCCCCTGCCTTTTTTCTCCACTGTGGACACAATTCCATTCTGGATGTTTATTTGCATTGTTTTCTTACCCTTAACTTTAAATTTGTGTGGTGGTGTTTGAGAAATCACACCCTTCATATGTCCAGATAGACCTAGATTCAGAATCCAGAGAAGAGAGATTAGTGGATAAAGAGCATAAATTTAGGTAAAAAGTATCTGTCACCTTAGTGAGGCTGATATAAAGCGCATTTAACAAGTAACAACTTCTAAGAGACTGAGGTAAAGGTACTCTATTTTGTGGTACTCGATTTTCAAAGTCTCTTGTGATTGTCATAACTTTAGTTTTGCTGTTACGTAGAACCTATCGTCCATGAATATTAGTGCTGTTTTCAAATGTTATTTAAACTTTATATGATGGAGGAAAGATGAGTCAGATTTCTCTAACCTTTGCAGTGTAGCTTCATCTAAGGTGAAATACAGCAGCTCTTTTAAACTGCACTGTGCATAAAATCTTTGAGCAAAGATGTGAAAATAGATATTTTAGTTGAAGCTTTGTTTGTGGATCTGTGCTATCAATACTGAAAGTTAGCTCAAACAGCAGAGTATTAACTTTTTTTTAAACTTCCTTTAAAATTTCAGTGTCCTGGATCACTTCCCTCACATACAGTCCTACTGAAAGATAACAATGCTTTCTAATAGGGTGTTGGGATCAGGTAATTGAATGCCCTAACTGCCATCTAAGTCAGTTAAGTACTTTCTCAGAACATTTATCCAGAAGAAGGTTACTTCTCAAGATCTAAGGCTTTGGCTGCCTATCAGTAACTGTGGTCTTTATTTCCTGTGATGGAATGAGGTGTCTTTCCTCATCCAGACCTCTTCATGTGTATCTCAACATTGTTTAATTTCTTCTGATTCAGTTATTTTAATAAACATGTGTATAAACTTTTGAACTTTTAAAATCCTATTTATTTATTCCATTTCTGTAGAAGATGTCAGGTTTTTTAAAGAATATGTAACATAGTAATTTCTTACCATGTCCCAAATCTGTTGTTTAAAAAATAAAATTGGATCAGAAAAAAAAAAAAAACCTGACAACTCAATAAATAATTTCCTTGTGGTGGTACTACTTTTCTCACTGTTACAGATCATTTGACAACAGTAAATCCTTTGTCCAGGTGGCCAGAGAATGTTGTGGGCACATATGAATTGAGTTGGCCCTGCTTGTAGAGTCAATTGCATCTAAGCTGTTTAGCAGCGATGTAATGCAATTACTTAAGCCTAACTATGGAGAACAATTTGCCAGAGAGCCATGTTGCAAATGACAGATGTGACTGAGAATCTGCCTGCTTTATCAGAGACTTTTGTCAGTAACACTAAATGGCAATGTTAGCTGTGGAGAGGGCATCTGCACAATGAAACTCTTTCATTACACTGTTAAAATTACATCAGTGCTTTGTAATTGTGGTAAGAATTCTATTATACCTTGTATTCAAGCTCATTAACCCAGGCAGGGTACTAGAGAATTTTTCCCCCTTCAGAATTGCAGACTTGGAATCACTAGCTGAGAAATTAATTTGCTAATAAACTGTCTACATTAATGATTAACAAGGTTCACAAAGCACTTGATAAGGAATAAGGATTACAATGACCACAAGCATTTCTGACAGTAATAAAACTCGGTCAATTCTGACATTTGACAGATTGGGCTACCAAAACACAATAGGAACCTGAGATTATAAACATTGTTCCATGTAGTGATCTTATTAGTACTTCTGCATTATGATTTATTGTACAAAGTGTCCAAGTCTTAAGAAAAAAAAATGCATTTTTTCTGAAGTGAAGCCTAGAAAGATCATAAAGTAATTATTCAATTGTTTAAGTGAGTGCTGCTGCTGCAAGTGATAACTTATTTTGAGGACTATATCGTAGTTTATGTAATGGTAAATGTAAGCTTAATGCATTGTAAATAGTTTCTTTGTAACTGATAAGAGTTATGTTAAATGTTAAGTACAGCTGGGATAGTCTCTTCCCTGCCCCAAACACTTCCATTGCTCAGGCTTTTGGTGGGGGTTGATTTTTAAGAAAAATTATTCCTCAATTTATCTGGAAGGAGTAAATTGAAAAACTAAAAAAAAAAAAAGTAGAATACTATGGCTTTTTTATGTTGTCTTATTAAATCAAGATGATAAGCAAAGGGCTTTCAAGGATATTATTTACAATAGTCACAAAATATTCACATAATATTCACAAAAATGGATAAAAACTAATTATCCTGAACAAGTGGATTGCTGATTTCTGTAAGATTAACATATATCATCAGTAGCATTAAAATTTCTCAGTTCTTTAACTCAGAGTGCTGTGGATGACCTCTTATCATATTAAGTAGAGAAATCAGATTTTGTCAGCTATAACTAGCAGAACTATAACGAACTAATTTCACGTCTCAGACAAGAATATAAAATTTTGCACACATGAATTCATACTAGAATGGGATACTTAGGATGGGATAAATGTGTAATACTCCTTAGAATTGCCAAGGTGATAGGAGTTCTGAAGATGATTACCTGCTGGAATCTTTCAGCATTTTCCTCATTGAGTTCTCAGAGTTAGTCCTTCCCTTGGACAGATGTAGCCAGGTTTGACTAATAGATCCCACCCCCTGATTCTAAGAGAGAAAGGCCTAAGTGACACCTTAAGGGCAAGAGAGAAGCTAGGAACGGGGCCAGAGCATTTTGTGGGAAATCTAGTGCTAAATCATAAGTACATGACCTACTTCTGGGTTCTCTCCCCCACTTTGCATTTGTTATACTGTAACTGTGGAGTTTGTACTCCAAAAGGGGGGAAAGACAGGTATAGAAATAATTGTTACTCCTACTTCAAAACATCAACATCTATGATTTCATCTAGGTATTCTTTAAGAGTTTGTATAATGTTGGAGGAACTAGATTTAGATGCTACCTCTGATACTACCTGTATGATTTGGGGTAAGTTACTTAGCCTCTCTAGGTCTCAGTTTGCTGATCTGAAGATCCAGTGAAGAGGTTGGATTAGTTGACCTCTGAGGTCTCTTCCAGCTCTACCTCTAAAATTCTAGGTTTTGGTTGGCTGACTTGGTCATCAACCATTTTAAATTTAGCTGGGCTGGTCCTTGGATATGGTCCATTATCATTAAGCCCATACTCAAAGTCTTTTCAGTTTCTTAAGATCTGTTACACAGCCTTTGATCTTACCCACCACTTTCTCATTAAACACATTAAAGCAATGGAATTGTACTTCAGTAGAGGACATATAACTGTAATGCACAATAATTTAAGTGCATTAGAGAGGTGCAGTCAAGACAAAAGATAAAAAATCAGTGGACTTTTTCCCAGCTAAAGAATTTAGTTATGAGAGCTTCTTGCTTCTTAAAGTGTTTTTCTGACTATCTTTTGTCATCTGTGTGGTATTTGGGTATGAAGTAAGAGTATTGATGAAATGTTATCTTTATAAAAATAATTTGATGCTAATGTAAAGAACTATAGCAAAACCAAAGATATAAAGTTATTTTTGAGTTCACCATTTTGAAATTATATGATCATCAATAACTTCTGGTGATGAGATTGCTAATTAATATTCAGAATATGGTTTTTTCTTATTTCTCACTTATAACTTGTGTTACCAATTATAGAATTGATCTTTCATTTATAGGAAAAAAGAAACTATTCCTTTAGTTATAGAAGCTTATATAAGGTTGCATGGAACTTGTGTCAAATCAAAAGTTTGAACTTTTTTATTCTATTTAGATCCAGATACAGAAGTCTGTCTTCATGTTCTTCGGCTTATCCAGTCTGTGGTTCTGGAAACAGAAGTCTTCTCCAAATTAGCATCACAGTTCCGTGACTCCATGCTCCTTCAGCATATCATAACTACGTCTAAGAGTCAAAATTTCAACCTGCGGACACTAGCTCAAGAACTCTTAGAAGATTTTAAAGTCCTAGAATTTGAAGTGTAGAGATGCTTAGAAATTGAGGTATTTTGGTTATAGGTATCATTGTTTCTGACCCTTTCCTCCTCTTTCATTCCCCAATTTTGCGTTCGTTATGCTCTAACCATATTTTCCACATGGTGAAATACAGATGACTAGAGAGGAACATAAATTTATATGTGAGTCTGGATTAAATTCCTCTTGGCAAAATAGAAACACGTAAAAATAGTTGGGCGATTCTGCCAGAAGCATCTCAAGAAGGCATATCTTGTTCATTTCTTGAATTGTTTCTGGATATCTGAACATCTTGAAAATGGTATTTCTTGAAGTGAATGATTCATTAAATTTCACTAGGTTTTCATTAAGCCTTTAGTTTCCCAACATGATTGTCACCTAAATATGGAAAATGAAATAAAGATGTACCTTATAGGTCAGCATTTTCCTTGGGTGCCTTTCTTGTGTGTGTGTGTGTGTGTGTGTGTGTGTATTTGTGTGTAAAGAAAAGCAAAAACAAGTCACTTCAGTCCTCTTCGAGTGATTATAGTCGTTTTAAAAAAATAGTAGCAGTTGATTATTAAAATGTTTTGGTAAGTCTAGGTTTAAAGTTTAAGTTTAAAGTTTTAAGTTTAAAGACATTGCATATTTTAACCCTGTGTTTGTTTTCTAATGTGTTTGTTGTTTGTTTTTTTTTTTAATAAATGAAAATGAGAAGATTGGTAGATTTGTTAATATCTATTAATATAATATAATATAATATAATATATATATATATATATCTATTGCTAAACATACACACTACCATCTATTTAAGGTAGGGTGGGGGACCCTTGAGGAGAAAGGAGAAAGTTTTGAATAGCTGCTGAGGGGAATGTGATGGAGTCAATGAGGGAACAAAAAATGGATTGCTATTAAGTGGATGCAGCTGGCATAGTTGTGTGAATTCCAGTTGCATGTGTATGTGTGGATATGCGCATGTGTGTGTATCAGTAGATAGATAGATACTAAGTACGAGGCACTGGGCTAAGTGTTTTGCAAATATTATCTCATTTGATTCTCACAACAACCTTGTGAGGTAGATGCTAAGGTACACAGAGATGTCAGGAAACCGTGAGTCTTAACAGACGTGGGTATTATCACATGACCCAGTAGCAGAATGGCAAAGGCAGGCCCAGTAAAGCCTTTTCCTTAACCGATGGTATCCTTCCTCATTCCTAGTAGTACTTTATAGTCATTGAACAACTCATCCCCAAAGAGGGCTTGGATGGCAGTAACATTGTTGGGAGGTGGTTTATTTTCTGGTGGCAGGGGAAAGTGATAGTGTCTGTCCAGCTGCTTCAGAAGAAGCAGACAGCCCCTCAAAAACTTCTAAATGGACAAAGATTTGGTATTCCTCCCCCACACCCCACCTCCCCAGGGATAATGAGGTTCTGGCTGCTGATCAAGGTACACAGGGTATAGGTTGAAAGGCAGATTCAAAGCAGTTCTAGCATAAACTATATCATGCCTAAGAGGAACTTCATAGATAGCCCATGAAGGGGAGAAAAGGCCTTCTAGCAATCAGGAGCTGTGAATTACCCCCTTGCTGCATTTTTCCTCTAAGCTTGAGCCCACTTTCACTTGTACTTTGTGTGTACTATTAGGAGACTGTATCACAGACTTTGGGGTATGTGTGTGTGAGAGAGATTTTATCAATAGTTACTGTACTACCTAAGATTGTTGTTGTTGTTGTTCAATAGTTTCAGTCATGTCTGACTCTTCATGACCTGTTTTCTTGGCAAAGATACTAAAGTGATTTGCCATTTCCTTTTCCAGCTCATTTTATAGATGAGGTAACTGAGGCAAATAGGGTTAAGTGACTTGCCCAGGGTCACACAGCTAGTTAGTGTCTGAGACCAGATCTGAACTCAGGAAGATGAGTCTTCCTATCTCCAGGCTTCCTGCCTTTAGGCCCAGAACTCTATCCACTGTGCCACCTTGCTGGCCACTACCTAAGTACATACCTCTAGTTAGGTCTTGATTAATTGATATCAACTGATAATTATTGACAGAGACACTGATGGGAGTTTTTAATGTAATAACATAATTACATAATTACCCCTCACCTCCAGGTTGCCACTCAAGTCCTGATTGGGGGTGAAGCAGCTGTGCTTTGGAGATTCTCAGCCAATGTGAGCGGAGGCTTGGCAGAGTAACCCTGGAGCACTTGCTACAACAACTTGAGGAGATGGTAGGGTTGAGTTAGGGTTTTACAAAAATCAGGAAGACCTGGGCATGTTTGTAGGAATTAGAGAAGAAACCGATAGATAGAAATTAGGATTAAAGAGAGGAGATGATTTAAGGGGCAATATGTAGGAAGAAATGGATACATGGAGAGGGATGTGCTCCTGCCAGAGCACATCCACATGGAGGCTTGGGTGACCCTGCTTGGAAACGTAGGGCCCTTTTCCTCTCCACTTTAGAGCATGTGCAGTAATCATCTAACCATTTCTTATTGGCTTACTGTGTAAACCAGAAATCCTTTTAGTTGACTGATGAACTAGAAGTGAGTGTGCATACAAAAACTAAAAAATCTTGACTTGCTCTTTCTTCTCTGGTGTTGAGCAAGTCAAGACCTGTTGTAAGCCTAGTGGTAGAGGAAGAGGTGGCAGCCATAGTCTACCTCCTGCCTCTAGCTGCCTATCTCCCCACTTGGTTGACATGTGACTGTGAAAATATGACACTACTATTTCTTTTGTCTCTGCCATATTTCTTCTTTCTTGATTTAAGGTGACTGAATATTAGAGAAAGAACAGAGCTTGTTACATTGCTGTGAGCTTCAAAAGGTCAGAAAAGCTATCAGAGGTCTATCTACTGGGGACAGTAGCACAGTTCAATGTTAGATACAATAGTCAAGCCCAGTAAGGAGCCAGCCCTGAGGAATGACTTGTTTGACCAAGACCAGTGGTAAATCAACTTAGAAGCCAAAACACTCTGTTCTGCAATCGAGAGAACAACATTTCCATCAGTTATGCCACGTCTAGAAGTGGAGAAGTGTTTTGTAGCAGTTTTGTGTCCACTTCAAGTTTGAGCCCACTCTCCCCAGGGGTTGAAATGGTGAGGAAGAGTATCTTCTCAGTTTGGGATATTGTTGTACTTAAGTCCTTGCTATACCTTCATAGTCAATATCTCTTTGTAAAAGCTACATGATATTAATTGTTTAAGTAACATTGGGTTGATTTTAACTGGTCAAAAGTTATGAGAGGGAGGTACACTGGATGGTAGTGCACATACTTTCCAACTACCCACCAAACCCCTCAGGATTATCCCTGGAACCCAGAGAAGAGAAGCATCCAAGCTCTGAGGACCCAAGCTGCTAGTCCAAATGTGTGTCAGGAGAGTGACCTCAGTGCCTGTACCACATAGGTATTTCACAATATTTTAAACATTTGAGTGTAAAGGGTTGGTTCTTTTACTTTTCAAAGGAGTATATCTGAAGTGTTGCTATGTGTGTGAGGGTGTCTTTTCAATGTCTTTCACTACCTCTGCCACAAACCAATTCTATAATATTCACAGGGTTCTTAGTCCAGATAATCATTGGACCCAGTTGTCTCAGTGTCTTGTTCCAGCTTGAGAGCTGTATATGTTTCCAGCAAGTATCCTCCTGGATATGCCAGAAATATACTGGGACTTACAAAATGTGTAAGTCCAGGCTTTATCTGCCAAGTTGATTTTGTGCTTTATGAGACCGGGACCATTGTTGGGAAGTTAACCACTGGAGCTTTACTAAAGAAATTTTAATAAAGGCAGAGTTTGTTATGAGTAAAGATATTCACTTTTTCTGTTATTTTTGTATAGTTCTAGAAATAGCTAGTATAGCAATAAGACAAGAAAAAGAAATTAAAGCTTCAGCAAAGTTGAAGGCCTCAAAATAAATCCACAAAAATTGACAACATTTCTGCATAATAATAATAAAACTCAGGAGGCCATGATAGAAAGGGAAATAATTTTCAAAATAACTATAAAACAAATAAAATATTTTTGGGTCACTTTACCAAAGCACACAAAAGACTAGTATAGAGCCAATTGCAAAGTATTCCATAAAGAACAACTTAAATAGCTAGAATGCTCATAGTTGGGTCGTGACAATGACAATATTACCAAATTAATTTACTGTTTTAATAATATTCTAATGAAACAGTCAGAGAGGTGCTTTATAAATGTATAAATGTATTCTCTCATTTGTACTTTCTCTGATTTTGACTTTGCTTCTGATTTGGATAAATTAGTTTGATAATTTCTATGTGTGTTCATTGTGGAACTGGTGTTTGGTGGGAAGGAGGTCAAGTCTTGGATATAAAGCTTGAGATTCTCCTCCCCACCCAAATGAAACAGTGATCAGAAGTTAGATTGAACCTGAAAATAAGATCCCCCAGACTAACAATATTTAAGGGAGAAGAAAGATATAATTCTAACCCAGTCCTGTCTCTCTCTGAATAACCTCTGGCCCCAACCTCCTGCTTTCCTTCTTGATAGGAATGAAAATCTTCCTTGGAGAAGGGTAGGGGAAGAAGAGACTAGATATATCTATTCTGCCTCCCTTCAAGCCACACAACTACATTATCATGCCACATGCAGTGGACAGCCCTCAGTATACATGGGCCCACACAACATGTGAGGCCTCGCTACATAGAATTTGATAACAAAAAAAAATGTGAAGTCCATCTGAAGAAACAAAAGATCTAGAATATCAAAATAACAATGAAAAAAAATGTAGAGATGAAGGGGGAATTGCACTTCCAGACCTCAAACAATATAAAATAGCAGTCAGAGGGGACTGAGTCAAGATGATGAGCGAGATGAGGCATTTTTGCTTAGGTCACCAGTGTACTTTCTCCACAAAAAAACTAGAAAATGCACTAGACTGGATTCTGATTGAGAAAGCCAAGGAAAAATCACAGTGGGTCATTTTTCCACTTCAGGGAAGCTTAGGAAAACAAACAGTATCTGCAGACACTTGGGAGGTGATCTGGTCAAGAACGCCCGTTGCAGCAGCAGCAAGGAGCATTCCATTGCTCAGCGACAGAAAGGGCGCTGAGGTAGAGTACTCAGGGACGAAGCACCAAAGCTGAAAGAAATACCAGGGGATCTCTAAATTAGCAAAAGGACAGGAACAGGTGCTGTCTGGCGGCTCTGTGGCCCATTACTCAGTTCTGGTTCATAGATCCAGCCTGGAGAGGAGTAGCAGGGTCACCTGAAGCTACTGATTGTATCCACATCGCTAAGGACTTGAAGATGAAGTTTTAAAACAAATGTCTTTGCTTGTTTCATCTTCCCCTTTCCATTCCTGGCTAGTAATAGATACTGTGATATACTTTGCTCACTTCTTGCTTTCTCATTTTTGCCTCAAACATAAAGAAGCAAAGAGGTAAGATAGAGAAATAAAACATTTTAATTAGGGCAGATGACCAAAACTTTGTTGACATGTTAGGACTTTTCTTAACAGGCTTCAAGTCTGTGATCATATATACCATATATTATATATACTTATCATTTGATATAAGCATGTTAAGTTGGAGAAAGTGACTGATTGGTTGTCCTTCATTCTCAGAGAGGCCCAAACTAACATCATTATATTGGGAATCAAGCTACGATGTGTCCAACTGGCTGATCAGCTCAGAGTGCTCTACCACATGTCGGACACAAATAATCCACATGAACATTTGGGGTAGATTCTCTAAATTTGCCCATCTTGTGTTTCTATTGAGCTATTTCAATTCTGCTTTGTTCATAGAGTACAGCACCTCCTCTGATGAGGGTACACCATGCTGGATGGTCCTGTGTAGTGTCTGCCATGTCATGCAATCAATTCCATAGTTCTTCAGACAAGACCTTGAGAGTGACATTGTATTGCTTTTTCTGGTTACCATGTGAGCTCTTGATCTGTGTGAGTTCTCCATAAAATAATCTTTGAGGCAAGCGTACATTTGGCATTCGAACAATGTGGCCAGCCCATTGGAGTTGCACTCTCTGCAGTAGAGTTTGAATGCTTGGCAGTTTAGTTCAAGAAAGGACCTCAGTGTCTGGTAACTTATCCTGCCAGGTGATCTTCAGAATCTTTCTAAGACAATTCAAATGGAAGCGATTGAGTTTCCTGTCATGGTACTGGTATACTGTCCAGGTTTCACAGGCATACAACAACGAGGTCAGCACAAAGGCTATGTAGACCTTTAGGTTGGTAGTCTAATACCTCTTCTCTCTCACACTTTCCTTTGGAGCCTCCCAAACACTGAGCTAGCTCTGGCAATGCATATGTCAACCTCATTACCAATGTGTACATCCCTGGAAACTATGCTGCCAAGGTAAGTGAACTTATCCACAGTATTCAGAACTTCTCCATTTGCTGTGACTGGATGGTTCCACTATTGGATGATGTTGTGTTGACTAATGGAGCGCTTGTATTCTCTTGGTCAATTGTTAGGCCAAAAATAGCACAAGCAGCAGAGAATCAATCCAGATTCTAAGATACTATTGGATTTGAGGAGTATTACATTTCCCCCAGCTAAAAAGCAAGCTAATTGTTCTAACAGGGTGTAGTTGATTAAATCTTCAGAGAGAAAAGGAGTAAGAAGAGGGCATTGGCTAGAGAAAAGATCACACCCCAAGCCTATGAGAAGATAAGAAGTGCCTGAGAGGGATTCAACTCTGTCCCTATCCAGCAAGGAAGATGAAATGTAAGGGACTGAATGCTGGCCAGCCAACCCTGCAGTCTACAGTGATACCCACAAGTGTTACAATTTGAATAAATATGTTTGGGTCAAGTAGGATGGATAAGTATGTGGTCAGACAGTAGATTTCTAAAGAATGGTTAGGGAGTAGTTTACTTTGTCTCTGTGTCCTAGATATGGATTTTTGGGTTGGAACAAGATGGATGGGTTGGAACACAAGGATGCTTTGAATTTGAGTGCCTAGATCATAGTTAATTTTTTCTGTAAGGATGCCATGTAATGATGAGAAATATGCATGTTCTTCTTTTTTCTTTTTTTTTCAATTTTTTTTTCTATTTGTGTTTGGTTTTTTTTTTAATTTGTTTTCAACATTTACTTCCACAAGATTTTGAGTTCCAAATTTTCACTCCATCTCACCCCTCCCCCTGCCCCAAGATGGCATGCATTCTAAATACCCCTTCCCCTAGTCTGCTTTCCCTTCTATCTCTCCCCTCCTTCTCTTATCCCCTTCCCCTTCAAATTTCCTGTAGGGCAGGATGGATTTCTGTACCCCATTTCCTGTATTTCTTATTTCCCAGTTGCATGTGAAAACATTTTTTTTAAACATGTGTTTTTAAAACTTTGGGTTCCAAATTTTCTCCCTTCCTCCCTCCCCACCTACCCTCATTGAAAAGGCAAGCAACTCAATATAGGTTATACATGTGCAGTTATGCAAAACACTTCCATAGTAGACAGGCCATGAAAAACTAACTCTATTTCCCTTAATCCTATCCTGCCCCCCCCATTTATTCTATTCTTTCTTCTGACCCTGTCCCTCCTCAGAAGTATTTGCTTCTGATTACTCCCTTTCCCAATCTGCCCTCCTCTCTATCATTCCCCTACTCTCTTGTCCCCTTCCCCCCCCCATTTTCCTGTAGGGTAAGACAGATTTCCACATGCAATTGAGTGTGTATGTTATACCCTCCTTAAGTCAAATCCTATGAGAATAAGATTCACTCATTCCCTCTCACCTTCCCCCTTTTTCGCTCCATTGTAAGAGCCTTTTCTTTTCTGTTTTTTTTTTTTTGTAGGATAATTTATCCCATTCTACCTCTCCCTTTCTCCTTCTCCTAGTATATTCCTCTCTCACCCCTTAATTTTATTCTCCAGATATGACCCCTTCATTTTCAACTCACCCTGTGCCCTCTATCTATCCATATCTATATATATGTACATATAATTTTTTCCCCTCCAACTACCCTAATACTGACAAAGGTCTCATGAGTTACAAATATCATCTTTCCATGCAGGAATGTAAACAGTTCAACCTTAATAAGTCTCTTATGATTTTCTCTTTCCTGTTTACCTCTTCATGTTCCACTCAAGTCTTGTATTTGAAGATCAAATTTTCTATTCAACTCTGGTCTTTTCATCAAGAATGCTTGAAAGTCCTCTATTTCACTGAATGACCATTTTTTCCCCTGCAGGATTATACTCAGTTTTGCTGGGTAGGTGATTCTTGGTTGTAACCTATCTCCTTTGCTCTCTGGAATATTATATTCCACGTCCTGCAGTCCCTTAATGTAGAAGCAGCTAAATCTTGTGTTATCCTGATTGTGTTTCCACAATACTTGAATTGTTTCTTTCTGGCTGCTTGTAATATTTTCTCCTTGACCTGGGAACTCTGGAATTTGGCTACAATATTCCTAGGAGTTTTCCTTTGGGGATCTCTTTCAGGAGGAGATTGGTGGATTCTTTCAATTTCTATTTTGCCCTCTGGTTCTAAAATATCAGGACAATTTTCCTGGATAATTTCTTGAAAGATGATGTCTAGGCTCTTTTTTTGATCATAGCTTTCAGATAGTCTAATAATTTTTAAATTCTCTCTCCTGGATCTATTTTCCAGGTCAGTTGTTTTTCCAATGAGATATTTCACATTGTTTTCTGATTTTTCATTCTTTTGGATTTGTTTTACAGTGTCTTGATTTCTCATAAAGTCACTAGCTTCCAATTGTTCTATTCTAATTTTTAAGGAAGTATTTTCTTCAGTAATCTTTTGGACTTCCTTTTCCATTTGGCCAATTTTGCTTTTTAGGGCATTCTTCTCCTCATTGGCTTTTTGGACCTCTTTTGCCATTTGGGTTAGGCTATTTTTTAAGGTGTTATTTTCTTCAGTATTTTTTTGGGTCTCCTTTAGCAAGCTCTTGAGTTGTTTTTCATGATTTTCTTGCATCACTCTCAGTTTTTCCTCTACTTCTCTTACTTGCTTCTCAAAATCCCTTTTTACCTCTTCCAAGGCCTGGGACTGATTCATATTTTTCTTGGAGGCTTTGGATGTAGGAGCTTTGGCTTTGTTGTCTTCTTCTGATTGTATGTTTTGATCTTCTTTGTCACCAAAGTAAGATAATATAGTCTGACTCTTTTTGCACTGCTTACTCATGATCCCAGCCAATTACTTGAGTTTTAAACTCTTTGTTAAGGTAAAAGTCTGCTTCCAATGTGAAGAGTGTACTGTCCCAAGCTTCAGGGGTTTGTACAGCTGTTTTCAGAGGTACTTCTAGGGACCTGTAAATTTTCAGTTCTTCCAAGGTGGTATGATAAGGGGCGAGGTGTTTCCTCTTCACAGCCACAACAAGCTCCACCACACCAGCGTTCCTCCTAGCCCCGGGACCACCCCTCAGAACTGTGACCCAGATCCAAACACGGGTAAAGCAAGGGATTCCTGCCTCAGCACTGGCAAAGAGATCCTTGCAATCCCCCTCTGATCAGCCACTCAATTCCCCATCAGTCTGTGAGCTGGAAGCTTAGGAAACAGTTGCTGCCCTAAGGGCACACTCGGGACTTGTGGCTGAGACCTAGCTCCTCTCTCACCGCAGTCACAGACTTTTCCCACTGACCTTCCATGTTGTCTTTGGCGTTCAGGGGTTGAGAAGTCTGGAAACCGCCACAGCTGCCCGCGATTCAGTCCTCTGAGGCCTGCTCCAGGGTCGCTGCGGCCTGCGCGTCCACGCCGTACTGTGCTCCTCTCCCAGCCCGGTCTGATATACCTTTCTGATCAACCATCCAGGCTGTCTTTGGCTGGAAATTTGTTTCACTCTATCTTTTTGTGGGTTCTGCTGCTTTAGAATTTGTTTAGAGCCATTTTTTTAGGTATTTGGAGGGCTTTGGTAGAGAGCTCAAGACAGTCACTGCTTTCACTCTGCCATCTTGGCTCCACCCCCCCCCCACCATGTTCTTAATATTCCTATTCAAAAGAGACCATAAATCTTTGAACTCTAAATTTTCCAACAGTTTGTTCAATTCTGTATTTTCTATTTTGTTTATTTTTCTTTTAGATTTGTCCAGCTCTGAGACAGGAACATTAGTTTCCTGTTATTCTACTGCTATCTGCCTTTATGCAATTCAGTTAACTCTTTATTAATTTAGATACTCTGCCATTTGTTGTACATGTGTTTCATTGTTTATGGTTCCTTTAGTTATGACTTTTCCTTGTTTATCTCTAGATATTGTGAATTTTTATTTTTGTTTTGTCTAATATCAAGACTATAATTTTTGTGTTTTTGGATTTATCTGATACATAAGAAATTTTGTTCTAGCCTATCATTTTGATTTTGTTTCTGTTTTTGCTTTTTAGATGTATTTCTTATATACAACAAATTGTGGGACTTTATTTTCTTATCCATCCTGCCCTTTTCATTTTATTGTATTGTTTAGTTCACTCATATCATTTCCTCCATTTTTTTGGTGTTAATTTTTTTATTCATTGCTCTTTTAAATTAATAATTTGTCCCTGAAATTAGTTTTTCTTAAACTATTTTGATACAATTCTGTTTCCACAGGCTTTCTTTTCTCTATTTTCCCTGCTTTCAATTGTTTACCTTTTCTCTAGTTTTATAGGTTTTACTCAAATTATGAATTCTTTTTTGTTTAATGAACTATTTGTTCCCCTCTTTTACTTATTCTCTTTCCCCTCTTTGTTAAGTGACTAGTTTAAAATCCTCCCTCTTTTCCTCCTTCTTCTAAATTCTTGTGTTTATTAGTGTTCTTTTTTCTGCACCTTTGTCTAGAAGTTTTTCTTTGCTTCTCTTTTCTTCCTGTCTGTTATGAAATTTTGATCTCTCATTTATGGGCTACCCCCTTATTTTTTCCTTCTATAATCTTTCCATGTTTTTTGTGTGGCTAAAGCTTCTGAAATACTGGGTGTGGGCTCCCTCTTCTAATCAATTTCTATGTTATTGCCTTTATAAATTTCTTCTCATCATTCTTTTTTCCTGCTATGCCTTGTAATTAGAATGATCAATTTATTAGAGAAGTAAAGTTAAATAGAAGCAACTCTGCCCATTAGAAATTACCCTGTTGCCCAAAATGTGTGGTCCGATTCTACCCCTTGTCCTTCTCATTAAAGTTTTCTTCCCATTGGTTCCCAATGATATCTCATCTTTGAGTACATATTCCCTGTGGTAGGATCAACATCATCCCTGACATGTAGGTTGGGCTGGATTTTCCTAAGGCCCTATTCCATGAAGGCTGAGCTAGGTGGTTTTTGTTTGTTTTTTTAAGATACTGAAACTATCCTTGAGAATATTGACCTGAGGAGTGAAAACTCAGTTCATTGATGTAGCTTCCTGGTGGCCTGAGAACAAAGCCAGTACATAAGGAGTCAGGAGCTCCTTTCTCAGGTTTGACATCAATGTACCAACATAGCAAACAAAGAGGCATTAATCAATAGTATATCCAAACTGCATATCCTTTCCATGCTATGACTGTCCACTTCCTTCTGTTGACTGGTAGATGGTCTATGAATATATATCATTTTGTTCTCATCCTGAACTTGGATCACTTTACTGGTTTGACTCAAAACTGACCTACTATATCCCCCTGAACCTTCTGAGTTGCCAGCTGGTTCCAAGAGCTCACACATCCCTTTTCTTGGGCCAGGATGGTCATGCAAACACATTATCTCTGAGAAGGATGTAGGGCTCACTGGTCTTGTTCCTGTCCTGAGTGTCTTAGGAAAGGGACAGGCCTAGAGCCAGCCAGATTTCAGTCTGCTTCCCTTCAGGACTCTTGCAGCAATGTACCCTAGTCCCGTGACTCAGATCTTCTCTGCTCCTTTTTCTAGCTGGATAGAGTCAGCATCTGCCCCTTTTTGCAGGAGAGAAAGGGGGTATAGAGGGTGTTCTGAGCAGTCTCTGTAGTCTTTGGGGTTGCTAAACAAGGGCTCGGCTTAGTTATGCCAGGATGCAAGACCTCCTCTCTCCTTTTAGACACCCTGTTTTCCAAGCCCAGCAAGTAAGCTGTGCCTTGAGCTTGGCATAACAACAATCCTTTGTGCTCTGGATGAACTTTGCAGCAACTAAATCACTGAACTGATGGTCCTTGAGCTCCGGGAAAGCACCAAGAAGCCCAGGCATTAAGCCCTGCTACGAATGGACTTTTTGTCACCATACAACCTTGCCTCACTACTGTCTCACTATTGTTGCTACACTACACTATTTGATTCTTTATCTAGCCACAAGTATATAAATGAAGGTTTAGTCCTCTGCCTCAGGTGTCCTATTAGAGAAGCCCCTGACACATGCGTCTAATTTCTCTTCCCCAATGGAATAAAGAAAGCTTTTTATTTTTAACCGGTATGACCTCTTGGTATTTGGGGAGTTAACAGTGGTTATAAAAGCTCTTGTTTATTACCAGAGCTGACAGTGATAAGGCAGCATGTTTTCAGGCCTTCCTCTCTTATTTTTTTGGCTAGATGTGGCTGGGCAGAGATGGTTATGTGAATGTGTGGTAGGGAGAGATAGAGTTGTGGCAGATTCTCTCAGCAGGGGCAAGGTAGAGGATTCCAAGGTGGGTCCCAGGCGCAAGCCAGTGAGTTAGCCTAAATCCCTGATGACACATTTTCAGCCTGGTGGGAGATGGGTGATATGTGAAGCCTCTGAAGATTAGAGTTCTTAGGTGTTAATTCCTAAGGATTTTAACTAGTTGAAATTTTCTCATTGCCTCCTAGATTGAACTGCAATTGCTCTACCTCTGTTGCATAATTCCTTTTCTGGAAGGTTAGAGAAGGTGTCCAGAAAAAGGGACTAATAACCCATCTTGCTAGTCACATGATTACTAATTCTCTCCATATCTCAGCATACTTTGACAATTCATCATGATGAAATGCAAACCCAACATGGTGAGAGGGACTAGAGATTGTGTCTTATGAGGATCATTTGAAGGAGCTGGAGCTATTTAACCTGAGAAGAGAATTTAGGCATAGATTGTCAGGGACCTTAGAGGTAAGAATCTAGTTCTCTCAGATGAGGAATCCTTGCCCAGCAAGAATAAATGACTTGTTTAAAGTTAAGCTAAGATTTGAATTTATGTATTCTGACAAAGATCTCTCCACATTGTCTCTTTTAGGGGAATATGTTTCCTGCCTTCAAACATCCGAAGGGCAAACATGGGGAAGAGACTTGTTTTCCTGTTCCAGTAGGCAGAAGTAGGACCAGTGGGTAAAAGTTACTGGAAGGCAGATTTCTGATCAATTTGGGCAAGAGCATAACAATGCAATATCCTTTTAAAAAATTTATTGAAGTAACCTGAAAGTATTGGAGCTAAACAAGGCAAAGATTTTGTAGCAGCTTTCTTACGTGAGGTGGTACGCTATAAAAGATAACCTTGATGCTCGTTCTTCAAAGAATGACACAGTAGAACCATAGAAGCGTTCAGTAAGAGATCATGCGGCAAAAGGTCAGAGGAAGAATCAAAGGGTAGAAGTAGTTGGTGATTCCTTGCTTAGGGGTGCTGAGGCAGCTGCTTGTAGAACTAATCACAATAATAATGAAGCCTTCCTGGGGCAAATACCATGACATGACAGAAGAAAAAATTGCCTACCCTTTTTGCCAAGCAACAAGCATTTATTAATGATTTATGTGATAGGCACTGTGCTAGGTAGTACATTGTGGTGGTGGTGGTGGTGGGCCAGGGTTGGGGGAGAGTGTTGAGAACAGTTCTCCCAAAGTACTTATTAGATTGTAAACTCCTTGACGGCAAGGATTCTGTCTAAACTTGTATACCTAGCACCTAGCACTGTTCTGTGTACATTGGGGGCACTTAATAAGTGTTTAATTGAATTGCTCTAATTTGTCATCCTAGCGGGAAGTGGTTGTATTTGGCTAGTAACTAGGGAAAACCTCACAGGTAGTGATAGACTAGAGAAATTTGCCTCTATTTGTTAGGGCTGTCCTCTAGTTTTTCATATTTTATGTTGATTTTTTTTCTCCTGATTATACTACAGGCCAAGAGAAGAAAAGCAATAAAACATAGGTTTTTCTCTCTGTAAATAGACTGAAAAATAATGTCCCCCTCCCTCTGGAAAATAGCCTAGTCACTTATACACATGAGGTTCCAACTTACAAAGACTCTAGGCTCTGAAAATGAACACGTACGCTTGCATGGGTACAAGAAAAAGAAGTATTTACAGCAAAAGGACATGTGGTGGGACTCAGCTATAGCTCTTATAGTAGAGGAAATAGTCAAGCTTAGTGCTGGCAGGAGGTATTTCTCCAGACATTCTCACTTCCTTGGAAACAGTATGTATTTATTTCCTTGGCATAGAGCAAAGCAATACCACAGTCTGAGGAACCCGCCCAGGGTGGGAACTCTGGTGCTCCAGGGGAATTTAGAAGACGCTGTATAGACTCAGAGAGAAAGAGAACATCACTCCCATTTGAAGAATGTTCCCTGATGGAGCTGAGATATTCTACACCCCCACAAGTTAAAACTTGTAGGATGAGAGGCAGAAATGCTCTTAGTTATTTAGGGCATGGGTGTTACTACCATAAGGAACAGGTGGGAATTTCTTTTCCTATTTAAATTTATTTGCCATCAGACAAAGATGAGAGGTCCTGTATAAAAAAAGCAATTTACTTAAGGGCAAATTGTATGGTAAAGTTTGAGAGTCTTGTTAACTGCAGGTTACATTAATACCTCTGTCACATGGTGTCCAGGCCCTGGCAGAGACAATGTAGTTTTCATAAATTGTTTTAAGATCACAAAACTCTAGGAGCATAAAACAATTAAATATTAAATTTTACATTTGAAAGATTATTTAGTCCAACCTCATCATTTTACAAATAGTGAAAATGAGCCCCTGTGTGGTAGCAATTTAATGGCTGAGCTAGAATTAGAAGGCAGGTAATCCAGCTCCCCGTCTCGAGCTACCTTTTAGAGGGTGATATTGGCAAGTTATGAGAATGAGAGATGGATGGATGGATAGGGCTTCTGTTCAGCACCCGGATTTAGGATATTCTGTGTGTGTGTGTGTGTGTGTGTGTGTGTGTGTGTGTGTGTGTGTATGTGTACCATATCTTAGATTACATGAGATAGTAGGGGATTTAGCTATTACCTTGTTCAACATCTTGATTTTATAGATGGGGAAGCAAGTCCAGAGAGGTCGCAGCTCACCAACAATCACTCACCCAGTTATCCAAAGAGCTAGAAGTAGAAATTAGGTTTCTTTAGTCCCAACCTCCTGCTCTTTTCAGATCATGAAAGAAAAAAAAAAAGGTGTGGCTTTGTTCAAACCTGTTTGATGTAGTGCCTTGCCAGGTCTTGAGGCTTAGTCATTGTTCATCACTGTTACTCAATCTGTGACTAATTCCTTACTGATGTAAGCCATTTATTTTCTCCTGGTATTTGGGTCCTCCTCCTTTCTTGCTCTAATATTCATGAGAGTGGAATATTTTCTCTTTCTACAAAGGTCTAGCGCTGTTTGGGCTCCACCAACATTGCTTTAGATTGTCCCTTTCCATGGCAGATTTCTATGCTCCTTATACCTGCATGTCCTTTGCCTCTCTCCGGATAACTTCTTCCTTGCCGTTCTCCTAACCCTAACACACACATTTGATCATGATGTCACATGTTATGAAATCCTGATGGAACCTCAACATGGAGAGGGAAATTTTATTTTGCTCAGTGCTTCTTCCTGTTGAAGATACGTAAAACATTGCCGTGCTTGGCCCCTTCCAGCATGAAGGAACATTGTATGACTGAATTTCTTTCCTGTTTCCTGAGATTTACAGAAAACACATGAAAAATATTTTCTTGAAGCCCTGGGATTTGCTTTTTTAGTCACACACACACACACACACACACACACACACGCTTTTAGGCTCTGTTGAATTGAGTATCTGGGTTCAGTGATTAGATCCTTCTCTGGTCTGAATTCATCTCTTTCCCTTCCTCTCCCTCCCTAGGAAAATGATCCAAGAACACAGTAGTTTGTATGTTAGGCCTTCAATAAATGTTTGTTAAATAAAATTGGTTTCTTATTTCAGTAACAAATGTTGTACTATTTTCACTTTTGCCTAGAGCAGGAGTGTGGTATAGTGACTAGAGTCCTGAACTTAAAGTCAGGAAGACCTGAATTTAAATCTCACCTTTGAAAACTTTCTAGCTGTATGGCTTAGAACAAGTAACTTTAATTTTTCTGAGCCTTAGTTTCCGCATCTGTAAAATGGTGATAATAATATCTATAGTATCTAACTTACATGGGTTTTATGAGGCCCAAATGTGATTACATGTATAAAATGCTTTGCAAACTTTAAAGTGCTATCTAAATGCCAATTGTTATTATTATAGTCTTAATAGACCTTGGCTGCAAATTCCTTTTCATTCCCTCTCTGCTTCAAACTGTTATCACATATATTAAATGGGACATATTGTTGTTTCTTATTCTATCATTGGTAAATGTCACAAAATTCTTTAAAAAAATGCCCACTCCTTTCACTTTTAAAAGACAAAATTCTTTGATATTGTCTTTGCCAAGTGAATTGGTTCAGGCACTTCCTGAAATATATTCATCAGGTTTAATTTCCTTCACATCAGATTACCTAAAATTTATATTCCTAATCCTTGTAAGTAAGACCTGATAAATGACTGCTCATTTCCTCCTTTTTCTTTCTGTTCCCTTCCCTCCAGTGTCTTTTGCTATGACTCCAACTAGTTTGCAGCTCTATTATATTTCCTCCACTAATTAATTTATTCCTAAATTACTAGCGATCTGCATTACCAACTACTTATCCCCCTCCTCCACACTAGTAATTCATTGAATGATCCATAGGGTTTAGGCTTTACCACTTTGTGATTTAAAAAAAAAAAGTCATCTCTGATTACTACTATAAATACAATATAATCTGTACAAATTAGGTCTCAGGACAAAATTCCATAATCTCCATAAGGGTCTTTGTACCTTTGATTGTCAGAATCATGCAAACTCTGACCAGCCCAAGATTTGCCCAGGAGTCACCTAGGAACCTCCTAGGAACACCTAGGAACTATCCATCCTACTCTCCTTGTCCTCTCCTATTTCTTGTAACTCAATTGCTCTGCCCTGAAGAGGAAGTTTTGCTGTCTTGTTTTCCCTTTTGTTAAGATGATCATCCTACTTATCACATAAGAACTATCTAGGAACATTAATATAAAGGTCCTGAGTCTCCTTACTTTTATTAACTAACTACAGTTGATGTCTTCCGTATTCCCACAGTTCAATTGCCCTGCTTCTCTGTGCTGTTTCAATTTTGTCTCTAAGAAGCCTAATGAAAGTTATTTTCTTGGTTTCTTCATATTGTCATGCTTTTCCCTATGTGTTCTCTACTTTCCATGCCTGAAACACTTTCGCTCACTCAACCCATCAGACTTCCTCTATTTGTCATATGGTAAGTGCCTGTTTATTTCCTAAATATGCCATGTGATTCCTTGGGTTATTCTTTCATGAGCATACTCGTGGTTGTGTCGGACTAATGTTGTTTTGTTGTTGGAATGCTGCCCTGAAGTGCCTCAAGAATTGGAACTTCAGTAATTCTCAGAGGAATCCCAGACCCTTTTGTGAAGCTGCAAATTCAAGATTAGGGAATTGAACCTGGGAAAACACAGCGAGCACTGGAGAAGACAGACAGTTTAGAAAGGAAATAATTATGGCCCTCTTGGAGTTCTCTATGAGGATACTAGAAGGAATGAGACACATTGATAACTATAATAAACAATAATACATAAGTACATCAGAGAAAGGAAAAGATACACTATTCTTCTAGCATTATTCTCTACTCTTTTGGCTCTTCTATGGATGGAATGGTATAGCAGATAGAGAACTGGCCTCAAAACCAGGGAGACCTGTGTTCATGTCTACCCCTCATACATACTGGCTATTGTAGGTGCAGCTCTAACTCGAGCACACTTTAGGTTCAGTTTCAACATTGAGACAAAATGAGGCACTCTCAAATCACTGAACACCTAAAGGAGATTTACTTCTCCCTAACACAGTATAAATATGCAATAAGAATTCAGTGACACTCTTCTCTGAACACTGCCCCCATTGTCTCCATCTGGAAATGAGTCTGGTCAGTAAGTTATCAGGGTGTGGTGACTAATGTAGTATCAATTACCTACTAAGTCTGAGAGGCATGATGGGGCTTTTTATGTTCCTAGATGAGAGAACTCTGTCAAGAAGCTGGAGTTATTAGGGAAGCTGTGCTTGAAGGAAGTGGCATCAGGAAAATGCTAGTCCTATCACAATACCACCCTTTGGTAGCAGGGTTTTAAGGATCTTCTAGAGGACCTTCTACCATGCTTGTAGTTTTTTTTTTTGTTGTTTTTACTGAATAGGCCTCCTGTCATGAGTAGTACTAAAGGAAAAAAAAAGGAAAAAGGAAAAAATTCAAACAAAAATGTAATGAACAAAAGCCAGAATTTCTAGGTCTTTCTTCCCCTCCTTCAGAAGAACCAAGTCTCCAGATTTTGACTGAACAGTACTCCTAGTGTGGACAGCACTAAGGAAAAAAGAGGAACCAAAATAAAACAAAAATGTAGAGAAATACAAAAGTCAGGAAATCCTAAACCTTTCCTTATCCCTTTAGATAGACTAAGTCTCATGTTCTGGTTCATGTGATGGGTGATGCCACATCTTTGGAGTTCAAAGTAGATCAAAAGTAATAATGATGAACCAGACCAGCATCAAGAACATGACAGCCCCAGCACAGATAATGATGCCTCCAGGATAGTTATAGATTTCTTCATCTCCAGATGTGAGATGGTGATGATGATGAAGCCCCAGGAATACCAGGGCCATTGCATACAAATTTCTGATGTAATCCACACTTCTTCATACCACATTAGAGTCATCTGCAGGTAAGTGGCTAAGAGGTCTTAAGCCTCTTGCATGCAACTACCACAGGATCTAAGTTGATACTGAGGGTCTCCCTATATTGCTACCCCCTCAGTATTCCCTGGCCCACCATTCAAAACCTCCCACTCTATTGGAGCTACATCAGGAGGATCATACAAAATCTTTACCTCTTAGAATCCTCTGTGGAGGGCCTCTCCCCTTCTTCCACAGTGACTAAATAAGTAGTCTTTCCCACCCTCACCCAATGACTCAGAATTACCACCAGGTCTACTAAAGAATCCCCTTTCTTTCTTCCAGGTAAATATATACTCACAATAGTTATATAAGAAAAGTTTTATTTTCCACATGCTACTTGGTCCTCTAACACCTTTCTGGGAAAAAGTTATTTGAACCATCCCAGAGGAAAGGAAGTCTTCCAACTGAGGGTGATAGTGACTACTTCTCCAGATGGAGCAAATACCTTCTGATGAGGCAAATACCTTGAGGCTAAGACAATTTTGCTGAGGAAAGAATAAATAAGGAAAGGCTGGAGAGGTTTAGCCAGAACTATATTCACAAATAGTCTATTCTTATCAGATCCATCTTCCTGAAGACTAGAATCCAAGAAATCACTGGACAAGAAAATCCTTAACTCTTCCAGGGTAGCATTGATTTGTCACAGACATGGCTTCTGGGAAGTTAGACACCTGATGTGGGCAGTCAGATACATGATGAGAGAGTTCCGTTTTGCCAGTTGGGGACAATTTGAGAGCCACTTGGATTAGGAATAACTGCCTAGTTCTTAGTGAGGGGGATCATATGGTCCTGTGCTCATCACAGCATGGAATCACCACCTAAATGTCTAAATTGGCACTAGACTCACTCTCCAACATCTGCTATTCTTGTTATATCTCCAACCTGGTTGTTCAGCATGCTTCTAATGGTTGCCAATATGCCACATAAACAACTCTGTGTAGAGGGAGACATCAGCAAAATTTCTTCACTAATCCTGGCCACAAAGAGGAAAGCCTTTCATTATCCAGTCCTGTGTTCTCCAGGTCCCAGTCCACTTGGCCAGAACCCTAGCCACTGCCCAGGAACTAGTATAAATGAAGATATTCTATACCTCATCCCTCAAAGTTCTTTCACATGCCAGCCATGCTTCTTGGACCTCAGTCAACTAGAAATACTTGCCAGGACCCCTATTCCCTAATGTATTTCTTGTTACCAAATTAATAGCTGCTCAAGTCCAGTTGCTTATGTCTCTCACAGCAGATGGAGCCATTGGTCCAACCAGCAAGATGGCAATCCTCAGGAGCCAAATCTTTATAGGTGGGAGCCCATTGGGCCAGGGGAGGAGGCAGAATACCAAGGTCTGGACTGGAGGCCATAGTCTCTGGCATAGTCATCAGCAGGCTGTTTGTGAAGAGCTCTAACACCAGGGGGACCAATCCAATCATGATTTTCTAATGTACCATTTCCACTTAGCAACAGAAGCTACTAGATACCATCTGCCTTCCTAATAATTAACATGAGGTTGTTTTAAGGAGATTTTGTATAATGAAGTACAGCAACTTTCTTCATCTTCAATACTACGGAAAAAATACCTTTTACTCCCCTGGAGATCTGATATTATATGGTGATAACCATATGGGATGGTTCAGGTAACTCTAACAGTTTCCATTTGACCCTACCCATAGTAACATGCCTGGAGGTTACTGAAAGAGCCCATTCAAATCCTAACCCCATAGCACCCCTTTCCTCCATGGACTACTCTGCAGTCCATGGATGTATGCCCTGTATGTTCCAAATGTGGCAGAGGCTTTGGTGGAGCTAAAGAGGCCTAGTGTCCTGATGCTTGATTTCTCTGTATAGTTTTACTAGCACCTCTTATCAGTTCCATGTTTCGGGAACCACACCCAAAGCTCTCTCCTAGGAATAGTGTCATTCCCATATGCCCACCTATCAGTGTAGCAATGAGATCTGTGACTTCTCCTCCCATTGGTAGAGTGTCTGTTTTCACTGAAAGCAGTATTTGCCCAAGCCACAACTGTTTCACTTCTTGCTTAAAGTTCACCAGTTGATCAGGCCACAACTAATGGTTGTGTGGTGGGGGAAAGATCCATAGTTAAAGTAAGAAGTCATATATCCAGAAGGGGGGATATAATTGTTCCTGAGACTAAGCTGAGTATTTGCAGGCCTTGGGGAGGGGAACAAATCCAACTTATTAAGCCTATTTCCATTAGAAACTTCACACCTTCCCTTATGGATCTCCACCTGCAACCTCGCTACAAGGAGAATTTAACTTTATAAGACCAGGTACAAATAAATCCCCATCTCAACCACCTAAAAAGGGACTGAACATTCTCTTTCTGGAGGCCCTAATAAATTCAGTTGGCTTTATAAAAGGAGATCCTGAGATGTTTCCCCCATCTATGAAAGTCCACAGCAGAGAGCCTTTCAGCATCAGTTCCATTAGAACAGTAGCCAGGACTCCTCAAGTTTCGGTTTGAACTTCTGCAACTTCCTTAGTTTCTTGGTGGAGGAGGTCCACCCACAGGTAGGGAGTCAAGGTATTCCTCCCAGAGCAGTGACAGGATAAGCTTTCATACCCTGGATGGGAGTTTCCCAGTTTCTGCCCTATGTTTTCCTCCAGTCTCATGGCTGCTATCTCAGCAGGATATAGAACTCTCTGGGTCAGAGACCATAGGATGAGCTTCTGAGTGGGGCCCCTCAATCCCTATACCCATCAGAAGAGATCTCTTGACTTGCAGAGTTAGCAACCCCATTAGCCACCCCTCTGCTTTCTTTGCAGTACCTGAAAGCTAAGAACTCTTTCTAGCTGCAGCAAGCCCAGTTTACTTTCAGTATACTATACGGGCAGTGCAGTTTATGCATCAGTCAGAAACTTCGAGGGAATGCTGGCCTTGGCACTCTCTTTACCCTTCTGGGCAGTTCTCTTCCAACAGCTTCCTCTGCCGGAATGGGAATTTGCTGCTAGTCCCACAGAGAGGACTCCTTATATAAGAACAGGAAGCCTGTGGTGACAGGGAGACAGGCAGGCTCCTATTGTCCTGTCACACAACCCTCCTCCTCCATATTGGCATAGCTCTTCTCCCAGCTCAAACATGATGTGATCCATGAGGCCATCTCTTCTTGTCTCAACCTGCCAAGACTATTCCAAATGTTATAGTTCTAATGCCAGTACCCTCTTAGTTCAGGTTCAGGTTTAAGCACTCACAAGTCACTGAACTTTTATCAAAGGAGGTTTACTTTGCCCTAACAAAATAAGAGAATGGAACATGGAACATGAACGTGGTCCTTTGCTTCTTTGGGTGCGACCCCCATCTCCATCTAGAAACAAGTCTGGTCAATAAGTCATCAAAGTATGATGACTTTAAAGGTCACAGGCACCCAAGAAGTTTGAGAAGCAAGGCTGGGCTTTTTATGCCCCTAGATCAGGAAGCTATTTTAGAGAAGCTAAGTCTGTTAGGGAAATTGAGGCTGAAGCAAGTTGGGTGAGGAAAATGCTGCTGTTTCTATCACAGTGGCTGTGTGACCTTTGGCAAGCTAGTTAAATGTTCAGTGCTCTTGGAAATTCTTCAAAACTATAAGTTTCAGAGAAGGTGTGGACCTGCATTCATGGAGGGAATTATATGAATGATAAAATCATAGGCAAGTCTCTTTTCTAAGGAAAATAAAAATGAACTGTTACACATAAGTGAATTTTCCAGAAAATGGACATATACCATTATATGTATCAAAATGTTTGGTATTTAACTTATTTTTTTATGAAAATATTTACACTTTGATATTTCTCCTGCCTTTATAACCAGAATGTTTTGAACATAGTTTCACCTTTTCTTGATAACTTAAGATCATCTTTTTGAACATGAGGCATAATATCTCAGACTGCTATGCTTTTGTGTTCTTATATCTCCTGGTTTTGTTTTATTTTTTCCTATCCTCTCACTATCATATCAATTGGCAAACATTTATTTAACCCTAATTATGTGTTAGACAGTGACAGGCACTAGGGATACAATGATAAAAATGAAGCAGTCCTGCCTTCAAGGAGCTTACATTCTATCAAGAGAAATAACATGTATTCATATGAACAAATGCAAAATATGTGCAAAAAATAATTTTAGGAAGTGCTCTAGCAACTAGGGAGATCATGAAAAATGGTCAGTTCCTATTTCTTGCTACTTTCAGTTGACCTCCCTTCTGGCCATTAATCTTCTAATCTGTTGCTTCTAATTTGAGATGGGCTAGGAAATCAGATAATAAAGCTTTTTTTAGTTGTTGTTGTTCAGTCATTTCAGTCATGTCCAACTCTTTGTAACCCTGTTTGGGGTTTCCTTGGCAAAGATATTGGAGTGGTTTGCCATTTCTTTCTACAGCTCATTTTACAGATGAGGAGACTGAGGCAAACAAGGTTAACTGACTTGTCTGTAAGTGTCTGAGGCCAGATTTGAACTTTGGAAGATGAGTCTTCCTGACTCTAGCCCCAACACTCTATCCACCATGCCACCTAACTGTCTAGTAAAGCTTGTTAGAATTGTGTTTGAGATGAAATTTTCAGAATGATGATTTAAGGAGTTTTCTATGAACTTGAGTGAAACATGAAACTTGTAATATATTATTACGGACCTAGAACTAAAAGGGAGATTAGAGATCATGATTCCTTCATTTTCCAGATGAGGACACTCAGGTCCAGAGATGTGAAATGACTTGCCCCAGGTCACTGAGGTTTGTTATCCAATTGTTCAGTTGTGTCCAACTCTTTGTGACTCCATGGACCATAGCACACCAGGCCCTTCTATCCTCCACTATCTTTTGAAGTCTGGCGAAATTCATGTCTATTGTTTCCATGATACTGTCTCTCCATCTCATCCTCTGCCATCCCCTTCTCCTTTTGTCTTCAATCATTCCCAACATTTTCTAACAAATCTCATCTTCCCAATATGTGGCCAAAGTGTTTAAGAATTAGTTTCAGTATTTGACTTTCCAGTGAATAGCCTGAATTAATTTCTTTAAGTATTGACTGATTTGATCTACTTGCTGTTCAAGGGACTCTCAAAAATCTTCTCCAACACCATAATTCAAAAGCATGGATTCTGCAGTGCTCAGCTCTCCTTATAGTTCAACTCTTATAGCCATATATTGCTGCTAGAAAAACCATAGCATACAGACCTCGATCGTCAAGGTGATGTCTCTGCTTTTTAGTGTGCAGATTTGCAATAGCTCTCCTTGTAAGGACCAAGTATAAGTAGAAAATTCAAGATTTGAACCCAGATACTCTGATTCCAGAACCAAACATTTTCCCCCCAGCTATATCATGATGCCAATATCTAGTATAATTGTATAAAGACCTTTCTGTTTACATCCTGCTTCTCAGATATGTTCTGGATAATTGAAGTTTCCAAATAAGTGATCACTAGATAGCTAGATAGGCACTAGATAAGCAATTATGTGGCACAGTGGATGTAGCACTGGGCCTGAGTCGTTAAGACCTGAGTTTAAATCCAGCTCAGATACTTACTAGATGTGTGACCCTGGGCAAGTCACTTAAATTCTCAGTTTCCTCATCGATGAAATAGAGACAATAATAGCACCTACGGCCCAGAGTTGTTGTGCGGATCAGATGAGATAACATTTGTAAAATGCTTAGCATAATGCCAGGCATGTAGTAAGTACTATATACAATTAGCTAATATTAGTCAACTGATCAACAATTATTTATTGTACTCTTATTCTAACGTTGGGCCCCAGATGGTAGTTGATCCTCCTAGGTTCAAGGGGGTGTGCTATGGGACTCACTTTCCAAAACTATAGTTCATAAGCATTCATTGGCGTACTTCCTTTGAATAGCTTGTAGATACAATTACAGACAGTTCTTGCTTTATGTAAATAATTCTGAAAGACATCCACATTTAAAAAAACAAAAACCTATGTCAACTCTACTGTACAGTATTGTGCTCTCTTTCTCCATGCCCTCTCAACAACATCAACAAAACAACCTAACTGCTCCCCCCACCAAAAAAAAGCCCTCCAGGTGAAAGCAGAAGAAAGGTGTGGGGAGAGAGATTACCTACGGCTTGACTTGAGACCTCCAGAGCTGAGACAGGAGACCTTTCCCCTGTTCCCTCCTATGTGTCAACCCAGCATGTGTGTCTTGCAGTCCAGCCCCCCACGTGTTGCTTGTCCTCTCCTGTTTGTGTCCATGTCGGGCGGGCCCCAATGTGTTTGTCTCTCCCCTCCCCATCCTGCCCTGCCCATGCTCTTCCTCTGGGTTCTGGCCACGTCCCCACTGGCTGCCCCCACCACCAGCGTTCCTCGTCCTGCTGCTCCTCCTTCTTTGTCCCTGGCCCCCATGTGTCCTTGAACTTGTGCTGGCCCCCTCCCACCACAAGTGTGCAGCCCCATTTCTGCCTCCTTCTCTCCCTCCCTTCCCCATAACCTTGCGCAAATTTGCATTTCATAAAAATTCTTTACATAGAGGTCTAAAGAACAGTCTGACATTTATTAAAATGACATTAAGAACAGTGGCTGCAAAGTATTGGCTCCCCCCTAAACCTGGGATATGCCCTCCCACAAATACACACGACATCCATGAGAAGAATAAGAACAAACTTAGAGTATAGTGGTAGTGAGGCACACATGTAGGGAATCCATATTGACAATTCCTGAATGGCAGGGTCTCAATATCCTTTCCCTCCTTATGCAGTCCTCAGGAAGTACCTGCCTCCTACCTTGGGTACAACGCCTCTGCCATATGAGTTGCTCACTTGGGTTCCAAAGGTCTGCTGTTCTATGTAGCCCAACTTTTGATTGCCAGGATTAACTCATGAATTCATAGCTGGCTCTTTTCTTTGTTTCCAGAGGTCAGGATCCTTGAAGGTAACTCCTCTCTGTATCTATGTCTGTCTGGAAAGCATGTCTCTGTTCCACCAATTATGCCTTAAACTTTCTCAAACTGATTCTCCTATTATTGGATCAGTGTATCCTGCTGCGGCTGAGGAAAGGAAGATGAGAGAAACTTGATCTATCTTGCTTCCCTTTGGCATAGTTGCAAGGGTCCCTCTCCATAACTGCTCTGAGCCTGGACTGCCTCTAATTTTTGAACTGTTACATAGTCTTTGGAAGGTCATCAGAGAGTATGGAAAATCCCTGTCCAATGTTTTAGTCTTTTAATTCAATCATAGAGGAAGGTGTTGTTGCTTCAAAATGATATAGTGGGTATTAACACCTTGTTAACACATTAACACTTCATTCTCTATGATTACATTTGCATTAACTGAGCTAGAAGAGAGGGGGCCAAATTTTCCTTTCCTTACATATTACAGAATCACAGAATTTCAGTATTAGAGGAGACCTCAATGACTATCTAATCCAATCCATTTATATAAGGAATCTCCACCAGACTAGATCTTATACTAGATAAGAGGTCTTCCAACCTCTACTTGAAGACTTCCAAGAAAAAGGAGCCTAACATATCTTTTTTTAACAGTATTTTATTTTTTTCCTATTACATGTGAAGACAATTTTTAACATTAATTTTTTTTTTAAATTTTGAGTTCCAAATTTTCTCCCTTCCTCTCTTCCCTTCCCCCTACCTAAAAGGGTAAGAATTTTAAATAGGTTATATATGTGCAATCATGTAAAACATATTTCCCATATTAGTCATATTGCGAAAGAAGAAACAGACCAAAAGGAAAAAAACCATGAAAAAAATAAATAAAGTGAAAATAGTATGCTTCCACCTGCATTCAGACTGCATTAGTTCTCTTAATTACTTGATAATGCTAATCAAACTATTTCATTCTTGCTCCAATCTCTAGTTTATTTCAGCAATTTGCCCCACCCACTAATCCATTCTATGAATTTGCTTAATCCTCTGTTATTCCATTTACCCTTTCTTATTTACCTTATCTTGCCAACTGTCTTCTTGTTCTTAGAATCTACCCTTTTAGATTCTACTCCCAAATCTTCCTTTATAAGGTTCATTCTTCTTGATCCTTTTATATTCTCCTCAGTTTTCCTTGAACCTATTTCTCTTTATATCCTAAAGTAGAATCTTGATTTGTATCTGGGTCTGGATATTGTTCTCCCACAATTTCCTTCATATTTTGCCAAATTTCTTCCCCTCAAATTAAACTTCTGACCTACTTCACTAATCCAAACCCTTCCAAATCACCCATATTATTTCCTTCTCCTTTCCTCTTCTCTTCCTTTTCCCATAACCCTCTCCCATGGAAGTCAGAAGTAGAAATATGCAATACAACACAATATAATTCAAATAAAATGTTGTTGTTGTTGTTGTTTGTCCTTCATTTTGAAGAGGAACAATGACATCGTAGGTGATATCTTGACTCACAGGTGAATTGAATTTAAGTGAGGCAGAGTTGCGCAGTCATCAACCTCACTCTCTCTTCTAGAGTCACTGAAGTCCAGTGACAAGACAAGAGTCAGGATGACTGGTGATGGCCCAGGATACAGTGGGTGACCTGGGTGTATTTGATTTCTGACCAAGTTCCAAGCACCCCAGAGCGCCTGCTTCAGACGTCTTCATGGTCATTGGAATGAATTGTTCTCATCTGCCTAATCCACCAGGGAAAGTTTTCACATGCTTGGGTAGACATCCCCCTAACTCACTGATAGGTTTTTAGCCTGTAGCCTTCCCTCAACCTAGTTTTTTACCCCATCTGGGAGATGGTCTACTGGGATGTGGCCACTGTACATAGGATAGCTTCTTGGAGTCACAAATGAGAGTTGGCTGCCAGTTGACACCAAAGGTTGATGAACAGCCCTGGAAAGGGCTCAGCAAGCCCTCAGGTCAGAGGTGGTAGTCCTCCTTGAACACCTACACATTCCAGTTCAAATAGAAGAAATGTGAACAAATTCTATACAAATGAATAAATAATATTCAAGGAGAAGGTTTTTGCAGCTGGGTAAATCTAGGAAAGGCTTCATGTAGAAGGCCAAGATTGACCTGACTTTTGAAGGAAACTAGGGATTCTAAGAGGCTTAGGTGAGGAGGGAATTTAAAGGGATGGAGATAGAAAATGGAGTGCTGGGTATGAGGAACATTAAGTGACAAGTTTGACTGTCTCATAGAGTGTGAAAGGGAATAATCTATAATATGGCGGGAAAGATAGATTGGGGGCAAGTTGTGAAGCGTTTTAAGTGCCAAAAAGAGGAGTTTATATTAGATCCTAGAGGTAATAGGGAGCCAGTGAAATTTATTGAGTTGAGAAGTAACATGGTAAGACCAGTGCTTTAGGAAAATCACTTTGGCAGTTATATAGAGGATAGATAAAAGATGGAAAAGCAGTTAGTTGTTAATTTGCAACTGGAACCTCGGGAAAGAGAATAAGCATCTATATGTTGTAAGCACATATATTGCATATGTATATATGCAATTTTATGTTTATATAACATGCACATACATATGCATTATGCGAATATATAAATACATATATATATATATATACATATATTAAATATGTATACAAACACATATTCACCCGGAATCAGTTACATCGAGATTATAATTAAGCCTACGGGAATTGATGAGACTACCAAGTAAGCAAGTATAGAGGGAAGAAAAGAGGGCCCAGGACAGAGGTTTGGGATGCACCTAAAACTAGGGGCATGATATGGATGACAATCGTGCAAAGAAGTCTGACAAGAAGTGGTCAGGCAGGTAGGAGAACTAAGAGAGAGAAGAACCCAGAAGAGAGAGTATATACAGGAGGAGAGATAAGTTTGGTTCTCTCTGTAACAGTGAGAGCGAAAAGTGTGGCAAAGTGTGGGAGTTAGGAGACTAGAATGAAAATAATTAGAACTCTTAGCAATCATTCCTTAGATAAAGCTGAATGACCCATAAGGTCCATAAATAATGGTCTTTACTTTCAGGCCATTTGTATCACTTATTGTCCTGTCAGTTCATTTTTGTAATAACACTTCCTGCCCATTAATCTCAGGCTTTTAAAATGAAATCATGTATTTGGCAAAAGGGTTAGAGGAGGACTTCCTATTTGGGGGAATACAAAAGAACACAGGATCCATAGTGTACAGGAAATGGAAAGCTCTGATTTCCTGGCAGAGTTAGTGAAAGAACAAACATGGAACATATTTCACAAATGCAGCTGAACATGTATGTAACTAAGTCCTAGGGCTGAAGTCAATTAGAAAGAGTCATATCTCAAGGTTAATCTCTAGTCCCAGCTCCTGGACTGATAATTGGGTCCTTATTATACTATGCTAGAAAAAAAAAGTCTAACTAAAAGGTAATGCTTTTCTAAAGGAGCTACAGTATTTAAAAAAAGAAAAAGAAAACCCACTATTGGCATAAATCTTGATGCCAAGCTTCTTTAGAATAAAAAATTATACAAGAAGACTCTTCAGATGCAGTAAGTAGTTATAGCTCTTGTGAAAGTCTGTGACTGGAAATTTAATTCAGCTCAATTCAATGTAATGCAATTCATTTCAACAAACATTTATTAAATATCTACTATGTACCGGCCCCTGTGCTGGGAGCAGGGGGAGAGGAAGATACCAAAGCAAAAAATGAAACAGTCCCTTCCTTCAAGGAGCTTACATTCTCCTGGTTGCTGATATGAATTCTGAGGAATCATTCAATTTAACAATTTAATTCAATAGTGATTAAATGTCTAGAGGAGAAAAACGCTTCTGATGAGATAAAGTTCCTGCCCTCAGAGACTTCATAGCCCATCATTTATTTATTTATCTATATTTATTTATTTACCTATCTATCATCTATCTGTCTGTCCATCTGTTTGCTCAGGTTTGTAATCCCTTTTATGTGACATAAGTGATGTAAAACAAATCAGATACTCTTGAGGAAGAACCTCCTTTCACCCCTTATTGGCTCCCAGACATATGTGCATTAACTGGGTCAGGATGCTGCCATGGTGTGAAGGCCACACTGTTGAATGAATCAGTTTTCCCACATATTACTAGGAGTGATGAGAGTGTAAATGAAATTTTTGCCTTTTATCTAGCCTGCAACTTTTAGTTAACTCAAAGCCTGTCTTCTGTTAATAGTAACCTCACCTGATCAAAACCTGTCCATGGGATGTAAAAATTTACTTAAAACCTTAAACATTCCTTAGATAAGCCTGAGTAAGAATCTCAACTCTCTCTGACTCTTTGGCAACACATAAATCTTCCATCCTTTTAGCCTATTTGTGGACCCTCTAAATGTGGCTTAATCTGTAACTTGACTTAGGTTACATACAGAATTTGTTTGATGAAGTTTGTTTTCTTAGAGGATGTATAAGATTATGATTCTGCTTAACTACACTTTTTTCAACTTTTATGACATTGAAGGAAAGATACTACCATGAATCTGTCTTTTCTTTAATTTACATGACCCAAAAGGAAGGTACAAGATTGCAATATGTAAAAGAATTATTTCTCCATCACTTTGGTAATTTTGCTTATAAGAGGACTTGTTAGAATCCTAATGGTTCGGATTTATTACTTTCTCTGAGACCTGAGCCTATTCTGGAACATAATAATAAAACCTAATTTTTTAACCTCTATAATTTCTGCACCATGGTAAATATATTTTGGCAGCAGTTACCTACCACATGAATTCATAGAAGAGATATTTCTCCCATAATAACAGCTTGGGGAAATCAAGTCCCCAAGGAGCTTCTGGCAGGACCTTTCTCCTCTTGCTGTGGCCTGACCATTATCCCAACTGAGGCCTTGGTGACCTCTCCCCATCATCCCACTCCAAAAACCGAGAAGCAATTTTACCCCTTCCTTCTGTTAATTCAGACTGGGATGTAGTCTTTGTCTTGAAGCCATCTTCCTTTGTCCATTTCCTTATGTCCTGGGTTATATCATTTTAAGTCTTAGGTCTTACTGTGAATGAGATGCTTTTTATACTCTTTTGGACACTATTTTGGGAGTTGATTGTCCCATCTTTGGCTCTTAGAAAGCCTGCAACTCTGCAATGTGCTACACAAATATTCCTTTTTCTAGAGGTCTTTATTAATATGATAAATTCTTATCCATCTAGGGCTAATTAAGTGGGATCCTGCAGGAGACAAGGGGATAGAGAAGGTTAGCAGGCAAAAAAAAAAGAAAGAAAGAAAGAAAGAAAGAAAAAAGAAAAAAATGAGTTCAAGTTCATACAACCAGATGTAGGTATCAAAAAGTCAGCATGGGCTACATTAGAAATTTATTTCAGTGGGGCCTCTTTTCTTTAGTTCCTCTTAATGTGGTTTCCTGGGGAAATCTTTGTTTCCTACCAGAAGTAGGTATTATGCAGAACAGTGGGGGAGGTAGCAGTAAATGTGGGCAAAGACAATGTTGAGGGCCTAATGACCTTTGCAAAGTACTCTTTGTAAAGGTTTGTCCATAACTTTTCAAGTTTCTTCCAGGTCTGAGTTTTGTACTTTTTAGAAGGGGCTCTTCTTGGAAGATTCTGAGCGTCTTTGTTACATAAGGTTCTAACGTAACGAGAGCAATGGTACATGAGGACCCAAGTCAAAACAACCATAAAAGGGCATCAAAACCTAGATAGTCAAATAGCAGGAAAAGCGTGACTGTTAGGAAAATTTGATTCCTCTGGCAGGAAAAGACCTCAGGGCGGTCAAGTCTCTGAAGGAGAAAGTGGCTTGTTTGACAGACTGAGGAAGGAGTGGCTAATTCCTTCACACGTACCAGCCTACTGCTATTGTTTCCAGCCTCCTTGTAGGGAGAGAGCTGCTTACTAAAGTGAGTGAATTTTAAAACTTTCCATTAGGGTAGCTTCGGGGATCCAATCCCATCCCCCTACCTCCACCTGGATTTTTCAGTTAGTCTATTTAGCCTCACTTTGGTGATTATTGTTAATTTCATGGTAATAGTTTTCAAAATGATGTATTTTATACACATACACACACACACACACATACACACACATACACATACATATATACAATCACTTGTAATATGTATTTTATATATATATAGAGAGAGAGAGAGAGAGAGAGAGTGTGTGTGTGTGTGTGTGTGTGTGTTTGTGTGTGTGTGAGTATGGGTGTGAGAGAGAGAGGGGAGTGGCGGGCGCAGTGTGGCATAGCTGGCGTCAGAATAAGGAACACCCAGGTTCAAGTTCTCTGATGACCGTTGCTCCAGGCAATGTTCTCAGATAAATTTCAGAACAGTTGCTTATTTGCAAGCCTAGGGCGTTTCCTCATCAGGAGTTCCTTATGCTAGCAAAAAAAATAGATGAGCATACACTCATGTATATTGTATATGATCTCACTTGAGCCACAATATAAAGAACTCTCCATTTAGTTAGAAGGTTTAAATTTGAATTGTGGTTCTGCTACTTACAAATTATGTAATCTTGTGTAATTTACTTGGCCTGTCTAGACCTCTGTACTAGATGCTCTCAAAGGTTCCTACCAGTTCTATTATGAACCTAAGCAACAAACTAATTTTTGCTGTTTGTCAAGTAGCCTTCTAGTTAAATGTCAGGATGGATTTAATATTATTTGAAGGTTGATATTTTTGTTGTTTCATTTCAGTTGTGTCTGACTCTTTGTGACCCTATGTGAGGTTTTCTTGGCAAAGATACTGGAATGGTTTGCCATTTCCTTCTCCAGCTCATTTGACAGATGAGGAAACTGAGGGAAACAGGGTTAAGTGACTTGCCCAGGATCACATAGTTAGTAAGTGTCTGAGACAGGATTTGAATTCAGGTCTTCCTGACTCCAGATCTGATGATCTCTCCACTGTGCCACCGAACCTGCCCCAGAACTTTTGGCCCATCTTAAATCACCAGGACAGAACTAGGAAGTAAAAATCCTATAATGTGTGGTCTCCATCCCCAAATCATTTGATTCAATTTGACCAGTATTTATTAAGTGCTAGCCATGTGTAAAGCACTATGGTAGGTACTGAGGATATGTAAGACAAAAAGGGAACAATCTTTGCTCTTTAGAAGCTTACATTCTACTAAAGGAAAATAAAAACAATGTATAATTTACAAATTTTTACTGAGATTTCATTTCTAAACATATTCCTACCCCTCCTCTAATAAATAAGCTATCCCTTTGTCAACTTTGAAAGCAAATGACCAAAAAATTACAGAGTTTATGCAACCACTATTAATTCTGAAAATACCAAAAAGCTCACACAGGTTATCACAACCACAATTAGCTCTGAAAAATAAAAGAAAATAAAAACAAAATAAAAACAAATAGTTAACCACGGTCATAAGCAAAAAGCTTTCTTTATTCTGTTGGAGGAGGGAAACTAGACATGTTCTGGGGCCTCCTCTGATACTGAGGAGACACACTTTGGTGTGGGCAAATCTCAATGTATATACTAGTGGCTACACAAGTGAGCTGTAGCCCTGACAAAGAGGGGTAACAGCAACAATGAGACAAATTTGATTCATAGCAAGACTTCATTACTGGAACCTGTGTACTGCATGTGCTTTTCCAAGCTCAGAGACTACCTGATGCTGGGGGGAAACAATTCTGGGATTTTGCTGCTGCTGAGTTCATCCAGAAGGTGAGTGCAAAAGATTGTTGTTACGTCAAGCTCAGGGCACAGCTTGCTTGCTGGGCCTTAGCTCTGGAAAACAGGGTGCCTCCTAGTAGTAAAAAGAGAGAGGTGGTCTTGGCATGGAGATCTTGGCACCTTGTAGTGAAAAAATTGTTTAAAAAAGTAGAAAAATGGGGCAGCTAGGAGGCACAGTGGATAGAGCTCTGGCCTTGGATTCAGGAGGACCTGAATTCAAATGTGAACTCAGTCAGACACTTGCTTAACTAGATGTGTGACCTGGGGCAAGTCACTTAACCCTGATTGCCTCACCAAAAAAAAAAAAAAAAAGTAGAAAAATAAAGCAGTTCAATGAAATTTACTAATATTTCACTCAAATCTGATAGCACATGCAATGTCCCACACCCTTAATAACTTGCCTCTGCAAAAAAGGCAGGGAGGTACATTTTCTCGTTTCTTTTAGGGCTAAGCTGATCATTATACCTGCTCTGCTGTTTTGTTTTTGTTTCCATTTTGTTCTCTCCACTTATGTTACTGTAAGTCATTGCCCATTTTGTTTCCCTGGTTCTACGTACTTTGTTCTGCATCAGTGTAGGTCTTCTATGCTTCTTTGAATTCCTCATTTCCATTATCCTTAAAAATTGGTATTATTCCATCACATTCATGAATCACAATTTGTTTCTCTATTCCTGAATTGGTAGGCATATATTTGGTTTCTAGTTTTTGGCTACTACAAAAAATGTTATTGTGAATGTTTTTCCCCCTTATATTTGATCCTTTTGGGGTATGTTCCTAGCAATGGGATCTACATGTCAGGAAGCTTGGGTGTTTAAATTACTTCCATAGAAAAATTCTAAATTGTTTCCCAGGAGAGCTGGACAAATTCCTAGCTTCACTAATGATATATTAATGTATCTGTATTCCTAAAGCACCTAAAATTGATTGTATACATCTTTTGTCATCTTTAGCACTTTGCTGAGTGTGGAGTGAAACCTGAGAATTGATTTGACTTTAATTTCTCTTGTTATTAATGATTTGGAGCAATCTTTTTTGTTAATAGTTTGCAAGTCTGTTAACTATTTGTTAGTTCTTATCTTTTTCCTTCTTATCCATTGGGGAATGTGATTTCATTAATTTTGTCAAAGAACTAACTTTTAATTTTGTTGGTTAATTTTGTAGTCTTTTGTTTTTATCTTTAGTTATTTCTCTTCCAATGTTCAAGATTTCCTCTTTTGCACTTATTTTGGATTTATTAATTTGTTGATTTTCACACTATTTATTAATCCCCTCTTTTTTCTGTTTTGTGAAGTTATATTTTCAGAGATATTTTTCTTCTGAGGTCTACTTTAGTTTCATCCTAGAAATTTTGGCATGTTTTCTCATCATTATCATTATCTTTCACAATTATTAATTGTTCTATCATGTGTTCTTTTGTGGACTTGTTGTTTGGGATGTTCATTTAGGAGGTCTATATGTGTTGCTCATGTTCCCTGAATTAATTACTATTTTTATTGCATCATGATCTACAAAGAATATTGGATTCTATGAGCAAGATTAACACATTAACTGGACAAAAATGTTTGTCCTTACTTCACTGACAGACAAAAAGAGAAAGCCCTCTCTTTCAATTCCAGGTTTAAAACTAAGAGTGACCTCTGACAACAGGTGAGAACCTGACTCTAATTAGGAATTCCAAAGGGGTTCCCATGCAGTGAGTTTTAGCACAAGCATTTAGGCAATATAAAAACTTATATTCAACAGTTAATTGTCAAACCAAATCAGGGAAAGGTGTATTCTGTCATCTCTGTGTTCTCAGCCTCAAACTTTTTTTTTTTTTAATGAAGGACAGATCTTTTACTGATTTTATAGACTGGTATTTTAGCCAAAGAGAGATTAGCCTCTGTCTTTTTTAGTAAGTCCGAGAGATTTGACTCTAGAGACAAACACTGTTGTCAGTGCAGGGCACTGCTCTCTTTCCCACCATAACCATAATATGAATGAGGCTACCACCTGATGACACAATACCATTCTAAGGAGATTAGTGAAGATGATAAGAGTGCCAGAAACCACCGAGTTTTGGGTGAATCTAACTTCTGGGACTAAAGGAGACACTTGGACTTGACCTGGTTATTCTACATTGGAAGAACTTCACTGCTCCTGTCATTTATGTCACTGTTTGAGAACAGACTTTCAAATCACCCAGAGCTGGCAAAAGTTGTTAAATATCAAATAATGAGCCAGCATTTGCTCTAGGGAGATTATGCAGGGTATGATAACAAAATGATTATGGCAGATTTGGGAGGTTGGTACCTAGACAGTGAGCCTGGGTTATCCAAACTAAAAATCAACCAGAGGTATACCAGTCTCATGAGAAAACTAATTGTGTGGAACACAATTATATATCACATCATGGCTGTGAGACAATACACAGAAAGAATATAAATGAAGGATGATTGATTTCTTTTCTTTTTCTTCCTTTCTTTTTCTCTCTTTTTTTTATACTATTTTAGCCCGGCATGATTATTTTGATTTTTTTCTTTTAACTGAGAAGTGATAACTGTTTTTCCTTTTGCAGGGTCGTTGTAAATATTGTTTTTATTATTTTTATATCACAGATAGTTATTTATATATGAATACAGAATCAGTTTGTTATTTATCATGTATGACATTAATTCAGAAGGAATTTCATTGTGCTATATTGATGGTTAGATATTTGTTTTAAATACTAATTGAATAAATTCAAAATTTCTTCTTTTTAAAATTTATGTATAATTACTCTGTACTCTTATCACATGGTATATTTTTGTAAAGATACCACATGCTGTTGAGAAATATGTATTTTTTTTATATTTCCATTCTGAAGATCCCATTGGTTTTTCAGCTTTAAACTCTCTAATAGTTTGTTCTGTTCTATAATTTGTCTTTTGTTGATCTTTGTTAGGTCTCTCCAGCTCAGATAAAGAGACATTAAAATCTCCTAAAATTATTGTGTTACTGTCTATAGGGATGTATAGCCCTTTTCAGGGCTTCTCATCCACCTTTGGTGTCTACCTGTCACCCTGCTCTCACCTGTGGCTCTAATAAGCTATAACATGCACAATGGCCACACCCCAGTAAAACTGTCTCAGCAGATGGAGTAAACCAAGTTGAGGGTAACCAACAGGACTCAAACCCATCGATGAGTTAGGAGTATGTCTACCCAAAGCATGTGAAGACTTCCTCTGGTAGAATGGGCAGATGAGAACAATTTGCTCCAATAGCCATTAAGGCAGCTGAAGCATGTGCTGTGGCTTGCTTAGAGCTTTGGTTAGACATTGAAGATTCATCCACTGCATCCTGAGTCATCACCAGTTGTCTTGATTTTTGTCCTGCCACTGGACTTTGATGACTCTGGAAGAGAGAATGAGGCTAATTCATGCACAAGTCAAGACATCATCCATGATATCATTGGTCTTCTTAGAAAATGAAGGACAAGGGCAGCTAGGTAGCACAGTGGATAGAGGACCAGCCATGGAGTCAGGAGGACCTGAGTTCAAATCTAGCGTCAGACACATGATACTCACTAGCTGTGTGACCCTGGGCAAGTCACTTAACCCTATTGCCTAGCAAAAAGCAAATAAACAAAAAGAAAATGAAAGACAAACAACAACTACTGTTCATATCTTTTTTGAAATTCAGCTAACTTTTCTTCTATGAATTTAGATGTTATGCCAGTTAATGCATATATATATTAAATATTATATTGTCTGTTGTTGTTTGATCATTTCGGTTGTATCCAACTCTTTGTAACCTCATTTGAGGTTTTCTTGGCAAAGATACTGGACTGGTTTGCCAAATTTTTTTTCCAGTTCATTTTACAGATGAAAGAACTGAGACAAACAGGGTTAAGTGACCTACACAGTGTCATACAGCTGGTAAATGTCTGAGGCCAGATTTGAAATGAGGAAGATGAGTCTTTCTGACTTCAGGTCCAGAACTCTGTCCACCGTGCTGTCCCATTTATATTGTCTATCCTTTAAAAATAATGTAGTTTCCATTTTATTATGAATTTTATTTTCGCTTTGTCTGATACTGTGACTGGTGCTTTTTTGGATTCACCTAATGCATAATAAATTTTGTTTTGACCACTCATTTTCACTCTTCATGTATCTTTATTTTTTCATGTGTTTCTGTTATGCTACAAAGGTTGGCATTTTTTTCTTATTCATTTTGTCATTTTCTTATCGGATTATTTAATCTATTCACATTTAAGGTTATTTAATAATTATTAGACTTAGTTTTTACTCAATTTCTTTTCTATTACTTTTCTTTTGGTTTCCTTATACTTTTAAGTTAGTACTATGATTAGTTTTTTTAATTAATTAATTTATTTTTAGTTTTCAACATTTACTTCTACAAGATTTTGAGTTCCAAATTTTCTCCCCATCTCTCCCCTCCCCCTAACCCAAGACAGCGTGCATTCTGAATACCCCTTCCCCCAATCTATCCTCCCTTCTATCACCCCTCTCCTTCTCTGATTCCCTTCCCCTTCTATTTTCTTATAGGGCAGGATAGATTTCTATACCCCATTGCCTGTATATCTTATTTCCCAGTTGTATGTAAAAAATAATTTTTAACATTTGTTTTTAAAGCTTTGAGTTCCAAATTCTCTCCCTTCCTCCCTCCCCACCCACTGTCATTAAGAAGGCAAGCAATTCGATATAGGTTATACATGTATAGTCATGCAAAACACTTCCATAATAGTCTTGTTGTGAAAAACTAACTATATGTCCCTCCATCCTATCCTGCCCCCCATTAATTCTATTTTCTCTTTTGACTCTGTCCCTCCTCAAAAGTGTTTACTTCTTATTAACCATTCCCCCAATCTGCCCTCCCTTCTATCATTCCCCCCTCTCTTATACCCTTTCCCCCTATTTTCCTGTAGGGTAAGATAGATTTCCATATGCAATTGAGTGTGTATGTTATTCCCTCCTTAAATCAAATCCGATGACAGTAAGATTCACTCATTCCCTCTCACCTGCCCCCTCTTCCCCTCCACTGTAAAAGCTTTTTCTTGTCTCTTTTATATAAGATAATTTACCCCACTCTACCTCTCCTTTTCTCCTTCTCCCAGAATAATCCTCTCTCACTCCTCAATTTTTTTAGATATTATCCCTTCATGTTCAACTCACCCTGTGCCTTCTGTGTGTGTGTGTATATGTATATATATGTATACATATATACATATACACACTCACACACACACACACACACACACACACACACACACACATATTCCCTCCAACTACCCTAATACTGAGAAAGGTCTCATGAGTTACAAATATCATCTTTCCGTGTAAGAATGTAAACTGTTCAACTTTAATAAATCCTTTATGATTTCTCTTTCCTGTTTACCTTTTCATGCTTCTCTTGAGTCTTGTATTTGAAAGTCAAATTTTCTATTCAGCTCTGGTCTTTTCATCAAGAATGCTTTAAAGTCCTCTATTTCATTGAATGTCCATTTTCCCCCCTGAAGGATTATACTCAGTTTTGCTGGGTAGGTGATTCTTAGTGTAATCCTAGCTTTTGCCCTCTGGAATATCATATTCCAAGCCCTCTTATCCCTTAATGCAGAAGCTGCTAAATCTTGTATTATCCTGATTGTATTTCCACAATACTTGAATTGTTTCTTTCTAGCTGCTTGCAATATTTTCTCCTGGACCTGGAAACTCTGGAATTTGGCTATAATATTCCTGGAAGTTTTCCTTTTGGGATTTCTTTCAGGAGGTGATCAGTGGAATCTTTCATTTCTGTTTTACTCTCTGGTTCTAGAATATCAGGGCAGTTTTCCTTGATAATTTCTTGAAAGATGATATGTAGGCTCTTTTTTTGATTATGGTTTTCAGACAGTCCAATAATTTGTAAATTATCTCTCCTGCATCTATTTTCCAGGTCAGTTGCTTTTCTAATGAGATATTTCACATTGTTTTCTATTTTTTCATTCTTTTTTTTTTTTAACAATTTCTTGATTTCTCATAAAGTCACTAGCTTCCATTTCCTCCATTCTAATTTTTAAGGAAGTATTTTCTTCAGTGAGCTTTTGGACTTCCTTTTCCATTTGGCCAATTCTGCTTTTTCAGGCATTCTTATCCTCATTGGCTTTTTGGACCTCTTTTGCCATTTGGATTAGGCTATTTTTTAAGGTGTTATTTTCTTCAGTATTTTTTTTGGGGGTCTCCTTTAGCAAGCTATTGACTAGTTTTTCATGATTTTCTTGCATCACTTTCATTTCTCTTGCCAATTTTTCTTCTACTTCTCTTACTTGCTTTTCAAAATTCTTTTTGAGATCTTCCATGGCCTGGGACCAATTTATATTGTTCTTGGAGGCTTTGGATGTAGGAGCTTTGACTTTGCTATCTTCTTTTGGTTGAATGTTTTGATCTTCTTTGTCACCAAAGTAAGATTCTGTAGTCTGAGTTTTTTTCCTCTGTTTACTCATGTTCCCAGCCAATTGCTTGACTTTATAACTCTTTGTTAAGGTAGGCTCTGCTTCCAGTGTGGAGGGTGTACTGCCCCAAGCTTCAGGGGTTTTGTGAAGCTGTTTTCAGAGATATTTCTAGGAATCTGTAAATTTTCAGTTCTTCCAAGGTGGTATGATCAAAGGAGAGGTGTTTACTCCTTTCCTGGCCTGTGCTCTGGTCTATGAGTACCACAAGCACTTTTTTCTGCCTTGGTACTGTGAGGAGGATTCCCTCTCCACTGCCAGTACAAGCTGCACCATGCCAGCACTCCTCCTCACCTCAGGACTGCCCCCCAGGACTGAGACCCAGATCCAAGCATGGGCAAAACAAGAGGATCCTGCCTCAGCACCAGAAAAGAGATTCTTGCAATCCCCCTCTGTTCAGCCACTTGATCCCGGCTCCATCTGTGGGCTGAGAGCATCAGAAGCAGTCACTGCTGCTGGATCAGAGCGAGCTCCTTTCTCATCCAGGTCCAACAGATCTTTCCTACTGACATTCTAAGTTGTCTTTGGCATTTGTGGGTTGAGAAGTCTGGAAACTGCCACAGCTGCTAGTAATTCAGTTTCCTGAGGCCTGCTCCAGGTTCACCAAGCCCCACTTTTTGCCTGAGTGGCCCACACTGAACTGTGCTCCTCTCCCAGCCCGTCGCAACAGACCTTTCCCATCAACCATCCACATTGTCTTGGGCTGGAAATTTGTTTCACTCTGTCTTTTTGTGGGTTCTGCTGTTCTAGAATTTGTTTAGAGCCAATTTTTACAGGTATTTGGTGGGGTTTGGGGGAGAGCTCAAGCAAGTCACTGCTTTTACTCCACCATCTTGGCTCTGTCCCCCACCCCCTACTATGATTAGTTTTACTTACATTACTTTAGTGCTAGTCTGTTCCCATAGGCTTTCCTCCTCTCCTCCACTCTCATTTGCCCACCTTATCCTAAGTTTTTTTTAATTTGTTTAAATTGTTGATTTCTTTCTTTCACTTATTTAGTTATCTATTTCTCCCCCACTTTTGTCCTTTCTGTTTCCCTATACATTTAAACAAATATTTAAAAATTATTCCTCCCCTCCTTTCCTATAACATTTTTTTTAGTAATTTTGTCTCTTTCACAGCATCTTTTCAAGAAATTTTCTGTTGTTTTGTCCTAATTATTTCTCTTCCACTTTTTAAAATTCTTCTTTTGAGATCATCAGAACATAACAGAATCCCTCCCTGACCTTCTGCCTAATTAGAATCCGTTTATGAACCCTGATGATGATGGATTCTGAGGGATTACATATACCATCTTCTTATATTAAAAAGTAAATACTTTAATCTGTTTTAGTTCTTTATGATTGATCATTCATGTTTATCTTTTTATTGTTTCTTTTCATTCTTCTCTTTGTATATCACATTTTCTACTGGTCTTTTAGCTCTCATCTTTTCATTAGGAATGTTTGGAAGTTCTCTGTTTTGTTAAAGGTCATTTTCCCTGGCAGAATTATACTTAGTTTTGCTGAATAAGTTATTCTTGATTGTAAGCCTATATCCTTTGCTTTCTGGAGTATCATACCCCAACCTCTCTGCTAATTTAAGTAGTGGCCAATAAATCTTACGTAATCCTGATTGTGGTTCCTCAGTACTTGAATTTTTTCTTTCTGATTGCTTGCAGTATTTTTTTCCCTAAACCTGGGTGCTCTGTATTTTGGCTGTAATATTCCTGAGAGTTTTCATTTGGAGGTTTCTTTCAGGAGGTGACCAGGAAATTCTTACTTTTTTTTCCAGTGAATTATTTCTTTTTCTACTTTGACCTCTCTCTTCTTTTTTTTTTTTTTTTGACCTTTCAATTTCTTTTTTCTTTTTTTATTAATTAATTTATTTTTAGTTTTCAACAACCACTTCCATAAGCTTTTGAGTTTTAAATTTTTTCCTCCTCCCCACCTCCCTCCCCAAGGTGGCATGCAATCTTATATAGGCTCTACATATACATTTCTATTAAACATATTTTCACATTGGTCATGTTATAAAGAGGAATTAGAACCAATAGGAGGAACCACAAGAAAGAAGAAACAAAACAAAACAGAAGAAAAAAGAAAGAGCAAATAGTATGCTTCTATCTGCATTCAGACTCCATAGTTCTTTCTCTGGATGTGGATAGCATTTTCCATCATGAGACTTTTGGAGATGTATTTGCTCCTTGCACTGCTAAGAAGAGCTTAGTCTATCAAAGCTAGTCATTGCACAATACAGCTGTTACTGTGTACAGTGTTCTCTTGTTCTGCTCACTTCACTTAGCATCAGTCCATACAAGTCTTTCCAAGTTTTTCTGACGTCTGCCTGCTCATCATTTCTTATAGCACAATAGTATTCCATGTGGTACATTCATGTACCACAACTTGTTTAGTCATTCCCCAATTGATGGGCCTCCCCTCAATTTCCAATTCTTTGCCACCACAGAAAGAGCTGCGATAAATATTTTTGTACACGTGGATCCTTTTTCCATTTTTATGATCTCTTTGGGATACAGCTACCCTCTCTTTCTAAGAGGTCAGGGCAATTTTAAAAAAGACTTCTTGAAATATGATGTCTAGGCATTTTTCTTTTTTGGTCATGGCATTCAGATAGTCCAATGATTCTTAAATTTTTTCTCATTGATTTTTTTGCAGGTCAGTTCTTTTTCCTAATAGATACTTCACATTTTCTTCCTTCATTTTATGTTTTCTTCATATATCTTGGAGTCATAAGCTTCTATTTCAATAATTCTAATTTTTAAGGAATTATTTTCTTCATTAAGATTTTGTACTTCTTATTCCAAGCTGTTAATTCATATTTTTCTCTTCTTGCTCTCATATTTTTTTCCTCAAATGCTCTTATTTGTTTTTTAAAATAATTTTATAGCTTTTTTTTCTTTCTTTTTTTTTTTTTACTCTTGCTTTAACTCTTCTATGAAGTCTTGGTGGACTTGTGTCCATGCTGAATTTTTTGGGAGAGGTTTTGCTTATAGATGTTTTTTAGCCATTCTCTTCTTCTGGTTTTGTTATCTTGAACTTCCCTGTCACCATAATAGCTCTACATAGTGGGAATCTTTTTTTTTTTTTTTGCCTACTCATTCTTCAAATCTACTTCCTGATTTTGGAATTTATGTTAGTGCTGGGCTCTGCACACTTCTGGCAGGGGAGGGGAGCAGGAGTCTGGACTTAGTTTCTGCCTTCTTACATAATTTTTGCTGAATTCACAGCTCATTTTTGGATTCTGCAAGTTTTCAGTGCTCCCAAACTGATGTGACCCAGGGCAAGGACTGTTCCCTGCCCTCCTGGTCTGAACTCTGCAGGTTCCTGACTCAGGTTTGGGTCTGACAGATTCTCCTTGGTTGGGAGCTTCAATAGACTACTGATGACTCAGCCACTCTTAGCCTGCAAGGAGGTTCTGCAGGTTCAGAATGGCTGTACTTCTGGCTCTCCTTTGTCTGAGACTCTTGTTCTGGTTATTCCACTGCAGGTTTCCACCTGGGTTGTACCATTACAATCCTCAGATCGGAGTTCCACTCTACCTTGGATCTGTGACATGGAACTGGGTAGTAGGCAACATAGCAGATGGCACCCATTCCTGTACCATGCACTAGTTCAGGGTTATTCTGGGATCACTTTCTGCCCCTGGGTTCCTGCCCTAGTTAGTGACCAGTCTTGGCTCTTTTTCATTCCTTGGACACTGGAATGCTCCATGTGGTGCACTCCTGGCCAGATCTTATCCCCAATGCTCATAAACCTCCTTCTGTTTTCTTAACTCATCTTGGGCTAGAAAAGTGACTCACTGAGATGTTTTCTTTGCTTTCTTCATTAGAATTCAGTGTGGTGCATTTTCTAGATCTTTAGTGAGGAAATTTAGTGGGGAGCTAGACTACTACTTCTTACTTTGACATCTTAACCTTGCCTCCTGGCTTTCTACTATTGATGCCTACTCCCCTTATTAGTCTTTGGATAATCTTTTGTATCTTCCATCTCTACCTCTCACTTCAACTCCCCTGAAACACAAGTCTGTTAACTTGTGATGATTGCTTGGTAAAATGTGAAGAGAAGGGGAAAAAAACCTGGAATCCTCTAGCAAGACTTTATATGGCATTAATAGGTGAAATAAGATATTTTGAATAATTGTAATAAATTATGCTACTGTTGTGAATCAATTGGCATTCCCATTGATTGATCTCAACTTGAAAATGATTGTAACTAAAATGGAACCAAGATTACAGAGTAGCAGGAAGCAGTGCAGGGAATTATCCATACTCCCTCATTCTCCCTTCCCCCGTCCAAAAAAAAAAACCTTATCAAAACAGATCTAGAAAATTCACCATACAGAATCTTGATAAGAAAATCCAAGAAAAGTCACAGTGAAACATTTTTCCAAACAAGGTCAGCATAGGAAGACAGACTGAGAGGGCTGTGGATGCTAGGGATGGAGTCTGGCCTGAAGCACACTGTGCATGGAGCACACCAGCATCAGGGAGAAGCAGTGCACTAGGGCAAGAGGAGATCCCAATGCCAACTGGCAGCTTTCTTATCCACTACTCAGTTTTGGGTCACAGGTCCAGGGCAGATGGAGAAAAGGATTTATGAGCTGAAGTGGCATTAGGGTGGTGTAGCTAGGAAGGAAGTAGCAACAAAAGTAGTGGTGTGACTCTTAGCTCAGGGGCAGAATGGGGTCTCAGTTCTAGCATCTAGCCTAATCTGAAATCTTCAGAAGAATAATCATGTCAGGGATCCCAGACCAACAATTCTTTCACTCAGAAACAATAGAGCTTTCAAACTGCCTATTAGAAGCTGATTCCAACAGCATTATACTATTGCCTAGACTCAAACCCAGGTCAGGAACTTGGACAGCTCAGACCAGAAGGGGAACATTCAGACTTTACTCTGCATCAGAGTTCTTTGGGAGTACTGAAAGATCCCCAACTTGTGCTTGAGATACTGGAAAAACACAATATTTAGTACTCCAAAAAAGTAGCCCCAAGACCAGTCCAGATCTTTCCTTCAGAAGTGCCCAGCTCTAACATCAAGTCCAAAGTCAAGAAATAGACTAGAATAATGAGAAGGAAAAAGAATCCAGCCATAAAGAGCTGTTATAATGGCAGGGATGTTTAAGACATAAACCTAGAGAAGGGAAATGGAGTCAAGATGGCAGAATAAAAGGAAGCAAGACAGTGAGCTCCTCTCCACAGACACTTCTGTTTAACAGATCTAGAAAATGAACCGGACTTAATCCCAATGGGCAAATCCAGAAAAAGTTGCGGTCAATCCTTTGTCTACCCTGGCATGACATAGGGAGACAGACAGGGAGATCTTCAGACACTGGAGACAGGGTCAGGCTATGTGCATGCTGAGCATGGAACACTTTAGCACCCAGGGAGACACTGTACAACAGGGCAAGAGGAGGTATCAATGTTCCTGGTAGTGGTATTCTGAATAGGAAGGCCCTGGGTAGTGTACAGAGAAAAGGGGAAGTTCATAAACTAGTAGAAGCAGCAGTAGTGGTATGCCTTGGACCTCAGATGCAAAGCAGGGTCTCACTTTCAATGTCTAGTCTAGCCTGCAAAAGAATAACCAGGGCAGGAAACCTAGACCCACCTACAATCTGCTGCTCTGAGGCAACAGAGCTTTGCATTGGGCTCTTAGGGATGGAATCCAGCATTAGTCTGGTTTTTTCTTAGACCTATATTCAGGTCAGGAACTTGCAAGAGCTCAGACCAATGGACCAGCAATCAGACTTTGCCTTGGAACAGATCACTTTAGGAGCACTGAAAGACTGCAGGTACCCATCCTGTTCCAGTTCTGGAAATTACAACACTCAATGCTCTAAGAAAACAACCACAGGACCAACCCTTCCTTCCAGAAGTCTACAGAATATAACCTTAACATCACTTACAAAGTCCAGAAGCAGGATGGAAAAAGGAACAAATAAAAAAGAACCCCACCATAAAGAACTATTATGGTGGCTGTGATGCTCAAGACTATAAAAACATAAGAGAATGACTCCATAATATCTATGAACAATGCCTCAGAGGAAAACACAGCTTGGGCACAAACTCAACTAGAATTCCTGGAAAAGATGAAGTGAGAGTTTGTTGTTTTTTTTTTTTTTTAAGTTTTTATACATGGAATGACAGGGCTTGAGAAAAAAATTGGAAGTGAGAGCTACAGAAGGAAGAATTGAAAGGGGAATTAACAACTTGGCACAAAAGGTACAAAACCTTGTACAAACAACAAACTCCCTGAAAATTAGAATAGGCCAAACGAGGCAATAAGATATATTAAAACAGAGTCAAAAGGCTGAATAATAAAGAATAAAATCTAAGGTATCTCATGTCAAAAACAGATTGAGGAGAAAAAAACGTAAGTGTCATTGGACTATTTGAATGTCATGACCCAAAATCAAAGAGATCCTAGACATTGTATGTCTTTAAAGAAAAGTTTTGTTGATATTTTCTGTTTCTTATATCACTATAGTTTCCCATGTAGCCGTCCTCCTCCCCCTCCCAGAGACTGATCCCATAAGACAAATAGTATTTTTTGGAGAGGAAAAATAAATTAGCACAACTGGTCAATACATTGAAATTCTGAACATTTGTGTAACACCTGAAGACCTCCCATTTCCATGAAGGATAGGTCGCAGGTATTTTCTCATATCTTTTCATTTGAGTCACACTTGATCCTTCTAATTATGTTTTATGTTTACTTTTGATTTTTTGGTGTGATGTTCTTTTCATTTAAATTGTAGTTTCTATGTGTATTGTTTTCTTAATTCTGTTTACTTTATTCTGCATCAGTTCATATAGATCCTTCCTTGCTTTTTTATATTCACCACACATATAATTTCTTATAGCATAGTAATATTCTATTACAGTAAATGTTCTAAATGTACCACAATTTGTTTAGCCATCTTCCACTTCGTTTCAAGTTTTTAGCTACCACAAAAAGTGCTGTTACAAATGTTTTGGAGTATATGGAAATTTTTTTTGTGATCAGTGGCTTCCTTGGGATAAAGGCTCAAAAATAGAGTTCCTGGTTCAAAGTGTATGGACTTTTTAATCACTTTATTTCATAATTCCAAAATGGTGGGTTTTTTTTTTAATCATTTCACAGCTCCACCAATAATGTGTTAGTGTTCTTATCCTTCCACAACTCCTCCATTGTTGAACGTTGCCATTTTTTGTCATCTTTGCCAATCTGCAGGGTATGAGGTAAAGCCTCTGGGTTGTTTTGATGTGCATTTCTCTTATTATTAGTGATTTGGAGCATTCTTTTATGTGGTTGTGAATACTTTGCTGTTCTTCTTTTGAGAACTATTTGTTCATATCCTTAGATCTGTTGAAGAATGGCTATTAGTCATACATATTTTCCAATTGTTTATATATCTTGGATACCAAACCTTTATCCTAGAAATTGAAAAGATTTTTTTCTTCCATTTGACCACTTCTCTTTTTACCCTAGATACATTAATGTCCCTGAAGGAGTTTTTCAGTTTCAAGTTCCCTCTTCTGCTATAAACACAGTATTATCTTCCTCAGTTACTTTGCATTAATATTTTTTTAAGGTGGCTTTCTTCTCACTGGCTCTTTTTCCCTCATTCGTGATCTCCTCTTCTCATTTTATATTCCCTCTTACCCTCCTCCCCTTCAGTTATTTTTTTAATTTCATTTTTTGCATCCCTTTTCAAAAAGGATTTCTCTCAATCTCTTCATTATCTGCCATCTCTTTCTGTTTACTCTAGACCCTCACTCTCTGATTCCTTACCCCTGTACTTACCTGGACTCTCTCTTCTCTATATTCTTCATGCTACTTCTGGAGAAATCACTCTAGGGTCTTGCCCCTCTGGGCATTACCATTTCCTTGTAGGGCTTGTCCCATGGATTCCCTCTTTCCACTGTGCCTCATTTCCACTGCCTCGTTTATTATTATTATTATTATTATCATTATCATTATATAGATCGGGAAAGGCTAAACAATGAGGGATATGGTGGGAGAGGGGCCCTACCATGGGGCAGTGCTGTGTGGCACAGTGGGTACAGTGCTGGGCTGGAGTCAGGAAGATCTGAGTTGAAATCTGGCCTCCGACTCTTACGAGTTGTGTGACCCTGGGTAAGACATTTAACTGCTGTCTGCCTCAGTTTCCTCATCTGTAAAATGGGGATAATTATAACACCTACTTCTCAGAGTTGTTGCGAAAATCAAATGAATTAATAAGTATATCATGCCCAACACACAGTAAGCTCTATATGCTTACATAGTGAACATGTTTTCTTTTAATATTATTGTCTTTTGCTTCTCTTCTAGTTTGTCTTTCAGTTCTGTGTATTTGCATTCCCAACCTGTTGTTCTCCTTTTTGTTTCTTTGGTGAGGCTTACCATTACGGATTCAAGTTTTTCTATTCTCCTCATTATTTTTATTGTGCAGACATAAATTCTACACTCAAAATTCTCATTTCTCTTTTAAACCATAAAGTTATTTGTAGTTCCATGTTCTCAAATTCCACAGAGTCATCTGTCTTATCGAATGTTGGATCATTTTTCCTTCTTTTGCAGTATTTTTTCAATGATACCTGAACTTTTTTTTTATTAGAACTGGAGGCCTTATTTTCTTCTGTTGTTATTGTCTTTCCTGTTGATTTATCTGTTTATATTCAAGGTATTTGAGTTGCCTTCTTCCTGAACTCTTTGGTAATTTCAATCTTTCTTTCCTCTTATTTCCTATATCTCTCACTTCCTGACTCCTTTCCCTCTGATTGTGGTGTCCTTTGCGGCTAGATCTTAAAGTGTCTCAGTTTCCTCCCATGCTGGGCATTTCACCAGCCTCTGCCCCAAGTGACTTTTGGGTGGTCAGAACTAGCCCACCTCAGGCTTGGTGGAGTGCTGTATAGCTCCCCACATGCAGGGTATCCTGGCCTGGTGATCTGTGTCTCTTCCTCTCTCTCTCTCTCTCTTTTTTTACTTTTAAGTGAAGCAATTGGGGTTAAGTGACTTGTCCAAAGTCACACAGCTAGGAAGTATTATGTGTCTGAGGCCAGATTTGAGCTCAGGTCCTCCTGACTCCAGGGCTGATGCTCTATTTACTGCACCACCTAGCTGCCCCCTCTCTTCCTCTCTTTGTTAATTCTTTCCCAGCATAGGCAGTTCAGAGCCTGCTTTCCCTAACACTGGTGCTTCTGGGCTACAGCAGTCTTTTGCTCCTAAAGTACTGTGGCCAAGTTGGCTGCCAAGACTCAAGCAGACTTATGTAGCCTGGAGTTAGGGTGTCTACAGTACTGGAAATAAGAGGGGGATAGGGTCGAGGGGTGGGTTTTGATCTGCTAGTACCTTAGTGCCCATAGCATGAGAGGTAGGGGAAGGGTTCTGAGTGAGCTCAGGGTCAGTGAGCAGCACTTCCTTGGTTTGGGGGGACTTTTTTAAACTTTCTTTTGTATTCTTGGTGTACTAGATCATGGAAGCAGCCAGAGTTGCTTTATCTTTGGTGCATAATTTCTGTTTTGGAAAGATTTGAGAGACTGTGTGGATCAGAGAAAATGTCTAATCCTCCATCTTGTTTTAGAGATTGCATTTCAAGAAATATTCAAAGAAAACTGCTCAGATCTCTCAGAACCAGAGGGCAGAGTAGAAAAAAGAAGAATTTCCCAGTCACTTCCTGAAAAAAACCCTAAAATGAAAACTCTGAGGAAGATCATAGCTAAAATCCAGAGCTTCCAGGTCAAAGAAAAAAATATTGCAAATAGCCAGGAAGAAAGAATTTAAGCACCAAACAGCTACATTCAGTATAACACATGCAGTCACTAAATAAATGGCAGAGAACTTGGAATATGATATTCTTGAAAACAAAAGATATGGGCTTACAGTCAAGAATACCTTACTCAGCAAAGCTAAGTTTAATGCTACAAAGAAAAAAAAAAACCAGACCTTTAATGAAAGAAGATTCCAAGCTTTACTTATGAAAAGACCAGGGGGGTATAGAAACTTTGAAGTTCAAACAAAGGAGTAAAGAGAAACATTATAAGGTAAACATCCATGAACAGTGATTAAAAACTAAACAAGAATAAACTGCTTACATTCAAATAGTGAAATACATGTGTCCCCTGTAAACCCTGTCATCATCAAGATTCATAGAAGGAGTCCAACTAGACAAGGCCTTGGAATGGTTCTGTTGTGTCTTCATGATCTTAAGAAAAGAGTGGAAAGAGAGAGGATGAGCAATACACTGTGGGGAAGGGAAAGGAAAGTTAGGGAAAATGATCTCACATAGTGATGGTGCACAAAGAGATATCTCTACAAACAAAGGTAGGCTGCCCATTGGAAAAAGGTGGGTAGTGGCTAACATTTGAACTTCACTCCCATCTGAACTGGTCAAAAGATGGAAGAATACACATAAGCACATAGTTGTGTACAGAAACACTCAACAGAAAAATAGGTGGGAAAGGGCAGAAAAGGGGAGGGGGATTTATAGGAAGGAAAGATTAAGGGAGCAATTAGTCCTAAGCAAAACAAATTTTAAGGATTAAAAGATAATAGTGATTCTTTTTTGATATGGTAAAGAATGGGAATCTAAGGTGGGGTACCTATAAAATAGGGAATATATGAACAAGTGATAACATATAAATATGATGGAATACTATTGTGCTGAACTCTTATCAGTGTAATAACCAACTAGGATTCCAAGGAACTAACTGGAACATGCCACTTATCTCCTGATAGGGAAATGAAAGACTCAGAATATAGAAATGAGACAAATATTTTTTAGGACATGGCCAATGTGGATATTTGTTTTGATTGACTATACATGGAAGGGAGTAGGTTGTATTCAGGGAACACCAGTACCTCTTGTGTGAGGAATGTCAAGCCCTTTTCAGGGCTGCTTTCCCTCTTTGGTGTCCACCTGATTCATCCAACTTTCATCTCCGGCTCCAAGAAGCTGTAGCATGTGCAGTGGCCACACCCCATACACCGTTTGGCAGATGGCTAAATCAGGTTGAGGGAACTGAGGAGTCTCAAACCCTTCAATGAGTTGGAGGAGGATATCTACCCCAAACATGTGGATACTTTCCCTGGTGGAATGGGCAGATAAGAACAACTGTAATAAAAATTATTAATTTTATCATCTTTTATGATCATCTCTATCCCTTGTTAGTCATGAACTCTTCATCTATCAATAAATCTGGCAGGTGTTTTTTCTTTCTTTCTTTAATTTGTTTATGACGTGACCTTTTGTGTCTGTGTTGCTTATCTGTTTAGACTTTGTCTTGGTATAAGGTATTGTTGGTCTTGATCTAATGACTTCTATCCTATTGCCTAATTTTCCCAGATCTTGATACATAAATCAAGGGGAATCAAAAGAGAAAAAGAAAACCCCAGAGCAATATTCCTAATGAATGTTTGTGAACAAAATTTAAACAAAACATTAACATAGAGACTAAAACAACACATCACAAAGATTATTATACTATGACCAGCCTGGATTTATACCAGGAATGCAGAGTTGGTTTACTATTAAACTATTAAAAGGAAAACTATAAACTTAACCACATAAATGACAAAAAAACAATACAAATCCTATAATTTTATCAGTAGATACTGAAAAGGCTTTGGACAAAATATAACACCTGTATTTGTTAAAAACAGGAGAAAACATAGGAATAAATGGACCTTTCCTTAACATGATAAATAGTATATATCCAAATCCAAGAGCAAGCATTATATGTAATGGGTATAAACTAGAATCCTTACCAAAAAAAAATCTGGAGTGAAACAAAGATCCACTGGCACCACTTTTATTTGATATAATACAAGACAAGAAAAAGAATTTGAATGAATGACCATGAATAAAAAAGAAACAAAATTACCACCTTTTGCAGATTATATGATGTACTTAAATTTCCCTAGAGAATCAACTAAAAATTAATGAAACAATTAAAAATTAGCTAAACTGTAGGATATAAAATAAATCCATACAAATCATCAGCATTTCTGTAGAAGGCCAATAAAACCTCACAGGAAGAGATAGAAAGAAAAATTCTGTTTTAAAATAACTACATAATATATAAAATATTTGGGAGTCTACCTACCAAATACATAAAAGAACTATTTATAACTACAAAACACTTTTTAAAGAAATAAAGATATGAAAAAATATTGGTAGCTAGTAGACTGAATCAATATAATAAAAATAACAATGCTACCTAAATTAATTGACTTATTTAATATCATACCAATCAAACTATAAAAGGCTTGCTTAAGTATTTGTAGAACCAAGAAAAATAACAAAATTCATATGGAAGCACAAAATATCAAGACTCTCAAGGGGAAAAGTGGTAATGAAGGAGACCTAGCAGTACAAAATCTCAAATTATACTACAAAGCAATACTCAAAAATAATTTTGAACTAGTTAAAAAATGGAGAGATTGATCAGTTGGGTAGATTAGGTACCCAACATACAGGACCCTGTAGACTAGTGTTCTATAAACACAAAGGTCCCAGTTACTAGGATAGGGAAGGATTCACTATTTGATAAAAACGGTTGAGAGCTTCACTTTAGCTTCTTTGTGCCTTTCGAATGCATACCCAGTGCTAGTCAGCAGTCAGTCAAAAGTCTATTTCGTCCACACATAGTTTTGCATCCTGAAAACAGTCACCAAATGCTCTGAAGTGGAGAGCAGGGCCCTTCTATTCCATATCATCAGGCACTTTCAGAAGTAAGGTCAACAAATACGTACGCTCTATAGCTCCTAGAGCTCTGAGCTCTTATTGGCCAGTCCTCATATTGATAAAGTTAAAGACTTTCTCACACACCTTTAGTATATCCTCCTTTTTCAAATACAGGGCAGGTGGGTGGCACAGTGGATAGAGTGCTGGGCCTGGAGCTAGAAGACTCATCTTCCTCATTTCAAATCTGGTCTCAGGCATTTACTAGCTGTGTGACCTGGGTAAGTCCCTTAACCCTCTTTGCTTCAGTTTTCTCATCTGCAAAATGAGCTGGAGAAGGAAATGGCAAACCCCTCCGATATCTTTGTCAAGAAAACCCAAATGAGGTCATGAAGAGTGGAACGTGACTGAACAAATAGTTTGTAAGCCAGTTAATCAATGCCCTCACAACTGAATCATGGCTAGCACCAACTTCTTTATTTACTTGGTCTGACATATCTGCTTTTCTTATCTTTGCTTTAGTGCCATTTCCATGTCCCCTAAAATCACCTCCCCTTTTATGAACTTACTTCTTTCTTTCAGGGGCATCACCATCCTTCCACCCCTTCCGGGGTTCATCCTTTACTCTTATTCTCTTCCTGCCCCGCCATGCCATAACCTGGCAAGTCCTATTGATTTTGTCTCTACAACATTTCTTACATAGTGTCCTTTTCTCCACTCACACAGCCACTGTCCTGGTTCAGGCAGACACAACTTCTTACCTGGGTTTTTACAACAACCTAGTCATTTGTCTCTGTCTCTAATTTCCTCCATCTCCAAGATGGTGTCCATATAACTATCAAATTGATATTTCTGAAATATAGATCTGACCATGCACTTCCCTGCACAACCATCTTCAGTGGCTTTCGAGTAACTCTGGGATGAAATACAAACTTCTCAGTTTGGTATTTAAAGCCCTTCACAGTCTGACTCCAATCTCTCTTTCCAGTCTGATTTCACATTACTTTCCTCACACACTTTCAGTTCCAACCAAACTGTTCAGTTTGCTATTCTTTTTTGCAAATGGACAGATAGTTGGGCCCAGAACTGAATAGGAGGAAAGCAGACTGGATTGCTTGTAGGAAATCACAAAGTTGTTTCAATGACCTTCTCTTTGAAGTTCCTTCAAATTTGGCTGTTTTAAAATCTTTTATATCGCCTTCATTTCTACATACTTTCCTACTTGTGCCCAGAACTGTTCCCTGTAACAATTTTTTTTAAATAACAGGAAATAGTTTAGAAAAAGTAGAGTTTTGTATAGGAGCTAGGGATTCTAAGAAGTAGAATTGAGGAGAGTATTCCAGACCTGGTGGAAAGGAATTAAAGTGAGAGATGGAAAGTTCTACAGTAGAAATGGGTATTTATTAAGGTGGTTTAGTAAGAACAGTTGATACAAAACAGTTTTACATTTCCTAGGGAAATGTGGACTCAATCCTAGAAAGCGTGTGTGGCACAAGGGTAATTCCCAGTTCCTGAAAGTCCTTTGGGCAGAGTCTTTAAGTTAGTATAGATAGTATAGTTTTTTTGTTTTTCCTGCTGCTGTCTTTTTAGAGCTTTGACTCTTCAGCCACTCTGTTCTTGTCTTCTGATGCAGAAACTAGCTATTCTGGGGACATTGCTTGGACACTGAGGGGAAGATGGGAAGTCCAGAATCTTCTCTGGACCTTTTGAAGCTCACAAGGACCTCTTTGGGCTAAGAGGAGAAGAGGAGACTGAAGCTGAGGCCAAGATTCATTTGTCCTCTCAGATGATTCCTTCTCAGAGGCAGCTTCTCTGTTCACTCATGGTTCACTTTAATTCTACTGGGTTCTAAACTAGCTCCCTAGTTTCATACAGGCCCCACAGGGCAATATCAAGTGTCTCACCCAATTGAGACTTTCTTCTAAACCTAGAGAGGTGTCCAAGCCATGTTCACACCTTAAAATATATTCTCACCTGATAAATATATCAAGGTATAGCATCTTATTTTAAGAGAGGTGGGCTAATTGATCAACAGACTTAGATGGTGCAGTGCAAAGAGTTCTGGGCCTGGAGTCAAGAAGATCTCAGTTCAAATCCAGCCTCTACTCTTATTAGCTATGTGACCTTGGGCGAGTCACTTAACCTCTGTTTGCCTCAGTTTATTCAACTGTAAAATGGGGATAACTATAGTACCTACCTCTCAGGTATTATTATCATTAATATTGGCCTCCCTTGCTATCAATTCCTGCTCCTTCTCAGTTGAATACCTTGTCTTATACTTCATGAAAAAAGAGGCAACTAAGTGACCCAGTGGATAGAGCACTGGGCCTAGAGTTAGGAAGAAATCTAGCCTCAAACCCTTAATTAGCTATATGTGATCCTGGACAAGTCACTTAACTTCTATTTGCCTCAGCTTTCCCATCTGTAAAACAGGGATGATAATAGCACCTACCTCCCAGGGTTGTTGTGGGGATCAAATACGGTAATATTTGTAAAGTGCTTAACAGAGTACTGGCACACAGTAAAAGCTACCTCAGTGTTAGCCATTTTTTAAAAAGTAATGTAGAATTTTTAAAATATATGAAACTATTCCAAATTTACCAATGATACCTGAATTTTTATTGCTCTTCCTTAGTCTCTTATGCTGGTTCATTATCCATACCTATCCACTCTCTGAGGGTGTCTTCTGTGGCTCTCTCTTTGGATATTTTTTATTCTCTCTGTATATAATCTATGCAGATAACACCCAGGTCTATACATCCAACTCTAGTTGCCTTCCTGAGTTTCACCTATGTATTAGACATTCCACAGGGGATTGTGCCACAGGCATCTGCAGCTCAACATGAATTTAAGAGGCACCTGGGGGTAGCATAGTTGGCCTTTGAGTTGGAAAGACATGGTTTCAAATTCTTCCTCAGCCATTCACAAGCTGTGTGACTCAGGGTAGGTTATTAACTCCTATTTGCTTCCCCTGACCCTGAGGCGGATCATACCTTATAAGATTATAAATGATAGCCTTTGAGAGGAGTCTAAGCTTCAACGACTTGTTCACACAGCTAATAAATCTCAAAGGTGGGGTCTGAACTCACATCTTCTTGGCTTAAAGTCTGGCTTCCTATTTACTATGTCACAATGCCTATTAGTTTTACTTATATTAAAATGATACATGCACTCATAGGTTTAGACATAAAAGTGACCTTAGAGTTCAAATCTAACCTCTTCATTTTACAGTTGAGGAAAATGAGACTGGAAGAAGTGAAGCGACTTCCCTAGCTTCCAGTAGCTGGTAAGTATCTAAGGTGGAATTTTAACTTAGTCTTCTTAACTCCAAATTCAGGGCCCATTTCACTAATAACAGCATTAACTCACATTTATCTAGTGCTTTAAGGCTTACAATTTGCTGTCCTCATAACCAAGTGAAATAGCTTATACATGTATGAGGAAACAAGCTTAGAGGGGCTAAGCAATTTATCCCATGCCCCAACTAAGTGGCAGAGCTTGAATTGAATTCATTCTCTGACTCCAGACTATCACTCTTTCTGGGTGATTAGAGGAACCCTTTATCAATTTGGTGATTCACCCAATCAATTTAATGAGATTATAGAGTGTAGGCCGTTGTCAGAGGGGTCCACCTTCCATGGATCTAGACACGTACCACAGTCCCTTGTTGAAGGAACACAGGCAACTCCTCTGATTGATCGTCAGTGTCTAGAGCTGCCTCCTGAATATTTGTTGACTGAGGCCCTGGAGAACAGATTCATGACTGAGGAAGACCCTCCCTACGATCTACAAGTATGAGCTATGAAATAGCTTCACCCCTGAGAATGGACATTTCCAGTTTTGGATTTGTATTCTTATGGGCAATCCCTAAGTTTGAAATTGGACCATAAGAGCTTTGGAGATTTCCTTAATAGTATGCTTCTCAGTGGAAAAGAGGATCAACACTAGAGGAATCCTGAAGGCGGAGAACTAAAGCTACAAAGGGTCAGGATTTTTGGATCCTACAAACCCTTCATGAAATTTCTGTGAATTGCTCTATAATGCAGGTTTAAGGCTCCGCAATTCCAGAAAAGCATCTTTCTCTTCTAATGGATGCATAATGGGTGCAACGGGCCAGTTGAGCGTTTTATGTTTCCTGTATTTATGCAACACACTTGTGATTCCTTTGTATTTTATAATTTTGTGTGGAGGAAATAAAAGGTTTTCTCAATGACCAATATTTATATTGTACACTCAGCGCAACTCAGGTGGAATGATTAGCAGCATTATTACCACAGTTGATTTCTGTCTGGGCTCTGGTTAGTTCATTGACGTCAGCGTAAAAGCTAATTCAGCATCTGCAGTCGCCGAGAGGCCATGAGTGATATCCCATGCTGTGAGCCAGACAGGCTATTTCAGTTCCCCTAAGACAGCTCAGTTCTGTGAAATCCATTGTACATGATGACTTCCTTTCAGAGATCTTGAGAGCCGTGGCCTAGTGACTTTCTCCAAGGAAAGAGAGTACAGAGAGGACCCTGTGTATTTCAAATACTTCAAGATTCTCTTTTCTGTCACCATTTCTGCTTTGGGCAGAGTAGGTTAATGGCTTGCTTGAGTCAGAGCATTGGTAAGGGAACATTCTTCTTTATTCATTGAAGTGGAAAGAGCTTGGGCTGGTAGTCAGGAAACCTGGATTCCAGTCCAGGCTCAAGCACTGATTAATGATATGACCTTAGGAAAGGCATTTCACTTCTTTGGGCTTCAATTTCCTTAATGAGAGAGGTACAGCATGAGAAGAAGGAAGGTGATAGTCCTGTTATGTTCTGCCCTGATCACACCACATCTGTACTTTTGTATTCAATTCCAGGCACAAGGTTGTTTGTCTGTCTGTTTGTTTGTTTTTTTGCATCAGCATTTTAATTTTTGAATTTTAACAGTCCAAACAAAAGTCAGCTAGATAACATAAATATAGTGTATATGCAAACAATTTACAGCCACTTACATAGATGCAAGAATAGCAAACCTCACAAGAATGTCAAAATATTTCAAGTTTCATGGAGTCAACTATTTAGATAAGACTGATGAGTCATAATTTCAAAATTCGCATATGTAGGGGTAAAGACTTAAAAAAACTACACAAACTCATAAGTGATATTAGAATTTTCGTAAGTGATATTAGAATTTTCCAGGCACAAGGCTTTAGGAAGGACATCGATTAGCTAAGGAATATCCAGAGAAAGGTTGGGAAGCACCAAGTGGGTACTGAAGAGGCTTCGGATCAGATCATGTCATAGGTTTGGCTGAAGGAGGTACAGATGTTTTAATCTGGAGAAGAGAAGATTTATGGGGACAAAGTCACCGTCTTCAAGTAGGAAGAGTAATTAGTTTGTTTTACTTGGCTGCAGAGATCAGAACTAGGAATGAGTGGAAGATGCCAAGAGAAAGACTTATACTTGATATTTTAATAATTAGAGATATCCAAAAGTAGAACAGGCAGCCATAGAAGGCCATGGGCCCCCATCATTAATGATATTCAGGCAAACGCTGGATGATCATTTGTCAGGGGTGTTGTAGAAAGGATTCTTTTTCAGGTACTGGTTGGATTAGATGGCTCCTGAAGTCCTTTCCACTGCAGATATTCTATACAAAAAGGGATTGGACTGGGAAGTCTCTAATGTCTGTTCCTGCTGTAAAATCCTATGATTCTACAAATTGGGTTGGGGACTAGTGCAGAACCTGTTAAATAAAAGAACCAATGAGGTGTTGGCTTCATGAATACCTCTCTGTCTTCCTCATAGTTCTCTTCACCCACTAAATTTGTTGTCTCTAAAGATAGGATGTAGTATTAGGATCATGGGCACAGCCTGATAAGAAGTACTGAAGCATATTAATACTCCAGGTGAGGTTTTTTCCCTGGATGAACGGAAGACCAGACCAGAGGGGTGATTTAAATGAGAAAATGTCTTTCCAAGTTCAAAATATTTAGCTTACAAATAAACTTTTGGAACACAACACACCAGGGTAACTTGGAAATGTGTTGGGTTCCAAAAGTTGTAAGTCAATTGTTTGGAACTTGGAAAGTTTCTTTCTCATTTAAAATGCCCTGTTGCATTGGTTTCAATTGGGAAATGGCTGAACAGGTCATGGTGTATAAATGTAGTAGAATACTGTTGTGCTATAGGAAATGATGAAGGGGACAGTTTCAGAAAGGTCTAGGAGGGCCTGTATGAACTGATACAGAGTAGAAAGACCAGAACCAGGGAAACAATTTATCTAGTGATAGCAATATTGTAGAGATGGGCATTTTTGAAGAACTTGAGAATTCTGATTGACACAGGGACCAGCCACAATTCCAGAGGGCTCATGGACATGCTGTCCACCTCCTGACAAGGAGGTAATGGATTCAGAGTGCAGATTGAGACATAAATTTTTGTTCATGGCCAATGCAGGAATTTGTTTCTCTTGACTGTGTATATTACAAAGGCTTTTTTTTTTCCAATCAAGGGAAGGAGTAGAGAAGGAAAGAAAATAGATTTTTGTTAATTGAAAAGGATTAGATTGATTTCAAAAAAGAGGTAGGAGATTACATGTGTATAATGTTGCATTTAATGTTGCATACACTGTCAGATAGGGCCTTTACATATTTTTAGGGAAAATTAATAATGATTACTTTATTTCTGATAATCTTAGTATCTTTTTTTTAAACAACAGAAGATTCAGTGGGATGGGGTTTGAAGAACAAAATGGATCATTGGGAAGCAACTGTGATGCATAAAACAAAAGCTATCAATAAAAGAGGGAGGGAAAGAGGAAGAGAGAGACAAAGAAAGAGACAGAAATAGACAGAAACAAAGAGTCCAGATAATGCAAGTCACTTAACTAGGCATCACAGTTTCTTCATCTATAGGATGAGGGAATTGTACTTGGCTGATCTACATTCCAATTCTATGATGCTATGTAACTCTGCCTAACTCGTTAAATCAGTTATCACTGTGGGTTTGATTGCCAGCCCACTCAGCACTCTTTTCTAGCTCAGATACTCAGGTTGATCAGCTGTTAGTTTCTGGTTAGAAGTACTCTCTTGCAGTGACCTGAACCTTGACTAAGTGGTTTTGTCATTCCCTGGATTCCTAAGAAGCAAAGTGCTTGCTGGCTGCCCTTACCTGTTTGTTCAGGTTCTTGACATCGTGCTAGCGTTAATATACAGGTTCCTTACCCATTGAAGTCATCTGAATGAGATTTTCCCTTTGGTAGCATGTATTTCAGTACAAATTTCTGTGTAAAGCTTCATCTTCCCTTCTTCAATCTCTTTCCTCTTAGAAAGAGAATTGGGTTGGAAATCAAGTGTTCTAGGTTTGAATCTAAACCGTGTTACTTACTAATTTTATCCCATTTTAAGCCATTTCACCTATTTGGCACTCAGCTTATCTATCTAATCTATCTTTTTCTCATCTATCTAACTGTCTAGATAGCACTATTCTGTTAGATAGTATCTAAATTATCTTCTAGCTCTCAAAGTCTATAAAATTAGGAATAGAGTAAGTGGGACAGCCTTGGAGAGTAATAGAAAGGAAGTAGAGTTCTTCTGGCTGTGGTAAAGAAATGGAGTTGAGCTACTGGGATTGAAAAGAAGATGTGATTAGCTCTGAAAGTATTTGGGAACTTACCCAGAGGACTATGCAGTAACCTTCTTAAGTCATACATATGAATATTTATTTCTCATGCATTTAGACTTGAAAAACATTACTCTCTAAATCCAGTGGGAATGAGATTTTAAAAAAGAGGGGATAGAAAGGTAAAAAGACAGAATGGATAGTGGCATTCCCTACTTTTCTCTTTAAAAGCAACTAAGTCAATATGCTAGGTCTAAATTCATGTAATCAAAATTGTCCATTCTACCTCCCATGAACCTCTGTATTACTTGTTTGGTCATGAATCCTTCCCTTATCCATAGATCTGATAAGGTGCTCCACAAATTTGCTTATGATAATATCCTTTGTGTCTAAGTCATTTACCCATTTTGAGCCTATCTTGGTTTATGGTGTGAGAAATTGATCTATACTCAGTTTCTGCCATGCTACCCTCCAGTTTTCCCAGCAGTTTTTGTCAGATAGTGATTTCTTGCCCCAACAGCTGGTATCTTTGGGTTTATCAAACACACCTAATGTGCTAATTTGCTTCTGTTTATTGTACACCTATTTTGTTCCATCTATCTCTTTTTCTTATCTACTACCAAATTCTCTTTACTTTTATAAAATGAGGTGTCAAATGAGAGTCAAACTCTTATGTTTCTTCTCATTCTAATACTCTTTAGTTCTGATTTTATACCCGAGGGCCAAAATTATCTATTTCTATCCTGGCACCATTTCAATGCTTCAGCAAGTACTTTAGTCTATTAACTAGAAGCAGATAAGACTCAGTATCTCTGAAGACTGTGTCATTCATAAGTCCCTCACAGACAGCAGCAACTCTTGGGTCATAGTGACGATAAAAATATAGCATGAATGTTATCTCTCCAACCTGTCTTGATCCTGGAATAAGACAACATTCAATACCCCAAAAAAGCAGAAACAGGACCAGCCTAGACTTCCTCTTTAAAAAGGTCAGTAGAATCTAGCTCTACCATCAAATCTTTCAAAGTCAGGAAGTAGTCTAGAAAAATGAGCAAACAAAAAAAAGAATCCCACTATATAGAGCTATTATAGTGTCAGGGATGCTAAAGACATAGCTAAGAAGAATTGGGGAATGACTCCAAAACATCTACAAGCAAAGCCTTAGAGAAAAATAGCTTGGTCTTAATCCAGCTAGGATTTCTGGTAAAGATGAAGAGGGTTTAAAAAGATTTTTTTTTATAAACATATTGAGAGTGTTTGAGGGGAAAAGAAATGAGAGTTATGGAAGAAAGAATTGGAAAGGGAATTAATAGTTGGGTACAAGATGTACAAAACCTTGCCCAACCAGCAAATTCTCTAAAAATATGAAGGAATCAAATAGAAGCCATGAAGCAACAAAAAATATTAAGTCAAAATCAAAAGGCTGAAAAAATAGAAGAAAATGTAAAGTATTTGGTAGCAAAAACAATTGACCTAGAAAAAAGATTGAGGAGGAAAAAAATTAAGAATCATTGGACCATCTGAATGGTTAAAAAAAAATTCCCTCCCCCCAAAAAGGAGCTTAGATATTGTATTTCAAGAAATGTTCGAAGAAAACTGTTTAGAATCAGAGGACAAAGTAGATACAGATAGAATTCACCAATCCCATGTCTTGAAAGAAAACCTACAATGAAACTCTTAGAAATCATATAACCAAAATCCAGAGCCTCCAGGTCAAAGAAAAAATTCTACAGTCAGAAAGAAAGAATTCAAGTAGTGAGAGGCCGTATTCAGGATCATACATGATTTAGCAGCCATCCACTACAAACAAACAGAGAACTTGGAATATGATATTCCAGAAGGCAAAGGATATAGGCTTACAGCTAAGAATAACTTACTCAGTAAAACACAATATACTGTGACAGGGGGAAAAATGAACCTTTAATGAAATAGGGGGCTTCTAAGTATCTCTGATGAAAAGACCAGAGTTGCATAGAAACTTTGAAGTTCAAACATAGGTATGAAGAGAAACATAAAAAGTAAACATGAATGAACAATGATAAAATACTAAAAACAAGGATAAATTCCTTGAATTCAAATATGGGAAGATGTTACGTGTCTCCTTTGATCCTTATTATTATCACGGTTCATAGAAGGAGTCTAATTAGACAACCTGGGAATGGTTCTACTATATCTTGATCTTAAGGGTATAGTGGAAAGAGAGAGGAAGAGGAATAGATTGAGAGGAAGGTAAAGGAAGTTAAGGGAAAATAATCTCAATAATCAAGGTATCCAAGAATACAACTGTTCAAACAAGGAGTAAGGCATGAGGGAAAGCGGTTGACACTTGAACCTCACTCTCATCTGAACCAGTCGAAAGAAGGAAGAATAAGCACATACAGATGGGTACAGAAATACATTTTACTAAACAGAGAAATAGGAGGGAAAGGGGAAAAGAAGGATTAGGAAGAAGGGAATTAGAGGAATTAAGGGAGGGGTTGAGTTCTAAGTAAAACAAATTCCAAGTATGTACAAAAATATTTATAGCCCTTTTTGAGATGGCAAAGAATGGGAATCTGAGGCCCATGAATCAGGGAATAGATAAACAAGTTATGATATGTAAATATGATGGAATACTATTATGCTGAATTCTTGTTGGTCTAATGAAAAAACACATTTTCAGAGGATTAATAATGAAACATGCTACCCCCCTCCTGATAGAAAAGTGAAGGACTCAGAATGTAAAATGAGGCCAAAATATTTTTTGGACATGGCCAATGTGGAAATTTATTTTGTTTGGCTATACATTTTTATAATGGGTTTTGTTTTTCTTGTGTTCTTGGGGAAGTATGAGAAGGTGAGTTTTGACTAGTTAAATAAGTTTTTAATTAAAAAAAGAAAATATGGAATTGGTAATGATATTTTATCTCTTGAATTAGTCATAACCAAACCTTCAACTAACTATCTTTCAGACCCAAGGCTTGTATTCAAAGGGTTGTATGGTTTGACCCCTCTTGAATGATTTCCATTGTTTACATGAATAGCTAGGAGATACTGGATTTGGAGTCAGGAAAACCTGAGTTCAAATCCTACTTCATACACTTAGCCATGTGATCCTGGCTAAGTAACTTAACCTCTTTCTGCTTCAGTTTTTTTATTCGCAAAATGGAGGTAATAACAGCGCATACTTCATAGTGTTTTTGTGAGCCAGAAATGAGAAAACATTTGTAAATCTCTGCAAACCTTAAAGCACTATATAAATGCTAGCTATTATTGTTATTATTTCATGGTACCAGGACCTGAGACAATGCCTTTCATAATATGGGAATCAGATTGTAAAAAGACACATTCAGGAAATAAGTTTCAGGAGAATGTTGTACACGATAACAGCCATGTTGTGCGATGACTAATATTGATAGACTTACCCCTTCTCAGTAATGCAAGGATCTAAGACATATCCAAATGCTTCATGATAGAAAATGCTATCCACATACGAAGAAAGAACTATGGAGTTTGAATGCAGATCGAAGCATACTATTTACTATTTTTTTCTTCTGTTGTGTTTTGTTTCCTATTTTTGGTGGTTCCTCCTATTGGTTCTAATTCTTCCTTACAACATCACTAATGTGAAAATATGTTTAATGGGAATATATATGTATAGCCTATATCAGATTGTGCGCCATCTTGGGGAGGGAGGTGGAGAGGAAAGGGGAAAAAAATTTAAAACTCAAAAGCTTTTGGAAGTGATGGTTGATAAATCAAAATAAATTAATTCTAAAAAATGAAATAGGTTTGTGATCTTAAAGAAAAGGACCTTGAGAAGGCATAATAAAAGGGCTGGTACAGTGGAAAGAAGGCTTACTCTGGATGCAAAGGACCTGGGTCTGAATGCGGGCTTTTCTATTTACTAGCTACGTGACTTTGGGAAAATCACTTATCCTCTCTAGTTTCTTCATTTATAAAAGGAGGGGTTTGGGCTACACATCCCTTTCATTTCTAAATTGATGATCTTATGAAAATTGTGGTTTGCTGGGAAGCTAAATGAGATCATGAGGCTATGCTATGTTCTGGGAGGCTAATGATTCATGATGTTGGGTTGCCCGGATATAAGTTCTAAGAAGCGAGGAGAAAAACATTATAAAAGAGATCACATGGAATGAAAGGTTCAAGATACAACTGAAATATTTTTATGCTGAGGTTCTTTTTTGGTGTGGAAGCTTGTTCCATCATGACCACTCCTCTCCTACTTAAAACTGTGACCTGGAGCTGGGTAACTGCTAGCTGGTACCTGTCCTTGCTCCCAGCGCCAGTACGGGAGTCCCCTGGGATATTTTTCTGCCCAGGTCTTCATTCCCTTCCTGTCTCTGCACACTGGGCTGCTCCCACTGCTGCTTCACCGCACTCCTGGCTAGCCTCCACACCAGTGTCTACAGACCTCCCTAACTTTCTAAGCTGACCCGGGCTGGAAGGATGACTCGTTGGGACTTTTTCCGTGGCTTTCCCATGCAGAATTTAGATCTGGCAGGGACCTTAGAGTCCATCATGTGCAATGCCTTCATTTTAAAGGTGAAGACACAGAGTCTGAGACTGGATCACTAAAGGCAGCTAAAACCTATCTCTTTTGGAAAATAGTTAATCAATACCAAACGTAGTCAACAAAAGAAATCACTTCTACTTGTCTTCTGTTTCTCCTTATGCATTAATAGAATTCTCTTATCTAATCTGGCCATAAAAGGTTAGTTCATGACTTGTTGGACCCTATTTCTTTTTCTTTTTTTTCTTTTTTGGCTAGGCAATGGGGTTAAATGACTTGCCCAGGGTCACACAGCCAGTACGTGTTATGTGTCTGAGGCTGGATTTGAACTCAGGTCCTCCTGAATCCACGGCTGGTGCTCTATCCACTGCACCACCTACCTGCCCCTGAATCCTTTTTTAAAACTTGAAAACTCAACTTTTGAACTTTGAACTAGGAAAAGAATGAGTAACCTGGTAGTAAATAGCAGCTTCCAACTCTCATGTGGTTTACGTGTTCTATGTTTCTAATACAGAAATAAGAAGCATATTGCTTAGTTAAGAATAATTGAGGGGCAGCTAGGTGGCAAAGTGGATAAAGCTCCAGCCTTGGAGTCAGGAGGACCTGAGTTCAAATGTGACCTCAGACACTTGACACTTGCTAGCTGCGTGACCCTGGGCAAGTCACTTAACCCTGACTGTCTAACCGAAAAGCAAAAAAAAAAAAAAAAATGAAAGAAAAAGTAGAGGTATAACAACAACAATTCATATTTACATAGTGCTTTAGATGCTTTTCCCACAGCAATATTGTGAGGTAGATAGTAGCAGTATTAACAAAGTTTCAGAGATGAAGAAATGAGGACTTCTGAAAAGAAGAACAGAATTTTCGGGGCTACAATCTGCTGGCCTTTAGCTTACAAATAACCAGAAAACATACTATTTTTATCTATACTGTTTTATTTCCAATAAAAGATCTGCCTGATTAAGAGTTAAGGAGCTGATCCTGTCCCTGGGGACCAATGACTTCCTGATGCAGTTTATACAAGTACATTTTGTCAGTGAGTAGGTGTGGGAAAAACACACAGTAACAAGATGTCATTTTTAGTCATTGCCCACATGCTATTTTTTAAAATTATTTTTATTTATTTGGTTAAATATTTTCAAATTACGTGTAAAAAAATTAACATTCCCTTTAAAAAAATTGAGTTCCCAATTCTTCCCCTCCCTTTCATCTCCTCTCTCTCTTTGAGCAGGCAAACTATTTGATATCAATTATACATGTGAAGTCATACAAAATATATTTTCACATTAACCATGTTGAAAAAGAAAATACAAACAAAATAAGATAATAAAAATAAAGAAAGTGAAAAAAAGTATATTTGCCTCCGCATTCAGTGCTCATCGGTCCTCTCTCTGGAGGTAGATAGCATCTTTCATCGTGGGTCCCCTGGAATTGTCTTAGATCATTGTCTTGATCGGAGCAGCTAAGTCTTTCACAGTTGATCATCCTTACAATATCATTGTCACTCTGTGCAATGTTCTCCCTATTCACTGGATCAAAATGAGACCATAGATAAACATCCAAAGAGATTTTACCTCATGCAGCAAATTCCTCCATTTACAATTAAAGCAGGATATTGTTGTCATAAAGGCAATAATAACACAAGACTTTGGGAGGCGTTTTGTGGCTGTCACACAATACACAGTCAAATAACATAACTTCTGCCCCAAAGCCCATCGGTTTGGTACTCTCTCCTCACTGGTGGAGATGAATGTCCTGCCCTGTGTGAAGAGTTGGCAAGAGCAGTAAAGCTCTAGCCTTTGTCATCCGTCTTTGGGACTCTTCAAGGTTCAAGTCACTTTGGGAGCTCCTGGCTTCCAGCTTTGAGAGGGGAGATGGAAGAGGCCAAACCCACTTCAGGTTACTGAAGGAAAAGATCATGGGAAGACATGAGTGGAGCTAGCAGTCTTCATCATGTCACTATCGCCAACTAGCTACACTTCAGATTATGAGGAGTTTCACCTTGGGTATAATCCAGGACTCTCTCTCTGTCTCTCTCTGTCTCTGTCTCTCTGTCTCTGTCTCTGTCTCTGTCTCTCTCTCTCTCTCTCTCTCTCTCAGTTGAGCTGAGTTATCTTATTCTCTTTGCTATCTCTGATTTCAGTTTTGCTACAATTTGGATAAATGTGTGTTCATTATGGAACTGGTATTTGGAGGAGAAAGGAGTTAAGCCTTGGATATAGAGCTTGGGGTCCTGCTTCCTTCCAATAATGACACAGCAATCAGAAGTTAGATTGAACCTGATCATATGATATTTAAGGGAGCATATAGATTTAACCCTAACTCAGTATTCTTCTCTCTGATAAAAGCAGAATGGCTAAAGGCCAAAGGCCAATGGGCCAGAAGCCCAACTTCTGGCTTCCCTTCCTGACAAGAACTGAAACCTCCTGTGGAGAAAGGTGGAGGGGAGAAGAAGCTCGAGATGTCTATTCTAAACTCTTTTTGAGCCACATATTGACAACCCTTGCATAAAGTGGGCCTCTCTACACACAGGCCTTTCTCCTTTTAATAACATTGACATTACTTTGGTAAACACTGAGTTCATATAAAATATGTAAAGGCCTTTACTACTTTTCTTTCAGTTCTTCCGGCATAACCCTGTAATCATACTGCATACAACGTATCATTCATATATCTTAAAGTAAATATCAATGATACAAATTGACGGCCACAAAAATAAGTCATTGACATTGTGAGATTTCACAAAAAAGTGATGTAGCTTCACTCAAAACCTGAAAGACACTTGTTAAAATCAATGTCGCTCCTCAACCCAGTAAACTCCAGTGGCTTTTATATTGCTTCTCAGATAGAATTGTCAAGTTCTCTACTTGGCTTTCAAAGTCCTTAACAATTTGACTTCAGCCTATCTCTCCAGCCTCACTATGAATCAATCCCATTCTCATACTCTACAGACATATCTGCCTACTCATTGTGTCTCACTCAAGGCACTTCATCTCCCCTCTCTGAGTCTTTGTATTGGTCATCCCACATGGCTGATACATACTTCCTCCTCACCTCATAGAATCATTCATTTCTTTCAAGATACTCTTCAATCACCTAAATGTTTCTTGACTGACTGCCTCACTTTCTCCATTATGACTTTTCTGATCTTCCAACTGTCCTCCCTCACTATCTTAAATTTAATTACCTTTCATTTATTCTGTAGATACTTATGCCCTGTCTTGTCCAAATGAATGTTAAGCTCTTTGAGAATAGTGATTGTTTTACTTTTTGTCTTTGTATTCCTAGTACTGAGCACAGCCCCGGCATGTAGTAGGGACTGAATAAGTAGTTTTGTTTTTTGTTTTTGTTTTTGTTTTTGTTTTTGGCTCGGCAATGGGGTTAAGTGACTTACCCAGGGTCACATAGCTAGTAAGTGTCAAGTGTCTGAGGCCGGATTTGATATCCGGTCGTCCTGACTCTAGGATTGGTGCTTTATCCACTGTGTCACCTAGCTGCCCCTGAATAGTAGTTTTAACTGATTAGTTAAATAATCCAAAATCAGTATTCTAAATCTGATAAAGAATAACTTATCATCCATAACCAATAATGCAGATCTAATGACCAATAACTAATAAGTGATTTTAATAGCCAGTATTCAATAATCTCCCTTTTGGTCAAATCCTAATTAAATAATGTGAGCGAGCAAATAAGAAAGGAGTTGAAATATCAGGCAATGCTAGATGGTAATGGATATTATTCATATTACAAATGTTATAAAACCTGAGATAATGAAGGTTTGTTTCAAACTGCAACATGTGCCAGTTTCTTATATCTATTTTCTCACATTCTTTTTCATTAACAACTGCAATATTGTAGTACATCTATAGATGCCACATGCTTTTTTTTTAGTTGTGAGGAAAAGGTAATCCCGTACAATTGTAATTAATGTACATTTTTTGAGGAATATAAAAAGTAGTATAAATATTCAAAGTATGATGGAAAAATCAAGGATTCCAAATAGAATCAAATGATCTTAAAATAAAAATGAGCCAAGATCTAAAACCCCACCCAAAATTTTCATAAAAGTTACCTTTTTTTTTAGTATGCTTTGTGAAACCATTGATACTTAAATTGGTCAAGGATGTAGGTGTAGTACTCCTTTCTAATAAAAGCATATACTTTATGTATGCCTACAAGATCCCATTAGCCTTGGGACTCCAACTCATCACCACCCTCTGTCCCTCTGCTTAGACAGTGGAGCCATGAACCCCCAAACTTCCAAAGAGGGAGCTCAACTCAGAACATCTCCTTATTTCTCACCTGGTTGTACTACTTTGGGGCTTCTCAGACCTTTTCCACCATGCACTCAAGTCAGGTACCACCTCTGTCCCCTCCTTCCCTCAACCTGCTTTGCAGCTTTCTTTAGTGTATTGTCTTCTTCCATTAGAATGTAAGCTCCTTGAGGGTAAGAACTACCTTTTTAAAAATTTTTGTATCCTTAGTGCTTAGCACAGTCCTGGTACATAGTAGCTACTTAATAAGTGTTTATTGACTGACTTGCCTTTGAACCATGCAGTTTACTCAGAATCGCCAAATAAAGTTCACAGTTTTCTCATTTTATGTTTCAAAAGAATAATATTAGATATAAATTGATCTTATCAGTAAAGGTCAATGTGAACTGCTAAGCTAGTATGATTAAAAATGCAGTTGCAGTTTATCACTACATGTTTCAACAATGTTTATTATATTAATGTTCATTCCACATAGTCACAAAGGACAATTCGTTTTTGTAGGATTATTCTCATATTAAAACAGCAGATTGCATTTCACATTTCGACAGTCTAGTTTCATGCTAATTAGTGTTCAGTATATTTTCAACATTACGCTTCAATCCACTAAATTTCAAACTAAAGTAATTAAGACAAAAACTATAATCTAGTTGTTATATAATTGAGTTTTTACCTTATATATTTCTGAAAAAGATAGGTCTGACATGGTTAAATAAAATGCCTAACAACCTAGACAAGCTAGAATGGTGAATTCTGGTGAATGAACTTTATCACATGTAATTTTGTGGGCCACATAAAATGATGTTGCTTTTCACAATTGTCCATAATGATGTACATCTCCAAAAATATAACAGTCATCAGTACAAACAATTAGAGATGTGTTGGAGGTTGAAGGTACTAATTTGATAGTTTGAATAAGAAAGACAATTGGTTACATGTACTGCATGGAGAGACCTAATATTGTCTCCTTCCCAAGAGCCATCAGTAATCAGGATTTGTCATAGAGGTGTCTTAGAGACCAATGGAGCATTTACAAGGCATATTGTAAAAGTTCACAAAATGAATCACTGATATAATTTATAAGCAATCATTTCAAAATTAAAACATTCTAAATATTTCCAGCTCTCATGAGGTATGTTCTAAAACAAAATAGTCCTCTTATTCTGGTAGTTCAGATATTGTAACCTCTATATATAGTGAGAAATTGTTTGTATGCAAAAGCACTAGTTTGCAAAACTCATATACCTTTTTTAACATATAATTTGAAACTTTAAACCAATTTTCCAATTACCAATCAACAAACATTTATTAAGCATCTGCTATAATTATATAATAAATACTAATAGCTAACATTTACATAGTGCTCTAAAGTTTACAAAGGGCTTTACAAATATTATTACATTTTTATGAGAAACAACCCTGGGACGTACGTGTTCTCCATTTTATAGAAGAGGTAGCTGAGGCAGATAGAAGTTAAGTTACTTGCCCAGAGTCATGCAAATCTTAAGTGCCTGAATCTACATTTATACTCAAGTGTTTCTGACCCCAGGTCCCATGTTCTACCCACTGTACCATCCAGCTGCTTACTTATCTTCAAGGCTATATGCTAAGCTCTAGAGAGTAAACTGCAAATAATAAAACCATGCCTACTTTCAAGGAGCTTAACTATCATGGTATATTTCTCAGGTTAAAATAAATAAAAAGCCTTCTTGTTTCCACACACATTCTTACAGAGGTGGATAAGTTGGTTTTTTTTTTTTTTAATTTGTAACAGAAAATTATTTCATAGGCATTTCTTCAAACACAGTCAGGGTTTAATAAAGTGTCTGACTCTCAAGGACATTTTTAAAGACTATTCACCTTTTGATTTAAAACTAGAACCTAAGCATTTCAGACCAAAACACTCAAGATTGTTTCAAAGCCCTATATTCAGTTTGCAGTCTTACACATAGGTATAAAAAAAACCCTTTAAACAGAGGACAAACACCTTCAAATAAAAAACATCTCTGTTATGTTAGTTCACAGACAAACATGCATAGAAAGCAATAGCTACAAGGCAATGCAGATTTTAAAAAAAGGGGGGGAGCACCCTTCCTTAGCATCAGCCCCAGTGGATTGAGTTTGATTACAACATTCAGTCTTTAATTCCCGAACTAACAAGATAAAGCTGATTACAACTATTTCATTTACTTAGGGCTAGTTCCCCTGTTTCACAGAATAGGTATTACATATGGAGTTTATGGGGTGTTCAGGAGGACTAGCACCTCTGGTTTGAGGGCTTGCTGATCCCTTTTCAGCCCTGCTCATCCACCTTTGGTGTCCATCTAATTCACTCAACTCTCACCCGTGTCTTGGCAGATAGGCTATACTAGGTCGAGGGGAGCTGACAGGTCTCAAACGCGTTGGTGAGTCAGGGAGATGTTTACTCCAAGTATGTGAAGACTTCCCCAATGGAATAGGCAGATGAGAACAATTTGTTCCAATGGCCATGAAGGCGGCTAAAGCAGGCACTGTGGAATACTTGGTTAGACAATCGAAGATGCTAAAGGGTCATTCACTGCACCCTGGGCCGTTGCCAGTAGTCCTGACTTTTGTCTTGCCACTCGACTCTGCTTTCTGGAAGAGAGAATGAGGCTGATGACTTTGTGCAACTCTGCATCACTTAAATCTAATTCACATGCAAGTCGAGACATCACCCTGTGATGTCATTGGTCCTCTTCAAAAATGGAGGACAAAAAGAATTATCATATTAAGTAAATTTTGGGCTTTCCTATTTAATTATCTATTTCTCCCTTTCATTCTGAGTGGCCAGCTCAGTTACTGTCAATCATGCAACTGCTCAAAATTTGAACCTAAATTCTTATTTCGTTCCCTCTGAAACAGATTCTAGCTAAGTTAAAAGTTATTTACCATTTCCCCTAAATTGATTACAGCACTAATACAAGAACATATATAAGACAAGATAGATACTCCCATTAGCTCATCCACACAGAAAATATTCTCCTGAGATCCATGCCAGGTTTCAAGATTTCCCTTCTCCTGCATTCCAGTCTGACTGACAGGATTTTCCCCCCTCAGGTCTAGCTTTCTCTCCCAGAAAATTAAACTTTTAAATTGATTTCCCTTTTTCTTGCCAAGAAACCATTTTCCTTGGCTTTAGCTACCTCTGCAAGACTTAAAAAGGAAAAAAAAAATGTATCTTAATTTGAAGCAACGGCTATTTTCTCCCTTTCATCTTCCAAAGCATTTTCTATTCTATGAGCTTTTATGATTCATGTCCAAGAATTCAGTTTTATTTTAGAAACTTCTACCTATAAGTTCTATTTGTTCAGAAAACTTACAATCTTGAGAGAATAATACATCATATAGATACTGGGTTTTCCTTAAGTGGGCCTTAAATAGAGAGACAATGGGTTCTAGAATTTACATAATCACAGCTTATCCTCTCAAAGACATATAAGGAAGACAAAAAGTAGTTACATAAGGGTCCACCTGTTATTTGGGAAAACTCTTCTGGGGTTAATCCTTGACTTATGGGAGAGGTACAGACAGTACAGATGGGAGAGGTACAGTCAATACAGATATAAATAGACAATCCTATAACAATGTAGGTGATTAAACACATTCTTTTCTCCTGGGTTCCACTCTAGGAATCTGGTGGCAAATAAAAATAAAATGAGGGTTCTATTCCTTGGAACCATCTTTTCTACTCTGAAGACAAAATGTGCCGATACTGCTTTATTTTATTTTCATCAAATACAGCTAGGGCCCAGCTAGTACAAATATTGAACCCTATGGAAGAGGTCACATTATTTGAATCATTCCTGCATATTTCTATTAGGCTGGAACCAATGAGCATATTTCACAGAATTATAACTTTGAATAGTGTAAATTTGAATTCATGTAACTACTTCATGGGATTCATTTTTTTAAATTAATCAAGACCAAGCTATAATCTGTCACATCTTCTAGCAGACAAAGAACCTTAGAAAAGTGGGGGAGAGGATTCTGGGGCTACTACCTGCTTCTGTTTCATTGTGATGGTAATCCTGAGTGTTTTCACTTGGTGGCAGATTAAAATTAAATTCCTCAACCCATCAGAGCACCCCAGAACCCTGAGGGCCACATGTAGTAACCTGGTTCTATAAGAATGGGTCAGAGAGATACTCACTATATGAACTTAAACATCAACAAGGAGCAACAAATGTAATATACCAAAAACAGAAAAAAGATTGTATGGAAGTTAACTTTTATTACATTGTTTGTTTGTAAATTAAATTTAATAAGATAGTAACAAAATTGCCTTGCCTATCTGTGCCCCATTTTAATTTCCTTTTGCTTTTTTTTGGAGCATTTTAAAAACTAGTTCATTGGTTTCTTTTCTTTCTTTTTCATCACTTTCACTATCCACTGGCTCTTTTCCTCAAAATTCTCCCTTGTCCACTAATAAAAGCCCTCTCTTTTAACAAATAAATATCTTCAAGAAAAATAAATTCACATATTGTCCATGTATGAAAATTTATAACTCACTTGTACCTCTAGTCTATCAACTCTCTGACAAGAAATATGAAGGATTGTTCATTATAAGTTTTCTGAAATCATTATTGGTCACTTCATTCTGCTGAGTTTTACCTTTCATCATTTCTTATGGCACAGTAATATTCCATATTTATATTCTATAATTTGTTCAGTCATTCTCAATATGGTGTATCCCACCTTGTTTCCAATTCCATGCTACAACTAAGAGTGCTGATATATATAAATGTGTGTGTACATATGTGTGTATGTATAATGTATGTATACTTGTATATATGTATATATGTGTCTCTAGGTAATACATACAAATGTGTGTGTGTCTAATTCTGACTGGTTTGAAGCATATGTCTAGTATATCACTGGGTAAAAAAATATGCACAGTTTAATGACTTTTTGGGCATAGTTTAAAATTGCTTTCCAGAATGATTAGACCAATTCATTGCTCTACCAAGAGTATATTAGTATACTTGTACTCCCACAGACTCCCAAAATGGACATTTTGGGTTTTTTTTTCTGATCACTTTTGCCAATCTTATGATTATGAGGCAAAACATCACAATTGTTTTAATAGTGATCTGGAGAATTTTTTTCATTTGATTGTTTTAATTAATTTTTTCATTTATTTTCTCTCACTTCCATCTCTCCCCTCCCACTAAAAAAAGAAAAACAAAACCATTGTAACAAATATGTATAGTGAAGCAAAAAAAAAAAAAATCTATGATGTTTATGCCCCAAACATATGTTTCTTATTCTAAATATTTAGTCCATCACCTCTCTGTCAGGAGAAGTCTTCATCACCAGTCCTTTAGAATCATGGTTGATCATTGCACTGATTAGAATTTTTAAGTCTTTCAAAATTGTTCATTTTTGCAATGCTGCTGTTACAGTATAAATTGGTCTCCTGGTTCTACTCACTTCACCCTGCATCAGTTCATTCAGGTCTTCCCAAGTTTCTCTGAAACTATCCCTTTCATTATTTCTTACAGTAAAATAATATTCCATTACATTCATATATAATAATTTATTTAACTATTCCTCAATTAATAGGCATCCCTTCAGTTTTCAGTTAACACCACAAAGAGCTGTTATAAATATTTTTGTATATCTACAACTTTTTCCTGGGTGTACTGGACTGAGAATTAGGGGACATAGGTTCAGGGGTAGGGAACCTGTGGCCTCAAGGCCACATGTGGCCCTCTAGGTCCTCAAGTGTGGAGCTTTGACTGAATCCAAACTTCACAGAACAAATCCCCTTAATAAAAAGATTTGTTCTGTAAACTTAGACTGTCAAAAGGCTGCACCTGAGGACCTAGAAGGCCACATGTGGCCTTGAGGCCACAGGTTCCCTACCCCTGTTTCTAGTCCCTACTCTAATATTGATTAGCTATATGACTTGTACAAGTCACTTCATGTATATGGGCCTTGGTTTTCTCATCTGTAAGTGAAGTCATTGGACTACATATTCTAGGTCCTTCCTAACTCTGAGTCAATATGCCTTTAGTTTTAGAGTATAGAAGGAATGGTGAAAAACCATCACCACTAGTGACTTTAGAGACCCAAACTGCATTGTAGGTCAATAGTATCATTGTCATATGTGAATCACAATAACTTTTTATTTTAACATTAGTAGTGAATATGAGGATAGGGAGTTTGAGGTACAGAGAGTAGAACAGAGATTAAAGCTGCCTCTCTGGTGGTTATTTTATTTTTTCTTTTCAAAAACAGTTTTAGTGAAGCCTTTGTTTTTCACACCATAGCCATTTCTAGGTGTCCCTTTCCCTATAGAGCACTCTTTGTGACAAAGAAAAAGAGTTAAGTCAAAGTGACTGTCACAGCAGCTGTACTTGATACTGAGTGTCACCTTCTACAACTGTAGTCCCCAAACTCTTTACTGAGAGAAGGGCAAGAAATTATCGGGCCTCTACAACCAAGACTGTTCATTGTTATTTAATCTGAGCTTAACTGCTTTCTGAGTTGTTGGGTTTTTTTTTTAATTTACATTACTGTGATCATTGTGTACACAATTATTATGGTTCTTCTGGTGTTTTTTTTTTAATTCCTCCTCATAGGGCAATAATATTACATTATATTCATATGACATTCATATTCAGTCGTTCTCCAATCTATGAACACTATTGTTTTTCCAGATTTTTGTCATCCAGGGGTTATTTAAATGGCTAATATTATTTTACTCTAAATTGAAAAGTTAAAAAAATCACACATTAGAAAGATGGAGAAGTCAAAAGGAGTCAGAGTTGGAAGGGGTTAGGAGCCACAAGACTAGGTTCTAATTCTGGTTCTGATGTTAGCTGTCTGTGTCACCTTAGACAAATCACTTAAATTTCTGTGTCACAGTGTTTTCATTTGTGGTCAAATGCAAATGGTGATTACATAAAAGTCACCCACCATCCTTACCTCCCTTTCAAAATTGTGAAGCTAATATAACATATAAAAAAGCTATATTATGATGATTATGATTCATATCTTCATATTTTTAGATGGAGTAAAGGGAAAGCAAATCTAGGACATATTACTGTACTGCTATTATTATTTTATATTTGATATTCTGTGGACTGTTGGGCAGGTGGATAAAATAGCTATCTTGTAACTGAATAAAAGTGTTGGGATATAGGCTTATCTGAAAGTATCTGGGATGTCTCCAGTAGAAGAATGGATAATAGGAATGATATGTACTTTATCATGTTCCTCCATGGTTTTGATTTGTTCTGCTAGGTCAGTTAGGTGGCATAGCGAATAAAAGGCTTGACTTAATTTCAGGAAGATGAGTTCAAATTCTGCCTCAAGTATTTACTAGATATTGGAGCCTGGGCAACTAACAACTTCTCTCAGTTTCCTCATCTATAAAAATGGGGATAATAATAGCACCTATTTCATAGAGTTGTGAGGATCAAAAGAGATAACATATATAAGGTGTTCTCCAAACCTTAAAGCACTATGTAACTGTTTTAGCTACTATTAGTATTTTTATATTTTCAAAGCTTTTTATTCTATGTAGCTTGGAGATTTTGAATTTTTGTCATAGTGACATCTCCTTAAAATGTTGTCCATAAGCGTTTTTGGTGAATGTTACGTCTGGGCAATTTTGGCCAAGATTTCATTTGTTGAATTCTCGTGGATATTTTGAGGTTTATATTTGTGGTAATGGGGATTTATTGTGCATTATTTTATTAAAGACAGCTAGTTTTTGACATATAATTCTAACCACCAAGTTCTATCTTGCTAGGTATCATTACTGTTATTTTCCTCATTTTTAAAAATCTTTTTTATAAGTTTCAATTAGAATCAGTCCTAAGATAAGAAGCTATACTATTATTTTTTGAATTTAATGTTCTATGAACTATTGCATAGGTAAATAAAATAACTTTTTAAAATTGAATATAAGAATTGGTATATATAAATTCATCCTCTGTAGACCCCATTGAAAACATATTCAGTACAAGTCCAGTACCAGACATACCAGACATACCAGACAAGATAAATATACCTCTTCCTATTTCCATGTGACTTTGATTTCTTCTACAGGTACATTTATTTTGATACCTTTTCATTCCATGTATATTGGATATTATGGGTACCTTGCATGGAGATATCTATTAAAATATTAGGCTCAAGTTTTTATGGCTCAATGTTTTGTTTGGATAGTTATAGGAAATAGTACTTGGTAGTAGATAATACTCTGGATTCAGGACAGCTTGTTGGTCATGTTCTGCAGGATATTTTGAGGTCTGTATTTGTAATATGGGAATTTATTGTCTGTCAGTCCATGAAAAGCAGTGAATTTCTATAGCAGAAATGTCAAACTCACTGCCACTGCCAGCAAAACTAGAACCAGATTAAAACTGTAACTAGAAAATGTCTAATGAGATAAATAAAAATACAATGCAACACAGTTAATGTTAATTTGTGGTTTTCTAAGTCAATACACAACTGTTAGTATCTGTTCCTGATTGAGTTTGATACCAATGTTCTAAAGTGTAATTCTAGCCATCATAGGTATTCATTTGGTATTAAGTTTTTATAGCCTGAAGAATTACACAGTTTCTAACATTTCCTTACATAATCTGAATTGATCAATAAATACAGGGTCCTTAAGGGTCACTATCTTGCAACTTCTGGTGGTGATGACCTGGTCCTGAATTGCCATCATAAGCTCCTTTTTTCTCATAAGCAAATTTGCACAATACCACCATTTGTCTGACTGTTCTTTGTCGACATTTTGTTGGATGAGTTCATGTGGACGTCAGTCGGGGAAGGTCTCTTCATTCCACTCTTGGATCCTAGCCATATCATCGGCTCTAATGGAATGTAAACCATGTTCCATTACATTTGACAAATCCAATAGCATGTGCCTTTTGTAACCCTTGACTATTTCTTGGTAAAATGAGGTCAGCTTGTTCTAAAAGTATTCCATAAGTTACTCATCTGTTTGTCATGTGCTCTAAGAATGCCTATAAATCCTTTCTTCCTTTTTAAAAAGGTCTGTGGCTGCCTTAGGATGATAGGCTCTGAGTTTTTGTTAATATTGTAGAAGTTTTTGTGAGGATACTTTGCAAATCTGTTAGGATTCATTTTATAGTTTTTACAGCATATATGAAGGCTGATATTGCATATTTATTAATTGTTTTAAACTAGTTCATTCCACTGAACTTTGATTTCAGTATGCTGATAAGTATTTTAACATACTTAGCCATGGTATTCTCCATATAGCTTTACACACAATGTTTTTTGTTTATTTGTTTTGTTTTGTTTGTCTGTTAGTTTCCCCTTCATCCATTGTTTAGTTTGACTTATAGATTCAAGCTCAAAATCTTTAGTCTCTATTTTTCCTTAGTATACATTAAGATTTTTACATTGATCTTGTTCAAATGACATTTTCATGTCATTGAAGAATGATTCCATGAGATAAAGGAGCTATTTGATGTTTTGTTGTTGTTGTTTTTGCGGGAACTATATTGCTTTATGTCATCAAGGTACATAGTGTTTAATAAGATATTTTGGTTTAACTAATTCAATTCAGAAGCCATATTTAGTTCTATTTAAGAAAGATCATAATGGATTTAAGGCTAGGCACAAGGATAAGGGGCTTAAGCTGTCTCTTTGGATAATACTAAGTTTTATATTAATTGTTCTTGACATTATTATGTAGGTGGCATGTTTCGAATAGAGTGCTATTTTCCATGTGGATGTCAAATATTCTAACCTTCTTGCTATACATACATACATATCTACAGGTATACTTGAAACATGCCACTTACATTCTCACTATACATATGTGTGTGTATATATGCATACACACATATAGATATGTATAGCAAAAATGTTAGAGTATTTTATGTCTTTGTATATGTATATATATTTTGTGTGTTTATCCATATATACACACATATACTACATTTTTCGTTATATGAAAAGTCATGAGAGCAGAACTAAATCAAAAGATTTGCAATAATCAATAAAGGCAATGTAAATGTTATGGCTCTTTAGGGTGACTTATTTAATTCTTGAATTGATTATAAATTGTTCTTTATACCCCTGGATTTATTTTGTATGCTCCTGCTGCTGCTGCTGTTGGTATCTGGTTTCAGATCACAGGACAACAAGATATCAGAACCAACACTGCAGGTAACTCAAAGTGCATGGATACAGCCATGATGCTACTGTATGCTGTAGCATATATTTCCAATGATGAATTGTACCAGATATGGCATAAAAGAAATCATCGAGGACACAAATGAGCAAAAAAGGACATGGAATGGTCATGCAGCAGCAGTTAGGTGGTGCAGTGTTTAGAACACTGGGTCTGGAGTCAGGAAGATTTAAGTTCAGAACCCACCTTGGAAACTTAGTAGTTGTGTGACCCTGGACAAGTCATTTAATCTTTGACTCAGTTTCCTCAACTGTATAATGGGGATAATAATAGTACCTATTCCCCAGGGTTGTTGTGAGGATCAGGTGAATATTTGTAAAACACTTAGCACAGTGTAGTATATAGCAGGCACTGTATCAATGGTAGTTGTTATTAATATTACTAGTAACAAAAGACAGCTCATATTATATGTTAGTAGCTAGTAAATATTAAAAGAACCACATAAAGGCTTCTCTTTAAAAAATCAAATTAGCTAATAGTTTACTGATTTTGTTAGTCTTTTAAAATAGTTATTGGTTTTATCAGATCATCTTTTTGTTTTCTATTTATAATTTCTGGCTTGACTTTCAAGATATATTCTTTTGTACTTCTTTTAGTTTATCAATGTCTAGTTTTTAAAATTGTATTCTCAATATGTTTTGCTAAAATATGTTTTCAGCTAAGAATTTTCCTCTGATGACTGTTTTATATATATATATATACATATATATGTGTGTTATGCTATGTTGTCTCATTGTTATCATTATCATGAAAATAATTACTTATTATTTTTATGATTTGCTTTTTTGTCACAACATAATACTACATTCCTACCTGGTGAATTAACATTTATTGAGGTAGTATTGCACAGATGAAGGTGTTTTAGTTGGGATATAAGGAGAATAAGGATGAAGGGAAATAGGAAATGTACTTGTGACTGACTGGGACAAAGGAGAAGAAGGAATCTGTTATGTTTTAGATCTTTCACCTTGTCTAAGTGTCATTGGAAGAGCAAGGTGAGAATATTGGAATGGGAAGAATTGGGCAAAAGTTGGAAACAAGTTCCATTCATGGAGAGGTTGCTATTCTAGGGACTTCATAGTATATTTCCCTAAAGATGGGAATATGGTGGTATGTTAGGATACAAAAGAGCCTGGGTCATCCCAAAACACTCCATCAAATCTTAGAAGTGCACTACTCTGGAAATAAACAAGAAGCACACCTCTAGACTCCCCAGAGAGGAATCCCTAGAGTCACCAAGCACCCCTGAGACAGGAAAAAAGGGGTAGCAAGAGGACAGGATGCAGGCAGATCCTTAAGGGTTGGCACCTCCTGGCCTAAGGCTAGCAACACCCAAGCCATCCTGAAACCTGCAACCCTAAGCCTAGGCATGCAGATGTCCAGAACAAGAGAATAGCCTCAAGCTATTCCAAGCAGGTTCAGCACTATACTCGGAATAACCTCAGGCTATCCCGGTGGGTCCAGCATAAACACTCAACGCCTGAGCCCAGCAGCAGGGAGAAAGAACCAAAGAGCTTACAGCAGGGGGAGGTCCCAGAGCTCTTGTCAAGAGGGAGCCCTGAAGCAGAGCCCAAACCTAGAGAAGCCCCAGAGTCTCTTGAAAGGACGAGCCTAATCTGGACAGTGGGCCTTAGGCCCAGGCAGACCTGGTCCCTGCTGTTCAGGGGCACAACTTGACATGTACTGACCCCTTGACCTACATACTGAGGCTGATGAGATAAGTAAACCAAGGAAAACAGCAAATACTATGAGGAAATTTCTTAGGTTAAAAGATTCTCAGTGGGCAAATTCTAAAGAAAACAGTGACCTCATAACAATTTCAGGTAAAGTCTCAGGAAAAAAATATCCTGAACATGGGGGCTGCAGGACTACCTAGAAGAAATGAAACAAATGGTATAGAATATATAAGCTAAGCAAGGACACATGGTAAGAAAAATTGACAAATTGGAACACATGGTAGAAAACCTCACATAAGAACTAAATGCAATGAAAATTAGAATGAGCTGCACAGAAAACAACTCAATAAGACAATAAGAAATGTTAAAAACAAAACCAAAAGATTGAAAAAAAAAACAGAAGAAAATGTAAGAAATATGCTATCAGAAATAGTGTCCTGGAGAACAGGTCAAGGAGAATTTATTTTAAAAGTACCAAATGATCTGATAACCATGATTTTAAAAAAAAAGATTGGGTATCATAGAAATCATAAATGAAAAATTCCCAGAACTCTTAGAAATGGAAGGAAAAGTGAAAATGAGAATGATATATCAGTTACTTCCTGGTTGTAAACCCAAAAAGAAAACAGGAAGATTATAGAAAAAAATCCAGAGCTTCCATGTCAAAAACAAGAACAAGAAATAATAAAAGCAAAATAAATAACAACAAAACCATAAGCAGCCAAAAAGAAAGAATTAAAATACCAAGAGTCACAATAAAGATCATGAAAGTCTTAGTATCAGCCTTACAAAGGAGACGAGAGCTTGGAATAAGATATTTTAAAAAGCAAGACAAAAAGACTTGCAGCCAAAAGTAAACCTATCTGGCAAAACTAAGCATAAAGCTAGAGGGCAAAAATGGATCATTAATGGAATAGAAGATTTCTAAGCTTTTCTGATGAAAAGGCAAGAAATGAGTATTGAAATGGAAATGTAGACTCAAAGGTACAACTGTTTGTTGTTCAGTCATTTTTCGTCATGTCTGCTTTTTTGTGACCCCATTTTCGGTTTTCGTGGCAAAGATACTGGAATGGTTTGCCATTTCTTTCTCCAGCTCATTTTATAGCGAGGAGACTGAGTCAAATAGAGTTAAGTGACTTGCCCAGGGTCACACAGCTAGTAAGCCTAGTCTGAGGCCAGATTTGAACCCAGAATGAGTTTTCCTGACTCAAGGTCCAGCACTCCATCTACTTCTCCACCTAGCTGCCCAAAGGTACAAACGTTTGTTTAATTGAAAGGGAATACGTAGAAATAAATTGTTTACATGTTAATAGGGGGATAAGAAATTAATGTCTTCTCAGAACCTTCATAGACTTAAGGATCATTATAGAAAGGTAAATATGACACAGGGTTTGTGGGTAGTTTTGTTCGACATAATGAGAGAAGGCAAAAAAGGGAGGGAGAAGGAAGAAAGAAGGGTAGGGAAATGACTGTTGTGTAATAGAGGTGAATAAGATAAAGTAAATAGATGTGGAGGGAGGGATGGGAGGAGAGGGAACAGTAATTCCATTAGCATCATTTTCACTTGAATCAGATAAAGGAAGATTGAACACAATTGCGTACATATACTGAGTGCAGAAATACATTAAACTCAAGAGGGATAGAAGAGAGAACAGGAACAATGGAGGAGTAGAAAGGGAAGGCAGGATAGGCAAGGGAACAGTCACAAGCTAAACAAACTCTAATGTTAGAGGGAAGAGCATGAAAGGAGAATTTAAAGGAGAGAAAAAGAAAGAAAGAAAGAGAGAAAGAAAGAAAGAAAGAAAGAGAGAAAGAAAGAAAGAAAGAAAGAAAAACCTGGGATCACTGGTGGGAAAGAGAAGAGCTTCAACAGAGAGGAAAAAGGCTATTTCAATGATAAGATCTCAGGTATTAGGAAAACTCACTGTCCGTTACAGCTTCTTATTTGTATAGGGAGGGATAGAAGCAAAGTGCAAAAGGACAGGATAGAGAGAAATACACAATTAAAAACCATAATAATTGTGAATGGGATAAATTCATCCATCAGATGGAAGAGGGTATTAGAAAGAATTAGAAAACACAATCTCATAATCTGCTGTTTGCAAGAAACACTGGAAACAAAGATTCCTGTACAGTTAAAATTAGGGGCTAGAGCAAAATCTATTATGCTTCAGCTGAACTAAAAAAGAAAAAAAAAAGCAGGAGTATCAAACACGATTTCAGAAAAAGCTACAGTAAATGCAGTCATGGTATAAAGAGATAAGCAGGAAAATTACATTATTCTTAAAAGCAACATAGATAATGAATCAATAACTAATGTATTGCACATAATAGCATCACATTTAAAGGAAAGTTTCAGAAATTATTCTGTCCAAAGCTGTTACCAAAACAGAAAATACTGTTACCAAAACAGACAACTTAAAGGAAACGAATGCTTACCAAAAGAATGGGAACAGTCAATATTTCAGTTATGAGAAATAGGCACATTGGTACATTGTTGGTGGAAATGTGAATCAGTACAACCATTTTGGAAAGAAATTTGGAATTATGCAGATAAAGTGAATAAAATGTCCAGAGATCCCACTACTAGGCTTATACCTCCAATGAGGCCACCAATAAGAATAAAATATTTATTCTAAAATATTCTTCTTCTTCTAACATATTTATAGAAGCAAATTTTGTGACAGAAAAAATTTAGAAACAAAGTAGATGACCATCAATTAGGAAATGGCTACACAATGGAATATTATTTTGCTGTAGGAAATGACAAATATACTGAATGTAGAGAAGTATGGAAAGACACTCACTGATGTAGAGTGAAGTAAGCATAGTTAACAAAATAATATTTATGATGCCTATATAACAACCTAACAAAAATGCAACCACATAAAAAAATCAAAGATTAATGTTGCAAAACTACAAAGAAAAAGAATGACTCAAAAGAGATATGAGAAGATACCCCTGCCCCATCCCTTTGTAGAAGTGGGAGGTCTACCAGTGTGATACACTATACATTTTTAGACTTTTTTGATGTATTGATCATAATTGATGACTTTTTTCTCTTTATATTCTTTGTATTTAAAATATTACTTTTGTATGTGATGGCTTTCAGTATGATAAGTAATATCTATCCAAAATCAAAGGCATTATAGAAATAAAATGAAGGGCTGGAGCAAAATCTATTATGCCTTAGATGAACTCAATCGTGATTTTAGAAAAAAAAACTACAGTGAATATAAGCATGATAAAAGAGATAAGCAGGCCTTTCCAACGAGATCAAGGACAAAGCAAGAATGTCCATTATCCCAAGTATTATTTAACATAGTGCTTGAAATACTAGCTATAGCAATGAGATTTTTAAAAAAGAGAAATTGAGGGAATAAGCATAGGCATCGAAGAAACAGGGCAGCTAAGCGTGGCACAGCAGTTAGATTATAGGGCCTAGAGTCAGGAAGACCTAAGTTCAAATTTTTTCTGAAGTTTGCCTGCTCATTATTTCTTATGGAACAATAGTATTCCATTACATTCATAAACCACAACTTGTTCGGCCATTCCCCAATTGATGGACATCCCCTCAATTTCCAATTCTTTGCCACCATAAAAAGAGCTGCTATAAATATTATTGTACATGTGGGTCAAAAGGTCAAGAATCTTAAGGGAAATAATAAAAAAAAGTGAGAAGGTACAGGGCCTAGCAGTAGCAGATATCAAACTATATTATAATGAAGTAATAATCATCAAAATTATTATTGCTAGTTAAGAAATAAAGAGACCTTTTATCAAATAGTGTTGAGGGAGGCTCTGGTGGGGAAGGAGACAACAAGTCTCCAGTTTTTATATTACCTGATCTTTTTCATGTACCCCTACCTGCAAATTGTCAAGTTCTTGATACCTTGGGGAAAGAAATGAGATTCAAGGGCCCCGCCACTTTTGCTGAGGTAGGCCTATCTGGATTATATTAAAGTTAATGATAAAAGCTGCTCCCACCTTGAAGCCATTGCTGATATTCAGTGATTAGCCTGTCAATGTATTGCTATCTTGATGCAATTATAATAAAATCCTTTTAATTCAAAGAAAGAAATAAAAATGATCTCTGGAACTGATGATGTATACAACGATTGTGTATACAACACACAGAAAGAAATCTTAATAGTTTAGTGTTTGATAAACCCAAAAAACCCCTGCTAGTAAAAACTTACCATTCAATAAATATTACTGGGATAACTAGAAAAGTCTGGTTGAAACTGGTACAGAACAACATCTCACATCATATAACAAGATAAGCTTTAAATGGATAAATGATTTAGATATTAAGGGCGATTTCACAAAGAAATTAGAGCAACAAAGATGAAATGACCTTCCAGATCTATGGACAGGAGACAACTTCATGACTAGAGAATCACAGGAGATAAAATGGACAATTTGATTACATAAAATTAAAAAATTTTTGCTCAAACAAAACCGACACAATTAAAATTAGAAAGGAAGCCGATAACTGAGAGAAAAAAATCTTAGCAGCAAGTTTCTCTTGTAAGGGTCTGATTTCCAAGATATATTAGGAACTGATTCAAATTTTAAAAAATAAGAGCCATTCCCAAAAGATATAAACAGCCAATTTTCTGAGGAAGAAATCCAAGCTATCAGTAGCCATATGAAAAAAAATTCTCTAAATTACTAATATTTAGAGAAATGCAAATTAAAGCAACTCTGAGGTTTTATCATACACTTTTAGATTAGCAAAATTGACAAAAAAGGAAAATGAAAAATTTTGGAGAGGCTGTGGGAAAACAGGTTTATTAATGCACTGTTTATGGAACTGTGAACTAGTCTAGCCATTCTGGAAAGGAATTTGAATCTATGCCCTAAAAGTTACTAAACTACATGCCTGTAACCCAGCAATACTAGAAAAAAGGAGGAAGATGAATGTGTATAAAAATATTTATAGTAGCCCTTTTTGGGAGGGTTAGCAAACAAGTGGGAACTAAAGGGATGCCTTTCAATTGGGGAATGGCTGAGTAAGCTATGGTATATGATTGTGATGGAATGTTATTGTGCTGTAAGAGACCATGAAGGAGACAGTTTCAGAGAAACCTGGGAAGATTTATATGATTTGATAAAGAGTAAAGTTAACAGAACCAGAAGAACAATTTATACAACAACATTGTAAAGAGAAATGACTTCAAAAGGCCTAGGAACTCTGACCAGAATTCAACTCTCTTCCTGACAGAGAGGTGATGGACTCTGGATATTGATTAGATCTGTAATTTTTAGACATTGACCAATAAGGGATTTGTTTTGCTTGACTGAACATATTTGTTACAAGGGTTTTTTTTTTCTTTTCAATGGTGGAGGGGGAATGGAGAAGTAGAATGGAAAGAAAATAGATGTTTGTTAATTAAAAACAATGAAATTTAAAATATTTAATGGGCAGAATGATGTTTTAGTTGTTATTGAATCAATCAATCAAGGTTTAAAATAGGTATGAACAATTCCTGGACACCTGTATTAAATTGATCAATCAGTTAAAGGCATAAAGATATAGGTAAGAATGAAGGAAATCAGATGTTGCCACACAGGAAATTCCTTGTGGTCAGTTACAGATAATTGGTCATGCCCTTTGGGGTTTATATAGAATGGCAGGCCAGCATTCCAGTAGCAGACCAGCCTGATGCTGAAACAGTTCCAGCTAAGCCCCTGAGATGGAGTAGTCTTTATGAGGGTGAGTATGTGTTGGGGGTGGGGGATAAGGAGAACGTTGCTCTATGCTCAAGAGTCTAAATGAATTTGCTCTCTTTTTGTTTTGACACTGAGCAAATGGAAGCTGAAAATGTCAGAGATACAATCTTTATGTAACACAAAAGGAGGATTACAGGTTTCTGACATAAGAGGAGAGGGATTACAGTACAGTTGACGTAGGAAAGGAGGCTTATGGTGCATCTGACAGAGCAATAATTGTACAGAATTATTTGTAGGGTTAGAATAAATGAATGAACTGAGTGGGTGGTTCTCAGAAAAAATAATGTGTTACAACAGTTCTCTTTTATGGAAACTTGGCACAGGTTAGGGAAACAGAGCATTATTTACTCTAAGAAAAGATACCTGAATTCTTAGGTGGCTGATTCATTAAGCTCTTTTACTTGGTGACTCAACAATGTGTGGATACAGGGTTTTTGTCACAGATAAAATGTTCTCCAGGCATCTCTCTACAAGCATGTTGGAATGAGAATATTTAACATTTAAAAAGACCAAATAACCCCCTCTGTAAAAACAGTTATTCTCTATCTCTGAGCAAAGCAACTGATACAGGACAGAGGAATGATTTGAGTTCTGCTTTTCAATGAAGAAATAAGTGTAAGAAAGGGCGATATTGTGTCTACTCTTACCTCCTCATTTAATATCTGTAAAGTTTGTTATCACACTAGTTGAAGAAGCACTAAACTCATCCTTGGACGTGGATTTGAATTCCAGATCTTACACTTAATATTTATGGGATCATAAGCAAGTCTCTTATCCTTTGATCACATTTTCTCACTGATAAATACTTTCCTTTATGGAATTGTGAGGAAAGTGCTTTGTAAAACTTAAAGAGTTATTATCATTATATCCATTCTATTTATAGGTTTCTCCAATAAATGCTACTTTGATGTCTTATCATGCCATGCAGATAATACTGAAAAAACCTCTAAAATGCTTTTCCAGGGGGCTACAAAATTTGGCTTAGAAAGTCTTTGATATTGGCCTAGAGAGAAACCATCAGTCAGTCATCCAAGGACCTGCCTTGCTAAGTTTAGAGAAGCTCATCACCATGTTAGTCGTAGGGTCATGAATTATTTGGCCACAGGAACTCCTGAAAAGTAATAAAACATGACTGACGTATATGACATTTTTAAGTTCACAAAGTACTTTACATACATCATCTCATTTAATCTTCACAAATGAGATATGTGGCATAATAAAGTATTGGAATTTGAATTGGGAAGACCAGGGTTCAAATCCTGACACAGGCACACACACACTCTCTCCTTCTACGGCAGGCTGGGCTAGATACTAGAACTGAAACCTCATTCTACTCCTAAGGGTTTGAGCTGCATCACTGCTTCTTGCTTTTGAACCTGCTCCTTTTCTAGCTATACTGATATCTCAGGGCTTCTCTGCCTGGACCGCAGGTCTCCTTCTTGGTCTGTTCTGGATTGGTGACTCAGAACTGGGCAGTAGGTGACAAAACTGCCAATTGGCACAGTGCCCTGATATGGGTCTGTGGTACCCTATTATGGGTCCAGGACCTCCTTTTGCTCTAGGGTACAACCTCTTCCCGAGGTGCCAGAATACCCCACAGAAGCATGCTTCTGGCTTGATCCTATCCCCAGTATCATCAGATCTCTCTGTTTGCCTATGCCAACCTGGGCTGACGGATGACTCATTGTGACTTCTTTTTTTTCTGGATTTGCACAACAGGATTCAGTCTGGTGCATTTTCTAGTCATGTATTGAAGACTTTTGTAGATGGGAGTTCTGCTGTACTGCTTTCTACTGCTCCGTCATCTCCTTGATATATCTCTAATCTGTTGTCATATAAAACACAGATGTCAAAAACACAAATCCTGAACAGATTAAAATGTAAATGGAAAAATATTTAACAAAATACATAAAAATACAATAAAACATAGATAATATCAATATATGGTTTTCTGAATCAATATGCAGCCTGCAGGGATTCCATTTCTATTTGAGTTTGACATTACTTATGTAAATATTGAGGTGAAGGAGCATGATATAATGGAATGGGCATTGCACCAAGGTGAAGGACATGGATTTGAGTCCCATCTCTGAAATTTACAAGTGTTACCCTATCTCCAAACACACTTAACTATGGACAAGTTACTTTAGTCACACTGTAGATTCTCTGAGCCTCAGTTACTTTGAAAAATGGGACAATATTATTGTGCTATAAGAAATGATTAACACAGCCTCAGGCACTTAACACTTACTAGCTGTGTGATCCTGGGCAAGTCACTTAACCCCGATTGCCTCACCAAAAAAAAAAAAAGAAAAAAAAAGAAATGATGAACAGGATGCTTTCAGAAAAACCTGGGAAGATTTACATGGACTGATGCAAAGTGAAATGAGTAGAACAAGGACAGCATACACAGTAATATTGTATGATGACCAATGGTGATGACTTAGCTATTCTCAGCAATACAATGATCCAAATCCATTCTGAAGGACTTATGCTGAAAAATGCTACCCATCTCCACAAAAAGAACTGATGGTATATAAATGCATATTGAAGCATACTTTTTTAAAATTTTCTTTATTATTCTTGTTGGTGTTTTCTTGTTTGTGTTTTCTTTTGCAGCATGGCTAATATGAAAATGTTTTGCATGACTACACAAACATAATCTATGTCAAATTGCTTGCCTTCCCAAGGAGCGGGGAGAGAAGAAAGGATAGGAGATAACTTGGAATTCAAATTAAAAAGAATGTTAAACATTTTTGTTTACATGTAATTGAGAAAAATTAAATGAAAATTTAAAACAGACAATAAAATTACTCTGCCTATCATATAATTGTTGAGATGAAAGTGCTTTGTGAACTGAGGCAAGCTATATATGTGATAAAGTATTATGAAAAATTAGAAATTCCCAGGGAAACTAGTTAATTAAGCTTGTTAAATTGCCAGCCATAGTTTTACACATAATCCCTCCTTGATAAACTCTTTCCATGCGTCCTGAGAATAATTCTTGTATTCCTGTAGAATAAGGTATACAGGGGTAGCAGAGACATTTTTGCTTAGAGTTAACAGGTTATTTTTTAGATGGTTGAGGTTGCTCAAAGTCTGAATAATAAGTAGGTAAATCAAAGTGTATTGTGTGTGTATGTGTGTGGGTGTATCTGTCTGTTTAGACATAGCTACTCAATGCCAAAATACCTGGTCATTTAATGTTTCAAAATTCAAGTCACACAAATAGATGATCAATAGAACAGACCTATTACATCTTTATAATCATCTACTTTGCTGATTGCTGATTCAATTCAATTCAATTTAACAACCATTTATTAATCACTTATTATATGCAAGGTGCTATACCAGATATTGAGGATACAAAGAAAAAAAGAGAGTTCATGCTCTCTAAGAGATTACATTATACTGAAAAGATACATCTAATAAAATAGATAAGAGAAAACAAAGAATTTACAGAGTAATTTTGAGGTGGTAATGGTGGTAGAAAACTCTGACAACTGGGGGAGGGACAGACATGAGAAAAATCTTCCTGTAGAAGGTGCCGCCTGAGTTGAGCTGTAAAGACAGAATGGATCTATGAATTAGTCCAGACTTCTAGAAAGCAATGTGGAACTATGCTCAGAAAATTACCAATTGCATATACTTTGTTCCAGCTATCCCACTACTAGGCCTGTAACCCAAAGAAATCAAAGATATAGAAAAAAAGATCTACATATACACAAAAAATATTTATACCAGCTCTTTCCAAGGTAGCCAAAAATTGGAAACTAAGGAGGTGTTCCCCCTATTAGTTTTTTTTTTGCTTCTATTTAGTATTTTATTTTTCCCAATTACATGTAAAAGCAATTCCCAACATTCATTTTTAAAATTGACTTCCAAATTCTGTCCCTCTCTTCCCACCCCTCTCATTGAGAAAGCAAGATTATACATGTGTAGTCATGCAAAATATTTCCATCATAGTCATGTTATAAAAGAAAACACGGATCAAAATAAAAAAACAAGAAAAACTTCAGTATCACTGGGATCCATGGGTATGTTGTGAAGTAAGGTGTAAGAAGACTGGAAAGGTGGTGGTACAGGCAGGGGAGGTCGGTTATGAAGGGCTTTGAATGCTAAACACGATTTTGTATTTGATTCTGGAGGTGATAGGGAGCCACTGCGGTTTATTGAGTGGGATGGAAAAGGGTGACATGATCAGATCTGTACTTGAGGAAAATCACTTTAGTGGCTGATTGGAATGGGGAGAGAATTGAAGCTGGCAGACCCACAAGCAGGTTATTGCTATAGTCCCTGCATGAGGTGATGAGAATCTGCCCCAAAGGGGTGGCACTATCAGAGGAAGGAAAGGGGCATATTTGAGAGATGTTGCAAAAGCAAAATTGACAGGCATTGATAGCCACTTGGGTAGGGGTGTGGGGTGTAAGAAATAGTGAGGAAACCAGGATGACTTACTTCTAGGTTGCAAGCCTGAGGGATTGGGACAATAGTGTTTCCCTCTACAATAATATGGAAGTTGAGTGGGGTGGGGTTGGAGGAAAGATAATGAGTTCCATTTTGGACATGTTGAGATATCTATTAGATGATTTCTGAAAGGCAGTTGGAGATGTGATATTGGAGGTGAGCAGAAAGTTTGTTAGATCTGAGAATCATCAGCATAAAGTTGGTAATTAAATTCATGGGAGCTGATGAGATCCCCAAGTGAAGTAGTAGAGAAGGAGAAGAGAAGACGGTGCAGTACGGAGCCCTGTGGGACACCTATGGTCAATAAGCATGACCTGGATAAGGATCTAGCAAAGGAAACTGAGAAGGATTGCTCAGATAGGAAAGAGGAGATGAAGAAGAATTAAAGCAGCAGATAGTAAGGGTAGTCTAAGCCTAGATCTTGGCAGGACAATATTGGTAATAAAATAAAGGGGCAAGGTACTGAAGAGGACAGTGTGAAGTTTAACTGCTTCACCAAGGGATCAAGATAAAAAAAGGAAGGAGAACGTATGAAAGGTGGAGGGATTGGAGGATTGTAAGGCAGAGGAAAGATGGAATGGCAATAAATTATGATCAGACAAAAGAATTTTAGAGTTTATAAACATGGAAATGGAATACTTGTGGTTCATCTCAAACAGAGAATGACCATCTCTGTTTGCAGATGAAGTGGGTTGGAGAAGTAGGTCATGAGAAAAGAGAACTAGGAAGAACTAGGAATTTGGGTTGTATGAGGGAGTTGAAGTCCCATGAGTATGAGGCTAAGAGTTGGAGAAGAGAGAAAGACCGTGAGACAGGCTCATGGCGATAGTAGAGAATAGCTACCAGAATTTTGACTGATTCACAAATAGGAATTAAATTAACCTCAGAGGAGAGATTACTGAGTGATAGTGGCAGAAGGAGAATCTAGAAGTGGCAATGGGGAGCAAGGGATATTCTGACTCCTTTACCACTACCATTGAATCAGAGGTATGAGTAAAATTGCTGGAAGAGATGACCAGGGATGCCATGTTATCAGGAGGAAGCCAAGTCTCATTGAGTATGAAAAGATGTTAAGAGTGAGAAAAGAAAAAGTTTAGCATCAAAGCAAGTTTGTTGTCTATGGAACAGGCATTCCAGACAGCATAAACTTTAAGCAAACTGTGTGTATCTCTTTTAAAAAAATTTATTTTTAGTTTCAACATTAATTTCCACAAGATTTTGAGTTCCAAAATTTCTCCCCATCTCGTCCCTCCCCCCACCCCAAGATGGCATGCATTCTGAATACCTCTTCTCCTAATCTGCTCTCCCTTCTATCTCTCCCCTGCTTCTCTTATCCCCTTCCTCTTCTATTTTCCTGTGGGGCAGGATAGATTTCTCTACCCCATTTCCTATATATCTTATTTCCCAGTTGCATATGAAAACATTTTTTTTTAAGTTTTGTTTTTAAAACTTTGGGTTCCAAATTTTCTCCCTTCCTCCCTCCCCACCCACCCTCATTGAGAAGGCAAGCAACTCGATACAGGTTATACATGTGTAGTCATGCAAAACACCTTCATAGTAGTCATGTTGTGAAAAACTAAGTATATTTCCCTTAATCCTATCCTGCCCCCCCCATTTATTCTATTCTCTCTTTTGACCCTGTCCCTCTTTAGAAGTGTTTGCTTCTGATTACCCCCTCCCCCAATCTGCCCTCCCATTTATCATCCTCCTGCTCTCTTGTCCCCTTCCTCCTCTATTTTCCTATAGGGTAAGATAGATTTCCATATCCAAATGAGTGTGTATGTTATTCTCTCCTTAAGCCAAATCTGATGAGAATAAGATTCACTCATTCCCTCTCACCTTCCCCGTTTACCTTCCACTGTAAAAACCTTTTCTTTTCTGTTTTATGTGAGATAATTTACCGCATTCTACCTCTCCCTTTCTTCTTCTTTCCATATAATCGTCTGTTACCCCTTAATTTTATTCTCCAGATATCATCCCTTCATCTTCAACTCACCTTGTGCCCTCTATTTATCTATCTATCTATCTATCTAATCTATATATCTATATATATACATATAATTTTTTTCCCTTCAACTACCCTAATACTGACAAAGGACTCATGAGTTACAAATATCATCTTTCCCTGCAGGAATGTAAACAGTTCAACCTTAATAAGTATGATTTCTCTTTCCTGTTTACCTCTTCATGTTTCTCTTGAGTCTTGTATCTGAAAGTAAATTTTCTATTCAGCTCTGGTGGTTTCATCAAGAATGCTTGAAAGTCCTCTGTTTCACTGAATGTCCATTTTTCCCCTGAAGGATTATGCTCAGTTTTGCTGGGTAGGTGATTCTTGGTTGTAATCCTATCTCCTTTGCCCTCCAGAATATTATATTCCAAGCCCTGCCGTGCCTTAATGTAGAAGCTGCTAAATCTTGTGTTATCCTGATTGTGTTTCCACAATACTTGAATTGTTTCTTTCTGGCTGCTTGCAATATATTCTCCTTGACCTGGGAACTCTGGACTTTGGTTACAATATTCCTAGAAGTTTTCCTTTGGGGATCTCTTTCAGGAGGTGATTGGTGGATTCTTTCAATTTCTATTTTGCCCTCTGGTTCTAAAATATCAGGGCAGTTTTCCTTGATAATTTCTTGAAAGATGATGTCTAGGAAACTGCATGTATCTTAAAGAAGAAATCAGCCTGGGGAGAAGAAGGGTTGATAAAGAAAGCTGGGAATATTGAATGTTTGGGAAATGTTCATGTTAATTTATGTCCCAAACGTTGTTAATATTTCCAATATTCCATACTATTAGAACCAACAAAATTTAAGTGAAATCATCTCATTTCTTAATAATAACTTAATTGATGTTTCTGTCTTATCTCTGTTTATGCTATACTTATAAATGGTCTAATTTTGTGGAAAGCATGTATTTTCTTTAGGAATGAGCATTTCACATAAGGGCTCAAAGTGCTTTATTCATATATCTTAACTTTCCCACCTATCTTTGTTTTCTTTTTGTATTATAATATTTTTAAAAGAAAGTAAGAAATTAAAATCCAGTCCAAGGTTTCAGGTCCCACTTCCAAATATTTGGAAAGTATTATTCAAAGGTCTTTATAATGTTGAGAAAAAATATGAAAAATAGATTTCTGATCATATCCATCTAGATTTTCCCTCAAACAACATGGGTCATATCCTACGCATGGCTTCTTATCCATGGACTTCTGTACATGTCTTCACACAAGTTCTCCACGAGGGTCTACCAACCATGCTTAAGCCCTACATGATTTCTCCTGACATCTTGAGGATGCCTGTGACCAGTGACCTCACCTTCAACATGTAAGCAGCTCATTTTCATTTTCAATCATATATTTCCCTACTGATATCTTTTATTCCTTTTTTTGTTATATGTTGAAGCTTACTCATATGGACCATATGCCTCTCTGTTACACTTCTTTGGTCTTATGTATGCACGAAATTATTATAATCAATGTCCATGCCCTTTCTTTTTTCGTCCTTTTTTCAATATAAGAACCATATTATAATAGGTCAATGTTATTTCAATTGTCCTTCACAGGCAGTATGGAAAATTACGAACATTCGGGTGCATTCCATGGACATTATGGAAAATTATCATCTCATAAAGCAGAGGGAAGCAGTAGAGGATAAAGCTAGTTTAAAGAACTTTTGGGAAGAGACATAATGAAAATATAAAGATATAAAGAAGATAAAAATAGGGAAAAAATAATGAAAAATTAGAAAAGCTCCACAATGAGATTTTTAAAAATTATTTTTGACATCAAGGAAAAGAGAACTATCTCACTTTGACTCTGATATCATTCTCTCATGTGCTTACAGAGGAGAGAGAAGTGGCATTATAGAAAACAAAGATGAGAAAAGAAGCCAAATTAGACCAAGTGTGTGCAGAGGAAAACTCAGCTGAAAGCAACACACTTGCTTTCAAGTATGGGAAAGGTATGGGAAAAAAAATTTCCAGAGCTTATTAATATCCCTCAAAAAACTGAATAAGTGAATATCAACAACTACTGACCTATAGGCTTATCTTCCCTTCTATATGCAATTTTTTTTATGAAACTCACTTCCACACACATATTATGAGCATACTCACTGACGATGTTAGTAAGTAAAAGGTGGACCTTTGTAAGTTTGCTGCACAATAGAATATGTCCTTACCACCACAAATGGACTGAAAGAGAATACAACATCCCACTGTGTTTATTTTTTGTTGATTAAAACAATAAAACATTTGACTCGGTAGAGTGCCACTTTAATGATGGCAAATAGGTAGGCCAGACTTCTCCCTACAACTGATGTGTAGAACTCTGGGCTAGTTCTAAAGGACCATATTATTTTGCCTAAATGCTAAAAGATGGTATTTTGGGGTGATGCAACAATTCCTTGGCTTCCATGTTCATGTCAATCAGATAAGGCTATATCAGAAAAGACTGGTTATGATTCAGAAAGAACTCTCCATTTAGTAGACCTCAAAACAAGGATTCTTAAACTTTTTGTATCGTGGATCCCTTTTGCAGTCTGGTGAAGCCTATGGAACTCTCCTAAAAATAATATTTTTAAATGTATAAAACCACTTATGTCAAAATACAGTTATCAAAACATGTTTGTTTGTTTTTTTAATTTTGTTCACAGACCACAGGGTAAGAACCTCTGACTTAAAAGAAATGATTCTGCCCTGTGGGTTTTCTCTTCCTTCCTGTCTCTAGAATATGTGCATGTAACTCTCTCTCTCTCTCAGACTTTCTGTAAGAGGTAAAGGGAGGCACACTCTCACACCCCTGTAAAAATGGCAACTGCTTATATGTGGCCACTAAAGAAGAGGCTTAGTTAGATAAACTTGAGCCTGAGTCTTAGGCTTCTGGTTGCCTCTTTTGCTTTGTACTTCTTCGTGAGCATGACCAAAGAGTGATCTTTTCTAGTCTTGGAGGCAACCTTGTATGGACAAGCAGCATGGAGCTCCTGACTTCCATAGTGGATTCTAGCTGCACTAAAGGAAGTTCTCTCTACAAATGCTAAAGCACTTCTTGAAACAGAAGATGATTTACAACAGAAGGAACCCCAAATTCAACTCTAGTCCACCGTGCTAGAAGATAGGACTTTGAGAATGCAGAAACAAGTTGATGGTAAAATGCTAATGATGAAAATCTGGAATATACTTCATATAGTTTGATATTTTAAGCATCAGCCTTTCAGAACAGTATAATATTGGTTATGAGTTATTGCTTGATGTTTAATTCTCTTGCAGGAAATGCCAGAGAGGGAGAGTGTCAGAGATAGGAAGGGAGAGAGAGCCCAGAGGATGGGATTGCTCCTTTTAAGCTCTTCCTAGTTCAGTGGCTAAATCCTCTTTATGCAACCCTTTTCTCCTGCTGCCATCATGGGGGCCAAGGGATGGTTGTATTATTCCAAAATGCCAAGTCTTTCATCACTGAGCCAGAGTACACATGTTCCCCCAGAAAGATCCTACAGATGAAGAAGGCTCACCTAGTTGATTCCTTTCCCTCTAGCCCCCATTACACTAACTTAAAGGCTTGCTCAGCTCCCATGACACTAACTTAAAGGCTTGCTTCCAACAAGGTATCTTTCCCACATACATCAAAATCATTAATATCAAGAGAGGTATAAAACAAGGAGATATATATTTGCCAAAGGTTTTCCCATTGTAATAGAGGAGATCCTGTTCTGAGAGGTTAATCTAGGATGAAGAGAGGTACAGCTATATTAGACTCAATGTGCATTTGCTACAAAAAGCAAAATTCCAAAGCAATACCTGATTCCATCAAAAAACTCATTGTATAGTTTTTGTTCCTATGAGAATTATCTAAGTCCTTGAATTCTCTATAGCTGACATAGGAGCAATGCTTACCTGGGGAGTCTAGACTAGTTTTTAAAACTTAAAAGATAACAATAAAACTCTCCTTAAGACTTAATTGGTTAAGGGAATGACGGCTCAAACTGTTGATATAGCTTCCTGCATACCCAAGTTCAACATCAAAGTGGAGGAGATAAGCACTCCTCAGACTTGACATATGCTTCTGAGTAGCACACCACCAACATGGAGGCAGGGAAATTGTGCCCAACTGAATTAATGCTGTATCATTACTGAATATCCTATACACAGTATTATTTTTTAATTCAACTTTATTTTAACCCAAATTCTTTCTCCCTCCCCCCTTCATTGAGAGGCAAGAAAAACAACCCATTACAAATATGTATAGTTATGCAAAACAAATTTCTGTACTAGCTATGTCAAAAAAAGAAAGAAGAAAATGTGCTTCAAATATGCACTCTGAGTCAGTCCATCAGTCTCTGTCTGGAGGTGGATAGTATGCTTCATCATGAGTCCTTTAGAATTGTGGTTGGTCACTGTGGTGATCAGTTACTACGTCTTTCCAAGTTGATTATCTTTACAATATTGCTCCTGGTTCTTCTCACTTCACTTTGCATCTGAAACCATCTTCTATCCATAAAATTGTTCATTAATTTTTTCTTTGTTGAATGTTAGTCTATCAGTGTCCTTTTTGACTCAAATCCTGAACTTGAACCACTGGACCAGCCTGAGTAATGTATGGCCCAGAACAATAGCCACCACTGACCAAAGGCTATATGATGCTAAGAAGAGAGATCATAAGATCATATAGATTTAGGGACTGAAGGAAACTTCAAGGACATCTAGTATAACATTTTCACTTCCTATTTTAGAAAACAGGCTCAGAGAGTTTAAATGGTTTGACCAAAGTTACCTAGGGAATAAGTGACAGAGTCATAATTTTCAGGTCTTCTGATGCATAGCCAGTATACTTTCCACTGACCCATGGTGTTTCTTACAGAGAATCTCTGTAGTCAGTCAATCAGTCAATAGGCATTTATTAAATGCCTACTATATGTAAGGTCCTTCATTAAATATTATGTGGCTATAAAAAGCATATAATAAGTTTGTTCATTTGATCACAATTCTAGAAATGCAAATAATACTTATTTTGAATCAGAGGACCTGTGTCCTAATCTAGGTCTGGCATTAAAAACTGATACTGTCTCTTTCAGAGGCAGGGACACTGACCTCCTGGTTGTTCCAAAGTAACGGTTTCACTGTGATTCTGTGAATTATTATTCTGGCGAGATGAGAAAAGAACATTAATGGAGATAGTTTGAAAGAAACTGTGAAGATAAAGAGCATAAGGGAAAACATTTATTGATAGAATTGTTTTAACCTACATCTCATAAAGAGAATTTTTGAGAAGACATTTTAATTGGTATCCTGATTAGACTGAATTAAGTGGAGTTGTATTTCCAGAAGATGATGATCTCTGCAGTTACAGTGATGTCTTGGGCCTTATGTATGATGAGCTAAAGTATCGTAAATAATTAATATCTTTGTGTAGTTATTATTTGTTAATAAATTACAGACTCCGTTGTATACAGTAATAGCCACATTGTTTGATGACTAATGTTAATAGACTTAACCCTTCTCAACAACACAAGGATCTAAGACATCTCCAAAGGTCTCATGATGGAAAATGCTATCCACATCCAAAGAAAGAACTATGGAGTTTGAACGCAGATCGAAGCGTACTATTTGCTATTTTTTTTTTCTGTTGTGTTTTGTTTCCTCTTCCTGATGGTTCCTCCTATTGGTTCTAATTCTTACTTACAACATCACTAATGTGAAAATATGTTTAATAGAAATGTATATGTATAGCCTATATCAGATTGTGTACCATTTTGGAGAAGGAGGTGGGGAGGGAGGGGGAGAAAAATTTAAAACTCAAAAGCTTATTGGAAGTGATTGTTGATAAATCAAAATAAAGTAATTTTTAAAAAAATTAAAAAAAATTACAGACTTTGTAACTTTAACATTTATTGTGCAAATGATTATAAGGAAAGAGCCTTTTCATTAAATAATTATTATTTAATGAACTGAGATTTGTAGAGTAAACTAAGGCTCTCAGAGGTCTAAAGTCACACGTGTATTGGTGCAGAGGACAATGTAAAGAGAAACTGCAAGAAAGAAATGTCAAAGTCAACAGGCAGGGACTTCTAGTTAAGATAAAGATAATAAAGACTGTAGAGGAGCCGACTTTCCTACAATCTTTATTCTCTTTGGCCTCTCTGCAGTCTTTGACACTGGTGATCGCTTTTTCCATCTTGATACTGTCTTCTCTCTAGATTTCCCTGACACCACCTTCTTCTGACTTTCTCCTCCTCCAGAACATGCCCTCTAGCCATGAGTGTCCCTCAGGGTTCTGTACTGCACCCTCTTCTCTTCTCCCTCTATACTACTTCATTTGGTGATCTCATCAGCTGCCATGAATTTAATTGTCAACTTTATGCTGATGATTCTCAGATCTAACTATAATGCCTCAAACACTGCTGACCTCCAGTATTGCACCACCAACTGCCTTTCAGACATCTTGAACTGAGTGTCCAGTAGACATCTCAATATATCCAAAACAGAACTCATTATCTTTCCTCCGAACCCACCCCACTCAACTTCCATATTACCATAGAGGGAAACACTATTCTCCCAGTCCCTCAGACTTGCAACCTAGAAGTGTTCTGGACTTGAGCACCTCAAATAGGAAAGGTTCCACCAAATGGGAGAGGTTTGTATTCTCTGGGAGGTCAGGCCATGGGGGCCCCAAGCCTCTTAGGGGCATGGATGATGGTTTAGCTTCAAGCACGTCTTTTCTGTTGGCTTGACCAGCCACTAACTCATGCTCTTTACTCACCCTTCTGGGCTCAGGCTTTGCTCAACTCTGAATGTGCCATTTCCATTTTATGTTTAATGCCTCCTGCTCTTATCCTATCTGATGGGAACTTGGTCTCGGTAAGAATCCATTGGAGTTAGGGAATCTCCAGTCTCAACATGAAAGGAATATGTCCAATCATTCTCTCTGTCTTAATCAGGGGCACAATATCAGGCTAATCATTGCTTCTCAAAGAGAGTGTAATTGACCACTGTCCCTCTAAACGTGTAGGTTTAGAACCCTAGAGGTCTCTGGGTCCCCACTGCTACTGGAGTAGTTGATACCTGCAGTTCCATAGCATCAATGTGGAACAGGGATCCAAGTAGAAAAGGCCTTCGGGGCAGCTTCAATGCATCTTGTTGCTGTGGTCCCCACACAAACTGTGTGTCATGTTGAGTCACAGCATACAAGGGCTTCAGCCCCATCTTGAGCTTCTTTCTTGGTCATTGGGGGCTTTAAGGCCAAGAGTTTATTCCTGACCTTCTTAGGGATGTCCCTCTGGATATTGTGACCCTAGGAACAGAAATTTGACCTGTTGGGATGATCGTTCTTTTATGTCTGGTTTAACTGCCCACCCATCTTGTTCTAATTGGGCTCTCAGAGCAATCAAGGCAGTGCCTACTTTTGACTCAGTTGTTCTTACCACAAAAATAACCTTAACATAGTAGAGGACTATGATGTCAGAGTCATGTTAGAGCTTGGCCACTGTCCATTTTACCCATCGGTAAAAAAAAAAAAAATGGTGGGATTGTTAAGATGTCTTTGGGGTAAGACAGAAAAGTTATATCACATTCCTTGCCAAGCAAAAGCAAATTGGACTTGGCTCTCCTCCTTTTTGTTGTTCAGTCATTCAACCATGTCTGACTTTTCATGATCCCGTGGACCATAGCATGCCAGGCCCTTCTATCTTCCACAGTCTCTCAAAATCTGTCCAAGTTCGTGTTTGTTGTTTCTATGATACGCTCTGTTCATCTCATCCTCTGCTGTCCCCTTTCCCCTTTGCCTTCAATCTTTCCCAACATCAGGGTCTTTTCTGAGTCCCATCTTATGTGACCAAAATATTTATGCTTTAGCTTCAATATTCAATCTTCCAGGGAACTGCCTGAATTAATTTCTTTACGTATTGACTGATTTGATGTTCTAGCTGTCCAAGGGATGCTCCAAAATCTTCTCCACAATTTGAAAGCATTGATTTTGCAGTTCTCAGTTTTCCTTATGGTCCAATTCTCACAGCCACACATTGCTACTGGAAAAACCATAGTTTGTCGCCATACTACGGCATAACGTTCACCGGATATAGCTACCAGAGTTTCGGTTGAAGTTCTCTGTCTGGTAGAGCAGGGTCAGCCATGTCCACAATTTGGGTTAGCTCCTGATTATCTATATTTGTTGCCAAATACCATGAGCTTTCCTCATTGAGCACATTGGGATATGGAACTGAAAGATTGTCTGGGATGCTGGGATAACCTCAACATCCAGTAACTCTTGTATTAAAGCAAATCTTTCTCTCTCATCACCTGGAATTCTTTATCGCTTGAGCTGGACCACTACAGAAGGAATGGGCAACCAAGGTGGGTCACAAGCTGCTACCTACCCCACAATTAGTGGGAGGAGACTGGCAATGATGGTGGTGCACTGTGGCCCGCTATCATGTCAGTCTAGCCTTACAAGGTAACTTAGCAAGTCTATGCCCATGATACATTCTTTAGTGGGAGTTGCCACAAGTCCATTTGATAGGCTGGAATAGTCCCACTGCAACTGCGGCAGTTACTTGGGTGCCTCACAAGATGGGACCTAGGCCAAAGCCACTGATAGGAATTTTCTTTTCCCTGATGTGGACATCCTGGCATTATAGCCATTTGGGCCCTGGTGTCTAAGGAGATGTAGAAAATGTCTAGTTCACCCATTGGGTCACTTTATCTTGATCTATGTATATGATCTGTGATCCCCTAGAGGAATAGCTAGCCTGGGGATCATTCCCTACCCTATTCAGTTTGTCTGATTTGAAGGGAGTGAGGTCAGGAAATAGGACAAATATCTGAGGTGTGTTCTTTCTTTGCCCAGGTGGGAGTTGGGGTAAACCGAATTAGGAGATGGGGTGTTCAGTCTAGCATAGCACAAACCCTCCAAGCTAGCTCTTCTTCCTCATCTTCATCTTTTGAGATGCTCAGGATTCCCCTGAGATAAATTGTAAAGATGACCTGTCTCTCCCAACCTGGGTGGCTCTTCCTGATCTTCCAGTTTAACCCCCTTTTCTTGCCCAATCAGCTGTATTGCTTTCTTCTCCTCTTATCAAGCCTTCCTCAGAGGCTCTCCTGGATCTCTATATTTCTCCTATGACCTAGCAACCAAATGAAATAGCTTTTCTAGAGGGAGCTTCTTCAAGAAGTCTCTTCCTCCTATTCCTATTTACTCCTTATTCCAGTGGTCTCATGTCTATTAAGAAAACAGTACTATCTCTCTCCCAGCCTCTAGTCACTTGAAGAGGAAGCTTCCCAGGCTAATGATTCCATGTTGGAAAATGATTCTTGGATAATGAGGGAAGATGCCCATTTAGGCAACCCTGAGGCTATTCATGCATCACCCATGTGCTGGGTTATAACCATGTTATCAAGGGAGACATATCCATTCAAGTTATCAGGACGGACTGCTTTCTGTCTCAGAGTAGCAACTGCTTCTGTGGAGTGGACCACTGATTGTCTGGAGCAATTGAGGAATTCCCCCAGTGAGATATACTTGGTTGATGGCTACATAAAGCCATTCTAATGGGGCAGCTTGTCTTTGTGCTATCTGCAGGGTAGCCCTTGTATTAGTCAAGAGTGAGTGAGTGGATAAGCAGCTAAGTCCCCTAGGGCAATCCATTCATCTTTCACAATGGGGATAGTTTGGGCACCTCTATCTGTAATCTGAACTATCTAGGCTTCTAAATAGTGCCCAGGATTCTGCTGGCATCTGTCACTGATGCTAGTCACATCTCTTTCACCATACATCTGTACCCCTAACTACAGCCTATTATTTTACAAGCGGGTGGTGGTAGTTACCAGGTGGATTCTAGCCATTTATATTGTTTGTGAATCTGCCCCTGTTACTTCCCTCCCTGCCTGGAAGAAAGCTTCTATCACTGTGAGAGGCCAAGGAATAGAATCTGTTACTTCCTTAGGGTTAATTTCTTGTTCCTCAGTAATCCATCTTTTGAGATCCTGGGAGGTATGAGGGGAGATCTTTCTTGCCTATTGAATGCCCTCGTAACCTAAATCTCTTAGGTATCTGGCCACTGTTGTCGTTGTTGTTTGTCCTTCATTTTTGAAGAGAATCAATGACATGTTGTAATGGCTGATATCTTGACTTGTGTGTGAATTAGATTTAAGTAGGCACAGTTGCACAAAGTTGTCAACCTCATTCTCTCTTCCAGCGTCATCAAAATCCAATAGCAGGACACAAGTCAAGACAACTGGTAATGGCTCGGGATGCAGTGTATGACCTTGTTTTCTTTGATGTCTGACCAAGCTCTATGCACTCCACAGGACCTGCTTCAGCTATTTTCATGACTGTTGAAACAAACTGTTCTCATTAGCTCATTCTGCCAGGGGGAGTTCTCCACAAAGTTAATTTCTGGAATGCATTTTTCATCTCCTACTTTTGACACCAATTTGTAGCATGAGGGAGTCTAGATGAAAAGTTGAGGGGAAGGAGAAAGAGGAGGGAGAGGAATGTCTATGCTCTGGTGGAAGGCTCTGAAACCCTCTGAGCCTGATTTTGTAAATAATTGGAGAAATATTAATAACTCATGGGTAGGTCATGTCAATATAATAAAAATCATAATACTTTATTTATTGAATGATGTACTAATCAAACTACAAAGAATTACTTTAGAGATCTAGAAAAAAAATGAGGAAATTCATCTTGAGGATCAAAAGGTCAAGAATCTTAAGGAAAATAGTGAAAAAAGTGTGAGTAAACAGGGGCCTTATAGTACTAGATCTTAAATGATACTACAAAGGAGTAATTATTGAAGTCAGTTAGTACTAGTTTAAAAATAGGTTGTTCAATGAAATGGATTCTGTATGCAACAAATAGAAACAAATGAATCTAGTAGTACAGTGTTTAATAAACCCAGAGATCCGAGTTATTAGAGAAAGGACTAACTTTTTGACAGAAACTATTGGAAAAACTACAATGTCTGGCAGTAATTTGGTATAGTAATCTGGCAGAAATTAGGTATAAACATCTCATACTGCATACTAACATAAATGCCAAATGGATACATAGTTTAGAAATACAGGGTGACATCATAAACAAATTAGAGGAGCGAGGAAGAAATTATCTTTCTAACCTGTGGACGGTGGAAGAGTTCATAACCAAAAAAGGGACAGAGGAGATCACAGGAGACAAACTCTACAATTTTGATTTTATTAAATTAAAAAGGTTTTGTAGAAACAAATCTAATGCAGTTAAAATTAGACAGGAAACAGGTGAATGGGGGAAAAATCTTTGCAGCAAATCTCTCTGATAAGGGTCTCACATCCAAGATACAAAAAGAACTTCAAATAAAAATGAATTCACTCACTAATAATTAGAGAAATACAAATTAAAACAGCTCTGAGAAAGCAACTCATCAGATTGGCAAAGATGACAAAAAGGGAAAATGACAAATGTTGGAGGTTGAAAACAGGCACACTAAGGTACTGTTGGTTGAGCAATGAATTTCTTCAGCCATTCTGAAAAGCAATTTGGAACTATTTCCCAAAAGTCACTAAATTGTGAAGCTCACTCTTTGACCAGCAATTTCGCTGCTAGGCATGTTTTCCAAGGGGATCAAAGGAAGGATATGACCCTCAATGTGCAAAATTATTTATAGTATTTTTTATTATAGCAAACAACTAAGGCAGGGATTATCAGTTGGGAAATGGTGGAACAAGTTAGGATGTGCTCTTCAATTTGGGAACAAATTATGGTGTGTCATATATACATACATACATATAGAATATGTGTATTCCATATGTACATATACATGTAATGGAATATATTATTGAGTCTTGAAAAATGATGAAATAAACAGATTCAGAAGAATGTAGGGAGATTTGCATGAACTGATGCAGACTAAAGTGAGGAGAACGGAACAATTTATACAGTGATTACAGGTTTGTAAAGAAAAGCAGCTTTGAAAGGTTTAAGAACTCTAATCAATGCAATGACTAATCAGGACTACAGAGGATAATTATGAAACCTGTTTCTTACATCTTGACAGAAGCATAAAATGAGACATACATTTGTAGATTTGGCTAATGTGTGTATTTATTTTGTTTGACTCTGCTTATTTTTTTAAGAGAGACAAAAGGCAAAATTAATGGTAATGATGATTCCCCTCCCCCCCAAAAAAGGAGCTTCAATGAAACTTTTTTTAATGTATAAAAAATAATTGAAGGAAATTCAAAGGGAGACATATACAAGCAGGATAGCTTTGGAACTAAGGTAGTGAATTTAGTATATCCTTTAAAAAAAAACAAGCTATAGGTAATAGAGATTCCCAGTTTCAAAAACAATCCCTTTTTTCAGTTCTTTGTGTATGGAAATGTTTGTGTTTGTTGACATTTGCCAAATTCTGAGTTGATTTTAATTTATCAAAAAATTATGTGGATGGAGCACCAGCCCTGGAGTCAGGAGGACCTGAGTTCAAATTCGGCCTTAGACAATTGACACTAGCTGTATGACCCTAGGCAAGTCACTTGCCCTCAATTGCCTTACCAAAAAAAAATAAAAAAATTATAATCTATACCGTCTGTATTTCCCCTAACATTCCCATTGTACCTTAATTCCTCCTTTCTCTTTCAAATTCCTATAAACCTGATAATAATATCAAAAATTTCGGTAGAGTTACATAAAAGCGAATATGAAATTCCTTAGGTATATGAACTGATGCCTAGAAGTAGGTGAAGTGAATTTTGCCAAATTAGATAGTCTGGAAGGATGATGTTAGAAGGGCCTGGTGTGTTATGGTCCATGGGGTCATGAAGAGACACAGCTGAACAACAAAGGATAACGATGAAGTTTGTGTGTACAGAAAAGATTTCCAGCACCACCTCCTCACTCTTTCATTCTCTACTTTTTTTCAGAACCAAGACTACATCTGCCTCATTTAGATGAAAAGAAGTTTGAGGGGTTTTTTAGACTCCCTGTATTTCATGTTGTGTAGATTCCAGGTGAGGAAACTTTCTCCATCAAAGCTGGCTGGGATATTTTCACCAAGGCAGAATATTGGAGAGATGCTATAGGGCACATTGTAGTTAAGTGAATTTGCCCTAAGTCAAACCACAAGTATGAGTCAGAAGTAGGACTTGAACCCAAGTTTTCCTGGCTCCTAGGCCAGATATTCACCCTTCAAGAAACAAAAATGCACAAAGGATTCTATGCTAAGAAGGACTTCATGTTGTGGTCCAAGCTGGCTTTCACTTCCTTTGTAAGTTTCTTGAAACCACTCACCCCATTTTAGCTTATATACTTTAACTAGGGAAGGATTTTGGGGACAGGCTAAAATTGTACAAAAACATTATCTCTGTAATTCATACTACAGTGATTAGGCATCTTTATCCCAAAGAGAGGAGAGGAAAAGGACTCCATATGTACAAGAATATTCAGCTCCACTGACAAAGAACTGGAAACTAAATGGGATACCAATCAATTGAGGATTGGCCGAACACATAGCACATGAATATAAGTTGCCAGGGCTAGGCTGGTGGAGAGGTCAGGGGTGATTCTTTAATGCCATCAGCTGGAGCCACTAGCAATGTGCTTTCTCAATTATCAGTTGAGAATCAATGTAGTCAACCAATCTTAAATAGCTTTTAAAAATGACTATTTACTGAGGTTGGACAATACAAAACATTTGGTACCAAAACATCTCCCCAAAGGTCTGTGACACACTCTCTCACAAGAACAATTAGAGTCCAGGGGAAAATGAGCTCAAGCACAGATAGCACATGGAGCAAGGAAGTAACTCACAACTGGTTGCTAGAATATGCTTTTCTTATTTGTAGGAATACTCAGGAAGGTTTGCCAGATGGCAAAGCAGAGACCTCTCCTTCTACCTCAGAAGATTCCTTTTCTGCTAGAGACTCCTCAGCTAGAACTCCACCATAGTCTCAGTTTTGGAAAGCTTCCCACTCAGGCTAATTCCATGCCAGGAATAATGGCATAACAAAATCCTTAGCCAATTGGAACACACCTCTTGTCTTTATTATTTCATCAAATGGCTTTCAAAGACTTTTCACACTTAAGTCTTAAGGCCTAAGATTGATTGAGACCATGTTTTCACCTAGTTAAGGTATAGAGCTAAAATGCGGTGAGTAGTTTCAAGGAAAAAAAAAGTATCATTGAAGATTTTTTTATTGAAACACATGAAAGAACCTGACCATACCAAGCTACACAGTGACAGGGAAGATCAAGACTCCAACCCAGAAGAAGACAATGATGTCAAAGCAGCTAGAAGCAGAGCCTCAAAGAAAAATGTGAGTTGTATTAAAATGCACAGAAGAGAACAGGGAAAAGGTTAGAAGGAATCACTGGCAAGCAGGACATCTTTGAAAGTAACACGTTGAATTGATTATATACTTAAAATCAATTTTTACACGATAGATTCAGTGTGTACCAGTCTTTTTTTCTGTTCTACTATGTACATAGAAACGCTCATTTTATTTGATGTTCATGTTCAGAGAAAAAAAATTTTTTAATATGATGAACAAATTTCCCTCTCCAAACTCGGGGAGCTTTTTCAAGGATGCCTTTAAAACATTCTCTTTTAAAGCCCTCGAAGCACATTTGTAAATGTTGCTGGAATTCACGGGTTAAAACATTCGTTCTCATTGCCTGGTATATTCAGCAGGAACCGCCAGCTGGGGGGAGGAGGGGTTGGGAGTGGAAGATGAAACACCAGGACCACAGCTGCTAGCGAGGCAACCACCCCAGACTCTGCCGAGGGCCAAGGGCTGCCCGCTCCCTCCTTACGTCACCGCCCCGCGGTCGCCAGGGAGACGTCCCCTTCAGGGCGCGCGTCAGAGCCGCCCGTCTCTTGGCAACGGATCTCTGCCTCTCTCTCCCTTCCTCCCCCCTTTTCCTCCCCCCTTTTCCTCCCCTCCTCCCGCTCGCTCACCACGCCCCCTCCCCCGCTTGCTCGCGCTCTCTCTCGCACTTTGCCGCACGTCGCTCTGGCGTCAAAACGACGTCAATGGGAATGTATCAATTTGGCCCCGGCTAGTGCCAAGAGGGCGGACGAGCTCGCGGGCGGAGAGTGCGTTGGTTGGACGGGGTGGGGCAGGCTAACGTGAGGGGGCGTGGCCCCGTGTAGTAGCCCCGAAGCCCGGACGCAGGGGGAGGCGGGGCGGGATGGAGCTGTCAGTTGGCGGCAGGGAGCGAGCCCGGCCGGGCTGGAGTCTCAGTGCCGACTGGCAGCGGCGGGATCAGCCCGGACGGCAGCACCGGCCGCCCCATGCTCGGCGCCCTCGAGCGCGGACCGGCTGACACCCTCCTCCCCAACGCCGTCCGCCGCTTCGCCCCCTCGGCTCTCCGGCCCTGCCCCCCGCCCGAGACCCCGGGCTCGCGCACGGAGGCGCCTCCGCTGCCCGCGCCCCGCCGGGACCTCGCCGGGCTCCCTCGCCCGTTCGCCCGCCGCAGACTGGACGAGTGCCCTACCCGGCGGCCTCGCCCCCCTCGCCTGTCCCCGGGACATTGGGGTGCGCTTTCTGCAGCCTCGCCTCTCCCCGTGCGGGAGGCCGCCAACTAACGGGAGACCCTGGAGGAAGAGGAGGAGGCGGCGGCCAAGGTGAGCCGGCGTGGGGTCCGAGGGGGTTCCAGGGGGTCCCGAGGTCCGGCTGCGCCCGGGATAGGGCTGCCCTCGTGCCCGGCCGCCCTGCCCCCCACCCCCCAGCTGGCCCGGGGAGGGCGGGGAGCGGAGAAGCCGGCTCGAGGGTCACCGTGCCCCCCACCGCGGGCACTTCTGGGGGGGCAGCCTCAGCCTACGGCTTTTCCGCGCGGGGGACAGGGGGAAGCAGGGGGGCAGCAGGGGGCGGGGATCTTCCCCCGAGCCGTTCAAGTTTGTTGCGTTCTCCCTCGGGGTGCCCCGGGATTGTGTGGGATGGATGCAGTGGTGGGAGTTCCTTTTGTTTCGGTGAGTAATGGTTCGGTGCTTCCCTTCCCTGGATGTGTGAGAGTGTACGTGTCCCTGTGGTCAATGTTAACTCTGTCTGATGCCCGCAGGCAGAACTCGGTGTGCACGGATAGGAACACACGTGCATTGCCGTGTCCAAGACACCCACCAGCTTGATTGGGCTGCAGTTTGATAACTGAATTGGGTGGGGTGCGGTGGGACGGAGTGGGGGGGGGCACTGAGTGCGGTGTTTTTTGTCCCTGGGTGGCTTCAGGCTTCCAGGAATATGGAAATGCTGGTTAAAGATTGGGATTCCTCTTTGTTGTTCAGTGCCGGAGCATCTTCACTTCTTCTGAAACATCTAGGGCTTAGGGGAGAGGATGGCTTAGGGGAGAGGATGGCTGAGGGTCGGGAATGAACCAGCATGTTGATTTCATACATTGAAATGTTCCTAGGATTTTTTTTTTTTTAAGCAAAGCAGCAGAGTTTGAAAGATGCATTTCTCTGTGGTGAACAAAAACCTTAGATGATGCTGTTATTTGGGACAGATTCATGTCTTTTGTTAAAGGAATCTGGAAATTTATCTATGAATTTATTAACCGTGTTTTGAAAAGAAAACATTTAAAACCCAGGTTCGAAAGCTAAAGCTTAATATGTGGGTAAATTGGGAGAACCATATGACAGAATTGGAATTTCATTGATACATATGTGCTGGATCCCCCTCTTATCTCATCTTTTTCTTCATGTAGGTGCAGGTTATAACAGAAGAAAATTTTATGAAGGTTCTCTAAATATCCCTAATCACAGTCGAAACCATGGTGATCATGTCAGAATTTGCCTCAGTCCCCAATTCAAGTCAGACACAGCAAAGGCCCCTCAGGGTTGGATTTTACGATATTGAAAGAACCTTGGGAAAAGGAAATTTTGCTGTGGTAAAACTAGCCAGGCATAGAGTCACCAAAACCCAGGTAGGTTTGAAGTTTGTGCAGTGGTTTCATATGTACATTTAATCTTCATCTTTCCAAGAAATTCTTCCTCTTCTTTTTCAAAATAGTCAAGGACCCAAGGAAAAGGCTTTGGAGTGTTCCTCACAGTAATCTGTGTGATAGGTGTTGTAAATATTATACTCATTTTACTGACAAGGAAACTGAGGTCAAGTGACCAGGACGAAATAACTAGTACTTGTTTTTTTTGGGGGGGGGGGCACAATTGTAACATGGATGCAATATTAAGTGTTTGAAAATTTCTTTCAAGTGTACCAGTTAGCACTTACTGGCAAGTCATTTACTTTGGTTTGTTTAAGTTATTTGGAGATACTTTATCTGTCAGTCAGTGAACAAGAATTTAAGTGCTTTCCATATGTTAGTCTCTATGCTGGGGATACAAAGAATAGCAAAAAAAAAACAAACCCAAAAACTATGTTGTCCTTGCTCTCAAAGAGCTAGAGAGACAAGATGCAAACAATTATGTAGGAACGATATATAACAGAGGGAAGGCATTAAAAGGAATTTGGGAAAGGCCTCTTTTAAAAGATGGGATTTTAGCTGGGACTTGAAGGAATTCAGGGAAGCTGAGGAGGGAGAGAAATTCCAGGCATGAGGGACAAGCAGTGAAAATGCCTGGAGACTAGATATGGTGTATCTTGTGTGAGGAACATCAAGAAGGCCAACGTTATTGTCTTGAAAAGTATGTAGGGGTTGTAAGGTGTCAGAAGACTGGAAAGGTAGGAGGGGACCAGATTTAAATGACTGTAAACATTAAACAAGACGTTATACCTGTGACATTTTAAGGCATTTACAAAATTATTTTCTATTTCTTCTTCTCTCTTACCATGAATTATTCAGTGTAGTATTGATTTAGAATTCACATTGCCAAAACTGGATTGTGCAAATTGTGCAGTAGTCCATCAAGGATTTTATATGCAAAGTAACATTTTTTTTCCTCTTTTCCCAAATCTACAGGTTGCAATAAAAATTATAGATAAAACAAGATTAGATCCAAGCAACTTGGAGAAAATTTATCGAGAGGTTCAGATAATGAAACTTTTAAACCATCCTCATATTATTAAGCTTTATCAGGTGAGAAATTAGTTTGAAAAACATATGCATAGTAGATGGAATTGCACCCTATGGTTTTAGTTGCCAATGATCTTATCTTGCAAAGAGTTTTTAATTCCCTTGAAGCAAAGGTGTCAAACTAGGTAACCACAACACTGAGAAATGTTTAACAAAGTAAAAATACAATAAAACATATTATATTTTAAAACTAAGTCAATATGCAGCCACGGGGATTCTTATGCACAGATTAATGGCCTCTTTTCTTTGACACCACTGCCTTAAAGGAAAAGAATGTTTGTCAGCTATTTGTTTCTACAAAATAAATATTGTTCTTAGTGACAATAAGGAGGTCAGTCACTTTGAACTGAGTAAAAGTGGGCATAATATTTCTCTGTAAAATTATGCAGCTATTTATGATGTAGACATATGACAACTTATTACCTAGAGTAAAATCTGTTTGTTCTCCTAAGATATAGCTATTCCACACTTACATCAAAGGACGAATTTACCCACGATTTCATACTTCCAAATTAGCAAAGATGTGATATTAGAAAACTACTTTACTTTCTAAGGCTAAACCATAGGGAGGAATCCTCAGGTTATTTGTTAAAGGTAGTACTTATAAAAGCCAAGTTTTCCTGACTTTGAGACCAGCTTTCTAGTCACTAAGCAACACTAATTATTTAGTGCTTATAGAAAGGCAAATTTGAATATCCTGTAGAGATGGATACATATATCACAGACATGCAGAATGAAACTAGAAATTTTTCTTTATAAATTATGATGGATTTGCTGCTTTAATCTTGAAAACAAATGCATTTTCTTTAACTTACTTTTCTGTAGATACTATGCAAACATTTGTCTTCCCCTTTTAAGAACATTCCCACTGGATAGTTGAAAATATTTTAACCAAGAACAATGGATTTTTAATTACGTGCAGTGTAGGAATGTCTCAATCTGTTGTTTCATTTTATTCATCTTTTGGTTAAAATGAGACCTAAATGGTGACTTGGAATAATAAATATTCATTAGAACAAAAAAATCAATTTCTGATTGTCCTGGCAATAAAGAATGTTTTTTTAAGTATCAGATAAATGCTTGGTCAGCAAGAGATTCTGTATATTTGATTTAATTTGTGTGTTTCTCTTAACCATCTTATATAATACCACATAGATTGGAGAAGATGAAAAATTAGTGTTTGTTCATCTGTATGGGATATTCATATCTTCCTATAATAATAGCATAACTACCTTAGGAATAACTGAGTAGCAAATGTATTAGAAAACATAATAGCACTTGAACTTTTTTTTTAAAAGCAATATACTTTTATGTGCAGTATACTTTTATAACACCAGTGGAAAATGTTCAGGATACTTTTTAAAAAATGAATAGCAGTAGTAGAAGATTAATAAGGCTACAGTGAAACTTTAAAAAGAGTAGCCTTCTTAAAGTTATGGAGTCACTCTTGGTATTTCTGTTGTAACAGAAGTTGATTAAATTTGTGTTACTAGTGTTTCCAGGATACCCTATAACTTATGTTGTCCCAGTTGTTGGGCCATAATATTTGTAAATGTTGGATTGGAAAGAGGATAGAAATCATACTTTGATTATACTTTATTTTTCCTCTTCCCCGGTATCCAAGTTTATTGTACTGAACTAGTGCATTTAATGCGATGAATTGTCTAGATAGATTTTTCTACAGTAAATTTTCTTTTCCTTGTTCTTAACGATGTTCTCTCTACCTGTTGGTTGAGACGCAGAAATTGGAAATAGAACTCCATGACATAACAGTGACTTTTTGTTGTTGTTGTTCTGATTTCAACACCCACTGGCACATTTCCCAGAACATTTCAGAAATGCCACACTCTTTCCCTTTAGTATTCTTGAACTTGATGTATTTTTTTTCTCCTATTCCTTATTTATTTTACTTTTTCACTCTTCTTAAATGAGTAAACTGGTAAGACAAAAGCATCATTTCCTTAATCCTTTTTAATACACATAGACTTTTTTAGGGTGTTGGTTCACTTCTTAAGATTTTTCTTTACATTTACTACTTTGTGCACAAGGATAATTTTCTCACTAGATTTTTTTTAAAGCAAGATCTTCATTGTTCTCTTTATAAAACAAAATTTCCATTATTTTTTTTCCCTCTCCTTTCCCCCAAAGGTAACAAGAGTATGTATTTATATTTTATTTTTTTCAAAGCCACCATTTTTTAATCTTTTTTTAAAACTTATTTTATACTCACAGCCCCTGGCAAAAAGATGCCTCTAAATTTTTAAAAGGAAAAAATCCAATTCCGGATCAATAAATGGAGACTTAGATGTATTATTGACATTTGCTATTGCCATTGACGTACATTGAGCGGTACACTTGCACAAACAGTAAGCTATTGTTGGCAAAGATTTAGTTTATTATGTCAGCAAAGCAAATGGGAATGGAGTATTTGACAGCCATTATTTAGTTTGTTTAGGCTGTAAATATCAACCTACATAATCTCCTATTACCTGCTAGTTTTCTGTGGTAGGAGCAATATTCTAACCTCTATCACTTAGTAAGTTAGGCTAGTTTTTCCTTAAAAGATATTGAAACTATCCTTAAGGCTTGGCTCAGGTCAATAAAGACTCAGACTGTTGTCTTCACTCCCTGGTTGCCTGAGTATAGACAACTGAAACTGGATATAGCCATGAATAGCCCCAGGCACACTCTGATAGAAAACTAGGCAACTCAGGCAAGGGAGCTTTACTCAGCTGAATCAACTTGAGGTGCCCTCAGTCCCTATGTCTTGCTATTGATAGTGTATCTCTTTTGGTGTCTCATTTGTTCCAGTATTGAACCTAACCTAGGAGGAGACTGGCCTGAGTCGGGACCAGATCATAACAGCTTCGGAAAAGAAAGTTATGAATTGCAACAGTCTGTATTTTGAATGACCAAAAGTAATATGTGATTCTGTGCAGAATACATGACATCTTCTAGAAAATATATAAAATGATTGAAACAAGCCTAAATTTAGACCTATTTTCTAGAAAATTTAAGAGTAAAAATAATTCAGTATGTAGGCAAACTTCAGTTCTTGGTTTAAAAAAAAAAGAAACACAATACACAGCAGCGAACATCTTTCCATTGATAAAAATCTCCTAAACATGGGCCCACTTCTGTTGTTTTTGTATAATGTGATTAAATATGCTTTGCCTTCAGAAATGAAGACATTGAAGATTGTGCTGTTGCAAGTATTGCTAACTGAACTCTTGTTTTGTATTTCTCAGGTTATGGAAACAAAGGATATGCTTTACATTGTCACTGAGTTTGCAAAAAATGGAGAAATGTTTGGTGAGTTTCTTTTTCTGGTTACTTTTGGTAGGGAGGAAGCAATTCTAACTTCTTCAGAGAAACTTCTGTTAGGGGAAAGGGAGGAGGAAGAGGCTGGCCAGTGGGACTCCCATCTTTTGAGCATATATAGTGTTCTGCTTGCTGCATGCCCATGTGGGGAGGTTGGGCATGCCCAAAGGATTGGGACTTCCCTTAGCCAGTTCTGCCATTACACGTAGTTAAATAAGATTTTCAGTATTAGAGATATCAGATTTGTGTGAGTACGTCTTACAACTAAAGTCATTACTAAGAATTCAAAGAAATTTACATCTGTATATTTAACCTTGTTTATTGATCCCTAGATTATTTAACCTCCAATGGGCACTTGAGTGAAAATGAAGCAAGGAAGAAATTCTGGCAGATTCTTTCGGCAGTGGAATACTGCCATAGCCATCATATAGTTCATAGGGATCTCAAAACGGAAAACCTTCTTTTAGATGCCAGCATGAATATCAAGCTAGCAGGTAAGAAGAGTTAAATGCTTTTTTAATATTATAAAAGGTTGGATAAATAGTATGTATAGGTGTAAAAATGTGATAACAAATGATAACATTGTAATATAATTTATGTGATACTTGTTCCTAAACGCTGTGGGTGGTTTTTCTAAAAATGTATATCATCTGACATTTCAACCCTAAATTATTACTATTTTTTTTCTTCTCTTTTTCTCTCAGATTTTGGATTTGGGAATTTCTACAAGTCAGGAGAGCCCTTATCTACATGGTGTGGAAGTCCTCCATATGCTGCCCCAGAAGTTTTTGAAGGGAAGGAGTATGAAGGGCCCCATCTTGACATTTGGGTAAGTGTGTGTGCGTGCGCACGCATGTATGTATGTGTGTGCACACGTATGTATGCGCACATGTGTATTATGTAATCAAGTATTGCCATACTGTTAGGTTCTGTTCACAGTGTGACATTCACTGATCAGAGTGTTGTATTGTTACTTTTTTGTTAACAGAGCCTTGGTGTTGTGTTATATGTCCTTGTCTGTGGCTCTCTCCCTTTTGATGGGCCCAATTTACCAACTTTAAGACAAAGAGTGTTGGAGGGCCGATTCCGTATTCCTTTCTACATGTCCCAAGGTATGTAAGAGCTTTAAAGATCTAGGAACTCTCTAATATCTTGTGATAGATAATTATTTTGGAGGTGAAATTTATTCCCTGAAATACCTGCTTGGTTGTCTTTTTGATCTACATTTGGGTCCATGAAACCACATATCTGTATATAGGGAATGTTTGTGCTTACTAGAAAACAGCAAGGGAAAATAAAACGCAAAAAGTATTTTTTAGTGCCTATTCTTATAAGATATGATCTTTGCTTGGGCATTATGGATCTCTTAAAGTAATAGAAAATTAGCCTTTTTGAAGGGTGGGAAATGGAAAGGGCATTGCTAATCTGTAAAATGAAAGTGTTAGGCTAAATCATTAGATTTAGAGCTGGAAGGGACATTAGAATTCATTTAGCTCAGCTTCCCCATTTTATAGTCTCTATAGACCCCTATAGTCTAACTTAAATACCAGGAATTAGGAATTCGTAGTAAAACCTGATCTGACATTTTACAGATTCAAGTATCTTTTAAATTTTTTTTTAATTTCCAAAGTTTGCTCGAAATACAGAGTCAAGGACAGTTAAGGGGCATAGTCCTCTCTTCAAAAGCATGACATGTTTGATGGGGCAAGTGAACTAGGGTTTTGGTAAAGGCTGAGTGTGCCAAGTGAAAAAGCAAAACTTGAGAATAGGTAAACATTGTTAGAATCCGTTAGAATAAAAAAAGAGAGAGAAAGAAAGAAAGAAGAGAATCCATTAGGGTGCTTAGAATCCATTATACAGGTAGATTCTTGCCGATAAGTGCTGGCTAGAGATAGCAGAATGAGATTTTTTTCTGTCTCGGAGTTTAAAGGGTTTCTAGACTGCTAAACTGATCTCTCTGTTTAATAGTTGTTCTTTGTGTGAGTATACCAGCTATAGTGACGCAGATCAGTTATTGGTTGATATGGCTCTTTTTATTACAATTTGCCTGTCTTTTCTCTTTTTTTCCAACATCAGACTGTGAAACATTAATCCGCCGTATGCTGGTGGTGGATCCTACCAAACGAATAACCATTGCCCAAATAAAGCACCACAAGTGGATGCAAGCAGACCTTTCCCTTCAGCAGAATCCATCTCTGTCCTTTTCCATTCAGAACTACAGTTCTAACCTGGGAGACTACAATGAACAGGTGTTAGGGATTATGCAGACGCTTGGTATCAACAGGCAGAGGACAGTGGAGGTAAGTTTCCTCTCCTGGCCTACTTTTGTTCCAGCACCTTTTCAAGCTTGACTGATGACTAATTAAATGTACACAACACATTCTTTTTGAGTGAGCCAGCATTATCAGGAAAAACAGGAGTGCATGGGTCAAGTTAAAATGTTAATGCTACTTGTGCTCATTTAAGGGTAAGCTAGTCCACTACTCTAAAACATATTCTCAGTTACCAGGAATAACCCCAATGAATAGTCTCAAAAGGAAAGTTAAACTGACTTGATTAAGAAATACAAATCACATTTCTCCTCAGTTTGTGCAAAATTGTTACTTTTTTTTATTCCAGCATTGATGTAGCTATATCATCATAAATTTCTCTCTTCTTTCTTCTAGTCGTTGCAAAATAGTAGCTATAACCACTTTGCTGCTATCTATTACCTCCTCCTGGAGCGACTGAAGGAGTATCGGAACACTCAGCCATCTAACTGCTCAGGGCTTGGAAGACTGCAAAGGTCTAGGAGCTCTGACTTCAGCAATTTTGAGGTGAGAGTATAGAAAGCTTTTTTTTTTTTAAATGTTTTCTCCTCCCCCAAGCTATTTCTTTGTGTCTTGACTCATATAATCCTTAGATTATATGATTATATAGATTATAAAGGTTGTAGAACTTTTGATCTAGGTCACAAACCTGGATGATAAGTTAAGACTTGATATATTTTGTTAAGGTAAAGACTTAATCTTTTTGCCTTCTGCTTAGTGGTTATATAGCATTCTCCTCTTCATCACTGTCGTACTAACATAGTTTCAGCTGTCTGGCTGGTATGGCTGTGATCATGACAAAAGTTGTGAGCTTACATTCTCCCCAAGAAATGCCACTCCAGATTTCTCCTGTTTCACAGGATCTCTGCCCTGGTAACTTGTTTGGAATCATTATCAAATTGGCCAGTTCATCTTAGACTCCTCACTTGTCAGGTGGAATTTAAGTCTGTTCTAGTTATAAATGGGAAAACCCCAGTAATAAATGTTGGTGAGAAAG